>NW_028123894.1:0-600000 GCF_965194805.1 Balaenoptera borealis | reverse complement strand
CAGAGAGATATCAATACATAGGTTTTAAGATTATTACTAGTCAGGTATATTCTTGTGCGGTGAATAGGGCGTGTTGAGTCCAGTTCTCTGAGCAAGGAGTAGGTCTTGTCTACTACATATTGGGTTTATGGAACGGTATCTGAGCTAATTTGATACCCTTGTTTTATGTATCACCCCACCTCACCTTTACCGTTAAGCAGCCATAGTCTGTTTTCTGCATGTGTGACTCTGTTCTGTTTTGTAATTCAGTTCAAGTGTAACGGTTTTTACATTCCCTCTATCAGTGATACCTTACGAGAAGTGTCCTTTTCTGTGTGACTTATTTCACTTAGAATCGTCGTACCTAAATCCACTCATCATGCTGCTACTAACCTTATGACATTGATTTCATGGCTGAGTGATATTCCATTGTACATAAGGACCACAACTTCTTTATCCATTTTTCTCTTTCCTGGGATATTGACGGTGGAATGAAGTGGAGGTCCTTGTCAACAGAGCAGCCCTCAACTTTGGGGTGCTTGTGTCTTGCTGATTTTTCATTTTCCCAATTTATACCCCCATGAGTGGAAGTGCCCTATGCTCTCTAAGCTGTGTTTTTCAGATGTTTCAGGACACACCGTACACTTCTCCAGAGTGGCTGTTGGCAATTTACATCCCGCCCATCAGTGTAGCAAGGCTCCCATTTCTCCATGGCCTGTCCTGCATTTCTGGTTTTGACACTTTTTTCAGCATGGCCCTTTTGACCGATGGGAAGCGAGACTTCTCTGTAGCGCTGATTTGCCTTTCCAGGTTGCTTGGTTGGCCAAAAAGGGCGTATGCGTTTTTTCCTGAATATATTCAGGAAAAAACGCATACGCCCTTTTTGGCCAAGGGCATCATTGTCAACGTTTTGCCGCTTTTCATGTGCTTTAAAGGCGATTCGTATCTACCTCCTGAAATCTGTTTCGTGCAATTCTGCCTTGATTTCAAATCCTCTTCTTTGCCTTCCCTCAATATATTTGTGGACGAGAGTTATCATTTATAACTCTGCAGGTTTGTGAATTGCAGTGCCCTGAACCTCCATTTTACAACTCGCTTTTTTGGGAGCTGGCCGCAAAAGCGCAGGATGGCTTCAGGCCCTGTTCTGGTTCCGGGGGGCAGGCTGAGCCTGTGGTTAATTCTTCTTCCTGATGGGAAAATAGAGTGACCTGTGCCTGTCCCGACACCAAGAGCTAGTCTCTCGTTGGTTCCCCGTCTTCCCGTTCATCCTCAGGACAAATTGCAACCTGTACGGAACAGGAGGTTAAAGGTGCTGATCCTCCAAGTAGGGAGATTGCTAGTAAAGCATCTAGAATGGCGAACCCGGGCACAAGGAGATGAGAAATGAGGTGCGTTTTAGAAACCTTTCCCCATCACACGGTGTACCATCTTCTGGGTTTCTCATGCATGTTTTCGATGTAGGAAGATGCCCTTGAACCTGGAGATTTGGGACCCATGCGATGGGTACCACGCAGTATTACTTTAAAGGGTCTGCGTTTGCTCACCCAACCTCACCAAACCTCTCAGCCCCAAGAGTGTCCACCCTTATGTCTCATCCAGCTGTGGGTCTAGATATGGTCAATCCAGGTTGCATCACAGCCCCTGAACGCATTGTGTAAGAATTTCTCTCTCTTTCACTGTCGTTGTTTCATGGGTTTTTCAAAGTAATTTATTTTCATAATGGGGTTTAGCTGCTTTTCACGGCTGTGTTTATGCCGCTTTCCACCCACTTGACACACTAACAGAGAGATATCAATACATAGGTTTTAAGATTATTACTAGTCGGATATATTCTTGTGCGGTGAATAGGGCGTGTTGAGTCCAGTTCTCTGAGCAAGGAGTAGGTCTTGTCTATTACATATTGGGTTTATGGAACGGTATCTGAGCTAATTTGATACCCTTGTTTTATGTATCACCCCACCTCCCCTTTCCCGTTAAGCAGCCATAGTCTGTTTTCTGCATGTGTGACTCTGTTCTGTTTTGTAATTCAGTTCAAGTGTAACGGTTTTTACATTCCCTCTATCAGTGATACCTTACGAGAAGTGTCCTTTTCTGTGTGACTTATTTCACTTAGAATCGTCGTACCTAAATCCACTCATCATGCTGCTACTAACCTTATGACATTGATTTCATGGCTGAGTGATATTCCATTGTACATAAGGACCACAACTTCTTTATCCATTTTTCTCTTTCCTGGGATATTGACGGTGGAATGAAGTGGAGGTCCTTGTCAACAGAGCAGCCCTCAACTTTGGGGTGCTTGTGTCTTGCTGATTTTTAATTTTCCCAATTTATACCCCCATGAGTGGAAGTGCCCTATGCTCTCTAAGCTGTGTTTTTCAGATGTTTCAGGACACACCGTACACTTCTCCAGAGTGGCTGTTGGCAATTTACATCCCGCCCATCAGTGTAGCAAGGCTCCCATTTCTCCATGGCCTGTCCTGCATTTCTGGTTTTGACACTTTTTTCAGCATGGCCCTTTTGACCGATGGGAAGCGAGACTTCTCTGTAGCGCTGATTTGCCTTTCCAGGTTGCTTGGTTGGCCAAAAAGGGCGTATGCGTTTTTTCCTGAATATATTCAGGAAAAAACGCATACGCCCTTTTTGGCCAAGGGCATCATTGTCAACGTTTTGCCACTTTTCATGTGCTTTAAAGGCGATTCGTATCTACCTCCTGAAATCTGTTTCGTGCAATTCTGCCTTGATTTCAAATCCTCTTCTTTGCCTTCCCTCAATATATTTGTGGACGAGAGTTATCATTTATAACTCTGCAGGTTTGTGAATTGCAGTGCCCTGAACCTCCATTTTACAACTCGCTTTTTTGGGAGCTGGCCGCAAAAGCGC
Source organism: Balaenoptera borealis (assembly GCF_965194805.1). Lineage (NCBI taxonomy): Eukaryota > Metazoa > Chordata > Mammalia > Artiodactyla > Balaenopteridae > Balaenoptera > Balaenoptera borealis. The sequence goes on along the minus strand of NW_028123894.1, from coordinate 597,138 downwards.
AGGATGGCTTCAGGCCCTGTTCTGGTTCCGGGGGGCAGGCTGAGCCTGTGGTTAATTCTTCTTCCTGATGGGAAAATAGAGTGACCTGTGCCTGTCCCGACACCAAGAGCTAGTCTCTCGTTGGTTCCCCATCTTCCCGTTCATCCTCAGGACAAATTGCAACCTGTACGGAACAGGAGGTTAAAGGTGCTGATGCTCCAAGTAGGGAGATTGCTAGTAAAGCGGCTGGAAAGGCGAACCCGGGCACAAGGAGATGAGAAATGAGGTGCGTTTTAGAAACCTTTCCCCATCACACGGTGTACCATCTTCTGGGTTTCTCATGCATGTTTTCGATGTAGGAAGATGCCCTTGAAGCTGGAGATTTGGGACCCATGCGATGGGTACCACGCAGTATTACTTTAAAGGGTCTGCGTTTGCTCACCCAACCTCACCAAACCTCTCAGCCCCAAGAGTGTCCACCCTTATGTCTCATCCAGCTGTGGGTCTAGATATGGTCAATCCAGGTTGCATCACAGCCCCTGAACTCATTGTGTAAGAATTTCTATCTCTTTCACTGTCGTTGTTTCATGGGTTTTTCAAAGTAATTTATTTTCATAATGGGGTTTAGCTGCTTTTCACTGCTGTGTTTATGCCGCTTTACACCCACTTGACACACTAACAGAGAGATATCAATACATAGGTTTTAAGATTATTACTAGTCAGGTATATTCTTGTGCGGTGAATAGGGCGTGTTGAGTCCAGTTCTCTGAGCAAGGAGTAGGTCTTGTCTACTACATATTGGGTTTATGGAACGGTATCTGAGCTAATTTGATACCCTTGTTTTATGTATCACCCCACCTCCCCTTTCCCGTTAAGCAGCCATAGTCTGTTTTCTGCATGTGTGACTCTGTTCTGTTTTGTAATTCAGTTCAAGTGTAACGGTTTTTACATTCCCTCTAAACGTGATACCTTATGAGAAGTGTCCTTTTCTGTGTGACTTATTTCACTTAGAATCGTCGTACCTAAATCCACTCATCATGCTGCTACTAACCTTATGACATTGATTTCATGGCTGAGTGATATTCCATTGTACATAAGGACCACAACTTCTTTATCCATTTTTCTCTTTCCTGGGATATTGACGGTGGAATGAAGTGGAGGTCCTTGTCAACAGAGCAGCCCTCAACTTTGGGGTGCTTGTGTCTTGCTGATTTTTCATTTTCCCAATTTATACCCCCATGAGTGGAAGTGCCCTATGCTCTCTAAGCTGTGTTTTTCAGATGTTTCAGGACACACCGTACACTTCTCCAGAGTGGCTGTTGGCAATTTACATCCCGCCCATCAGTGTAGCAAGGCTCCCATTTCTCCATGGCCTGTCCTGCATTTCTGGTTTTGACACTTTTTTCAGCATGGCCCTTTTGACCGATGGGAAGCGAGACTTCTCTGTAGCGCTGATTTGCCTTTCCAGGTTGCTTGGTTGGCCAAAAAGGGCGTATGCGTTTTTTCCTGAATATATTCAGGAAAAAACGCATACGCCCTTTTTGGCCAAGGGCATCATTGTCAACGTTTTGCCGCTTTTCATGTGCTTTAAAGGCGATTCGTATCTACCTCCTGAAATCTGTTTCGTGCAATTCTGCCTTGATTTCAAATCCTCTTCTTTGCCTTCCCTCAATATATTTGTGGACGAGAGTTATCATTTATAACTCTGCAGGTTTGTGAATTGCAGTGCCCTGAACCTCCATTTTACAACTCGCTTTTTTGGGAGCTGGCCGCAAAAGCGCAGGATGGCTTCAGGCCCTGTTCTGGTTCCGGGGGGCAGGCTGAGCCTGTGGTTAATTCTTCTTCCTGATGGGAAAATAGAGTGACCTGTGCCTGTCCCGACACCAAGAGCTAGTCTCTCGTTGGTTCCCCGTCTTCCCGTTCATCCTCAGGACAAATTGCAACCTGTACGGAACAGGAGGTTAAAGGTGCTGATGCTCCAAGTAGGGAGATTGCTAGTAAAGCGGCTGGAATGGCGAACCCGGGCACAAGGAGATGAGAAATGAGGTGCGTTTTAGAAACCTTTCCCCATCACACGGTGTACCATCGTCTGGGTTTCTCATGAATGTTTTCGATGTAGGAAGATGCCCTTGAAGCTGGAGATTTGGGACCCATGCGATGGGTACCACGCAGTATTACTTTAAAGGGTCTGCGTTTGCTCACCCAACCTCACCAAACCTCTCAGCCCCAAGAGTGTCCACCCTTATGTCTCATCCAGCTGTGGGTCTAGATATGGTCAATCCAGGTTGCATCACAGCCCCTGAACGCATTGTGTAAGAATTTCTCTCTCTTTCACTGTCGTTGTTTCATGGGTTTTTCAAAGTAAATTATTTTCATAATGGGGTTTAGCTGCTTTTCACTGCTGTGTTTATGCCGCTTTACACCCACATGACACACTAACAGAGAGATATCAATACATAGGTTTTAAGATTATTACTAGTCAGATATATTCTTGTGCGGTGAATAGGGCGTGTTGAGTCCAGTTCTCTGAGCAAGGAGTAGGTCTTGTCTACTACATATTGGGTTTATGGAACGGTATCTGAGCTAATTTGATACCCTTGTTTTATGTATCACCCCACCTCCCCTTTCCCGTTAAGCAGCCATAGTGTGTTTTCTGCATGTGTGACTCTGTTCTGTTTTGTAATTCAGTTCAAGTGTAACGGTTTTTACATTCCCTCTATCAGTGATACCTTACGAGAAGTGTCCTTTTCTGTGTGACTTATTTCACTTAGAATCGTCGTACCTAAATCCACTCATCATGCTGCTACTAACCTTATGACATTGATTTCATGGCTGAGTGATATTCCATTGTACATAAGGACCACAACTTCTTTATCCATTTTTCTCTTTCCTGGGATATTGACGGTGGAATGAAGTGGAGGTCCTTGTCAACAGAGCAGCCCTCAACTTTGGGGTGCTTGTGTCTTGCTGATTTTTCATTTTCCCAATTTATACCCCCATGAGTGGAAGTGCCCTATGCTCTCTAAGCTGTGTTTTTCAGATGTTTCAGGACACACCGTACACTTCTCCAGAGTGGCTGTTGGCAATTTACATCCCGCCCATCAGTGTAGCAAGGCTCCCATTTCTCCATGGCCTGTCCTGCATTTCTGGTTTTGACACTTTTTTCAGCATGGCCCTTTTGACCGATGGGAAGCGAGACTTCTCTGTAGCGCTGATTTGCCTTTCCAGGTTGCTTGGTTGGCCAAAAAGGGCGTATGCGTTTTTTCCTGAATATATTCAGGAAAAAACGCATACGCCCTTTTTGGCCAAGGGCATCATTGTCAACGTTTTGCCGCTTTTCATGTGCTTTAAAGGCGATTCGTATCTACCTCCTGAAATCTGTTTCGTGCAATTCTGCCTTGATTTCAAATCCTCTTCTTTGCCTTCCCTCAATATATTTGTGGACGAGAGTTATCATTTATAACTCTGCAGGTTTGTGAATTGCAGTGCCCTGAACCTCCATTTTACAACTCGCTTTTTTGGGAGCTGGCCGCAAAAGCGCAGGATGGCTTCAGGCCCTGTTCTGGTTCCGGGGGGCAGGCTGAGCCTGTGGTTAATTCTTCTTCCTGATGGGAAAATAGAGTGACCTGTGCCTGTCCCGACACCAAGAGCTAGTCTCTCGTTGGTTCCCCATCTTCCCGTTCATCCTCAGGACAAATTGCAACCTGTACGGAACAGGAGGTTAAAGGTGCTGATGCTCCAAGTAGGGAGATTGCTAGTAAAGCGGCTGGAAAGGCGAACCCAGGCACAAGGAGATGAGAAATGAGGTGCGTTTTAGAAACCTTTCCCCATCACACGGTGTACCATCTTCTGGGTTTCTCATGCATGTTTTCGATGTAGGAAGATGCCCTTGAACCTGGAGATTTGGGACCCATTCGATGGGTACCATGCAGTATTACTTTAAAGGGTCTGCGTTTGCTCACCCAACCTCACCAAACCTCTCAGCCCCAAGAGTGTCCACCCTTATGTCTCATCCAGCTGTGGGTCTAGATATGGTCAATCCAGGTTGCATCACAGCCCCTGAACTCATTGTGTAAGAATTTCTCTCTCTTTCACTGTCGTTGTTTCATGGGTTTTTCAAAGTAATTTATTTTCATAATGGGGTTTAGCTGCTTTTCACTGCTGTGTTTATGCCGCTTTACACCCACTTGACACACTAACAGAGAGATGTCAATACATAGGTTTTAAGATTATTACTAGTCAGATATATTCTTGTGCGGTGAATAGGGCGTGTTGAGTCCAGTTCTCTGAGCAAGGAGTAGGTCTTGTCTATTACATATTGGGTTTATGGAACGGTATCTGAGCTAATTTGATACCCTTGTTTTATGTATCACCCCACCTCCCCTTTACCGTTAAGCAGCCATAGTGTGTTTTCTGCATGTGTGACTCTGTTCTGTTTTGTAATTCAGTTCAAGTGTAACGGTTTTTACATTCCCTCTATCAGTGATACCTTACGAGAAGTGTCCTTTTCTGTGTGACTTATTTCACTTAGAATCGTCGTACCTAAATCCACTCATCATGCTGCTACTAACCTTATGACATTGATTTCATGGCTGAGTGATATTCCATTGTACATAAGGACCACAACTTCTTTATCCATTTTTCTCTTTCCTGGGATATTGACGGTGGAATGAAGTGGAGGTCCTTGTCAACAGAGCAGCCCTCAACTTTGGGGTGCTTGTGTCTTGCTGATTTTTCATTTTCCCAATTTATACCCCCATGAGTGGAAGTGCCCTATGCTCTCTAAGCTGTGTTTTTCAGATGTTTCAGGACACACCGTACACTTCTCCAGAGTGGCTGTTGGCAATTTACATCCCGCCCATCAGTGTAGCAAGGCTCCCATTTCTCCATGGCCTGTCCTGCATTTCTGGTTTTGACACTTTTTTCAGCATGGCCCTTTTGACCGATGGGAAGCGAGACTTCTCTGTAGCGCTGATTTGCCTTTCCAGGTTGCTTGGTTGGCCAAAAAGGGCGTATGCGTTTTTTCCTGAATATATTCAGGAAAAAACGCATACGCCCTTTTTGGCCAAGGGCATCATTGTCAACGTTTTGCCGCTTTTCATGTGCTTTAAAGGCGATTCGTATCTACCTCCTGAAATCTGTTTCGTGCAATTCTGCCTTGATTTCAAATCCTCTTCTTTGCCTTCCCTCAATATATTTGTGGACGAGAGTTATCATTTATAACTCTGCAGGTTTGTGAATTGCAGTGCCCTGAACCTCCATTTTACAACTCGCTTTTTTGGGAGCTGGCCGCAAAAGCGCAGGATGGCTTCAGGCCCTGTTCTGGTTCCGGGGGGCAGGCTGAGCCTGTGGTTAATTCTTCTTCCTGATGGGAAAATAGAGTGACCTGTGCCTGTCCCGACACCAAGAGCTAGTCTCTCGTTGGTTCCCCGTCTTCCCGTTCATCCTCAGGACAAATTGCAACCTGTACGGAACAGGAGGTTAAAGGTGCTGATGCTCCAAGTAGGGAGATTGCTAGTAAAGCGGCTGGAATGGCGAACCCGGGCACAAGGAGATGAGAAATGAGGTGCGTTTTAGAAACCTTTCCCCATCACACGGTGTACCATCGTCTGGGTTTCTCATGAATGTTTTCGATGTAGGAAGATGCCCTTGAAGCTGGAGATTTGGGACCCATGCGATGGGTACCACGCAGTATTACTTTAAAGGGTCTGCGTTTGCTCACCCAACCTCACCAAACCTCTCAGCCCCAAGAGTGTCCACCCTTATGTCTCATCCAGCTGTGGGTCTAGATATGGTCAATCCAGGTTGCATCACAGCCCCTGAACGCATTGTGTAAGAATTTCTCTCTCTTTCACTGTCGTTGTTTCATGGGTTTTTCAAAGTAAATTATTTTCATAATGGGGTTTAGCTGCTTTTCACTGCTGTGTTTATGCCGCTTTACACCCACATGACACACTAACAGAGAGATATCAATACATAGGTTTTAAGATTATTACTAGTCAGATATATTCTTGTGCGGTGAATAGGGCGTGTTGAGTCCAGTTCTCTGAGCAAGGAGTAGGTCTTGTCTACTACATATTGGGTTTATGGAACGGTATCTGAGCTAATTTGATACCCTTGTTTTATGTATCACCCCACCTCCCCTTTCCCGTTAAGCAGCCATAGTGTGTTTTCTGCATGTGTGACTCTGTTCTGTTTTGTAATTCAGTTCAAGTGTAACGGTTTTTACATTCCCTCTATCAGTGATACCTTACGAGAAGTGTCCTTTTCTGTGTGACTTATTTCACTTAGAATCGTCGTACCTAAATCCACTCATCATGCTGCTACTAACCTTATGACATTGATTTCATGGCTGAGTGATATTCCATTGTACATAAGGACCACAACTTCTTTATCCATTTTTCTCTTTCCTGGGATATTGACGGTGGAATGAAGTGGAGGTCCTTGTCAACAGAGCAGCCCTCAACTTTGGGGTGCTTGTGTCTTGCTGATTTTTCATTTTCCCAATTTATACCCCCATGAGTGGAAGTGCCCTATGCTCTCTAAGCTGTGTTTTTCAGATGTTTCAGGACACACCGTACACTTCTCCAGAGTGGCTGTTGGCAATTTACATCCCGCCCATCAGTGTAGCAAGGCTCCCATTTCTCCATGGCCTGTCCTGCATTTCTGGTTTTGACACTTTTTTCAGCATGGCCCTTTTGACCGATGGGAAGCGAGACTTCTCTGTAGCGCTGATTTGCCTTTCCAGGTTGCTTGGTTGGCCAAAAAGGGCGTATGCGTTTTTTCCTGAATATATTCAGGAAAAAACGCATACGCCCTTTTTGGCCAAGGGCATCATTGTCAACGTTTTGCCGCTTTTCATGTGCTTTAAAGGCGATTCGTATCTACCTCCTGAAATCTGTTTCGTGCAATTCTGCCTTGATTTCAAATCCTCTTCTTTGCCTTCCCTCAATATATTTGTGGACGAGAGTTATCATTTATAACTCTGCAGGTTTGTGAATTGCAGTGCCCTGAACCTCCATTTTACAACTCGCTTTTTTGGGAGCTGGCCGCAAAAGCGCAGGATGGCTTCAGGCCCTGTTCTGGTTCCGGGGGGCAGGCTGAGCCTGTGGTTAATTCTTCTTCCTGATGGGAAAATAGAGTGACCTGTGCCTGTCCCGACACCAAGAGCTAGTCTCTCGTTGGTTCCCCATCTTCCCGTTCATCCTCAGGACAAATTGCAACCTGTACGGAACAGGAGGTTAAAGGTGCTGATGCTCCAAGTAGGGAGATTGCTAGTAAAGCGGCTGGAAAGGCGAACCCGGGCACAAGGAGATGAGAAATGAGGTGCGTTTTAGAAACCTTTCCCCATCACACGGTGTACCATCTTCTGGGTTTCTCATGCATGTTTTCGATGTAGGAAGATGCCCTTGAACCTGGAGATTTGGGACCCATTCGATGGGTACCATGCAGTATTACTTTAAAGGGTCTGCGTTTGCTCACCCAACCTCACCAAACCTCTCAGCCCCAAGAGTGTCCACCCTTATGTCTCATCCAGCTGTGGGTCTAGATATGGTCAATCCAGGTTGCATCACAGCCCCTGAACTCATTGTGTAAGAATTTCTCTCTCTTTCACTGTCGTTGTTTCATGGGTTTTTCAAAGTAATTTATTTTCATAATGGGGTTTAGCTGCTTTTCACTGCTGTGTTTATGCCGCTTTACACCCACTTGACACACTAACAGAGAGATATCAATACATAGGTTTTAAGATTATTACTAGTCAGATATATTCTTGTGCGGTGAATAGGGCGTGTTGAGTCCAGTTCTCTGAGCAAGGAGTAGGTCTTGTCTATTACATATTGGGTTTATGGAACGGTATCTGAGCTAATTTGATACCCTTGTTTTATGTATCACCCCACCTCCCCTTTCCCGTTAAGCAGCCATAGTGTGTTTTCTGCATGTGTGACTCTGTTCTGTTTTGTAATTCAGTTCAAGTGTAACGGTTTTTACATTCCCTCTATCAGTGATACCTTACGAGAAGTGTCCTTTTCTGTGTGACTTATTTCACTTAGAATCGTCGTACCTAAATCCACTCATCATGCTGCTACTAACCTTATGACATTGATTTCATGGCTGAGTGATATTCCATTGTACATAAGGACCACAACTTCTTTATCCATTTTTCTCTTTCCTGGGATATTGACGGTGGAATGAAGTGGAGGTCCTTGTCAACAGAGCAGCCCTCAACTTTGGGGTGCTTGTGTCTTGCTGATTTTTAATTTTCCCAATTTATACCCCCATGAGTGGAAGTGCCCTATGCTCTCTAAGCTGTGTTTTTCAGATGTTTCAGGACACACCGTACACTTCTCCAGAGTGGCTGTTGGCAATTTACATCCCGCCCATCAGTGTAGCAAGGCTCCCATTTCTCCATGGCCTGTCCTGCATTTCTGGTTTTGACACTTTTTTCAGCATGGCCCTTTTGACCGATGGGAAGCGAGACTTCTCTGTAGCGCTGATTTGCCTTTCCAGGTTGCTTGGTTGGCCAAAAAGGGCGTATGCGTTTTTTCCTGAATATATTCAGGAAAAAACGCATACGCCCTTTTTGGCCAAGGGCATCATTGTCAACGTTTTGCCGCTTTTCATGTGCTTTAAAGGCGATTCGTATCTACCTCCTGAAATCTGTTTCGTGCAATTCTGCCTTGATTTCAAATCCTCTTCTTTGCCTTCCCTCAATATATTTGTGGACGAGAGTTATCATTTATAACTCTGCAGGTTTGTGAATTGCAGTGCCCTGAACCTCCATTTTACAACTCGCTTTTTTGGGAGCTGGCCGCAAAAGCGCAGGATGGCTTCAGGCCCTGTTCTGGTTCCGGGGGGCAGGCTGAGCCTGTGGTTAATTCTTCTTCCTGATGGGAAAATAGAGTGACCTGTGCCTGTCCCGACACCAAGAGCTAGTCTCTCGTTGGTTCCCCGTCTTCCCGTTCATCCTCAGGACAAATTGCAACCTGTACGGAACAGGAGGTTAAAGGTGCTGATGCTCCAAGTAGGGAGATTGCTAGTAAAGCGGCTGGAATGGCGAACCCGGGCACAAGGAGATGAGAAATGAGGTGCGTTTTAGAAACCTTTCCCCATCACACGGTGTACCATCGTCTGGGTTTCTCATGCATGTTTTCGATGTAGGAAGATGCCCTTGAAGCTGGAGATTTGGGACCCATGCGATGGGTACCACGCAGTATTACTTTAAAGGGTCTGCGTTTGCTCACCCAACCTCACCAAACCTCTCAGCCCCAAGAGTGTCCACCCTTATGTCTCATCCAGCTGTGGGTCTAGATATGGTCAATCCAGGTTGCATCACAGCCCCTGAACGCATTGTGTAAGAATTTCTCTCTCTTTCACTGTCGTTGTTTCATGGGTTTTTCAAAGTAATTTATTTTCATAATGGGGTTTAGCTGCTTTTCACGGCTGTGTTTATGCCGCTTTCCACCCACTTGACACACTAACAGAGAGATATCAATACATAGGTTTTAAGATTATTACTAGTCGGATATATTCTTGTGCGGTGAATAGGGCGTGTTGAGTCCAGTTCTCTGAGCAAGGAGTAGGTCTTGTCTATTACATATTGGGTTTATGGAACGGTATCTGAGCTAATTTGATACCCTTGTTTTATGTATCACCCCACCTCCCCTTTCCCGTTAAGCAGCCATAGTCTGTTTTCTGCATGTGTGACTCTGTTCTGTTTTGTAATTCAGTTCAAGTGTAACGGTTTTTACATTCCCTCTATCAGTGATACCTTATGAGAAGTGTCCTTTTCTGTGTGACTTATTTCACTTAGAATCGTCGTACCTAAATCCACTCATCATGCTGCTACTAACCTTATGACATTGATTTCATGGCTGAGTGATATTCCATTGTACATAAGGACCACAACTTCTTTATCCATTTTTCTCTTTCCTGGGATATTTAAGGTGGAATGAAGTGGAGGTCCTTGTCAACAGAGCAGCCCTCAACTTTGGGGTGCTTGTGTCTTGCTGATTTTTCATTTTCCCAATTTATACCCCCATGAGTGGAAGTGCCCTATGCTCTCTAAGCTGTGTTTTTCAGATGTTTCAGGACACACCGTACACTTCTCCAGAGTGGCTGTTGGCAATTTACATCCCGCCCATCAGTGTAGCAAGGCTCCCATTTCTCCATGGCCTGTCCTGCATTTCTGGTTTTGACACTTTTTTCAGCATGGCCCTTTTGACCGATGGGAAGCGAGACTTCTCTGTAGCGCTGATTTGCCTTTCCAGGTTGCTTGGTTGGCCAAAAAGGGCGTATGCGTTTTTTCCTGAATATATTCAGGAAAAAACGCATACGCCCTTTTTGGCCAAGGGCATCATTGTCAACGTTTTGCCGCTTTTCATGTGCTTTAAAGGCGATTCGTATCTACCTCCTGAAATCTGTTTCGTGCAATTCTGCCTTGATTTCAAATCCTCTTCTTTGCCTTCCCTCAATATATTTGTGGACGAGAGTTATCATTTATAACTCTGCAGGTTTGTGAATTGCAGTGCCCTGAACCTCCATTTTACAACTCGCTTTTTTGGGAGCTGGCCGCAAAAGCGCAGGATGGCTTCAGGCCCTGTTCTGGTTCCGGGGGGCAGGCTGAGCCTGTGGTTAATTCTTCTTCCTGATGGGAAAATAGAGTGACCTGTGCCTGTCCCGACACCAAGAGCTAGTCTCTCGTTGGTTCCCCATCTTCCCGTTCATCCTCAGGACAAATTGCAACCTGTACGGAACAGGAGGTTAAAGGTGCTGATGCTCCAAGTAGGGAGATTGCTAGTAAAGCGGCTGGAAAGGCGAACCCAGGCACAAGGAGATGAGAAATGAGGTGCGTTTTAGAAACCTTTCCCCATCACACGGTGTACCATCTTCTGGGTTTCTCATGCATGTTTTCGATGTAGGAAGATGCCCTTGAACCTGGAGATTTGGGACCCATTCGATGGGTACCATGCAGTATTACTTTAAAGGGTCTGCGTTTGCTCACCCAACCTCACCAAACCTCTCAGCCCCAAGAGTGTCCACCCTTATGTCTCATCCAGCTGTGGGTCTAGATATGGTCAATCCAGGTTGCATCACAGCCCCTGAACTCATTGTGTAAGAATTTCTCTCTCTTTCACTGTCGTTGTTTCATGGGTTTTTCAAAGTAATTTATTTTCATAATGGGGTTTAGCTGCTTTTCACTGCTGTGTTTATGCCGCTTTACACCCACTTGACACACTAACAGAGAGATATCAATACATAGGTTTTAAGATTATTACTAGTCAGATATATTCTTGTGCGGTGAATAGGGCGTGTTGAGTCCAGTTCTCTGAGCAAGGAGTAGGTCTTGTCTATTACATATTGGGTTTATGGAACGGTATCTGAGCTAATTTGATACCCTTGTTTTATGTATCACCCCACCTCCCCTTTACCGTTAAGCAGCCATAGTGTGTTTTCTGCATGTGTGACTCTGTTCTGTTTTGTAATTCAGTTCAAGTGTAACGGTTTTTACATTCCCTCTATCAGTGATACCTTACGAGAAGTGTCCTTTTCTGTGTGACTTATTTCACTTAGAATCGTCGTACCTAAATCCACTCATCATGCTGCTACTAACCTTATGACATTGATTTCATGGCTGAGTGATATTCCATTGTACATAAGGACCACAACTTCTTTATCCATTTTTCTCTTTCCTGGGATATTGACGGTGGAATGAAGTGGAGGTCCTTGTCAACAGAGCAGCCCTCAACTTTGGGGTGCTTGTGTCTTGCTGATTTTTCATTTTCCCAATTTATACCCCCATGAGTGGAAGTGCCCTATGCTCTCTAAGCTGTGTTTTTCAGATGTTTCAGGACACACCGTACACTTCTCCAGAGTGGCTGTTGGCAATTTACATCCCGCCCATCAGTGTAGCAAGGCTCCCATTTCTCCATGGCCTGTCCTGCATTTCTGGTTTTGACACTTTTTTCAGCATGGCCCTTTTGACCGATGGGAAGCGAGACTTCTCTGTAGCGCTGATTTGCCTTTCCAGGTTGCTTGGTTGGCCAAAAAGGGCGTATGCGTTTTTTCCTGAATATATTCAGGAAAAAACGCATACGCCCTTTTTGGCCAAGGGCATCATTGTCAACGTTTTGCCGCTTTTCATGTGCTTTAAAGGCGATTCGTATCTACCTCCTGAAATCTGTTTCGTGCAATTCTGCCTTGATTTCAAATCCTCTTCTTTGCCTTCCCTCAATATATTTGTGGACGAGAGTTATCATTTATAACTCTGCAGGTTTGTGAATTGCAGTGCCCTGAACCTCCATTTTACAACTCGCTTTTTTGGGAGCTGGCCGCAAAAGCGCAGGATGGCTTCAGGCCCTGTTCTGGTTCCGGGGGGCAGGCTGAGCCTGTGGTTAATTCTTCTTCCTGATGGGAAAATAGAGTGACCTGTGCCTGTCCCGACACCAAGAGCTAGTCTCTCGTTGGTTCCCCGTCTTCCCGTTCATCCTCAGGACAAATTGCAACCTGTACGGAACAGGAGGTTAAAGGTGCTGATGCTCCAAGTAGGGAGATTGCTAGTAAAGCGGCTGGAATGGCGAACCCGGGCACAAGGAGATGAGAAATGAGGTGCGTTTTAGAAACCTTTCCCCATCACACGGTGTACCATCGTCTGGGTTTCTCATGAATGTTTTCGATGTAGGAAGATGCCCTTGAAGCTGGAGATTTGGGACCCATGCGATGGGTACCACGCAGTATTACTTTAAAGGGTCTGCGTTTGCTCACCCAACCTCACCAAACCTCTCAGCCCCAAGAGTGTCCACCCTTATGTCTCATCCAGCTGTGGGTCTAGATATGGTCAATCCAGGTTGCATCACAGCCCCTGAACGCATTGTGTAAGAATTTCTCTCTCTTTCACTGTCGTTGTTTCATGGGTTTTTCAAAGTAATTTATTTTCATAATGGGGTTTAGCTGCTTTTCACGGCTGTGTTTATGCCGCTTTCCACCCACTTGACACACTAACAGAGAGATATCAATACATAGGTTTTAAGATTATTACTAGTCGGATATATTCTTGTGCGGTGAATAGGGCGTGTTGAGTCCAGTTCTCTGAGCAAGGAGTAGGTCTTGTCTATTACATATTGGGTTTATGGAACGGTATCTGAGCTAATTTGATACCCTTGTTTTATGTATCACCCCACCTCCCCTTTCCCGTTAAGCAGCCATAGTCTGTTTTCTGCATGTGTGACTCTGTTCTGTTTTGTAATTCAGTTCAAGTGTAACGGTTTTTACATTCCCTCTATCAGTGATACCTTATGAGAAGTGTCCTTTTCTGTGTGACTTATTTCACTTAGAATCGTCGTACCTAAATCCACTCATCATGCTGCTACTAACCTTATGACATTGATTTCATGGCTGAGTGATATTCCATTGTACATAAGGACCACAACTTCTTTATCCATTTTTCTCTTTCCTGGGATATTTAAGGTGGAATGAAGTGGAGGTCCTTGTCAACAGAGCAGCCCTCAACTTTGGGGTGCTTGTGTCTTGCTGATTTTTCATTTTCCCAATTTATACCCCCATGAGTGGAAGTGCCCTATGCTCTCTAAGCTGTGTTTTTCAGATGTTTCAGGACACACCGTACACTTCTCCAGAGTGGCTGTTGGCAATTTACATCCCGCCCATCAGTGTAGCAAGGCTCCCATTTCTCCATGGCCTGTCCTGCATTTCTGGTTTTGACACTTTTTTCAGCATGGCCCTTTTGACCGATGGGAAGCGAGACTTCTCTGTAGCGCTGATTTGCCTTTCCAGGTTGCTTGGTTGGCCAAAAAGGGCGTATGCGTTTTTTCCTGAATATATTCAGGAAAAAACGCATACGCCCTTTTTGGCCAAGGGCATCATTGTCAACGTTTTGCCGCTTTTCATGTGCTTTAAAGGCGATTCGTATCTACCTCCTGAAATCTGTTTCGTGCAATTCTGCCTTGATTTCAAATCCTCTTCTTTGCCTTCCCTCAATATATTTGTGGACGAGAGTTATCATTTATAACTCTGCAGGTTTGTGAATTGCAGTGCCCTGAACCTCCATTTTACAACTCGCTTTTTTGGGAGCTGGCCGCAAAAGCGCAGGATGGCTTCAGGCCCTGTTCTGGTTCCGGGGGGCAGGCTGAGCCTGTGGTTAATTCTTCTTCCTGATGGGAAAATAGAGTGACCTGTGCCTGTCCCGACACCAAGAGCTAGTCTCTCGTTGGTTCCCCGTCTTCCCGTTCATCCTCAGGACAAATTGCAACCTGTACGGAACAGGAGGTTAAAGGTGCTGATGCTCCAAGTAGGGAGATTGCTAGTAAAGTGGCTGGAAAGGCGAACCCGGGCACAAGGAGATGAGAAATGAGGTGCGTTTTAGAAACCTTTCCCCATCACACGGTGTACCATCTTCTGGGTTTCTCATGCATGTTTTCGATGTAGGAAGATGCCCTTGAACCTGGAGATTTGGGACCCATGCGATGGGTACCACGCTGTATTACTTTAAAGGGTCTGCGTTTGCTCACCGAACCTCACCAAACCTCTCAGCCCCAAGAGTGTCCACCGTTATGTCTCATCCAGCTGTGGGTCTAGATATGGTCAATCCAGGTTGCATCACAGCCCCTGAACTCATTGTGTAAGAATTTCTATCTCTTTCACTGTCGTTGTTTCATGGGTTTTTCAAAGTAATTTATTTTCATAATGGGGTTTAGCTGCTTTTCACTGCTGTGTTTATGCCGCTTTACACCCACTTGACACACTAACAGAGAGATATCAATACATAGGTTTTAAGATTATTACTAGTCAGATATATTCTTGTGTGGTGAATAGGGCGTGTTGAGTCCAGTTCTCTGAGCAAGGAGTAGGTCTTGTCTACTACATATTGGGTTTATGGAACGGTATCTGAGCTAATTTGATACCCTTGTTTTATGTATCACCCCGCCTCCCCTTTCCCGTTAAGCAGCCATAGTGTGTTTTCTGCATGTGTGACTCTGTTCTGTTTTGTAATTCAGTTCAAGTGTAACGGTTTTTACATTCCCTCTATCAGTGATACCTTACGAGAAGTGTCCTTTTCTGTGTGACTTATTTCACTTAGAATCGTCGTACCTAAATCCACTCATCATGCTGCTACTAACCTTATGACATTGATTTCATGGCTGAGTGATATTCCATTGTACATAAGGACCACAACTTCTTTATCCATTTTTCTCTTTCCTGGGATATTGACGGTGGAATGAAGTGGAGGTCCTTGTCAACAGAGCAGCCCTCAACTTTGGGGTGCTTGTGTCTTGCTGATTTTTCATTTTCCCAATTTATACCCCCATGAGTGGAAGTGCCCTATGCTCTCTAAGCTGTGTTTTTCAGATGTTTCAGGACACACCGTACACTTCTCCAGAGTGGCTGTTGGCAATTTACATCCCGCCCATCAGTGTAGCAAGGCTCCCATTTCTCCATGGCCTGTCCTGCATTTCTGGTTTTGACACTTTTTTCAGCATGGCCCTTTTGACCGATGGGAAGCGAGACTTCTCTGTAGCGCTGATTTGCCTTTCCAGGTTGCTTGGTTGGCCAAAAAGGGCGTATGCGTTTTTTCCTGAATATATTCAGGAAAAAACGCATACGCCCTTTTTGGCCAAGGGCATCATTGTCAACGTTTTGCCGCTTTTCATGTGCTTTAAAGGCGATTCGTATCTACCTCCTGAAATCTGTTTCGTGCAATTCTGCCTTGATTTCAAATCCTCTTCTTTGCCTTCCCTCAATATATTTGTGGACGAGAGTTATCATTTATAACTCTGCAGGTTTGTGAATTGCAGTGCCCTGAACCTCCATTTTACAACTCGCTTTTTTGGGAGCTGGCCGCAAAAGCGCAGGATGGCTTCAGGCCCTGTTCTGGTTCCGGGGGGCAGGCTGAGCCTGTGGTTAATTCTTCTTCCTGATGGGAAAATAGAGTGACCTGTGCCTGTCCCGACACCAAGAGCTAGTCTCTCGTTGGTTCCCCGTCTTCCCGTTCATCCTCAGGACAAATTGCAACCTGTACGGAACAGGAGGTTAAAGGTGCTGATGCTCCAAGTAGGGAGATTGCTAGTAAAGCGGCTGGAATGGCGAACCCGGGCACAAGGAGATGAGAAATGAGGTGCGTTTTAGAAACCTTTCCCCATCACACGGTGTACCATCGTCTGGGTTTCTCATGAATGTTTTCGATGTAGGAAGATGCCCTTGAAGCTGGAGATTTGGGACCCATGCGATGGGTACCACGCAGTATTACTTTAAAGGGTCTGCGTTTGCTCACCCAACCTCACCAAACCTCTCAGCCCCAAGAGTGTCCACCCTTATGTCTCATCCAGCTGTGGGTCTAGATATGGTCAATCCAGGTTGCATCACAGCCCCTGAACGCATTGTGTAAGAATTTCTCTCTCTTTCACTGTCGTTGTTTCATGGGTTTTTCAAAGTAAATTATTTTCATAATGGGGTTTAGCTGCTTTTCACTGCTGTGTTTATGCCGCTTTACACCCACATGACACACTAACAGAGAGATATCAATACATAGGTTTTAAGATTATTACTAGTCAGATATATTCTTGTGCGGTGAATAGGGCGTGTTGAGTCCAGTTCTCTGAGCAAGGAGTAGGTCTTGTCTACTACATATTGGGTTTATGGAACGGTATCTGAGCTAATTTGATACCCTTGTTTTATGTATCACCCCACCTCCCCTTTCCCGTTAAGCAGCCATAGTGTGTTTTCTGCATGTGTGACTCTGTTCTGTTTTGTAATTCAGTTCAAGTGTAACGGTTTTTACATTCCCTCTATCAGTGATACCTTACGAGAAGTGTCCTTTTCTGTGTGACTTATTTCACTTAGAATCGTCGTACCTAAATCCACTCATCATGCTGCTACTAACCTTATGACATTGATTTCATGGCTGAGTGATATTCCATTGTACATAAGGACCACAACTTCTTTATCCATTTTTCTCTTTCCTGGGATATTGACGGTGGAATGAAGTGGAGGTCCTTGTCAACAGAGCAGCCCTCAACTTTGGGGTGCTTGTGTCTTGCTGATTTTTCATTTTCCCAATTTATACCCCCATGAGTGGAAGTGCCCTATGCTCTCTAAGCTGTGTTTTTCAGATGTTTCAGGACACACCGTACACTTCTCCAGAGTGGCTGTTGGCAATTTACATCCCGCCCATCAGTGTAGCAAGGCTCCCATTTCTCCATGGCCTGTCCTGCATTTCTGGTTTTGACACTTTTTTCAGCATGGCCCTTTTGACCGATGGGAAGCGAGACTTCTCTGTAGCGCTGATTTGCCTTTCCAGGTTGCTTGGTTGGCCAAAAAGGGCGTATGCGTTTTTTCCTGAATATATTCAGGAAAAAACGCATACGCCCTTTTTGGCCAAGGGCATCATTGTCAACGTTTTGCCGCTTTTCATGTGCTTTAAAGGCGATTCGTATCTACCTCCTGAAATCTGTTTCGTGCAATTCTGCCTTGATTTCAAATCCTCTTCTTTGCCTTCCCTCAATATATTTGTGGACGAGAGTTATCATTTATAACTCTGCAGGTTTGTGAATTGCAGTGCCCTGAACCTCCATTTTACAACTCGCTTTTTTGGGAGCTGGCCGCAAAAGCGCAGGATGGCTTCAGGCCCTGTTCTGGTTCCGGGGGGCAGGCTGAGCCTGTGGTTAATTCTTCTTCCTGATGGGAAAATAGAGTGACCTGTGCCTGTCCCGACACCAAGAGCTAGTCTCTCGTTGGTTCCCCATCTTCCCGTTCATCCTCAGGACAAATTGCAACCTGTACGGAACAGGAGGTTAAAGGTGCTGATGCTCCAAGTAGGGAGATTGCTAGTAAAGCGGCTGGAAAGGCGAACCCGGGCACAAGGAGATGAGAAATGAGGTGCGTTTTAGAAACCTTTCCCCATCACACGGTGTACCATCTTCTGGGTTTCTCATGCATGTTTTCGATGTAGGAAGATGCCCTTGAACCTGGAGATTTGGGACCCATTCGATGGGTACCATGCAGTATTACTTTAAAGGGTCTGCGTTTGCTCACCCAACCTCACCAAACCTCTCAGCCCCAAGAGTGTCCACCCTTATGTCTCATCCAGCTGTGGGTCTAGATATGGTCAATCCAGGTTGCATCACAGCCCCTGAACTCATTGTGTAAGAATTTCTCTCTCTTTCACTGTCGTTGTTTCATGGGTTTTTCAAAGTAATTTATTTTCATAATGGGGTTTAGCTGCTTTTCACTGCTGTGTTTATGCCGCTTTACACCCACTTGACACACTAACAGAGAGATATCAATACATAGGTTTTAAGATTATTACTAGTCAGATATATTCTTGTGCGGTGAATAGGGCGTGTTGAGTCCAGTTCTCTGAGCAAGGAGTAGGTCTTGTCTATTACATATTGGGTTTATGGAACGGTATCTGAGCTAATTTGATACCCTTGTTTTATGTATCACCCCACCTCCCCTTTCCCGTTAAGCAGCCATAGTGTGTTTTCTGCATGTGTGACTCTGTTCTGTTTTGTAATTCAGTTCAAGTGTAACGGTTTTTACATTCCCTCTATCAGTGATACCTTACGAGAAGTGTCCTTTTCTGTGTGACTTATTTCACTTAGAATCGTCGTACCTAAATCCACTCATCATGCTGCTACTAACCTTATGACATTGATTTCATGGCTGAGTGATATTCCATTGTACATAAGGACCACAACTTCTTTATCCATTTTTCTCTTTCCTGGGATATTGACGGTGGAATGAAGTGGAGGTCCTTGTCAACAGAGCAGCCCTCAACTTTGGGGTGCTTGTGTCTTGCTGATTTTTAATTTTCCCAATTTATACCCCCATGAGTGGAAGTGCCCTATGCTCTCTAAGCTGTGTTTTTCAGATATTTCAGGACACACCGTACACTTCTCCAGAGTGGCTGTTGGCAATTTACATCCCGCCCATCAGTGTAGCAAGGCTCCCATTTCTCCATGGCCTGTCCTGCATTTCTGGTTTTGACACTTTTTTCAGCATGGCCCTTTTGACCGATGGGAAGCGAGACTTCTCTGTAGCGCTGATTTGCCTTTCCAGGTTGCTTGGTTGGCCAAAAAGGGCGTATGCGTTTTTTCCTGAATATATTCAGGAAAAAACGCATACGCCCTTTTTGGCCAAGGGCATCATTGTCAACGTTTTGCCGCTTTTCATGTGCTTTAAAGGCGATTCGTATCTACCTCCTGAAATCTGTTTCGTGCAATTCTGCCTTGATTTCAAATCCTCTTCTTTGCCTTCCCTCAATATATTTGTGGACGAGAGTTATCATTTATAACTCTGCAGGTTTGTGAATTGCAGTGCCCTGAACCTCCATTTTACAACTCGCTTTTTTGGGAGCTGGCCGCAAAAGCGCAGGATGGCTTCAGGCCCTGTTCTGGTTCCGGGGGGCAGGCTGAGCCTGTGGTTAATTCTTCTTCCTGATGGGAAAATAGAGTGACCTGTGCCTGTCCCGACACCAAGAGCTAGTCTCTCGTTGGTTCCCCGTCTTCCCGTTCATCCTCAGGACAAATTGCAACCTGTACGGAACAGGAGGTTAAAGGTGCTGATGCTCCAAGTAGGGAGATTGCTAGTAAAGCGGCTGGAATGGCGAACCCGGGCACAAGGAGATGAGAAATGAGGTGCGTTTTAGAAACCTTTCCCCATCACACGGTGTACCATCGTCTGGGTTTCTCATGCATGTTTTCGATGTAGGAAGATGCCCTTGAAGCTGGAGATTTGGGACCCATGCGATGGGTACCACGCAGTATTACTTTAAAGGGTCTGCGTTTGCTCACCCAACCTCACCAAACCTCTCAGCCCCAAGAGTGTCCACCCTTATGTCTCATCCAGCTGTGGGTCTAGATATGGTCAATCCAGGTTGCATCACAGCCCCTGAACGCATTGTGTAAGAATTTCTCTCTCTTTCACTGTCGTTGTTTCATGGGTTTTTCAAAGTAATTTATTTTCATAATGGGGTTTAGCTGCTTTTCACGGCTGTGTTTATGCCGCTTTCCACCCACTTGACACACTAACAGAGAGATATCAATACATAGGTTTTAAGATTATTACTAGTCGGATATATTCTTGTGCGGTGAATAGGGCGTGTTGAGTCCAGTTCTCTGAGCAAGGAGTAGGTCTTGTCTATTACATATTGGGTTTATGGAACGGTATCTGAGCTAATTTGATACCCTTGTTTTATGTATCACCCCACCTCCCCTTTCCCGTTAAGCAGCCATAGTCTGTTTTCTGCATGTGTGACTCTGTTCTGTTTTGTAATTCAGTTCAAGTGTAACGGTTTTTACATTCCCTCTATCAGTGATACCTTATGAGAAGTGTCCTTTTCTGTGTGACTTATTTCACTTAGAATCGTCGTACCTAAATCCACTCATCATGCTGCTACTAACCTTATGACATTGATTTCATGGCTGAGTGATATTCCATTGTACATAAGGACCACAACTTCTTTATCCATTTTTCTCTTTCCTGGGATATTTAAGGTGGAATGAAGTGGAGGTCCTTGTCAACAGAGCAGCCCTCAACTTTGGGGTGCTTGTGTCTTGCTGATTTTTCATTTTCCCAATTTATACCCCCATGAGTGGAAGTGCCCTATGCTCTCTAAGCTGTGTTTTTCAGATGTTTCAGGACACACCGTACACTTCTCCAGAGTGGCTGTTGGCAATTTACATCCCGCCCATCAGTGTAGCAAGGCTCCCATTTCTCCATGGCCTGTCCTGCATTTCTGGTTTTGACACTTTTTTCAGCATGGCCCTTTTGACCGATGGGAAGCGAGACTTCTCTGTAGCGCTGATTTGCCTTTCCAGGTTGCTTGGTTGGCCAAAAAGGGCGTATGCGTTTTTTCCTGAATATATTCAGGAAAAAACGCATACGCCCTTTTTGGCCAAGGGCATCATTGTCAACGTTTTGCCGCTTTTCATGTGCTTTAAAGGCGATTCGTATCTACCTCCTGAAATCTGTTTCGTGCAATTCTGCCTTGATTTCAAATCCTCTTCTTTGCCTTCCCTCAATATATTTGTGGACGAGAGTTATCATTTATAACTCTGCAGGTTTGTGAATTGCAGTGCCCTGAACCTCCATTTTACAACTCGCTTTTTTGGGAGCTGGCCGCAAAAGCGCAGGATGGCTTCAGGCCCTGTTCTGGTTCCGGGGGGCAGGCTGAGCCTGTGGTTAATTCTTCTTCCTGATGGGAAAATAGAGTGACCTGTGCCTGTCCCGACACCAAGAGCTAGTCTCTCGTTGGTTCCCCATCTTCCCGTTCATCCTCAGGACAAATTGCAACCTGTACGGAACAGGAGGTTAAAGGTGCTGATGCTCCAAGTAGGGAGATTGCTAGTAAAGCGGCTGGAAAGGCGAACCCAGGCACAAGGAGATGAGAAATGAGGTGCGTTTTAGAAACCTTTCCCCATCACACGGTGTACCATCTTCTGGGTTTCTCATGCATGTTTTCGATGTAGGAAGATGCCCTTGAACCTGGAGATTTGGGACCCATTCGATGGGTACCATGCAGTATTACTTTAAAGGGTCTGCGTTTGCTCACCCAACCTCACCAAACCTCTCAGCCCCAAGAGTGTCCACCCTTATGTCTCATCCAGCTGTGGGTCTAGATATGGTCAATCCAGGTTGCATCACAGCCCCTGAACTCATTGTGTAAGAATTTCTCTCTCTTTCACTGTCGTTGTTTCATGGGTTTTTCAAAGTAATTTATTTTCATAATGGGGTTTAGCTGCTTTTCACTGCTGTGTTTATGCCGCTTTACACCCACTTGACACACTAACAGAGAGATATCAATACATAGGTTTTAAGATTATTACTAGTCAGATATATTCTTGTGCGGTGAATAGGGCGTGTTGAGTCCAGTTCTCTGAGCAAGGAGTAGGTCTTGTCTATTACATATTGGGTTTATGGAACGGTATCTGAGCTAATTTGATACCCTTGTTTTATGTATCACCCCACCTCCCCTTTCCCGTTAAGCAGCCATAGTGTGTTTTCTGCATGTGTGACTCTGTTCTGTTTTGTAATTCAGTTCAAGTGTAACGGTTTTTACATTCCCTCTATCAGTGATACCTTACGAGAAGTGTCCTTTTCTGTGTGACTTATTTCACTTAGAATCGTCGTACCTAAATCCACTCATCATGCTGCTACTAACCTTATGACATTGATTTCATGGCTGAGTGATATTCCATTGTACATAAGGACCACAACTTCTTTATCCATTTTTCTCTTTCCTGGGATATTGACGGTGGAATGAAGTGGAGGTCCTTGTCAACAGAGCAGCCCTCAACTTTGGGGTGCTTGTGTCTTGCTGATTTTTCATTTTCCCAATTTATACCCCCATGAGTGGAAGTGCCCTATGCTCTCTAAGCTGTGTTTTTCAGATGTTTCAGGACACACCGTACACTTCTCCAGAGTGGCTGTTGGCAATTTACATCCCGCCCATCAGTGTAGCAAGGCTCCCATTTCTCCATGGCCTGTCCTGCATTTCTGGTTTTGACACTTTTTTCAGCATGGCCCTTTTGACCGATGGGAAGCGAGACTTCTCTGTAGCGCTGATTTGCCTTTCCAGGTTGCTTGGTTGGCCAAAAAGGGCGTATGCGTTTTTTCCTGAATATATTCAGGAAAAAACGCATACGCCCTTTTTGGCCAAGGGCATCATTGTCAACGTTTTGCCGCTTTTCATGTGCTTTAAAGGCGATTCGTATCTACCTCCTGAAATCTGTTTCGTGCAATTCTGCCTTGATTTCAAATCCTCTTCTTTGCCTTCCCTCAATATATTTGTGGACGAGAGTTATCATTTATAACTCTGCAGGTTTGTGAATTGCAGTGCCCTGAACCTCCATTTTACAACTCGCTTTTTTGGGAGCTGGCCGCAAAAGCGCAGGATGGCTTCAGGCCCTGTTCTGGTTCCGGGGGGCAGGCTGAGCCTGTGGTTAATTCTTCTTCCTGATGGGAAAATAGAGTGACCTGTGCCTGTCCCGACACCAAGAGCTAGTCTCTCGTTGGTTCCCCGTCTTCCCGTTCATCCTCAGGACAAATTGCAACCTGTACGGAACAGGAGGTTAAAGGTGCTGATGCTCCAAGTAGGGAGATTGCTAGTAAAGCGGCTGGAATGGCGAACCCGGGCACAAGGAGATGAGAAATGAGGTGCGTTTTAGAAACCTTTCCCCATCACACGGTGTACCATCGTCTGGGTTTCTCATGAATGTTTTCGATGTAGGAAGATGCCCTTGAAGCTGGAGATTTGGGACCCATGCGATGGGTACCACGCAGTATTACTTTAAAGGGTCTGCGTTTGCTCACCCAACCTCACCAAACCTCTCAGCCCCAAGAGTGTCCACCCTTATGTCTCATCCAGCTGTGGGTCTAGATATGGTCAATCCAGGTTGCATCACAGCCCCTGAACGCATTGTGTAAGAATTTCTCTCTCTTTCACTGTCGTTGTTTCATGGGTTTTTCAAAGTAATTTATTTTCATAATGGGGTTTAGCTGCTTTTCACGGCTGTGTTTATGCCGCTTTCCACCCACTTGACACACTAACAGAGAGATATCAATACATAGGTTTTAAGATTATTACTAGTCGGATATATTCTTGTGCGGTGAATAGGGCGTGTTGAGTCCAGTTCTCTGAGCAAGGAGTAGGTCTTGTCTATTACATATTGGGTTTATGGAACGGTATCTGAGCTAATTTGATACCCTTGTTTTATGTATCACCCCACCTCCCCTTTCCCGTTAAGCAGCCATAGTCTGTTTTCTGCATGTGTGACTCTGTTCTGTTTTGTAATTCAGTTCAAGTGTAACGGTTTTTACATTCCCTCTATCAGTGATACCTTATGAGAAGTGTCCTTTTCTGTGTGACTTATTTCACTTAGAATCGTCGTACCTAAATCCACTCATCATGCTGCTACTAACCTTATGACATTGATTTCATGGCTGAGTGATATTCCATTGTACATAAGGACCACAACTTCTTTATCCATTTTTCTCTTTCCTGGGATATTTAAGGTGGAATGAAGTGGAGGTCCTTGTCAACAGAGCAGCCCTCAACTTTGGGGTGCTTGTGTCTTGCTGATTTTTCATTTTCCCAATTTATACCCCCATGAGTGGAAGTGCCCTATGCTCTCTAAGCTGTGTTTTTCAGATGTTTCAGGACACACCGTACACTTCTCCAGAGTGGCTGTTGGCAATTTACATCCCGCCCATCAGTGTAGCAAGGCTCCCATTTCTCCATGGCCTGTCCTGCATTTCTGGTTTTGACACTTTTTTCAGCATGGCCCTTTTGACCGATGGGAAGCGAGACTTCTCTGTAGCGCTGATTTGCCTTTCCAGGTTGCTTGGTTGGCCAAAAAGGGCGTATGCGTTTTTTCCTGAATATATTCAGGAAAAAACGCATACGCCCTTTTTGGCCAAGGGCATCATTGTCAACGTTTTGCCGCTTTTCATGTGCTTTAAAGGCGATTCGTATCTACCTCCTGAAATCTGTTTCGTGCAATTCTGCCTTGATTTCAAATCCTCTTCTTTGCCTTCCCTCAATATATTTGTGGACGAGAGTTATCATTTATAACTCTGCAGGTTTGTGAATTGCAGTGCCCTGAACCTCCATTTTACAACTCGCTTTTTTGGGAGCTGGCCGCAAAAGCGCAGGATGGCTTCAGGCCCTGTTCTGGTTCCGGGGGGCAGGCTGAGCCTGTGGTTAATTCTTCTTCCTGATGGGAAAATAGAGTGACCTGTGCCTGTCCCGACACCAAGAGCTAGTCTCTCGTTGGTTCCCCGTCTTCCCGTTCATCCTCAGGACAAATTGCAACCTGTACGGAACAGGAGGTTAAAGGTGCTGATGCTCCAAGTAGGGAGATTGCTAGTAAAGTGGCTGGAAAGGCGAACCCGGGCACAAGGAGATGAGAAATGAGGTGCGTTTTAGAAACCTTTCCCCATCACACGGTGTACCATCTTCTGGGTTTCTCATGCATGTTTTCGATGTAGGAAGATGCCCTTGAACCTGGAGATTTGGGACCCATGCGATGGGTACCACGCTGTATTACTTTAAAGGGTCTGCGTTTGCTCACCGAACCTCACCAAACCTCTCAGCCCCAAGAGTGTCCACCGTTATGTCTCATCCAGCTGTGGGTCTAGATATGGTCAATCCAGGTTGCATCACAGCCCCTGAACTCATTGTGTAAGAATTTCTATCTCTTTCACTGTCGTTGTTTCATGGGTTTTTCAAAGTAATTTATTTTCATAATGGGGTTTAGCTGCTTTTCACTGCTGTGTTTATGCCGCTTTACACCCACTTGACACACTAACAGAGAGATATCAATACATAGGTTTTAAGATTATTACTAGTCAGATATATTCTTGTGTGGTGAATAGGGCGTGTTGAGTCCAGTTCTCTGAGCAAGGAGTAGGTCTTGTCTACTACATATTGGGTTTATGGAACGGTATCTGAGCTAATTTGATACCCTTGTTTTATGTATCACCCCGCCTCCCCTTTCCCGTTAAGCAGCCATAGTGTGTTTTCTGCATGTGTGACTCTGTTCTGTTTTGTAATTCAGTTCAAGTGTAACGGTTTTTACATTCCCTCTATAAGTGATACCTTATGAGAAGTGTCCTTTTCTGTGTGACTTATTTCACTTAGAATCGTCGTACCTAAATCCACTCATCATGCTGCTACTAACCTTATGACATTGATTTCATGGCAGAGTGATATTCCATTGTACATAAGGACCACAACTTCTTTATCCATTTTTCTCTTTCCTGGGATATTGACGGTGGAATGAAGTGGAGGTCCTTGTCAACAGAGCAGCCCTCAACTTTGGGGTGCTTGTGTCTTGCTGATTTTTAATTTTCCCAATTTATACCCCCATGAGTGGAAGTGCCCTATGCTCTCTAAGCTGTGTTTTTCAGATGTTTCAGGACACACCGTACACTTCTCCAGAGTGGCTGTTGGCAATTTACATCCCGCCCATCAGTGTAGCAAGGCTCCCATTTCTCCATGGCCTGTCCTGCATTTCTGGTTTTGACACTTTTTTCAGCATGGCCCTTTTGACCGATGGGAAGCGAGACTTCTCTGTAGCGCTGATTTGCCTTTCCAGGTTGCTTGGTTGGCCAAAAAGGGCGTATGCGTTTTTTCCTGAATATATTCAGGAAAAAACGCATACGCCCTTTTTGACCAAGGGCATCATTGTCAACATTTTGCCGCTTTTCATGTGCTTTAAAGGCGATTCGTATCTACCTCCTGAAATCTGTTTCGTGCAATTCTGCCTTGATTTCAAATCGTCTTCTTTGCCTTCCCTCAATATATTTGTGGACGAGAATTATCATTTATAACTCTGCAGGTTTGTGAATTGCAGTGCCCTGAACCTCCATTTTACAACTCGCTTTTTTGGGAGCTGGCCGCAAAAGTGCAGGATGGCTTCAGGCCCTGTTCTGGTTCCGGGGGGCAGGCTGAGCCTGTGGTTAATTCTTCTTCCTGATGGGAAAATAGAGTGACCTGTGCCTGTCCCGACACCAAGAGCTAGTCTCTCGTTGGTTCCCCGTCTTCCCGTTCATCCTCAGGACAAATTGCAACCTGTACGGAACAGGAGGTTAAAGGTGCTGATGCTCCAAGTAGGGAGATTGCTAGTAAAGCGGCTGGAATGGCGAACCCGGGCACAAGGAGATGAGAAATGAGGTGCGTTTTAGAAACCTTTCCCCATCACACGGTGTACCATCGTCTGGGTTTCTCATGAATGTTTTCGATGTAGGAAGATGCCCTTGAAGCTGGAGATTTGGGACCCATGCAATGGGTACCACGCAGTATTACTTTAAAGGGTCTGCGTTTGCTCACCCAACCTCACCAAACCTCTCAGCCCCAAGAGTGTCCACCCTTATGTCTCATCCAGCTGTGGGTCTAGATATGGTCAATCCAGGTTGCATCACAGCCCCTGAACGCATTGTGTAAGAATTTCTCTCTCTTTCACTGTCTTTGTTTCATGGGTTTTTCAAAGTAAATTATTTTCATAATGGGGTTTAGCTGCTTTTCACTGCTGTGTTTATGCCGCTTTACACCCACATGACACACTAACAGAGAGATATCAATACATAGGTTTTAAGATTATTACTAGTCAGATATATTCTTGTGCGGTGAATAGGGCGTGTTGAGTCCAGTTCTCTGAGCAAGGAGTAGGTCTTGTCTACTACATATTGGGTTTATGGAACGGTATCTGAGCTAATTTGATACCCTTGTTTTATGTATCACCCCACCTCCCCTTTCCCGTTAAGCAGCCATAGTCTGTTTTCTGCATGTGTGACTCTGTTCTGTTTTGTAATTCAGTTCAAGTGTAACGGTTTTTACATTCCCTCTATCAGTGATACCTTATGAGAAGTGTCCTTTTCTGTGTGACTTATTTCACTTAGAATCGTCGTACCTAAATCCACTCATCATGCTGCTACTAACCTTATGACATTGATTTCATGGCTGAGTGATATTCCATTGTACATAAGGACCACAACTTCTTTATCCATTTTTCTCTTTCCTGGGATATTGACGGTGGAATGAAGTGGAGGTCCTTGTCAACAGAGCAGCCCTCAACTTTGGGGTGCTTGTGTCTTGCTGATTTTTAATTTTCCCAATTTATACCCCCATGAGTGGAAGTGCCCTATGCTCTCTAAGCTGTGTTTTTCAGATGTTTCAGGACACACCGTACACTTCTCCAGAGTGGCTGTTGGCAATTTACATCCCGCCCATCAGTGTAGCAAGGCTCCCATTTCTCCATGGCCTGTCCTGCATTTCTGGTTTTGACACTTTTTTCAGCATGGCCCTTTTGACCGATGGGAAGCGAGACTTCTCTGTAGCGCTGATTTGCCTTTCCAGGTTGCTTGGTTGGCCAAAAAGGGCGTATGCGTTTTTTCCTGAATATATTCAGGAAAAAACGCATACGCCCTTTTTGGCCAAGGGCATCATTGTCAACGTTTTGCCGCTTTTCATGTGCTTTAAAGGCGATTCGTATCTACCTCCTGAAATCTGTTTCGTGCAATTCTGCCTTGATTTCAAATCCTCTTCTTTGCCTTCCCTCAATATATTTGTGGACGAGAGTTATCATTTATAACTCTGCAGGTTTGTGAATTGCAGTGCCCTGAACCTCCATTTTACAACTCGCTTTTTTGGGAGCTGGCCGCAAAAGCGCAGGATGGCTTCAGGCCCTGTTCTGGTTCCGGGGGGCAGGCTGAGCCTGTGGTTAATTCTTCTTCCTGATGGGAAAATAGAGTGACCTGTGCCTGTCCCGACACCAAGAGCTAGTCTCTCGTTGGTTCCCCATCTTCCCGTTCATCCTCAGGACAAATTGCAACCTGTACGGAACAGGAGGTTAAAGGTGCTGATGCTCCAAGTAGGGAGATTGCTAGTAAAGCGGCTGGAAAGGCGAACCCAGGCACAAGGAGATGAGAAATGAGGTGCGTTTTAGAAACCTTTCCCCATCACACGGTGTACCATCTTCTGGGTTTCTCATGCATGTTTTCGATGTAGGAAGATGCCCTTGAACCTGGAGATTTGGGACCCATGCGATGGGTACCATGCAGTATTACTTTAAAGGGTCTGCGTTTGCTCACCCAACCTCACCAAACCTCTCAGCCCCAAGAGTGTCCACCCTTATGTCTCATCCAGCTGTGGGTCTAGATATGGTCAATCCAGGTTGCATCACAGCCCCTGAACTCATTGTGTAAGAATTTCTCTCTCTTTCACTGTCGTTGTTTCATGGGTTTTTCAAAGTAATTTATTTTCATAATGGGGTTTAGCTGCTTTTCACTGCTGTGTTTATGCCGCTTTACACCCACTTGACACACTAACAGAGAGATATCAATACATAGGTTTTAAGATTATTACTAGTCAGATATATTCTTGTGCGGTGAATAGGGCGTGTTGAGTCCAGTTCTCTGAGCAAGGAGTAGGTCTTGTCTATTACATATTGGGTTTATGGAACGGTATCTGAGCTAATTTGATACCCTTGTTTTATGTATCACCCCACCTCACCTTTACCGTTAAGCAGCCATAGTGTGTTTTCTGCATGTGTGACTCTGTTCTGTTTTGTAATTCAGTTCAAGTGTAACGGTTTTTACATTCCCTCTATCAGTGATACCTTACGAGAAGTGTCCTTTTCTGTGTGACTTATTTCACTTAGAATCGTCGTACCTAAATCCACTCATCATGCTGCTACTAACCTTATGACATTGATTTCATGGCTGAGTGATATTCCATTGTACATAAGGACCACAACTTCTTTATCCATTTTTCTCTTTCCTGGGATATTGACGGTGGAATGAAGTGGAGGTCCTTGTCAACAGAGCAGCCCTCAACTTTGGGGTGCTTGTGTCTTGCTGATTTTTAATTTTCCCAATTTATACCCCCATGAGTGGAAGTGCCCTATGCTCTCTAAGCTGTGTTTTTCAGATGTTTCAGGACACACCGTACACTTCTCCAGAGTGGCTGTTGGCAATTTACATCCCGCCCATCAGTGTAGCAAGGCTCCCATTTCTCCATGGCCTGTCCTGCATTTCTGGTTTTGACACTTTTTTCAGCATGGCCCTTTTGACCGATGGGAAGCGAGACTTCTCTGTAGCGCTGATTTGCCTTTCCAGGTTGCTTGGTTGGCCAAAAAGGGCGTATGCGTTTTTTCCTGAATATATTCAGAAAAAAACGCATACGCCCTTTTTGGCCAAGGGCATCATTGTCAACGTTTTGCCGCTTTTCATGTGCTTTAAAGGCGATTCGTATCTACCTCCTGAAATCTGTTTCGTGCAATTCTGCCTTGATTTCAAATCCTCTTCTTTGCCTTCCCTCAATATATTTGTGGACGAGAGTTATCATTTATAACTCTGCAGGTTTGTGAATTGCAGTGCCCTGAACCTCCATTTTACAACTCGCTTTTTTGGGAGCTGGCCGCAAAAGCGCAGGATGGCTTCAGGCCCTGTTCTGGTTCCGGGGGGCAGGCTGAGCCTGTGGTTAATTCTTCTTCCTGATGGGAAAATAGAGTGACCTGTGCCTGTCCCGACACCAAGAGCTAGTCTCTCGTTGGTTCCCCATCTTCCCGTTCATCCTCAGGACAAATTGCAACCTGTACGGAACAGGAGGTTAAAGGTGCTGATGCTCCAAGTAGGGAGATTGCTAGTAAAGCGGCTGGAAAGGCGAACCCAGGCAAAAGGAGATGAGAAATGAGGTGCGTTTTAGAAACCTTTCCCCATCACACGGTGTACCATCTTCTGGGTTTCTCATGCATGTTTTCGATGTAGGAAGATGCCCTTGAACCTGGAGATTTGGGACCCATGCGATGGGTACCATGCAGTATTACTTTAAAGGGTCTGCGTTTGCTCACCCAACCTCACCAAACCTCTCAGCCCCAAGAGTGTCCACCCTTATGTCTCATCCAGCTATGGGTCTAGATATGGTCAATCCAGGTTGCATCACAGCCCCTGAACTCATTGTGTAAGAATTTCTCTCTCTTTCACTGTCGTTGTTTCATGGGTTTTTCAAAGTAATTTATTTTCATAATGGGGTTTAGCTGCTTTTCACTGCTGTGTTTATGCCGCTTTACACCCACTTGACACACTAACAGAGAGATATCAATACATAGGTTTTAAGATTATTACTAGTCAGGTATATTCTTGTGCGGTGAATAGGGCGTGTTGAGTCCAGTTCTCTGAGCAAGGAGTAGGTCTTGTCTACTACATATTGGGTTTATGGAACGGTATCTGAGCTAATTTGATACCCTTGTTTTATGTATCACCCCACCTCCCCTTTCCCGTTAAGCAGCCATAGTCTGTTTTCTGCATGTGTGACTCTGTTCTGTTTTGTAATTCAGTTCAAGTGTAACGGTTTTTACATTCCCTCTAAAAGTGATACCTTATGAGAAGTGTCCTTTTCTGTGTGACTTATTTCACTTAGAATCGTCGTACCTAAATCCACTCATCATGCTGCTACTAACCTTATGACATTGATTTCATGGCTGAGTGATATTCCATTGTACATAAGGACCACAACTTCTTTATCCATTTTTCTCTTTCCTGGGATATTTAAGGTGGAATGAAGTGGAGGTCCTTGTCAACAGAGCAGCCCTCAACTTTGGGGTGCTTGTGTCTTGCTGATTTTTCATTTTCCCAATTTATACCCCCATGAGTGGAAGTGCCCTATGCTCTCTAAGCTGTGTTTTTCAGATGTTTCAGGACACACCGTACACTTCTCCAGAGTGGCTGTTGGCAATTTACATCCCGCCCATCAGTGTAGCAAGGCTCCCATTTCTCCATGGCCTGTCCTGCATTTCTGGTTTTGACACTTTTTTCAGCATGGCCCTTTTGACCGATGGGAAGCGAGACTTCTCTGTAGCGCTGATTTGCCTTTCCAGGTTGCTTGGTTGGCCAAAAAGGGCGTATGCGTTTTTTCCTGAATATATTCAGGAAAAAACGCATACGCCCTTTTTGGCCAAGGGCATCATTGTCAACGTTTTGCCGCTTTTCATGTGCTTTAAAGGCGATTCGTATCTACCTCCTGAAATCTGTTTCGTGCAATTCTGCCTTGATTTCAAATCCTCTTCTTTGCCTTCCCTCAATATATTTGTGGACGAGAGTTATCATTTATAACTCTGCAGGTTTGTGAATTGCAGTGCCCTGAACCTCCATTTTACAACTCGCTTTTTTGGGAGCTGGCCGCAAAAGCGCAGGATGGCTTCAGGCCCTGTTCTGGTTCCGGGGGGCAGGCTGAGCCTGTGGTTAATTCTTCTTCCTGATGGGAAAATAGAGTGACCTGTGCCTGTCCCGACACCAAGAGCTAGTCTCTCGTTGGTTCCCCGTCTTCCCGTTCATCCTCAGGACAAATTGCAACCTGTACGGAACAGGAGGTTAAAGGTGCTGATGCTCCAAGTAGGGAGATTGCTAGTAAAGTGGCTGGAAAGGCGAACCCGGGCACAAGGAGATGAGAAATGAGGTGCGTTTTAGAAACCTTTCCCCATCACATGGTGTACCATCTTCTGGGTTTCTCATGCATGTTTTCGATGTAGGAAGATGCCCTTGAACCTGGAGATTTGGGACACATGCGATGGGTATCACGCAGTATTCCTTTAAAGGGTCTGCGTTTGCTCACCCAACCTCACCAAACCTCTCAGCCCCAAGAGTGTCCACCCTTATGTCTCATCCAGCTGTGGGTCTAGATATGGTCAATCCAGGTTGCATCACAGCCCCTGAACTCATTGTGTAAGAATTTCTATCTCTTTCACTGTCGTTGTTTCATGGGTTTTTCAAAGTAATTTATTTTCATAATGGGGTTTAGCTGCTTTTCACTGCTGTGTTTATGCCGTTTTCCACCCACTTGACACACTAACAGAGAGATATCAATACATAGGCTTTAAGATTATTACTAGTCAGATATATTCTTGTGCGGTGAATAGGGCGTGTTGAGTCCAGTTCTCTGAGCAAGGAGTAGGTCTTGTCTACTACATATTGGGTTTATGGAACGGTATCTGAGCTAATTTGATACCCTTGTTTTATGTATCACCCCACCTCCCCTTTCCCGTTAAGCAGCCATAGTGTGTTTTCTGCATGTGTGACTCTGTTCTGTTTTGTAATTCAGTTCAAGTGTAACGGTTTTTACATTCCCTCTATCAGTGATACCTTATGAGAAGTGTCCTTTTCTGTGTGACTTATTTCACTTAGAATCGTCGTACCTAAATCCACTCATCATGCTGCTACTAACCTTATGACATTGATTTCATGGCTGAGTGATATTCCATTGTACATAAGGACCACAACTTCTTTATCCATTTTTCTCTTTCCTGGGATATTTAAGGTGGAATGAAGTGGAGGTCCTTGTCAACAGAGCAGCCCTCAACTTTGGGGTGCTTGTGTCTTGCTGATTTTTAATTTTCCCAATTTATACCCCCATGAGTGGAAGTGCCCTATGCTCTCTAAGCTGTGTTTTTCAGATGTTTCAGGACACACCGTACACTTCTCCAGAGTGGCTGTTGGCAATTTACATCCCGCCCATCAGTGTAGCAAGGCTCCCATTTCTCCATGGCCTGTCCTGCATTTCTGGTTTTGACACTTTTTTCAGCATGGCCCTTTTGACCGATGGGAAGCGAGACTTCTCTGTAGCGCTGATTTGCCTTTCCAGGTTGCTTGGTTGGCCAAAAAGGGCGTATGCGTTTTTTCCTGAATATATTCAGGAAAAAACGCATACGCCCTTTTTGGCCAAGGGCATCATTGTCAACGTTTTGCCGCTTTTCATGTGCTTTAAAGGCGATTCGTATCTACCTCCTGAAATCTGTTTCGTGCAATTCTGCCTTGATTTCAAATCCTCTTCTTTGCCTTCCCTCAATATATTTGTGGACGAGAGTTATCATTTATAACTCTGCAGGTTTGTGAATTGCAGTGCCCTGAACCTCCATTTTACAACTCGCTTTTTTGGGAGCTGGCCGCAAAAGCGCAGGATGGCTTCAGGCCCTGTTCTGGTTCCGGGGGGCAGGCTGAGCCTGTGGTTAATTCTTCTTCCTGATGGGAAAATAGAGTGACCTGTGCCTGTCCCGACACCAAGAGCTAGTCTCTCGTTGGTTCCCCGTCTTCCCGTTCATCCTCAGGACAAATTGCAATCTGTACGGAACAGGAGGTTAAAGGTGCTGATGCTCCAAGTAGGGAGATTGCTAGTAAAGCGGCTGGAAAGGCGAACCCGGGCACAAGGAGATGAGAAATGAGGTGCGTTTTAGAAACCTTTCCCCATCACACGGTGTACCATCTTCTGGGTTTCTCATGCATGTTTTCGATGTAGGAAGATGCCCTTGAACCTGGAGATTTGGGACCCATGCGATGGGTACCACGCAGTATTCCTTTAAAGGGTCTGCGTTTGCTCACCCAACCTCACCAAACCTCTCAGCCCCAAGAGTGTCCACCCTTATGTCTCATCCAGCTGTGGGTCTAGATATGGTCAATCCAGGTTGCATCACAGCCCCTGAACTCATTGTGTAAGAATTTCTATCTCTTTCACTGTCGTTGTTTCATGGGTTTTTCAAAGTAATTTATTTTCATAATGGGGTTTAGCTGCTTTTCACTGCTGTGTTTATGCCGCTTTACACCCACTTGACACACTAACAGAGAGATATCAATACATAGGTTTTAAGATTATTACTAGTCAGGTATATTCTTGTGCGGTGAATAGGGCGTGTTGAGTCCAGTTCTCTGAGCAAGGAGTAGGTCTTGTCTACTACATATTGGGTTTATGGAACGGTATCTGAGCTAATTTGATACCCTTGTTTTATGTATCACCCCACCTCCCCTTTCCCGTTAAGCAGCCATAGTCTGTTTTCTGCATGTGTGACTCTGTTCTGTTTTGTAATTCAGTTCAAGTGTAAC
Source organism: Balaenoptera borealis (assembly GCF_965194805.1). NCBI lineage: Eukaryota > Metazoa > Chordata > Mammalia > Artiodactyla > Balaenopteridae > Balaenoptera > Balaenoptera borealis. The sequence continues at coordinate 562,779 of NW_028123894.1, read as the reverse complement.
GGTTTTTACATTCCCTCTATCAGTGATACCTTATGAGAAGTGTCCTTTTCTGTGTGACTTATTTCACTTAGAATCGTCGTACCTAAATCCACTCATCATGCTGCTACTAACCTTATGACATTGATTTCATGGCTGAGTGATATTCCATTGTACATAAGGACCACAACTTCTTTATCCATTTTTCTCTTTCCTGGGATATTTAAGGTGGAATGAAGTGGAGGTCCTTGTCAACAGAGCAGCCCTCAACTTTGGGGTGCTTGTGTCTTGCTGATTTTTAATTTTCCCAATTTATACCCCCATGAGTGGAAGTGCCCTATGCTCTCTAAGCTGTGTTTTTCAGATGTTTCAGGACACACCGTACACTTCTCCAGAGTGGCTGTTGGCAATTTACATCCCGCCCATCAGTGTAGCAAGGCTCCCATTTCTCCATGGCCTTTCCTGCATTTTTGGTTTTGACACTTTTTTCAGCATGGCCCTTTTGACCGATGGGAAGCGAGACTTCTCTGTAGCGCTGATTTGCCTTTCCAGGTTGCTTGGTTGGCCAAAAAGGGCGTATGCGTTTTTTCCTGAATATATTCAGGAAAAAACGCATACGACCTTTTTGACCAAGGGCATCATTGTCAACGTTTTGCCGCTTTTCATGTGCTTTAAAGGCGATTCGTATCTACCTCCTGAAATCTGTTTCGTGCAATTCTGCCTTGATTTCAAATCCTCTTCTTTGCCTTCCCTCAATATATTTGTGGACGAGAGTTATCATTTATAACTCTGCAGGTTTGTGAATTGCAGTGCCCTGAACCTCCATTTTACAACTCGCTTTTTTGGGAGCTGGCCGCAAAAGCGCAGGATGGCTTCAGGCCCTGTTCTGGTTCCGGGGGGCAGGCTGAGCCTGTGGTTAATTCTTCTTCCTGATGGGAAAATAGAGTGACCTGTGCCTGTCCCGACACCAAGAGCTAGTCTCTCGTTGGTTCCCCGTCTTCCCGTTCATCCTCAGGACAAATTGCAACCTGTACGGAACAGGAGGTTAAAGGTGCTGATCCTCCAAGTAGGGAGATTGCTAGTAAAGCATCTGGAATGGCGAACCCGGGCACAAGGAGATGAGAAATGAGGTGCGTTTTAGAAACCTTTCCCCATCACACGGTGTACCATCTTCTGGGTTTCTCATGCATGTTTTCGATGTAGGAAGATGCCCTTGAACCTGGAGATTTGGGACCCATGCGATGGGTACCACGCAGTATTACTTTAAAGGGTCTGCGTTTGCTCACCCAACCTCACCAAACCTCTCAGCCCCAAGAGTGTCCACCCTTATGTCTCATCCAGCTGTGGGTCTAGATATGGTCAATCCAGGTTGCATCACAGCCCCTGAACGCATTGTGTAAGAATTTCTCTCTCTTTCACTGTCGTTGTTTCATGGGTTTTTCAAAGTAATTTATTTTCATAATGGGGTTTAGCTGCTTTTCACTGCTGTGTTTATGCCGCTTTACACCCACTTGACACACTAACAGAGAGATATCAATACATAGGTTTTAAGATTATTACTAGTCAGGTATATTCTTGTGCGGTGAATAGGGCGTGTTGAGTCCAGTTCTCTGAGCAAGGAGTAGGTCTTGTCTACTACATATTGGGTTTATGGAACGGTATCTGAGCTAATTTGATACCCTTGTTTTATGTATCACCCCACCTCCCCTTTCCCGTTAAGCAGCCATAGTCTGTTTTCTGCATGTGTGACTCTGTTCTGTTTTGTAATTCAGTTCAAGTGTAACGGTTTTTACATTCCCTCTATCAGTGATACCTTATGAGAAGTGTCCTTTTCTGTGTGACTTATTTCACTTAGAATCGTCGTACCTAAATCCACTCATCATGCTGCTACTAACCTTATGACATTGATTTCATGGCTGAGTGATATTCCATTGTACATAAGGACCACAACTTCTTTATCCATTTTTCTCTTTCCTGGGATATTTAAGGTGGAATGAAGTGGAGGTCCTTGTCAACAGAGCAGCCCTCAACTTTGGGGTGCTTGTGTCTTGCTGATTTTTAATTTTCCCAATTTATACCCCCATGAGTGGAAGTGCCCTATGCTCTCTAAGCTGTGTTTTTCAGATGTTTCAGGACACACCGTACACTTCTCCAGAGTGGCTGTTGGCAATTTACATCCCGCCCATCAGTGTAGCAAGGCTCCCATTTCTCCATGGCCTTTCCTGCATTTTTGGTTTTGACACTTTTTTCAGCATGGCCCTTTTGACCGATGGGAAGCGAGACTTCTCTGTAGCGCTGATTTGCCTTTCCAGGTTGCTTGGTTGGCCAAAAAGGGCGTATGCGTTTTTTCCTGAATATATTCAGGAAAAAACGCATACGACCTTTTTGACCAAGGGCATCATTGTCAACGTTTTGCCGCTTTTCATGTGCTTTAAAGGCGATTCGTATCTACCTCCTGAAATCTGTTTCGTGCAATTCTGCCTTGATTTCAAATCCTCTTCTTTGCCTTCCCTCAATATATTTGTGGACGAGAGTTATCATTTATAACTCTGCAGGTTTGTGAATTGCAGTGCCCTGAACCTCCATTTTACAACTCGCTTTTTTGGGAGCTGGCCGCAAAAGCGCAGGATGGCTTCAGGCCCTGTTCTGGTTCCGGGGGGCAGGCTGAGCCTGTGGTTAATTCTTCTTCCTGATGGGAAAATAGAGTGACCTGTGCCTGTCCCGACACCAAGAGCTAGTCTCTCGTTGGTTCCCCGTCTTCCCGTTCATCCTCAGGACAAATTGCAACCTGTACGGAACAGGAGGTTAAAGGTGCTGATCCTCCAAGTAGGGAGATTGCTAGTAAAGCATCTGGAATGGCGAACCCGGGCACAAGGAGATGAGAAATGAGGTGCGTTTTAGAAACCTTTCCCCATCACACGGTGTACCATCTTCTGGGTTTCTCATGCATGTTTTCGATGTAGGAAGATGCCCTTGAACCTGGAGATTTGGGACCCATGCGATGGGTACCACGCAGTATTACTTTAAAGGGTCTGCGTTTGCTCACCCAACCTCACCAAACCTCTCAGCCCCAAGAGTGTCCACCCTTATGTCTCATCCAGCTGTGGGTCTAGATATGGTCAATCCAGGTTGCATCACAGCCCCTGAACGCATTGTGTAAGAATTTCTCTCTCTTTCACTGTCGTTGTTTCATGGGTTTTTCAAAGTAATTTATTTTCATAATGGGGTTTAGCTGCTTTTCACTGCTGTGTTTATGCCGCTTTCCACCCACTTGACACACTAACAGAGAGATATCAATACATAGGCTTTAAGATTATTACTAGTCAGATATATTCTTGTGCGGTGAATAGGGCGTGTTGAGTCCAGTTCTCTGAGCAAGGAGTAGGTCTTGTCTACTACATATTGGGTTTATGGAACGGTATCTGAGCTAATTTGATACCCTTGTTTTATGTATCACCCCACCTCACCTTTCCCGTTAAGCAGCCATAGTGTGTTTTCTGCATGTGTGACTCTGTTCTGTTTTGTAATTCAGTTCAAGTGTAACGGTTTTTACATTCCCTCTATCAGTGATACCTTATGAGAAGTGTCCTTTTCTGTGTGACTTATTTCACTTAGAATCGTCGTACCTAAATCCACTCATCATGCTGCTACTAACCTTATGACATTGATTTCATGGCTGAGTGATATTCCATTGTACATAAGGACCACAACTTCTTTATCCATTTTTCTCTTTCCTGGGATATTGACGGTGGAATGAAGTGGAGGTCCTTGTCAACAGAGCAGCCCTCAACTTTGGGGTGCTTGTGTCTTGCTGATTTTTAATTTTCCCAATTTATACCCCCATGAGTGGAAGTGCCCTATGCTCTCTAAGCTGTGTTTTTCAGATGTTTCAGGACACACCGTACACTTCTCCAGAGTGGCTGTTGGCAATTTACATCCCGCCCATCTGTGTAGCAAGGCTCCCATTTCTCCATGGCCTTTCCTGCATTTTTGGTTTTGACACTTTTTTCAGCATGGCCCTTTTGACCGATGGGAAGCGAGACTTCTCTGTAGCGCTGATTTGCCTTTCCAGGTTGCTTGGTTGGCCAAAAAGGGCGTATGCGTTTTTTCCTGAATATATTCAGGAAAAAACGCATACGACCTTTTTGACCAAGGGCATCATTGTCAACGTTTTGCCGCTTTTCATGTGCTTTAAAGGCGATTCGTATCTACCTCCTGAAATCTGTTTCGTGCAATTCTGCCTTGATTTCAAATCCTCTTCTTTGCCTTCCCTCAATATATTTGTGGACGAGAGTTATCATTTATAACTCTGCAGGTTTGTGAATTGCAGTGCCCTGAACCTCCATTTTACAACTCGCTTTTTTGGGAGCTGGCCACAAAAGCGCAGGATGGCTTCAGGCCCTGTTCTGGTTCCGGGGGGCAGGCTGAGCCTGTGGTTAATTCTTCTTCCTGATGGGAAAATAGAGTGACCTGTGCCTGTCCCGACACCAAGAGCTAGTCTCTCGTTGGTTCCCCGTCTTCCCGTTCATCCTCAGGACAAATTGCAACCTGTACGGAACAGGAGGTTAAAGGTGCTGATCCTCCAAGTAGGGAGATTGCTAGTAAAGCATCTGGAATGGCGAACCCGGGCACAAGGAGATGAGAAATGAGGTGCGTTTTAGAAACCTTTCCCCATCACACGGTGTACCATCTTCTGGGTTTCTCATGCATGTTTTCGATGTAGGAAGATGCCCTTGAACCTGGAGATTTGGGACCCATGCGATGGGTACCACGCAGTATTACTTTAAAGGGTCTGCGTTTGCTCACCCAACCTCACCAAACCTCTCAGCCCCAAGAGTGTCCACCCTTATGTCTCATCCAGCTGTGGGTCTAGATATGGTCAATCCAGGTTGCATCACAGCCCCTGAACTCATTGTGTAAGAATTTCTATCTCTTTCACTGTCGTTGTTTCATGGGTTTTTCAAAGTAATTTATTTTCATAATGGGGTTTAGCTGCTTTTCACTGCTGTGTTTATGCCGCTTTACACCCACTTGACACACTAACAGAGAGATATCAATACATAGGTTTTAAGATTATTACTAGTCAGGTATATTCTTGTGCGGTGAATAGGGCGTGTTGAGTCCAGTTCTCTGAGCAAGGAGTAGGTCTTGTCTACTACATATTGGGTTTATGGAACGGTATCTGAGCTAATTTGATACCCTTGTTTTATGTATCACCCCACCTCCCCTTTCCCGTTAAGCAGCCATAGTCTGTTTTCTGCATGTGTGACTCTGTTCTGTTTTGTAATTCAGTTCAAGTGTAACGGTTTTTACATTCCCTCTAAAAGTGATACCTTATGAGAAGTGTCCTTTTCTGTGTGACTTATTTCACTTAGAATCGTCGTACCTAAATCCACTCATCATGCTGCTACTAACCTTATGACATTGATTTCATGGCTGAGTGATATTCCATTGTACATAAGGACCACAACTTCTTTATCCATTTTTCTCTTTCCTGGGATATTTAAGGTGGAATGAAGTGGAGGTCCTTGTCAACAGAGCAGCCCTCAACTTTGGGGTGCTTGTGTCTTGCTGATTTTTCATTTTCCCAATTTATACCCCCATGAGTGGAAGTGCCCTATGCTCTCTAAGCTGTGTTTTTCAGATGTTTCAGGACACACCGTACACTTCTCCAGAGTGGCTGTTGGCAATTTACATCCCGCCCATCAGTGTAGCAAGGCTCCCATTTCTCCATGGCCTGTCCTGCATTTCTGGTTTTGACACTTTTTTCAGCATGGCCCTTTTGACCGATGGGAAGCGAGACTTCTCTGTAGCGCTGATTTGCCTTTCCAGGTTGCTTGGTTGGCCAAAAAGGGCGTATGCGTTTTTTCCTGAATATATTCAGGAAAAAACGCATACGCCCTTTTTGGCCAAGGGCATCATTGTCAACGTTTTGCCGCTTTTCATGTGCTTTAAAGGCGATTCGTATCTACCTCCTGAAATCTGTTTCGTGCAATTCTGCCTTGATTTCAAATCCTCTTCTTTGCCTTCCCTCAATATATTTGTGGACGAGAGTTATCATTTATAACTCTGCAGGTTTGTGAATTGCAGTGCCCTGAACCTCCATTTTACAACTCGCTTTTTTGGGAGCTGGCCGCAAAAGCGCAGGATGGCTTCAGGCCCTGTTCTGGTTCCGGGGGGCAGGCTGAGCCTGTGGTTAATTCTTCTTCCTGATGGGAAAATAGAGTGACCTGTGCCTGTCCCGACACCAAGAGCTAGTCTCTCGTTGGTTCCCCGTCTTCCCGTTCATCCTCAGGACAAATTGCAACCTGTACGGAACAGGAGGTTAAAGGTGCTGATGCTCCAAGTAGGGAGATTGCTAGTAAAGTGGCTGGAAAGGCGAACCCGGGCACAAGGAGATGAGAAATGAGGTGCGTTTTAGAAACCTTTCCCCATCACATGGTGTACCATCTTCTGGGTTTCTCATGCATGTTTTCGATGTAGGAAGATGCCCTTGAACCTGGAGATTTGGGACACATGCGATGGGTATCACGCAGTATTCCTTTAAAGGGTCTGCGTTTGCTCACCCAACCTCACCAAACCTCTCAGCCCCAAGAGTGTCCACCCTTATGTCTCATCCAGCTGTGGGTCTAGATATGGTCAATCCAGGTTGCATCACAGCCCCTGAACTCATTGTGTAAGAATTTCTATCTCTTTCACTGTCGTTGTTTCATGGGTTTTTCAAAGTAATTTATTTTCATAATGGGGTTTAGCTGCTTTTCACTGCTGTGTTTATGCCGTTTTCCACCCACTTGACACACTAACAGAGAGATATCAATACATAGGCTTTAAGATTATTACTAGTCAGATATATTCTTGTGCGGTGAATAGGGCGTGTTGAGTCCAGTTCTCTGAGCAAGGAGTAGGTCTTGTCTACTACATATTGGGTTTATGGAACGGTATCTGAGCTAATTTGATACCCTTGTTTTATGTATCACCCCACCTCCCCTTTCCCGTTAAGCAGCCATAGTGTGTTTTCTGCATGTGTGACTCTGTTCTGTTTTGTAATTCAGTTCAAGTGTAACGGTTTTTACATTCCCTCTATCAGTGATACCTTATGAGAAGTGTCCTTTTCTGTGTGACTTATTTCACTTAGAATCGTCGTACCTAAATCCACTCATCATGCTGCTACTAACCTTATGACATTGATTTCATGGCTGAGTGATATTCCATTGTACATAAGGACCACAACTTCTTTATCCATTTTTCTCTTTCCTGGGATATTTAAGGTGGAATGAAGTGGAGGTCCTTGTCAACAGAGCAGCCCTCAACTTTGGGGTGCTTGTGTCTTGCTGATTTTTAATTTTCCCAATTTATACCCCCATGAGTGGAAGTGCCCTATGCTCTCTAAGCTGTGTTTTTCAGATGTTTCAGGACACACCGTACACTTCTCCAGAGTGGCTGTTGGCAATTTACATCCCGCCCATCAGTGTAGCAAGGCTCCCATTTCTCCATGGCCTGTCCTGCATTTCTGGTTTTGACACTTTTTTCAGCATGGCCCTTTTGACCGATGGGAAGCGAGACTTCTCTGTAGCGCTGATTTGCCTTTCCAGGTTGCTTGGTTGGCCAAAAAGGGCGTATGCGTTTTTTCCTGAATATATTCAGGAAAAAACGCATACGCCCTTTTTGGCCAAGGGCATCATTGTCAACGTTTTGCCGCTTTTCATGTGCTTTAAAGGCGATTCGTATCTACCTCCTGAAATCTGTTTCGTGCAATTCTGCCTTGATTTCAAATCCTCTTCTTTGCCTTCCCTCAATATATTTGTGGACGAGAGTTATCATTTATAACTCTGCAGGTTTGTGAATTGCAGTGCCCTGAACCTCCATTTTACAACTCGCTTTTTTGGGAGCTGGCCGCAAAAGCGCAGGATGGCTTCAGGCCCTGTTCTGGTTCCGGGGGGCAGGCTGAGCCTGTGGTTAATTCTTCTTCCTGATGGGAAAATAGAGTGACCTGTGCCTGTCCCGACACCAAGAGCTAGTCTCTCGTTGGTTCCCCGTCTTCCCGTTCATCCTCAGGACAAATTGCAATCTGTACGGAACAGGAGGTTAAAGGTGCTGATGCTCCAAGTAGGGAGATTGCTAGTAAAGCGGCTGGAAAGGCGAACCCGGGCACAAGGAGATGAGAAATGAGGTGCGTTTTAGAAACCTTTCCCCATCACACGGTGTACCATCTTCTGGGTTTCTCATGCATGTTTTCGATGTAGGAAGATGCCCTTGAACCTGGAGATTTGGGACCCATGCGATGGGTACCACGCAGTATTCCTTTAAAGGGTCTGCGTTTGCTCACCCAACCTCACCAAACCTCTCAGCCCCAAGAGTGTCCACCCTTATGTCTCATCCAGCTGTGGGTCTAGATATGGTCAATCCAGGTTGCATCACAGCCCCTGAACTCATTGTGTAAGAATTTCTATCTCTTTCACTGTCGTTGTTTCATGGGTTTTTCAAAGTAATTTATTTTCATAATGGGGTTTAGCTGCTTTTCACTGCTGTGTTTATGCCGCTTTACACCCACTTGACACACTAACAGAGAGATATCAATACATAGGTTTTAAGATTATTACTAGTCAGGTATATTCTTGTGCGGTGAATAGGGCGTGTTGAGTCCAGTTCTCTGAGCAAGGAGTAGGTCTTGTCTACTACATATTGGGTTTATGGAACGGTATCTGAGCTAATTTGATACCCTTGTTTTATGTATCACCCCACCTCCCCTTTCCCGTTAAGCAGCCATAGTCTGTTTTCTGCATGTGTGACTCTGTTCTGTTTTGTAATTCAGTTCAAGTGTAACGGTTTTTACATTCCCTCTATCAGTGATACCTTATGAGAAGTGTCCTTTTCTGTGTGACTTATTTCACTTAGAATCGTCGTACCTAAATCCACTCATCATGCTGCTACTAACCTTATGACATTGATTTCATGGCTGAGTGATATTCCATTGTACATAAGGACCACAACTTCTTTATCCATTTTTCTCTTTCCTGGGATATTTAAGGTGGAATGAAGTGGAGGTCCTTGTCAACAGAGCAGCCCTCAACTTTGGGGTGCTTGTGTCTTGCTGATTTTTAATTTTCCCAATTTATACCCCCATGAGTGGAAGTGCCCTATGCTCTCTAAGCTGTGTTTTTCAGATGTTTCAGGACACACCGTACACTTCTCCAGAGTGGCTGTTGGCAATTTACATCCCGCCCATCAGTGTAGCAAGGCTCCCATTTCTCCATGGCCTTTCCTGCATTTTTGGTTTTGACACTTTTTTCAGCATGGCCCTTTTGACCGATGGGAAGCGAGACTTCTCTGTAGCGCTGATTTGCCTTTCCAGGTTGCTTGGTTGGCCAAAAAGGGCGTATGCGTTTTTTCCTGAATATATTCAGGAAAAAACGCATACGACCTTTTTGACCAAGGGCATCATTGTCAACGTTTTGCCGCTTTTCATGTGCTTTAAAGGCGATTCGTATCTACCTCCTGAAATCTGTTTCGTGCAATTCTGCCTTGATTTCAAATCCTCTTCTTTGCCTTCCCTCAATATATTTGTGGACGAGAGTTATCATTTATAACTCTGCAGGTTTGTGAATTGCAGTGCCCTGAACCTCCATTTTACAACTCGCTTTTTTGGGAGCTGGCCGCAAAAGCGCAGGATGGCTTCAGGCCCTGTTCTGGTTCCGGGGGGCAGGCTGAGCCTGTGGTTAATTCTTCTTCCTGATGGGAAAATAGAGTGACCTGTGCCTGTCCCGACACCAAGAGCTAGTCTCTCGTTGGTTCCCCGTCTTCCCGTTCATCCTCAGGACAAATTGCAACCTGTACGGAACAGGAGGTTAAAGGTGCTGATCCTCCAAGTAGGGAGATTGCTAGTAAAGCATCTGGAATGGCGAACCCGGGCACAAGGAGATGAGAAATGAGGTGCGTTTTAGAAACCTTTCCCCATCACACGGTGTACCATCTTCTGGGTTTCTCATGCATGTTTTCGATGTAGGAAGATGCCCTTGAACCTGGAGATTTGGGACCCATGCGATGGGTACCACGCAGTATTACTTTAAAGGGTCTGCGTTTGCTCACCCAACCTCACCAAACCTCTCAGCCCCAAGAGTGTCCACCCTTATGTCTCATCCAGCTGTGGGTCTAGATATGGTCAATCCAGGTTGCATCACAGCCCCTGAACGCATTGTGTAAGAATTTCTCTCTCTTTCACTGTCGTTGTTTCATGGGTTTTTCAAAGTAATTTATTTTCATAATGGGGTTTAGCTGCTTTTCACTGCTGTGTTTATGCCGCTTTACACCCACTTGACACACTAACAGAGAGATATCAATACATAGGTTTTAAGATTATTACTAGTCAGGTATATTCTTGTGCGGTGAATAGGGCGTGTTGAGTCCAGTTCTCTGAGCAAGGAGTAGGTCTTGTCTACTACATATTGGGTTTATGGAACGGTATCTGAGCTAATTTGATACCCTTGTTTTATGTATCACCCCACCTCCCCTTTCCCGTTAAGCAGCCATAGTCTGTTTTCTGCATGTGTGACTCTGTTCTGTTTTGTAATTCAGTTCAAGTGTAACGGTTTTTACATTCCCTCTATCAGTGATACCTTATGAGAAGTGTCCTTTTCTGTGTGACTTATTTCACTTAGAATCGTCGTACCTAAATCCACTCATCATGCTGCTACTAACCTTATGACATTGATTTCATGGCTGAGTGATATTCCATTGTACATAAGGACCACAACTTCTTTATCCATTTTTCTCTTTCCTGGGATATTTAAGGTGGAATGAAGTGGAGGTCCTTGTCAACAGAGCAGCCCTCAACTTTGGGGTGCTTGTGTCTTGCTGATTTTTAATTTTCCCAATTTATACCCCCATGAGTGGAAGTGCCCTATGCTCTCTAAGCTGTGTTTTTCAGATGTTTCAGGACACACCGTACACTTCTCCAGAGTGGCTGTTGGCAATTTACATCCCGCCCATCAGTGTAGCAAGGCTCCCATTTCTCCATGGCCTTTCCTGCATTTTTGGTTTTGACACTTTTTTCAGCATGGCCCTTTTGACCGATGGGAAGCGAGACTTCTCTGTAGCGCTGATTTGCCTTTCCAGGTTGCTTGGTTGGCCAAAAAGGGCGTATGCGTTTTTTCCTGAATATATTCAGGAAAAAACGCATACGACCTTTTTGACCAAGGGCATCATTGTCAACGTTTTGCCGCTTTTCATGTGCTTTAAAGGCGATTCGTATCTACCTCCTGAAATCTGTTTCGTGCAATTCTGCCTTGATTTCAAATCCTCTTCTTTGCCTTCCCTCAATATATTTGTGGACGAGAGTTATCATTTATAACTCTGCAGGTTTGTGAATTGCAGTGCCCTGAACCTCCATTTTACAACTCGCTTTTTTGGGAGCTGGCCGCAAAAGCGCAGGATGGCTTCAGGCCCTGTTCTGGTTCCGGGGGGCAGGCTGAGCCTGTGGTTAATTCTTCTTCCTGATGGGAAAATAGAGTGACCTGTGCCTGTCCCGACACCAAGAGCTAGTCTCTCGTTGGTTCCCCGTCTTCCCGTTCATCCTCAGGACAAATTGCAACCTGTACGGAACAGGAGGTTAAAGGTGCTGATCCTCCAAGTAGGGAGATTGCTAGTAAAGCATCTGGAATGGCGAACCCGGGCACAAGGAGATGAGAAATGAGGTGCGTTTTAGAAACCTTTCCCCATCACACGGTGTACCATCTTCTGGGTTTCTCATGCATGTTTTCGATGTAGGAAGATGCCCTTGAACCTGGAGATTTGGGACCCATGCGATGGGTACCACGCAGTATTACTTTAAAGGGTCTGCGTTTGCTCACCCAACCTCACCAAACCTCTCAGCCCCAAGAGTGTCCACCCTTATGTCTCATCCAGCTGTGGGTCTAGATATGGTCAATCCAGGTTGCATCACAGCCCCTGAACGCATTGTGTAAGAATTTCTCTCTCTTTCACTGTCGTTGTTTCATGGGTTTTTCAAAGTAATTTATTTTCATAATGGGGTTTAGCTGCTTTTCACTGCTGTGTTTATGCCGCTTTCCACCCACTTGACACACTAACAGAGAGATATCAATACATAGGCTTTAAGATTATTACTAGTCAGATATATTCTTGTGCGGTGAATAGGGCGTGTTGAGTCCAGTTCTCTGAGCAAGGAGTAGGTCTTGTCTACTACATATTGGGTTTATGGAACGGTATCTGAGCTAATTTGATACCCTTGTTTTATGTATCACCCCACCTCACCTTTCCCGTTAAGCAGCCATAGTGTGTTTTCTGCATGTGTGACTCTGTTCTGTTTTGTAATTCAGTTCAAGTGTAACGGTTTTTACATTCCCTCTATCAGTGATACCTTATGAGAAGTGTCCTTTTCTGTGTGACTTATTTCACTTAGAATCGTCGTACCTAAATCCACTCATCATGCTGCTACTAACCTTATGACATTGATTTCATGGCTGAGTGATATTCCATTGTACATAAGGACCACAACTTCTTTATCCATTTTTCTCTTTCCTGGGATATTGACGGTGGAATGAAGTGGAGGTCCTTGTCAACAGAGCAGCCCTCAACTTTGGGGTGCTTGTGTCTTGCTGATTTTTAATTTTCCCAATTTATACCCCCATGAGTGGAAGTGCCCTATGCTCTCTAAGCTGTGTTTTTCAGATGTTTCAGGACACACCGTACACTTCTCCAGAGTGGCTGTTGGCAATTTACATCCCGCCCATCTGTGTAGCAAGGCTCCCATTTCTCCATGGCCTTTCCTGCATTTTTGGTTTTGACACTTTTTTCAGCATGGCCCTTTTGACCGATGGGAAGCGAGACTTCTCTGTAGCGCTGATTTGCCTTTCCAGGTTGCTTGGTTGGCCAAAAAGGGCGTATGCGTTTTTTCCTGAATATATTCAGGAAAAAACGCATACGACCTTTTTGACCAAGGGCATCATTGTCAACGTTTTGCCGCTTTTCATGTGCTTTAAAGGCGATTCGTATCTACCTCCTGAAATCTGTTTCGTGCAATTCTGCCTTGATTTCAAATCCTCTTCTTTGCCTTCCCTCAATATATTTGTGGACGAGAGTTATCATTTATAACTCTGCAGGTTTGTGAATTGCAGTGCCCTGAACCTCCATTTTACAACTCGCTTTTTTGGGAGCTGGCCACAAAAGCGCAGGATGGCTTCAGGCCCTGTTCTGGTTCCGGGGGGCAGGCTGAGCCTGTGGTTAATTCTTCTTCCTGATGGGAAAATAGAGTGACCTGTGCCTGTCCCGACACCAAGAGCTAGTCTCTCGTTGGTTCCCCGTCTTCCCGTTCATCCTCAGGACAAATTGCAACCTGTACGGAACAGGAGGTTAAAGGTGCTGATCCTCCAAGTAGGGAGATTGCTAGTAAAGCATCTGGAATGGCGAACCCGGGCACAAGGAGATGAGAAATGAGGTGCGTTTTAGAAACCTTTCCCCATCACACGGTGTACCATCTTCTGGGTTTCTCATGCATGTTTTCGATGTAGGAAGATGCCCTTGAACCTGGAGATTTGGGACCCATGCGATGGGTACCACGCAGTATTACTTTAAAGGGTCTGCGTTTGCTCACCCAACCTCACCAAACCTCTCAGCCCCAAGAGTGTCCACCCTTATGTCTCATCCAGCTGTGGGTCTAGATATGGTCAATCCAGGTTGCATCACAGCCCCTGAACTCATTGTGTAAGAATTTCTATCTCTTTCACTGTCGTTGTTTCATGGGTTTTTCAAAGTAATTTATTTTCATAATGGGGTTTAGCTGCTTTTCACTGCTGTGTTTATGCCGCTTTACACCCACTTGACACACTAACAGAGAGATATCAATACATAGGTTTTAAGATTATTACTAGTCAGGTATATTCTTGTGCGGTGAATAGGGCGTGTTGAGTCCAGTTCTCTGAGCAAGGAGTAGGTCTTGTCTACTACATATTGGGTTTATGGAACGGTATCTGAGCTAATTTGATACCCTTGTTTTATGTATCACCCCACCTCCCCTTTCCCGTTAAGCAGCCATAGTCTGTTTTCTGCATGTGTGACTCTGTTCTGTTTTGTAATTCAGTTCAAGTGTAACGGTTTTTACATTCCCTCTAAAAGTGATACCTTATGAGAAGTGTCCTTTTCTGTGTGACTTATTTCACTTAGAATCGTCGTACCTAAATCCACTCATCATGCTGCTACTAACCTTATGACATTGATTTCATGGCTGAGTGATATTCCATTGTACATAAGGACCACAACTTCTTTATCCATTTTTCTCTTTCCTGGGATATTTAAGGTGGAATGAAGTGGAGGTCCTTGTCAACAGAGCAGCCCTCAACTTTGGGGTGCTTGTGTCTTGCTGATTTTTCATTTTCCCAATTTATACCCCCATGAGTGGAAGTGCCCTATGCTCTCTAAGCTGTGTTTTTCAGATGTTTCAGGACACACCGTACACTTCTCCAGAGTGGCTGTTGGCAATTTACATCCCGCCCATCAGTGTAGCAAGGCTCCCATTTCTCCATGGCCTGTCCTGCATTTCTGGTTTTGACACTTTTTTCAGCATGGCCCTTTTGACCGATGGGAAGCGAGACTTCTCTGTAGCGCTGATTTGCCTTTCCAGGTTGCTTGGTTGGCCAAAAAGGGCGTATGCGTTTTTTCCTGAATATATTCAGGAAAAAACGCATACGCCCTTTTTGGCCAAGGGCATCATTGTCAACGTTTTGCCGCTTTTCATGTGCTTTAAAGGCGATTCGTATCTACCTCCTGAAATCTGTTTCGTGCAATTCTGCCTTGATTTCAAATCCTCTTCTTTGCCTTCCCTCAATATATTTGTGGACGAGAGTTATCATTTATAACTCTGCAGGTTTGTGAATTGCAGTGCCCTGAACCTCCATTTTACAACTCGCTTTTTTGGGAGCTGGCCGCAAAAGCGCAGGATGGCTTCAGGCCCTGTTCTGGTTCCGGGGGGCAGGCTGAGCCTGTGGTTAATTCTTCTTCCTGATGGGAAAATAGAGTGACCTGTGCCTGTCCCGACACCAAGAGCTAGTCTCTCGTTGGTTCCCCGTCTTCCCGTTCATCCTCAGGACAAATTGCAACCTGTACGGAACAGGAGGTTAAAGGTGCTGATGCTCCAAGTAGGGAGATTGCTAGTAAAGTGGCTGGAAAGGCGAACCCGGGCACAAGGAGATGAGAAATGAGGTGCGTTTTAGAAACCTTTCCCCATCACATGGTGTACCATCTTCTGGGTTTCTCATGCATGTTTTCGATGTAGGAAGATGCCCTTGAACCTGGAGATTTGGGACACATGCGATGGGTATCACGCAGTATTCCTTTAAAGGGTCTGCGTTTGCTCACCCAACCTCACCAAACCTCTCAGCCCCAAGAGTGTCCACCCTTATGTCTCATCCAGCTGTGGGTCTAGATATGGTCAATCCAGGTTGCATCACAGCCCCTGAACTCATTGTGTAAGAATTTCTATCTCTTTCACTGTCGTTGTTTCATGGGTTTTTCAAAGTAATTTATTTTCATAATGGGGTTTAGCTGCTTTTCACTGCTGTGTTTATGCCGTTTTCCACCCACTTGACACACTAACAGAGAGATATCAATACATAGGCTTTAAGATTATTACTAGTCAGATATATTCTTGTGCGGTGAATAGGGCGTGTTGAGTCCAGTTCTCTGAGCAAGGAGTAGGTCTTGTCTACTACATATTGGGTTTATGGAACGGTATCTGAGCTAATTTGATACCCTTGTTTTATGTATCACCCCACCTCCCCTTTCCCGTTAAGCAGCCATAGTGTGTTTTCTGCATGTGTGACTCTGTTCTGTTTTGTAATTCAGTTCAAGTGTAACGGTTTTTACATTCCCTCTATCAGTGATACCTTATGAGAAGTGTCCTTTTCTGTGTGACTTATTTCACTTAGAATCGTCGTACCTAAATCCACTCATCATGCTGCTACTAACCTTATGACATTGATTTCATGGCTGAGTGATATTCCATTGTACATAAGGACCACAACTTCTTTATCCATTTTTCTCTTTCCTGGGATATTTAAGGTGGAATGAAGTGGAGGTCCTTGTCAACAGAGCAGCCCTCAACTTTGGGGTGCTTGTGTCTTGCTGATTTTTAATTTTCCCAATTTATACCCCCATGAGTGGAAGTGCCCTATGCTCTCTAAGCTGTGTTTTTCAGATGTTTCAGGACACACCGTACACTTCTCCAGAGTGGCTGTTGGCAATTTACATCCCGCCCATCAGTGTAGCAAGGCTCCCATTTCTCCATGGCCTGTCCTGCATTTCTGGTTTTGACACTTTTTTCAGCATGGCCCTTTTGACCGATGGGAAGCGAGACTTCTCTGTAGCGCTGATTTGCCTTTCCAGGTTGCTTGGTTGGCCAAAAAGGGCGTATGCGTTTTTTCCTGAATATATTCAGGAAAAAACGCATACGCCCTTTTTGGCCAAGGGCATCATTGTCAACGTTTTGCCGCTTTTCATGTGCTTTAAAGGCGATTCGTATCTACCTCCTGAAATCTGTTTCGTGCAATTCTGCCTTGATTTCAAATCCTCTTCTTTGCCTTCCCTCAATATATTTGTGGACGAGAGTTATCATTTATAACTCTGCAGGTTTGTGAATTGCAGTGCCCTGAACCTCCATTTTACAACTCGCTTTTTTGGGAGCTGGCCGCAAAAGCGCAGGATGGCTTCAGGCCCTGTTCTGGTTCCGGGGGGCAGGCTGAGCCTGTGGTTAATTCTTCTTCCTGATGGGAAAATAGAGTGACCTGTGCCTGTCCCGACACCAAGAGCTAGTCTCTCGTTGGTTCCCCGTCTTCCCGTTCATCCTCAGGACAAATTGCAATCTGTACGGAACAGGAGGTTAAAGGTGCTGATGCTCCAAGTAGGGAGATTGCTAGTAAAGCGGCTGGAAAGGCGAACCCGGGCACAAGGAGATGAGAAATGAGGTGCGTTTTAGAAACCTTTCCCCATCACACGGTGTACCATCTTCTGGGTTTCTCATGCATGTTTTCGATGTAGGAAGATGCCCTTGAACCTGGAGATTTGGGACCCATGCGATGGGTACCACGCAGTATTCCTTTAAAGGGTCTGCGTTTGCTCACCCAACCTCACCAAACCTCTCAGCCCCAAGAGTGTCCACCCTTATGTCTCATCCAGCTGTGGGTCTAGATATGGTCAATCCAGGTTGCATCACAGCCCCTGAACTCATTGTGTAAGAATTTCTATCTCTTTCACTGTCGTTGTTTCATGGGTTTTTCAAAGTAATTTATTTTCATAATGGGGTTTAGCTGCTTTTCACTGCTGTGTTTATGCCGCTTTACACCCACTTGACACACTAACAGAGAGATATCAATACATAGGTTTTAAGATTATTACTAGTCAGGTATATTCTTGTGCGGTGAATAGGGCGTGTTGAGTCCAGTTCTCTGAGCAAGGAGTAGGTCTTGTCTACTACATATTGGGTTTATGGAACGGTATCTGAGCTAATTTGATACCCTTGTTTTATGTATCACCCCACCTCCCCTTTCCCGTTAAGCAGCCATAGTCTGTTTTCTGCATGTGTGACTCTGTTCTGTTTTGTAATTCAGTTCAAGTGTAACGGTTTTTACATTCCCTCTATCAGTGATACCTTATGAGAAGTGTCCTTTTCTGTGTGACTTATTTCACTTAGAATCGTCGTACCTAAATCCACTCATCATGCTGCTACTAACCTTATGACATTGATTTCATGGCTGAGTGATATTCCATTGTACATAAGGACCACAACTTCTTTATCCATTTTTCTCTTTCCTGGGATATTTAAGGTGGAATGAAGTGGAGGTCCTTGTCAACAGAGCAGCCCTCAACTTTGGGGTGCTTGTGTCTTGCTGATTTTTAATTTTCCCAATTTATACCCCCATGAGTGGAAGTGCCCTATGCTCTCTAAGCTGTGTTTTTCAGATGTTTCAGGACACACCGTACACTTCTCCAGAGTGGCTGTTGGCAATTTACATCCCGCCCATCAGTGTAGCAAGGCTCCCATTTCTCCATGGCCTTTCCTGCATTTTTGGTTTTGACACTTTTTTCAGCATGGCCCTTTTGACCGATGGGAAGCGAGACTTCTCTGTAGCGCTGATTTGCCTTTCCAGGTTGCTTGGTTGGCCAAAAAGGGCGTATGCGTTTTTTCCTGAATATATTCAGGAAAAAACGCATACGACCTTTTTGACCAAGGGCATCATTGTCAACGTTTTGCCGCTTTTCATGTGCTTTAAAGGCGATTCGTATCTACCTCCTGAAATCTGTTTCGTGCAATTCTGCCTTGATTTCAAATCCTCTTCTTTGCCTTCCCTCAATATATTTGTGGACGAGAGTTATCATTTATAACTCTGCAGGTTTGTGAATTGCAGTGCCCTGAACCTCCATTTTACAACTCGCTTTTTTGGGAGCTGGCCGCAAAAGCGCAGGATGGCTTCAGGCCCTGTTCTGGTTCCGGGGGGCAGGCTGAGCCTGTGGTTAATTCTTCTTCCTGATGGGAAAATAGAGTGACCTGTGCCTGTCCCGACACCAAGAGCTAGTCTCTCGTTGGTTCCCCGTCTTCCCGTTCATCCTCAGGACAAATTGCAACCTGTACGGAACAGGAGGTTAAAGGTGCTGATCCTCCAAGTAGGGAGATTGCTAGTAAAGCATCTGGAATGGCGAACCCGGGCACAAGGAGATGAGAAATGAGGTGCGTTTTAGAAACCTTTCCCCATCACACGGTGTACCATCTTCTGGGTTTCTCATGCATGTTTTCGATGTAGGAAGATGCCCTTGAACCTGGAGATTTGGGACCCATGCGATGGGTACCACGCAGTATTACTTTAAAGGGTCTGCGTTTGCTCACCCAACCTCACCAAACCTCTCAGCCCCAAGAGTGTCCACCCTTATGTCTCATCCAGCTGTGGGTCTAGATATGGTCAATCCAGGTTGCATCACAGCCCCTGAACGCATTGTGTAAGAATTTCTCTCTCTTTCACTGTCGTTGTTTCATGGGTTTTTCAAAGTAATTTATTTTCATAATGGGGTTTAGCTGCTTTTCACTGCTGTGTTTATGCCGCTTTACACCCACTTGACACACTAACAGAGAGATATCAATACATAGGTTTTAAGATTATTACTAGTCAGGTATATTCTTGTGCGGTGAATAGGGCGTGTTGAGTCCAGTTCTCTGAGCAAGGAGTAGGTCTTGTCTACTACATATTGGGTTTATGGAACGGTATCTGAGCTAATTTGATACCCTTGTTTTATGTATCACCCCACCTCCCCTTTCCCGTTAAGCAGCCATAGTCTGTTTTCTGCATGTGTGACTCTGTTCTGTTTTGTAATTCAGTTCAAGTGTAACGGTTTTTACATTCCCTCTATCAGTGATACCTTATGAGAAGTGTCCTTTTCTGTGTGACTTATTTCACTTAGAATCGTCGTACCTAAATCCACTCATCATGCTGCTACTAACCTTATGACATTGATTTCATGGCTGAGTGATATTCCATTGTACATAAGGACCACAACTTCTTTATCCATTTTTCTCTTTCCTGGGATATTTAAGGTGGAATGAAGTGGAGGTCCTTGTCAACAGAGCAGCCCTCAACTTTGGGGTGCTTGTGTCTTGCTGATTTTTAATTTTCCCAATTTATACCCCCATGAGTGGAAGTGCCCTATGCTCTCTAAGCTGTGTTTTTCAGATGTTTCAGGACACACCGTACACTTCTCCAGAGTGGCTGTTGGCAATTTACATCCCGCCCATCAGTGTAGCAAGGCTCCCATTTCTCCATGGCCTTTCCTGCATTTTTGGTTTTGACACTTTTTTCAGCATGGCCCTTTTGACCGATGGGAAGCGAGACTTCTCTGTAGCGCTGATTTGCCTTTCCAGGTTGCTTGGTTGGCCAAAAAGGGCGTATGCGTTTTTTCCTGAATATATTCAGGAAAAAACGCATACGACCTTTTTGACCAAGGGCATCATTGTCAACGTTTTGCCGCTTTTCATGTGCTTTAAAGGCGATTCGTATCTACCTCCTGAAATCTGTTTCGTGCAATTCTGCCTTGATTTCAAATCCTCTTCTTTGCCTTCCCTCAATATATTTGTGGACGAGAGTTATCATTTATAACTCTGCAGGTTTGTGAATTGCAGTGCCCTGAACCTCCATTTTACAACTCGCTTTTTTGGGAGCTGGCCGCAAAAGCGCAGGATGGCTTCAGGCCCTGTTCTGGTTCCGGGGGGCAGGCTGAGCCTGTGGTTAATTCTTCTTCCTGATGGGAAAATAGAGTGACCTGTGCCTGTCCCGACACCAAGAGCTAGTCTCTCGTTGGTTCCCCGTCTTCCCGTTCATCCTCAGGACAAATTGCAACCTGTACGGAACAGGAGGTTAAAGGTGCTGATCCTCCAAGTAGGGAGATTGCTAGTAAAGCATCTGGAATGGCGAACCCGGGCACAAGGAGATGAGAAATGAGGTGCGTTTTAGAAACCTTTCCCCATCACACGGTGTACCATCTTCTGGGTTTCTCATGCATGTTTTCGATGTAGGAAGATGCCCTTGAACCTGGAGATTTGGGACCCATGCGATGGGTACCACGCAGTATTACTTTAAAGGGTCTGCGTTTGCTCACCCAACCTCACCAAACCTCTCAGCCCCAAGAGTGTCCACCCTTATGTCTCATCCAGCTGTGGGTCTAGATATGGTCAATCCAGGTTGCATCACAGCCCCTGAACGCATTGTGTAAGAATTTCTCTCTCTTTCACTGTCGTTGTTTCATGGGTTTTTCAAAGTAATTTATTTTCATAATGGGGTTTAGCTGCTTTTCACGGCTGTGTTTATGCCGCTTTCCACCCACTTGACACACTAACAGAGAGATATCAATACATAGGTTTTAAGATTATTACTAGTCGGATATATTCTTGTGCGGTGAATAGGGCGTGTTGAGTCCAGTTCTCTGAGCAAGGAGTAGGTCTTGTCTATTACATATTGGGTTTATGGAACGGTATCTGAGCTAATTTGATACCCTTGTTTTATGTATCACCCCACCTCCCCTTTCCCGTTAAGCAGCCATAGTCTGTTTTCTGCATGTGTGACTCTGTTCTGTTTTGTAATTCAGTTCAAGTGTAACGGTTTTTACATTCCCTCTATCAGTGATACCTTATGAGAAGTGTCCTTTTCTGTGTGACTTATTTCACTTAGAATCGTCGTACCTAAATCCACTCATCATGCTGCTACTAACCTTATGACATTGATTTCATGGCTGAGTGATATTCCATTGTACATAAGGACCACAACTTCTTTATCCATTTTTCTCTTTCCTGGGATATTGACGGTGGAATGAAGTGGAGGTCCTTGTCAACAGAGCAGCCCTCAACTTTCGGGTGCTTGTGTCTTGCTGATTTTTAATTTTCCCAATTTATACCCCCATGAGTGGAAGTGCCCTATGCTCTCTAAGCTGTGTTTTTCAGATGTTTCAGGACACACCGTACACTTCTCCAGAGTGGCTGTTGGCAATTTACATCCCGCCCATCAGTGTAGCAAGGCTCCCATTTCTCCATGGCCTGTCCTGCATTTCTGGTTTTGACACTTTTTTCAGCATGGCCCTTTTGACCGATGGGAAGCGAGACTTCTCTGTAGCGCTGATTTGCCTTTCCAGGTTGCTTGGTTGGCCAAAAAGGGCGTATGCGTTTTTTCCTGAATATATTCAGGAAAAAACGCATACGCCCTTTTTGGCCAAGGGCATCATTGTCAACGTTTTGCCGCTTTTCATGTGCTTTAAAGGCGATTCGTATCTACCTCCTGAAATCTGTTTCGTGCAATTCTGCCTTGATTTCAAATCCTCTTCTTTGCCTTCCCTCAATATATTTGTGGACGAGAGTTATCATTTATAACTCTGCAGGTTTGTGAATTGCAGTGCCCTGAACCTCCATTTTACAACTCGCTTTTTTGGGAGCTGGCCGCAAAAGCGCAGGATGGCTTCAGGCCCTGTTCTGGTTCCGGGGGGCAGGCTGAGCCTGTGGTTAATTCTTCTTCCTGATGGGAAAATAGAGTGACCTGTGCCTGTCCCGACACCAAGAGCTAGTCTCTCGTTGGTTCCCCGTCTTCCCGTTCATCCTCAGGACAAATTGCAATCTGTACGGAACAGGAGGTTAAAGGTGCTGATGCTCCAAGTAGGGAGATTGCTAGTAAAGCGGCTGGAAAGGCGAACCCGGGCACAAGGAGATGAGAAATGAGGTGCGTTTTAGAAACCTTTCCCCATCACACGGTGTACCATCTTCTGGGTTTCTCATGCATGTTTTCGATGTAGGAAGATGCCCTTGAACCTGGAGATTTGGGACCCATGCGATGGGTACCACGCAGTATTACTTTAAAGGGTCTGCGTTTGCTCACCCAACCTCACCAAACCTCTCAGCCCCAAGAGTGTCCACCCTTATGTCTCATCCAGCTGTGGGTCTAGATATGGTCAATCCAGGTTGCATCACAGCCCCTGAACTCATTGTGTAAGAATTTCTATCTCTTTCACTGTCGTTGTTTCATGGGTTTTTCAAAGTAATTTATTTTCATAATGGGGTTTAGCTGCTTTTCACGGCTGTGTTTATGCCGCTTTCCACCCACTTGACACACTAACAGAGAGATATCAATACATAGGTTTTAAGATTATTACTAGTCAGGTATATTCTTGTGCGGTGAATAGGGCGTGTTGAGTCCAGTTCTCTGAGCAAGGAGTAGGTCTTGTCTACTACATATTGGGTTTATGGAACGGTATCTGAGCTAATTTGATACCCTTGTTTTATGTATCACCCCACCTCCCCTTTCCCGTTAAGCAGCCATAGTCTGTTTTCTGCATGTGTGACTCTGTTCTGTTTTGTAATTCAGTTCAAGTGTAACGGTTTTTACATTCCCTCTATCAGTGATACCTTATGAGAAGTGTCCTTTTCTGTGTGACTTATTTCACTTAGAATCGTCGTACCTAAATCCACTCATCATGCTGCTACTAACCTTATGACATTGATTTCATGGCTGAGTGATATTCCATTGTACATAAGGACCACAACTTCTTTATCCATTTTTCTCTTTCCTGGGATATTTAAGGTGGAATGAAGTGGAGGTCCTTGTCAACAGAGCAGCCCTCAACTTTGGGGTGCTTGTGTCTTGCTGATTTTTAATTTTCCCAATTTATACCCCCATGAGTGGAAGTGCCCTATGCTCTCTAAGCTGTGTTTTTCAGATGTTTCAGGACACACCGTACACTTCTCCAGAGTGGCTGTTGGCAATTTACATCCCGCCCATCAGTGTAGCAAGGCTCCCATTTCTCCATGGCCTTTCCTGCATTTTTGGTTTTGACACTTTTTTCAGCATGGCCCTTTTGACCGATGGGAAGCGAGACTTCTCTGTAGCGCTGATTTGCCTTTCCAGGTTGCTTGGTTGGCCAAAAAGGGCGTATGCGTTTTTTCCTGAATATATTCAGGAAAAAACGCATACGACCTTTTTGACCAAGGGCATCATTGTCAACGTTTTGCCGCTTTTCATGTGCTTTAAAGGCGATTCGTATCTACCTCCTGAAATCTGTTTCGTGCAATTCTGCCTTGATTTCAAATCCTCTTCTTTGCCTTCCCTCAATATATTTGTGGACGAGAGTTATCATTTATAACTCTGCAGGTTTGTGAATTGCAGTGCCCTGAACCTCCATTTTACAACTCGCTTTTTTGGGAGCTGGCCGCAAAAGCGCAGGATGGCTTCAGGCCCTGTTCTGGTTCCGGGGGGCAGGCTGAGCCTGTGGTTAATTCTTCTTCCTGATGGGAAAATAGAGTGACCTGTGCCTGTCCCGACACCAAGAGCTAGTCTCTCGTTGGTTCCCCGTCTTCCCGTTCATCCTCAGGACAAATTGCAACCTGTACGGAACAGGAGGTTAAAGGTGCTGATCCTCCAAGTAGGGAGATTGCTAGTAAAGCATCTGGAATGGCGAACCCGGGCACAAGGAGATGAGAAATGAGGTGCGTTTTAGAAACCTTTCCCCATCACACGGTGTACCATCTTCTGGGTTTCTCATGCATGTTTTCGATGTAGGAAGATGCCCTTGAACCTGGAGATTTGGGACCCATGCGATGGGTACCACGCAGTATTACTTTAAAGGGTCTGCGTTTGCTCACCCAACCTCACCAAACCTCTCAGCCCCAAGAGTGTCCACCCTTATGTCTCATCCAGCTGTGGGTCTAGATATGGTCAATCCAGGTTGCATCACAGCCCCTGAACGCATTGTGTAAGAATTTCTCTCTCTTTCACTGTCGTTGTTTCATGGGTTTTTCAAAGTAATTTATTTTCATAATGGGGTTTAGCTGCTTTTCACTGCTGTGTTTATGCCGCTTTACACCCACTTGACACACTAACAGAGAGATATCAATACATAGGTTTTAAGATTATTACTAGTCAGGTATATTCTTGTGCGGTGAATAGGGCGTGTTGAGTCCAGTTCTCTGAGCAAGGAGTAGGTCTTGTCTACTACATATTGGGTTTATGGAACGGTATCTGAGCTAATTTGATACCCTTGTTTTATGTATCACCCCACCTCCCCTTTCCCGTTAAGCAGCCATAGTCTGTTTTCTGCATGTGTGACTCTGTTCTGTTTTGTAATTCAGTTCAAGTGTAACGGTTTTTACATTCCCTCTATCAGTGATACCTTATGAGAAGTGTCCTTTTCTGTGTGACTTATTTCACTTAGAATCGTCGTACCTAAATCCACTCATCATGCTGCTACTAACCTTATGACATTGATTTCATGGCTGAGTGATATTCCATTGTACATAAGGACCACAACTTCTTTATCCATTTTTCTCTTTCCTGGGATATTTAAGGTGGAATGAAGTGGAGGTCCTTGTCAACAGAGCAGCCCTCAACTTTGGGGTGCTTGTGTCTTGCTGATTTTTAATTTTCCCAATTTATACCCCCATGAGTGGAAGTGCCCTATGCTCTCTAAGCTGTGTTTTTCAGATGTTTCAGGACACACCGTACACTTCTCCAGAGTGGCTGTTGGCAATTTACATCCCGCCCATCAGTGTAGCAAGGCTCCCATTTCTCCATGGCCTTTCCTGCATTTTTGGTTTTGACACTTTTTTCAGCATGGCCCTTTTGACCGATGGGAAGCGAGACTTCTCTGTAGCGCTGATTTGCCTTTCCAGGTTGCTTGGTTGGCCAAAAAGGGCGTATGCGTTTTTTCCTGAATATATTCAGGAAAAAACGCATACGACCTTTTTGACCAAGGGCATCATTGTCAACGTTTTGCCGCTTTTCATGTGCTTTAAAGGCGATTCGTATCTACCTCCTGAAATCTGTTTCGTGCAATTCTGCCTTGATTTCAAATCCTCTTCTTTGCCTTCCCTCAATATATTTGTGGACGAGAGTTATCATTTATAACTCTGCAGGTTTGTGAATTGCAGTGCCCTGAACCTCCATTTTACAACTCGCTTTTTTGGGAGCTGGCCGCAAAAGCGCAGGATGGCTTCAGGCCCTGTTCTGGTTCCGGGGGGCAGGCTGAGCCTGTGGTTAATTCTTCTTCCTGATGGGAAAATAGAGTGACCTGTGCCTGTCCCGACACCAAGAGCTAGTCTCTCGTTGGTTCCCCGTCTTCCCGTTCATCCTCAGGACAAATTGCAACCTGTACGGAACAGGAGGTTAAAGGTGCTGATCCTCCAAGTAGGGAGATTGCTAGTAAAGCATCTGGAATGGCGAACCCGGGCACAAGGAGATGAGAAATGAGGTGCGTTTTAGAAACCTTTCCCCATCACACGGTGTACCATCTTCTGGGTTTCTCATGCATGTTTTCGATGTAGGAAGATGCCCTTGAACCTGGAGATTTGGGACCCATGCGATGGGTACCACGCAGTATTACTTTAAAGGGTCTGCGTTTGCTCACCCAACCTCACCAAACCTCTCAGCCCCAAGAGTGTCCACCCTTATGTCTCATCCAGCTGTGGGTCTAGATATGGTCAATCCAGGTTGCATCACAGCCCCTGAACGCATTGTGTAAGAATTTCTCTCTCTTTCACTGTCGTTGTTTCATGGGTTTTTCAAAGTAATTTATTTTCATAATGGGGTTTAGCTGCTTTTCACGGCTGTGTTTATGCCGCTTTCCACCCACTTGACACACTAACAGAGAGATATCAATACATAGGTTTTAAGATTATTACTAGTCGGATATATTCTTGTGCGGTGAATAGGGCGTGTTGAGTCCAGTTCTCTGAGCAAGGAGTAGGTCTTGTCTATTACATATTGGGTTTATGGAACGGTATCTGAGCTAATTTGATACCCTTGTTTTATGTATCACCCCACCTCCCCTTTCCCGTTAAGCAGCCATAGTCTGTTTTCTGCATGTGTGACTCTGTTCTGTTTTGTAATTCAGTTCAAGTGTAACGGTTTTTACATTCCCTCTATCAGTGATACCTTATGAGAAGTGTCCTTTTCTGTGTGACTTATTTCACTTAGAATCGTCGTACCTAAATCCACTCATCATGCTGCTACTAACCTTATGACATTGATTTCATGGCTGAGTGATATTCCATTGTACATAAGGACCACAACTTCTTTATCCATTTTTCTCTTTCCTGGGATATTGACGGTGGAATGAAGTGGAGGTCCTTGTCAACAGAGCAGCCCTCAACTTTCGGGTGCTTGTGTCTTGCTGATTTTTAATTTTCCCAATTTATACCCCCATGAGTGGAAGTGCCCTATGCTCTCTAAGCTGTGTTTTTCAGATGTTTCAGGACACACCGTACACTTCTCCAGAGTGGCTGTTGGCAATTTACATCCCGCCCATCAGTGTAGCAAGGCTCCCATTTCTCCATGGCCTGTCCTGCATTTCTGGTTTTGACACTTTTTTCAGCATGGCCCTTTTGACCGATGGGAAGCGAGACTTCTCTGTAGCGCTGATTTGCCTTTCCAGGTTGCTTGGTTGGCCAAAAAGGGCGTATGCGTTTTTT
Source organism: Balaenoptera borealis (assembly GCF_965194805.1). Lineage (NCBI taxonomy): Eukaryota > Metazoa > Chordata > Mammalia > Artiodactyla > Balaenopteridae > Balaenoptera > Balaenoptera borealis. Next base: position 535,814 of record NW_028123894.1, on the reverse strand, counting down.
CCTGAATATATTCAGGAAAAAACGCATACGCCCTTTTTGGCCAAGGGCATCATTGTCAACGTTTTGCCGCTTTTCATGTGCTTTAAAGGCGATTCGTATCTACCTCCTGAAATCTGTTTCGTGCAATTCTGCCTTGATTTCAAATCCTCTTCTTTGCCTTCCCTCAATATATTTGTGGACGAGAGTTATCATTTATAACTCTGCAGGTTTGTGAATTGCAGTGCCCTGAACCTCCATTTTACAACTCGCTTTTTTGGGAGCTGGCCGCAAAAGCGCAGGATGGCTTCAGGCCCTGTTCTGGTTCCGGGGGGCAGGCTGAGCCTGTGGTTAATTCTTCTTCCTGATGGGAAAATAGAGTGACCTGTGCCTGTCCCGACACCAAGAGCTAGTCTCTCGTTGGTTCCCCGTCTTCCCGTTCATCCTCAGGACAAATTGCAATCTGTACGGAACAGGAGGTTAAAGGTGCTGATGCTCCAAGTAGGGAGATTGCTAGTAAAGCGGCTGGAAAGGCGAACCCGGGCACAAGGAGATGAGAAATGAGGTGCGTTTTAGAAACCTTTCCCCATCACACGGTGTACCATCTTCTGGGTTTCTCATGCATGTTTTCGATGTAGGAAGATGCCCTTGAACCTGGAGATTTGGGACCCATGCGATGGGTACCACGCAGTATTACTTTAAAGGGTCTGCGTTTGCTCACCCAACCTCACCAAACCTCTCAGCCCCAAGAGTGTCCACCCTTATGTCTCATCCAGCTGTGGGTCTAGATATGGTCAATCCAGGTTGCATCACAGCCCCTGAACTCATTGTGTAAGAATTTCTATCTCTTTCACTGTCGTTGTTTCATGGGTTTTTCAAAGTAATTTATTTTCATAATGGGGTTTAGCTGCTTTTCACGGCTGTGTTTATGCCGCTTTCCACCCACTTGACACACTAACAGAGAGATATCAATACATAGGTTTTAAGATTATTACTAGTCAGGTATATTCTTGTGCGGTGAATAGGGCGTGTTGAGTCCAGTTCTCTGAGCAAGGAGTAGGTCTTGTCTACTACATATTGGGTTTATGGAACGGTATCTGAGCTAATTTGATACCCTTGTTTTATGTATCACCCCACCTCCCCTTTCCCGTTAAGCAGCCATAGTCTGTTTTCTGCATGTGTGACTCTGTTCTGTTTTGTAATTCAGTTCAAGTGTAACGGTTTTTACATTCCCTCTATCAGTGATACCTTATGAGAAGTGTCCTTTTCTGTGTGACTTATTTCACTTAGAATCGTCGTACCTAAATCCACTCATCATGCTGCTACTAACCTTATGACATTGATTTCATGGCTGAGTGATATTCCATTGTACATAAGGACCACAACTTCTTTATCCATTTTTCTCTTTCCTGGGATATTTAAGGTGGAATGAAGTGGAGGTCCTTGTCAACAGAGCAGCCCTCAACTTTGGGGTGCTTGTGTCTTGCTGATTTTTAATTTTCCCAATTTATACCCCCATGAGTGGAAGTGCCCTATGCTCTCTAAGCTGTGTTTTTCAGATGTTTCAGGACACACCGTACACTTCTCCAGAGTGGCTGTTGGCAATTTACATCCCGCCCATCAGTGTAGCAAGGCTCCCATTTCTCCATGGCCTTTCCTGCATTTTTGGTTTTGACACTTTTTTCAGCATGGCCCTTTTGACCGATGGGAAGCGAGACTTCTCTGTAGCGCTGATTTGCCTTTCCAGGTTGCTTGGTTGGCCAAAAAGGGCGTATGCGTTTTTTCCTGAATATATTCAGGAAAAAACGCATACGACCTTTTTGACCAAGGGCATCATTGTCAACGTTTTGCCGCTTTTCATGTGCTTTAAAGGCGATTCGTATCTACCTCCTGAAATCTGTTTCGTGCAATTCTGCCTTGATTTCAAATCCTCTTCTTTGCCTTCCCTCAATATATTTGTGGACGAGAGTTATCATTTATAACTCTGCAGGTTTGTGAATTGCAGTGCCCTGAACCTCCATTTTACAACTCGCTTTTTTGGGAGCTGGCCGCAAAAGCGCAGGATGGCTTCAGGCCCTGTTCTGGTTCCGGGGGGCAGGCTGAGCCTGTGGTTAATTCTTCTTCCTGATGGGAAAATAGAGTGACCTGTGCCTGTCCCGACACCAAGAGCTAGTCTCTCGTTGGTTCCCCGTCTTCCCGTTCATCCTCAGGACAAATTGCAACCTGTACGGAACAGGAGGTTAAAGGTGCTGATCCTCCAAGTAGGGAGATTGCTAGTAAAGCATCTGGAATGGCGAACCCGGGCACAAGGAGATGAGAAATGAGGTGCGTTTTAGAAACCTTTCCCCATCACACGGTGTACCATCTTCTGGGTTTCTCATGCATGTTTTCGATGTAGGAAGATGCCCTTGAACCTGGAGATTTGGGACCCATGCGATGGGTACCACGCAGTATTACTTTAAAGGGTCTGCGTTTGCTCACCCAACCTCACCAAACCTCTCAGCCCCAAGAGTGTCCACCCTTATGTCTCATCCAGCTGTGGGTCTAGATATGGTCAATCCAGGTTGCATCACAGCCCCTGAACGCATTGTGTAAGAATTTCTCTCTCTTTCACTGTCGTTGTTTCATGGGTTTTTCAAAGTAATTTATTTTCATAATGGGGTTTAGCTGCTTTTCACGGCTGTGTTTATGCCGCTTTCCACCCACTTGACACACTAACAGAGAGATATCAATACATAGGTTTTAAGATTATTACTAGTCGGATATATTCTTGTGCGGTGAATAGGGCGTGTTGAGTCCAGTTCTCTGAGCAAGGAGTAGGTCTTGTCTATTACATATTGGGTTTATGGAACGGTATCTGAGCTAATTTGATACCCTTGTTTTATGTATCACCCCACCTCCCCTTTCCCGTTAAGCAGCCATAGTCTGTTTTCTGCATGTGTGACTCTGTTCTGTTTTGTAATTCAGTTCAAGTGTAACGGTTTTTACATTCCCTCTATCAGTGATACCTTATGAGAAGTGTCCTTTTCTGTGTGACTTATTTCACTTAGAATCGTCGTACCTAAATCCACTCATCATGCTGCTACTAACCTTATGACATTGATTTCATGGCTGAGTGATATTCCATTGTACATAAGGACCACAACTTCTTTATCCATTTTTCTCTTTCCTGGGATATTGACGGTGGAATGAAGTGGAGGTCCTTGTCAACAGAGCAGCCCTCAACTTTCGGGTGCTTGTGTCTTGCTGATTTTTAATTTTCCCAATTTATACCCCCATGAGTGGAAGTGCCCTATGCTCTCTAAGCTGTGTTTTTCAGATGTTTCAGGACACACCGTACACTTCTCCAGAGTGGCTGTTGGCAATTTACATCCCGCCCATCAGTGTAGCAAGGCTCCCATTTCTCCATGGCCTGTCCTGCATTTCTGGTTTTGACACTTTTTTCAGCATGGCCCTTTTGACCGATGGGAAGCGAGACTTCTCTGTAGCGCTGATTTGCCTTTCCAGGTTGCTTGGTTGGCCAAAAAGGGCGTATGCGTTTTTTCCTGAATATATTCAGGAAAAAACGCATACGCCCTTTTTGGCCAAGGGCATCATTGTCAACGTTTTGCCGCTTTTCATGTGCTTTAAAGGCGATTCGTATCTACCTCCTGAAATCTGTTTCGTGCAATTCTGCCTTGATTTCAAATCCTCTTCTTTGCCTTCCCTCAATATATTTGTGGACGAGAGTTATCATTTATAACTCTGCAGGTTTGTGAATTGCAGTGCCCTGAACCTCCATTTTACAACTCGCTTTTTTGGGAGCTGGCCGCAAAAGCGCAGGATGGCTTCAGGCCCTGTTCTGGTTCCGGGGGGCAGGCTGAGCCTGTGGTTAATTCTTCTTCCTGATGGGAAAATAGAGTGACCTGTGCCTGTCCCAACACCAAGAGCTAGTCTCTCGTTGGTTCCCCGTCTTCCCGTTCATCCTCAGGACAAATTGCAACCTGTACGGAACAGGAGGTTAAAGGTGCTGATGCTCCAATTAGGGAGATTGCTAGTAAAGCGGCTGGAATGGCGAACCCGGGCACAAGGAGATGAGAAATGAGGTGCGTTTTAGAAACCTTTCCCCATCACACGGTGTACTATCTTCTGGGTTTCTCATGCATGTTTTCGATGTAGGAAGATGCCCTTGAAGCTGGAGATTTGGGACCCATGCGATGGGTACCACGCAGTATTACTTTAAAGGGTCTGCGTTTGCTCACCCAACCTCACCAAACCTCTCAGCCCCAAGAGTGTCCACCCTTATGTCTCATCCAGCTGTGGGTCTAGATATGGTCAATCCAGGTTGCATCACAGCCCCTGAACTCATTGTGTAAGAATTTCTCTCTCTTTCACTGTCGTTGTTTCATGGGTTTTTCAAAGTAATTTATTTTCATAATGGGGTTTAGCTGCTTTTCACTGCTGTGTTTATGCCGCTTTACACCCACTTGACACACTAACAGAGAGATATCAATACATAGGTTTTAAGATTATTACTAGTCAGATATATTCTTGTGCGGTGAATAGGGCGTGTTGAGTCCAGTTCTCTGAGCAAGGAGTAGGTCTTGTCTACTACATATTGGGTTTATGGAACGGTATCTGAGCTAATTTGATACCCTTGTTTTATGTATCACCCCACCTCCCCTTTCCCGTTAAGCAGCCATAGTGTGTTTTCTGCATGTGTGACTCTGTTCTGTTTTGTAATTCAGTTCAAGTGTAACGGTTTTTACATTCCCTCTATAAGTGATACCTTATGAGAAGTGTCCTTTTCTGTGTGACTTATTTCACTTAGAATCGTCGTACCTAAATCCACTCATCATGCTGCTACTAACCTTATGACATTGATTTCATGGCTGAGTGATATTCCATTGTACATAAGGACCACAACTTCTTTATCCATTTTTCTCTTTCCTGGGATATTGACGGTGGAATGAAGTGGAGGTCCTTGTCAACAGAGCAGCCCTCAACTTTGGGGTGCTTGTGTCTTGCTGATTTTTCATTTTCCCAATTTATACCCCCATGAGTGGAAGTGCCCTATGCTCTCTAAGCTGTGTTTTTCAGATGATTCAGGACACACCGTACACTTCTCCAGAGTGGCTGTTGGCAATTTACATCCCGCCCATCAGTGTAGCAAGGCTCCCATTTCTCCATGGCCTGTACTGCATTTCTGGTTTTGACACTTTTTTCAGCATGGCCCTTTTGACCGATGGGAAGCGAGACTTCTCTGTAGCGCTGATTTGCCTTTCCAGGTTGCTTGGTTGGCCAAAAAGGGCGTATGCGTTTTTTCCTGAATATATTCAGGAAAAAACGCATACGCCCTTTTTGGCCAAGGGCATCATTGTCAACGTTTTGCCGCTTTTCATGTGCTTTAAAGGCGATTCGTATCTACCTCCTGAAATCTGTTTCGTGCAATTCTGCCTTGATTTCAAATCCTCTTCTTTGCCTTCCCTCAATATATTTATGGACGAGAGTTATCATTTATAACTCTGCAGGTTTGTGAATTGCAGTGCCCTGAACCTCCATTTTACAACTCGCTTTTTTGGGAGCTGGCCGCAAAAGCGCAGGATGGCTTCAGGCCCTGTTCTGGTTCCGGGGGGCAGGCTGAGCCTGTGGTTAATTCTTCTTCCTGATGGGAAAATAGAGTGACCTGTGCCTGTCCCGACACCAAGAGCTAGTCTCTCGTTGGTTCCCCGTCTTCCCGTTCATCCTCAGGACAAATTGCAACCTGTACGGAACAGGAGGTTAAAGGTGCTGATGCTCCAAGTAGGGAGATTGCTAGTAAAGCGGCTGGAATGGCGAACCCGGGCACAAGGAGATGAGAAATGAGGTGCGTTTTAGAAACCTTTCCCCATCACACGGTGTACCATCTTCTGGGTTTCTCATGCATGTTTTCGATGTAGGAAGATGCCCTTGAAGCTGGAGATTTGGGACCCATGCGATGGGTACCACGAAGTATTACTTTAAAGGGTCTGCGTTTGCTCACCCAACCTCACCAAACCTCTCAGCCCCAAGAGTGTCCACCCTTATGCCTCATCCAGCTGTGGGTCTAGATATGGTCAATCCAGGTTGCATCACAGCCCCTGAACGCATTGTGTAAGAATTTCTCTCTCTTTCACTGTCGTTGTTTCATGGGTTTTTCAAAGTAATTTATTTTCATAATGGGGTTTAGCTGCTTTTCACTGCTGTGTTTATGCCGCTTTACACCCACTTGACACACTAACAGAGAGATATCAATACATAGGTTTTAAGATTATTACTAGTCAGGTATATTCTTGTGCGGTGAATAGGGCGTGTTGAGTCCAGTTCTCTGAGCAAGGAGTAGGTCTTGTCTACTACATATTGGGTTTATGGAACGGTATCTGAGCTAATTTGATACCCTTGTTTTATGTATCACCCCACCTCCCCTTTCCCGTTAAGCAGCCATAGTCTGTTTTCTGCATGTGTGACTCTGTTCTGTTTTGTAATTCAGTTCAAGTGTAACGGTTTTTACATTCCCTCTATCAGTGATACCTTATGAGAAGTGTCCTTTTCTGTGTGACTTATTTCACTTAGAATCGTCGTACCTAAATCCACTCATCATGCTGCTACTAACCTTATGACATTGATTTCATGGCTGAGTGATATTCCATTGTACATAAGGACCACAACTTCTTTATCCATTTTTCTCTTTCCTGGGATATTGACGGTGGAATGAAGTGGAGGTCCTTGTCAACAGAGCAGCCCTCAACTTTGGGGTGCTTGTGTCTTGCTGATTTTTAATTTTCCCAATTTATACCCCCATGAGTGGAAGTGCCCTATGCTCTCTAAGCTGTGTTTTTCTGATGTTTCAGGACACACCGTACACTTCTCCAGAGTGGCTGTTGGCAATTTACATCCCGCCCATCAGTGTAGCAAGGCTCCCATTTCTCCATGGCCTTTCCTGCATTTTTGGTTTTGACACTTTTTTCAGCATGGCCCTTTTGACCGATGGGAAGCGAGACTTCTCTGTAGCGCTGATTTGCCTTTCCAGGTTGCTTGGTTGGCCAAAAAGGGCGTATGCGTTTTTTCCTGAATATATTCAGGAAAAAACGCATACGACCTTTTTGACCAAGGGCATCATTGTCAACGTTTTGCCGCTTTTCATGTGCTTTAAAGGCGATTCGTATCTACCTCCTGAAATCTGTTTCGTGCAATTCTGCCTTGATTTCAAATCCTCTTCTTTGCCTTCCCTCAATATATTTGTGGACGAGAGTTATCATTTATAACTCTGCAGGTTTGTGAATTGCAGTGCCCTGAACCTCCATTTTACAACTCGCTTTTTTGGGAGCTGGCCGCAAAAGCGCAGGATGGCTTCAGGCCCTGTTCTGGTTCCGGGGCGCAGGCTGAGCCTGTGGTTAATTCTTCTTCCTGATGGGAAAATAGAGTGACCTGTGCCTGTCCCGACACCAAGAGCTAGTCTCTCGTTGGTTCCCCGTCTTCCCGTTCATCCTCAGGACAAATTGCAACCTGTACGGAACAGGAGGTTAAAGGTGCTGATCCTCCAAGTAGGGAGATTGCTAGTAAAGCATCTGGAATGGCGAACCCGGGCACAAGGAGATGAGAAATGAGGTGCGTTTTAGAAACCTTTCCCCATCACACGGTGTACCATCTTCTGGGTTTCTCATGCATGTTTTCGATGTAGGAAGATGCCCTTGAACCTGGAGATTTGGGACCCATGCGATGGGTACCACGCAGTATTACTTTAAAGGGTCTGCGTTTGCTCACCCAACCTCACCAAACCTCTCAGCCCCAAGAGTGTCCACCCTTATGTCTCATCCAGCTGTGGGTCTAGATATGGTCAATCCAGGTTGCATCACAGCCCCTGAACGCATTGTGTAAGAATTTCTCTCTCTTTCACTGTCGTTGTTTCATGGGTTTTTCAAAGTAATTTATTTTCATAATGGGGTTTAGCTGCTTTTCACGGCTGTGTTTATGCCGCTTTCCACCCACTTGACACACTAACAGAGAGATATCAATACATAGGTTTTAAGATTATTACTAGTCGGATATATTCTTGTGCGGTGAATAGGGCGTGTTGAGTCCAGTTCTCTGAGCAAGGAGTAGGTCTTGTCTATTACATATTGGGTTTATGGAACGGTATCTGAGCTAATTTGATACCCTTGTTTTATGTATCACCCCACCTCCCCTTTCCCGTTAAGCAGCCATAGTCTGTTTTCTGCATGTGTGACTCTGTTCTGTTTTGTAATTCAGTTCAAGTGTAACGGTTTTTACATTCCCTCTATCAGTGATACCTTATGAGAAGTGTCCTTTTCTGTGTGACTTATTTCACTTAGAATCGTCGTACCTAAATCCACTCATCATGCTGCTACTAACCTTATGACATTGATTTCATGGCTGAGTGATATTCCATTGTACATAAGGACCACAACTTCTTTATCCATTTTTCTCTTTCCTGGGATATTGACGGTGGAATGAAGTGGAGGTCCTTGTCAACAGAGCAGCCCTCAACTTTCGGGTGCTTGTGTCTTGCTGATTTTTAATTTTCCCAATTTATACCCCCATGAGTGGAAGTGCCCTATGCTCTCTAAGCTGTGTTTTTCTGATGTTTCAGGACACACCGTACACTTCTCCAGAGTGGCTGTTGGCAATTTACATCCCGCCCATCAGTGTAGCAAGGCTCCCATTTCTCCATGGCCTTTCCTGCATTTTTGGTTTTGACACTTTTTTCAGCATGGCCCTTTTGACCGATGGGAAGCGAGACTTCTCTGTAGCGCTGATTTGCCTTTCCAGGTTGCTTGGTTGGCCAAAAAGGGCGTATGCGTTTTTTCCTGAATATATTCAGGAAAAAACGCATACGACCTTTTTGACCAAGGGCATCATTGTCAACGTTTTGCCGCTTTTCATGTGCTTTAAAGGCGATTCGTATCTACCTCCTGAAATCTGTTTCGTGCAATTCTGCCTTGATTTCAAATCCTCTTCTTTGCCTTCCCTCAATATATTTGTGGACGAGAGTTATCATTTATAACTCTGCAGGTTTGTGAATTGCAGTGCCCTGAACCTCCATTTTACAACTCGCTTTTTTGGGAGCTGGCCGCAAAAGCGCAGGATGGCTTCAGGCCCTGTTCTGGTTCCGGGGCGCAGGCTGAGCCTGTGGTTAATTCTTCTTCCTGATGGGAAAATAGAGTGACCTGTGCCTGTCCCGACACCAAGAGCTAGTCTCTCGTTGGTTCCCCGTCTTCCCGTTCATCCTCAGGACAAATTGCAACCTGTACGGAACAGGAGGTTAAAGGTGCTGATCCTCCAAGTAGGGAGATTGCTAGTAAAGCATCTGGAATGGCGAACCCGGGCACAAGGAGATGAGAAATGAGGTGCGTTTTAGAAACCTTTCCCCATCACACGGTGTACCATCTTCTGGGTTTCTCATGCATGTTTTCGATGTAGGAAGATGCCCTTGAACCTGGAGATTTGGGACCCATGCGATGGGTACCACGCAGTATTACTTTAAAGGGTCTGCGTTTGCTCACCCAACCTCACCAAACCTCTCAGCCCCAAGAGTGTCCACCCTTATGTCTCATCCAGCTGTGGGTCTAGATATGGTCAATCCAGGTTGCATCACAGCCCCTGAACGCATTGTGTAAGAATTTCTCTCTCTTTCACTGTCGTTGTTTCATGGGTTTTTCAAAGTAATTTATTTTCATAATGGGGTTTAGCTGCTTTTCACGGCTGTGTTTATGCCGCTTTCCACCCACTTGACACACTAACAGAGAGATATCAATACATAGGTTTTAAGATTATTACTAGTCGGATATATTCTTGTGCGGTGAATAGGGCGTGTTGAGTCCAGTTCTCTGAGCAAGGAGTAGGTCTTGTCTATTACATATTGGGTTTATGGAACGGTATCTGAGCTAATTTGATACCCTTGTTTTATGTATCACCCCACCTCCCCTTTCCCGTTAAGCAGCCATAGTCTGTTTTCTGCATGTGTGACTCTGTTCTGTTTTGTAATTCAGTTCAAGTGTAACGGTTTTTACATTCCCTCTATCAGTGATACCTTATGAGAAGTGTCCTTTTCTGTGTGACTTATTTCACTTAGAATCGTCGTACCTAAATCCACTCATCATGCTGCTACTAACCTTATGACATTGATTTCATGGCTGAGTGATATTCCATTGTACATAAGGACCACAACTTCTTTATCCATTTTTCTCTTTCCTGGGATATTGACGGTGGAATGAAGTGGAGGTCCTTGTCAACAGAGCAGCCCTCAACTTTCGGGTGCTTGTGTCTTGCTGATTTTTAATTTTCCCAATTTATACCCCCATGAGTGGAAGTGCCCTATGCTCTCTAAGCTGTGTTTTTCAGATGTTTCAGGACACACCGTACACTTCTCCAGAGTGGCTGTTGGCAATTTACATCCCGCCCATCAGTGTAGCAAGGCTCCCATTTCTCCATGGCCTGTCCTGCATTTCTGGTTTTGACACTTTTTTCAGCATGGCCCTTTTGACCGATGGGAAGCGAGACTTCTCTGTAGCGCTGATTTGCCTTTCCAGGTTGCTTGGTTGGCCAAAAAGGGCGTATGCGTTTTTTCCTGAATATATTCAGGAAAAAACGCATACGCCCTTTTTGGCCAAGGGCATCATTGTCAACGTTTTGCCGCTTTTCATGTGCTTTAAAGGCGATTCGTATCTACCTCCTGAAATCTGTTTCGTGCAATTCTGCCTTGATTTCAAATCCTCTTCTTTGCCTTCCCTCAATATATTTGTGGACGAGAGTTATCATTTATAACTCTGCAGGTTTGTGAATTGCAGTGCCCTGAACCTCCATTTTACAACTCGCTTTTTTGGGAGCTGGCCGCAAAAGCGCAGGATGGCTTCAGGCCCTGTTCTGGTTCCGGGGGGCAGGCTGAGCCTGTGGTTAATTCTTCTTCCTGATGGGAAAATAGAGTGACCTGTGCCTGTCCCAACACCAAGAGCTAGTCTCTCGTTGGTTCCCCGTCTTCCCGTTCATCCTCAGGACAAATTGCAACCTGTACGGAACAGGAGGTTAAAGGTGCTGATGCTCCAAGTAGGGAGATTGCTAGTAAAGCGGCTGGAATGGCGAACCCGGGCACAAGGAGATGAGAAATGAGGTGCGTTTTAGAAACCTTTCCCCATCACACGGTGTACCATCTTCTGGGTTTCTCATGCATGTTTTCGATGTAGGAAGATGCCCTTGAACCTGGAGATTTGGGACCCATGCGATGGGTACCACGAAGTATTACTTTAAAGGGTCTGCGTTTGCTCACCCAACCTCACCAAACCTCTCAGCCCCAAGAGTGTCCACCCTTATGCCTCATCCAGCTGTGGGTCTAGATATGGTCAATCCAGGTTGCATCACAGCCCCTGAACGCATTGTGTAAGAATTTCTCTCTCTTTCACTGTCGTTGTTTCATGGGTTTTTCAAAGTAATTTATTTTCATAATGGGGTTTAGCTGCTTTTCACTGCTGTGTTTATGCCGCTTTACACCCACTTGACACACTAACAGAGAGATATCAATACATAGGTTTTAAGATTATTACTAGTCAGGTATATTCTTGTGCGGTGAATAGGGCGTGTTGAGTCCAGTTCTCTGAGCAAGGAGTAGGTCTTGTCTACTACATATTGGGTTTATGGAACGGTATCTGAGCTAATTTGATACCCTTGTTTTATGTATCACCCCACCTCCCCTTTCCCGTTAAGCAGCCATAGTCTGTTTTCTGCATGTGTGACTCTGTTCTGTTTTGTAATTCAGTTCAAGTGTAACGGTTTTTACATTCCCTCTATCAGTGATACCTTATGAGAAGTGTCCTTTTCTGTGTGACTTATTTCACTTAGAATCGTCGTACCTAAATCCACTCATCATGCTGCTACTAACCTTATGACATTGATTTCATGGCTGAGTGATATTCCATTGTACATAAGGACCACAACTTCTTTATCCATTTTTCTCTTTCCTGGGATATTGACGGTGGAATGAAGTGGAGGTCCTTGTCAACAGAGCAGCCCTCAACTTTGGGGTGCTTGTGTCTTGCTGATTTTTAATTTTCCCAATTTATACCCCCATGAGTGGAAGTGCCCTATGCTCTCTAAGCTGTGTTTTTCTGATGTTTCAGGACACACCGTACACTTCTCCAGAGTGGCTGTTGGCAATTTACATCCCGCCCATCAGTGTAGCAAGGCTCCCATTTCTCCATGGCCTTTCCTGCATTTTTGGTTTTGACACTTTTTTCAGCATGGCCCTTTTGACCGATGGGAAGCGAGACTTCTCTGTAGCGCTGATTTGCCTTTCCAGGTTGCTTGGTTGGCCAAAAAGGGCGTATGCGTTTTTTCCTGAATATATTCAGGAAAAAACGCATACGACCTTTTTGACCAAGGGCATCATTGTCAACGTTTTGCCGCTTTTCATGTGCTTTAAAGGCGATTCGTATCTACCTCCTGAAATCTGTTTCGTGCAATTCTGCCTTGATTTCAAATCCTCTTCTTTGCCTTCCCTCAATATATTTGTGGACGAGAGTTATCATTTATAACTCTGCAGGTTTGTGAATTGCAGTGCCCTGAACCTCCATTTTACAACTCGCTTTTTTGGGAGCTGGCCGCAAAAGCGCAGGATGGCTTCAGGCCCTGTTCTGGTTCCGGGGGGCAGGCTGAGCCTGTGGTTAATTCTTCTTCCTGATGGGAAAATAGAGTGACCTGTGCCTGTCCCGACACCAAGAGCTAGTCTCTCGTTGGTTCCCCGTCTTCCCGTTCATCCTCAGGACAAATTGCAACCTGTACGGAACAGGAGGTTAAAGGTGCTGATCCTCCAAGTAGGGAGATTGCTAGTAAAGCATCTGGAATGGCGAACCCGGGCACAAGGAGATGAGAAATGAGGTGCGTTTTAGAAACCTTTCCCCATCACACGGTGTACCATCTTCTGGGTTTCTCATGCATGTTTTCGATGTAGGAAGATGCCCTTGAACCTGGAGATTTGGGACCCATGCGATGGGTACCACGCAGTATTACTTTAAAGGGTCTGCGTTTGCTCACCCAACCTCACCAAACCTCTCAGCCCCAAGAGTGTCCACCCTTATGTCTCATCCAGCTGTGAGTCTAGATATGGTCAATCCAGGTTGCATCACAGCCCCTGAACTCATTGTGTAAGAATTTCTATCTCTTTCACTGTCGTTGTTTCATGGGTTTTTCAAAGTAATTTATTTTCATAATGGGGTTTAGCTGCTTTTCACTGCTGTGTTTATGCCGCTTTACACCCACTTGACACACTAACAGAGAGATATCAATACATAGGTTTTAAGATTATTACTAGTCAGGTATATTCTTGTGCGGTGAATAGGGCGTGTTGAGTCCAGTTCTCTGAGCAAGGAGTAGGTCTTGTCTACTACATATTGGGTTTATGGAACGGTATCTGAGCTAATTTGATACCCTTGTTTTATGTATCACCCCACCTCCCCTTTCCCGTTAAGCAGCCATAGTCTGTTTTCTGCATGTGTGACTCTGTTCTGTTTTGTAATTCAGTTCAAGTGTAACGGTTTTTACATTCCCTCTATCAGTGATACCTTATGAGAAGTGTCCTTTTCTGTGTGACTTATTTCACTTAGAATCGTCGTACCTAAATCCACTCATCATGCTGCTACTAACCTTATGACATTGATTTCATGGCTGAGTGATATTCCATTGTACATAAGGACCACAACTTCTTTATCCATTTTTCTCTTTCCTGGGATATTTAAGGTGGAATGAAGTGGAGGTCCTTGTCAACAGAGCAGCCCTCAACTTTGGGGTGCTTGTGTCTTGCTGATTTTTAATTTTCCCAATTTATACCCCCATGAGTGGAAGTGCCCTATGCTCTCTAAGCTGTGTTTTTCAGATGTTTCAGGACACACCGTACACTTCTCCAGAGTGGCTGTTGGCAATTTACATCCCGCCCATCAGTGTAGCAAGGCTCCCATTTCTCCATGGCCTGTCCTGCATTTCTGGTTTTGACACTTTTTTCAGCATGGCCCTTTTGACCGATGGGAAGCGAGACTTCTCTGTAGCGCTGATTTGCCTTTCCAGGTTGCTTGGTTGGCCAAAAAGGGCGTATGCGTTTTTTCCTGAATATATTCAGGAAAAAACGCATACGCCCTTTTTGGCCAAGGGCATCATTGTCAACGTTTTGCCGCTTTTCATGTGCTTTAAAGGCGATTCGTATCTACCTCCTGAAATCTGTTTCGTGCAATTCTGCCTTGATTTCAAATCCTCTTCTTTGCCTTCCCTCAATATATTTGTGGACGAGAGTTATCATTTATAACTCTGCAGGTTTGTGAATTGCAGTGCCCTGAACCTCCATTTTACAACTCGCTTTTTTGGGAGCTGGCCGCAAAAGCGCAGGATGGCTTCAGGCCCTGTTCTGGTTCCGGGGGGCAGGCTGAGCCTGTGGTTAATTCTTCTTCCTGATGGGAAAATAGAGTGACCTGTGCCTGTCCCGACACCAAGAGCTAGTCTCTCGTTGGTTCCCCGTCTTCCCGTTCATCCTCAGGACAAATTGCAACCTGTACGGAACAGGAGGTTAAAGGTGCTGATGCTCCAAGTAGGGAGATTGCTAGTAAAGCGGCTGGAAAGGCGAACCCGGGCACAAGGAGATGAGAAATGAGGTGCGTTTTAGAAACCTTTCTCCATCACACGGTGTACCATCTTCTGGGTTTCTCATGCATGTTTTCGATGTAGGAAGATGCCCTTGAACCTGGAGATTTGGGACCCATGCGATGGGTACCACGCAGTATTACTTTAAAGGGTCTGCGTTTGCTCACCCAACCTCACCAAACCTCTCAGCCCCAAGAGTGTCCACCCTTATGTCTCATCCAGCTGTGGGTCTAGATATGGTCAATCCAGGTTGCATCACAGCCCCTGAACTCATTGTGTAAGAATTTCTATCTCTTTCACTGTCGTTGTTTCATGGGTTTTTCAAAGTAATTTATTTTCATAATGGGGTTTAGCTGCTTTTCACTGCTGTGTTTATGCCGCTTTACACCCACTTGACACACTAACAGAGAGATATCAATACATAGGTTTTAAGATTATTACTAGTCAGGTATATTCTTGTGCGGTGAATAGGGCGTGTTGAGTCCAGTTCTCTGAGCAAGGAGTAGGTCTTGTCTACTACATATTGGGTTTATGGAACGGTATCTGAGCTAATTTGATACCCTTGTTTTATGTATCACCCCACCTCCCCTTTCCCGTTAAGCAGCCATAGTCTGTTTTCTGCATGTGTGACTCTGTTCTGTTTTGTAATTCAGTTCAAGTGTAACGGTTTTTACATTCCCTCTAAAAGTGATACCTTATGAGAAGTGTCCTTTTCTGTGTGACTTATTTCACTTAGAATCGTCGTACCTAAATCCACTCATCATGCTGCTACTAACCTTATGACATTGATTTCATGGCTGAGTGATATTCCATTGTACATAAGGACCACAACTTCTTTATCCATTTTTCTCTTTCCTGGGATATTGACGGTGGAATGAAGTGGAGGTCCTTGTCAACAGAGCAGCCCTCAACTTTGGGGTGCTTGTGTCTTGCTGATTTTTCATTTTCCCAATTTATACCCCCATGAGTGGAAGTGCCCTATGCTCTCTAAGCTGTGTTTTTCAGATGATTCAGGACACACCGTACACTTCTCCAGAGTGGCTGTTGGCAATTTACATCCCGCCCATCAGTGTAGCAAGGCTCCCATTTCTCCATGGCCTGTACTGCATTTCTGGTTTTGACACTTTTTTCAGCATGGCCCTTTTGACCGATGGGAAGCGAGACTTCTCTGTAGCGCTGATTTGCCTTTCCAGGTTGCTTGGTTGGCCAAAAAGGGCGTATGCGTTTTTTCCTGAATATATTCAGGAAAAAACGCATACGCCCTTTTTGGCCAAGGGCATCATTGTCAACGTTTTGCCGCTTTTCATGTGCTTTAAAGGCGATTCGTATCTACCTCCTGAAATCTGTTTCGTGCAATTCTGCCTTGATTTCAAATCCTCTTCTTTGCCTTCCCTCAATATATTTATGGACGAGAGTTATCATTTATAACTCTGCAGGTTTGTGAATTGCAGTGCCCTGAACCTCCATTTTACAACTCGCTTTTTTGGGAGCTGGCCGCAAAAGCGCAGGATGGCTTCAGGCCCTGTTCTGGTTCCGGGGGGCAGGCTGAGCCTGTGGTTAATTCTTCTTCCTGATGGGAAAATAGAGTGACCTGTGCCTATCCCGACACCAAGAGCTAGTCTCTCGTTGGTTCCCCGTCTTCCCGTTCATCCTCAGGACAAATTGCAACCTGTACGGAACGGGAGGTTAAAGGTGCTGATGCTCCAAGTAGGGAGATTGCTAGTAAAGCGGCTGGAATGGCGAACCCGGGCACAAGGAGATGAGAAATGAGGTGCGTTTTAGAAACCTTTCCCCATCACACGGTGTACCATCTTCTGGGTTTCTCATGCATGTTTTCGATGTAGGAAGATGCCCTTGAAGCTGGAGATTTGGGACCCATGCGATGGGTACCACGAAGTATTACTTTAAAGGGTCTGCGTTTGCTCACCCAACCTCACCAAACCTCTCAGCCCCAAGAGTGTCCACCCTTATGCCTCATCCAGCTGTGGGTCTAGATATGGTCAATCCAGGTTGCATCACAGCCCCTGAACGCATTGTGTAAGAATTTCTCTCTCTTTCACTGTCGTTGTTTCATGGGTTTTTCAAAGTAATTTATTTTCATAATGGGGTTTAGCTGCTTTTCACTGCTGTGTTTATGCCGCTTTACACCCACTTGACACACTAACAGAGAGATATCAATACATAGGTTTTAAGATTATTACTAGTCAGGTATATTCTTGTGCGGTGAATAGGGCGTGTTGAGTCCAGTTCTCTGAGCAAGGAGTAGGTCTTGTCTACTACATATTGGGTTTATGGAACGGTATCTGAGCTAATTTGATACCCTTGTTTTATGTATCACCCCACCTCCCCTTTCCCGTTAAGCAGCCATAGTCTGTTTTCTGCATGTGTGACTCTGTTCTGTTTTGTAATTCAGTTCAAGTGTAACGGTTTTTACATTCCCTCTATCAGTGATACCTTATGAGAAGTGTCCTTTTCTGTGTGACTTATTTCACTTAGAATCGTCGTACCTAAATCCACTCATCATGCTGCTACTAACCTTATGACATTGATTTCATGGCTGAGTGATATTCCATTGTACATAAGGACCACAACTTCTTTATCCATTTTTCTCTTTCCTGGGATATTGACGGTGGAATGAAGTGGAGGTCCTTGTCAACAGAGCAGCCCTCAACTTTCGGGTGCTTGTGTCTTGCTGATTTTTAATTTTCCCAATTTATACCCCCATGAGTGGAAGTGCCCTATGCTCTCTAAGCTGTGTTTTTCAGATGTTTCAGGACACACCGTACACTTCTCCAGAGTGGCTGTTGGCAATTTACATCCCGCCCATCAGTGTAGCAAGGCTCCCATTTCTCCATGGCCTTTCCTGCATTTTTGGTTTTGACACTTTTTTCAGCATGGCCCTTTTGACCGATGGGAAGCGAGACTTCTCTGTAGCGCTGATTTGCCTTTCCAGGTTGCTTGGTTGGCCAAAAAGGGCGTATGCGTTTTTTCCTGAATATATTCAGGAAAAAACGCATACGACCTTTTTGACCAAGGGCATCATTGTCAACGTTTTGCCGCTTTTCATGTGCTTTAAAGGCGATTCGTATCTACCTCCTGAAATCTGTTTCGTGCAATTCTGCCTTGATTTCAAATCCTCTTCTTTGCCTTCCCTCAATATATTTGTGGACGAGAGTTATCATTTATAACTCTGCAGGTTTGTGAATTGCAGTGCCCTGAACCTCCATTTTACAACTCGCTTTTTTGGGAGCTGGCCGCAAAAGCGCAGGATGGCTTCAGGCCCTGTTCTGGTTCCGGGGGGCAGGCTGAGCCTGTGGTTAATTCTTCTTCCTGATGGGAAAATAGAGTGACCTGTGCCTGTCCCGACACCAAGAGCTAGTCTCTCGTTGGTTCCCCGTCTTCCCGTTCATCCTCAGGACAAATTGCAACCTGTACGGAACAGGAGGTTAAAGGTGCTGATCCTCCAAGTAGGGAGATTGCTAGTAAAGCATCTGGAATGGCGAACCCGGGCACAAGGAGATGAGAAATGAGGTGCGTTTTAGAAACCTTTCCCCATCACACGGTGTACCATCTTCTGGGTTTCTCATGCATGTTTTCGATGTAAGAAGATGCCCTTGAACCTGGAGATTTGGGACCCATGCGATGGGTACCACGCAGTATTACTTTAAAGGGTCTGCGTTTGCTCACCCAACCTCACCAAACCTCTCAGCCCCAAGAGTGTCCACCCTTATGTCTCATCCAGCTGTGGGTCTAGATATGGTCAATCCAGGTTGCATCACAGCCCCTGAACGCATTGTGTAAGAATTTCTCTCTCTTTCACTGTCGTTGTTTCATGGGTTTTTCAAAGTAATTTATTTTCATAATGGGGTTTAGCTGCTTTTCACGGCTGTGTTTATGCCGCTTTCCACCCACTTGACACACTAACAGAGAGATATCAATACATAGGTTTTAAGATTATTACTAGTCGGATATATTCTTGTGCGGTGAATAGGGCGTGTTGAGTCCAGTTCTCTGAGCAAGGAGTAGGTCTTGTCTATTACATATTGGGTTTATGGAACGGTATCTGAGCTAATTTGATACCCTTGTTTTATGTATCACCCCACCTCCCCTTTCCCGTTAAGCAGCCATAGTCTGTTTTCTGCATGTGTGACTCTGTTCTGTTTTGTAATTCAGTTCAAGTGTAACGGTTTTTACATTCCCTCTAAAAGTGATACCTTATGAGAAGTGTCCTTTTCTGTGTGACTTATTTCACTTAGAATCGTCGTACCTAAATCCACTCATCATGCTGCTACTAACCTTATGACATTGATTTCATGGCTGAGTGATATTCCATTGTACATAAGGACCACAACTTCTTTATCCATTTTTCTCTTTCCTGGGATATTGACGGTGGAATGAAGTGGAGGTCCTTGTCAACAGAGCAGCCCTCAACTTTGGGGTGCTTGTGTCTTGCTGATTTTTCATTTTCCCAATTTATACCCCCATGAGTGGAAGTGCCCTATGCTCTCTAAGCTGTGTTTTTCAGATGATTCAGGACACACCGTACACTTCTCCAGAGTGGCTGTTGGCAATTTACATCCCGCCCATCAGTGTAGCAAGGCTCCCATTTCTCCATGGCCTGTCCTGCATTTCTGGTTTTGACACTTTTTTCAGCATGGCCCTTTTGACCGATGGGAAGCGAGACTTCTCTGTAGCGCTGATTTGCCTTTCCAGGTTGCTTGGTTGGCCAAAAAGGGCGTATGCGTTTTTTCCTGAATATATTCAGGAAAAAACGCATACGCCCTTTTTGGCCAAGGGCATCATTGTCAACGTTTTGCCGCTTTTCATGTGCTTTAAAGGCGATTCGTATCTACCTCCTGAAATCTGTTTCGTGCAATTCTGCCTTGATTTCAAATCCTCTTCTTTGCCTTCCCTCAATATATTTATGGACGAGAGTTATCATTTATAACTCTGCAGGTTTGTGAATTGCAGTGCCCTGAACCTCCATTTTACAACTCGCTTTTTTGGGAGCTGGCCGCAAAAGCGCAGGATGGCTTCAGGCCCTGTTCTGGTTCCGGGGGGCAGGCTGAGCCTGTGGTTAATTCTTCTTCCTGATGGGAAAATAGAGTGACCTGTGCCTGTCCCGACACCAAGAGCTAGTCTCTCGTTGGTTCCCCGTCTTCCCGTTCATCCTCAGGACAAATTGCAACCTGTACGGAACGGGAGGTTAAAGGTGCTGATGCTCCAAGTAGGGAGATTGCTAGTAAAGCGGCTGGAATGGCGAACCCGGGCACAAGGAGATGAGAAATGAGGTGCGTTTTAGAAACCTTTCCCCATCACACGGTGTACCATCTTCTGGGTTTCTCATGCATGTTTTCGATGTAGGAAGATGCCCTTGAAGCTGGAGATTTGGGACCCATGCGATGGGTACCACGAAGTATTACTTTAAAGGGTCTGCGTTTGCTCACCCAACCTCACCAAACCTCTCAGCCCCAAGAGTGTCCACCCTTATGCCTCATCCAGCTGTGGGTCTAGATATGGTCAATCCAGGTTGCATCACAGCCCCTGAACGCATTGTGTAAGAATTTCTCTCTCTTTCACTGTCGTTGTTTCATGGGTTTTTCAAAGTAATTTATTTTCATAATGGGGTTTAGCTGCTTTTCACTGCTGTGTTTATGCCGCTTTACACCCACTTGACACACTAACAGAGAGATATCAATACATAGGTTTTAAGATTATTACTAGTCAGGTATATTCTTGTGCGGTGAATAGGGCGTGTTGAGTCCAGTTCTCTGAGCAAGGAGTAGGTCTTGTCTACTACATATTGGGTTTATGGAACGGTATCTGAGCTAATTTGATACCCTTGTTTTATGTATCACCCCACCTCCCCTTTCCCGTTAAGCAGCCATAGTCTGTTTTCTGCATGTGTGACTCTGTTCTGTTTTGTAATTCAGTTCAAGTGTAACGGTTTTTACATTCCCTCTATCAGTGATACCTTATGAGAAGTGTCCTTTTCTGTGTGACTTATTTCACTTAGAATCGTCGTACCTAAATCCACTCATCATGCTGCTACTAACCTTATGACATTGATTTCATGGCTGAGTGATATTCCATTGTACATAAGGACCACAACTTCTTTATCCATTTTTCTCTTTCCTGGGATATTGACGGTGGAATGAAGTGGAGGTCCTTGTCAACAGAGCAGCCCTCAACTTTGGGGTGCTTGTGTCTTGCTGATTTTTAATTTTCCCAATTTATACCCCCATGAGTGGAAGTGCCCTATGCTCTCTAAGCTGTGTTTTTCAGATGTTTCAGGACACACCGTACACTTCTCCAGAGTGGCTGTTGGCAATTTACATCCCGCCCATCAGTGTAGCAAGGCTCCCATTTCTCCATGGCCTTTCCTGCATTTTTGGTTTTGACACTTTTTTCAGCATGGCCCTTTTGACCGATGGGAAGCGAGACTTCTCTGTAGCGCTGATTTGCCTTTCCAGGTTGCTTGGTTGGCCAAAAAGGGCGTATGCGTTTTTTCCTGAATATATTCAGGAAAAAACGCATACGACCTTTTTGACCAAGGGCATCATTGTCAACGTTTTGCCGCTTTTCATGTGCTTTAAAGGCGATTCGTATCTACCTCCTGAAATCTGTTTCGTGCAATTCTGCCTTGATTTCAAATCCTCTTCTTTGCCTTCCCTCAATATATTTGTGGATGAGAGTTATCATTTATAACTCTGCAGGTTTGTGAATTGCAGTGCCCTGAACCTCCATTTTACAACTCGCTTTTTTGGGAGCTGGCCGCAAAAGCGCAGGATGGCTTCAGGCCCTGTTCTGGTTCCGGGGGGCAGGCTGAGCCTGTGGTTAATTCTTCTTCCTGATGGGAAAATAGAGTGACCTGTGCCTGTCCCGACACCAAGAGCTAGTCTCTCGTTGGTTCCCCGTCTTCCCGTTCATCCTCAGGACAAATTGCAACCTGTACGGAACAGGAGGTTAAAGGTGCTGATCCTCCAAGTAGGGAGATTGCTAGTAAAGCATCTGGAATGGCGAACCCGGGCACAAGGAGATGAGAAATGAGGTGCGTTTTAGAAACCTTTCCCCATCACACGGTGTACCATCTTCTGGGTTTCTCATGCATGTTTTCGATGTAGGAAGATGCCCTTGAACCTGGAGATTTGGGACCCATGCGATGGGTACCACGCAGTATTACTTTAAAGGGTCTGCGTTTGCTCACCCAACCTCACCAAACCTCTCAGCCCCAAGAGTGTCCACCCTTATGTCTCATCCAGCTGTGGGTCTAGATATGGTCAATCCAGGTTGCATCACAGCCCCTGAACGCATTGTGTAAGAATTTCTCTCTCTTTCACTGTCGTTGTTTCATGGGTTTTTCAAAGTAATTTATTTTCATAATGGGGTTTAGCTGCTTTTCACGGCTGTGTTTATGCCGCTTTCCACCCACTTGACACACTAACAGAGAGATATCAATACATAGGTTTTAAGATTATTACTAGTCGGATATATTCTTGTGCGGTGAATAGGGCGTGTTGAGTCCAGTTCTCTGAGCAAGGAGTAGGTCTTGTCTATTACATATTGGGTTTATGGAACGGTATCTGAGCTAATTTGATACCCTTGTTTTATGTATCACCCCACCTCCCCTTTCCCGTTAAGCAGCCATAGTCTGTTTTCTGCATGTGTGACTCTGTTCTGTTTTGTAATTCAGTTCAAGTGTAACGGTTTTTACATTCCCTCTAAAAGTGATACCTTATGAGAAGTGTCCTTTTCTGTGTGACTTATTTCACTTAGAATCGTCGTACCTAAATCCACTCATCATGCTGCTACTAACCTTATGACATTGATTTCATGGCTGAGTGATATTCCATTGTACATAAGGACCACAACTTCTTTATCCATTTTTCTCTTTCCTGGGATATTGACGGTGGAATGAAGTGGAGGTCCTTGTCAACAGAGCAGCCCTCAACTTTGGGGTGCTTGTGTCTTGCTGATTTTTCATTTTCCCAATTTATACCCCCATGAGTGGAAGTGCCCTATGCTCTCTAAGCTGTGTTTTTCAGATGATTCAGGACACACCGTACACTTCTCCAGAGTGGCTGTTGGCAATTTACATCCCGCCCATCAGTGTAGCAAGGCTCCCATTTCTCCATGGCCTGTCCTGCATTTCTGGTTTTGACACTTTTTTCAGCATGGCCCTTTTGACCGATGGGAAGCGAGACTTCTCTGTAGCGCTGATTTGCCTTTCCAGGTTGCTTGGTTGGCCAAAAAGGGCGTATGCGTTTTTTCCTGAATATATTCAGGAAAAAACGCATACGCCCTTTTTGGCCAAGGGCATCATTGTCAACGTTTTGCCGCTTTTCATGTGCTTTAAAGGCGATTCGTATCTACCTCCTGAAATCTGTTTCGTGCAATTCTGCCTTGATTTCAAATCCTCTTCTTTGCCTTCCCTCAATATATTTATGGACGAGAGTTATCATTTATAACTCTGCAGGTTTGTGAATTGCAGTGCCCTGAACCTCCATTTTACAACTCGCTTTTTTGGGAGCTGGCCGCAAAAGCGCAGGATGGCTTCAGGCCCTGTTCTGGTTCCGGGGGGCAGGCTGAGCCTGTGGTTAATTCTTCTTCCTGATGGGAAAATAGAGTGACCTGTGCCTGTCCCGACACCAAGAGCTAGTCTCTCGTTGGTTCCCCGTCTTCCCGTTCATCCTCAGGACAAATTGCAACCTGTACGGAACGGGAGGTTAAAGGTGCTGATGCTCCAAGTAGGGAGATTGCTAGTAAAGCGGCTGGAATGGCGAACCCGGGCACAAGGAGATGAGAAATGAGGTGCGTTTTAGAAACCTTTCCCCATCACACGGTGTACCATCTTCTGGGTTTCTCATGCATGTTTTCGATGTAGGAAGATGCCCTTGAAGCTGGAGATTTGGGACCCATGCGATGGGTACCACGAAGTATTACTTTAAAGGGTCTGCGTTTGCTCACCCAACCTCACCAAACCTCTCAGCCCCAAGAGTGTCCACCCTTATGCCTCATCCAGCTGTGGGTCTAGATATGGTCAATCCAGGTTGCATCACAGCCCCTGAACGCATTGTGTAAGAATTTCTCTCTCTTTCACTGTCGTTGTTTCATGGGTTTTTCAAAGTAATTTATTTTCATAATGGGGTTTAGCTGCTTTTCACTGCTGTGTTTATGCCGCTTTACACCCACTTGACACACTAACAGAGAGATATCAATACATAGGTTTTAAGATTATTACTAGTCAGGTATATTCTTGTGCGGTGAATAGGGCGTGTTGAGTCCAGTTCTCTGAGCAAGGAGTAGGTCTTGTCTACTACATATTGGGTTTATGGAACGGTATCTGAGCTAATTTGATACCCTTGTTTTATGTATCACCCCACCTCCCCTTTCCCGTTAAGCAGCCATAGTCTGTTTTCTGCATGTGTGACTCTGTTCTGTTTTGTAATTCAGTTCAAGTGTAACGGTTTTTACATTCCCTCTATCAGTGATACCTTATGAGAAGTGTCCTTTTCTGTGTGACTTATTTCACTTAGAATCGTCGTACCTAAATCCACTCATCATGCTGCTACTAACCTTATGACATTGATTTCATGGCTGAGTGATATTCCATTGTACATAAGGACCACAACTTCTTTATCCATTTTTCTCTTTCCTGGGATATTGACGGTGGAATGAAGTGGAGGTCCTTGTCAACAGAGCAGCCCTCAACTTTGGGGTGCTTGTGTCTTGCTGATTTTTAATTTTCCCAATTTATACCCCCATGAGTGGAAGTGCCCTATGCTCTCTAAGCTGTGTTTTTCAGATGTTTCAGGACACACCGTACACTTCTCCAGAGTGGCTGTTGGCAATTTACATCCCGCCCATCAGTGTAGCAAGGCTCCCATTTTTCCATGGCCTGTCCTGCATTTCTGGTTTTGACACTTTTTTCAGCATGGCCCTTTTGACCGATGGGAAGCGAGACTTCTCTGTAGCGCTGATTTGCCTTTCCAGGTTGCTTGGTTGGCCAAAAAGGGCGTATGCGTTTTTTCCTGAATATATTCAGAAAAAAACGCATACGCCCTTTTTGGCCAAGGGCATCATTGTCAACGTTTTGCCGCTTTTCATGTGCTTTAAAGGCGATTCGTATCTACCTCCTGAAATCTGTTTCGTGCAATTCTGCCTTGATTTCAAATCCTCTTCTTTGCCTTCCCTCAATATATTTGTGGACGAGAGTTATCATTTATAACTCTGCAGGTTTGTGAATTGCAGTGCCCTGAACCTCCATTTTACAACTCGCTTTTTTGGGAGCTGGCCGCAAAAGCGCAGGATGGCTTCAGGCCCTGTTCTGGTTCCGGGGGGCAGGCTGAGCCTGTGGTTAATTCTTCTTCCTGATGGGAAAATAGAGTGACCTGTGCCTGTCCCGACACCAAGAGCTAGTCTCTCGTTGGTTCCCCGTCTTCCCGTTCATCCTCAGGACAAATTGCAACCTGTACGGAACAGGAGGTTAAAGGTGCTGATGCTCCAAGTAGGGAGATTGCTAGTAAAGCGGCTGGAAAGGCGAACCCGGGCACAAGGAGATGAGAAATGAGGTGCGTTTTAGAAACCTTTCTCCATCACACGGTGTACCATCTTCTGGGTTTCTCATGCATGTTTTCGATGTAGGAAGATGCCCTTGAACCTGGAGATTTGGGACCCATGCGATGGGTACCACGCAGTATTACTTTAAAGGGTCTGCGTTTGCTCACCCAACCTCACCAAACCTCTCAGCCCCAAGAGTGTCCACCCTTATGTCTCATCCAGCTGTGGGTCTAGATATGGTCAATCCAGGTTGCATCACAGCCCCTGAACTCATTGTGTAAGAATTTCTATCTCTTTCACTGTCGTTGTTTCATGGGTTTTTCAAAGTAATTTATTTTCATAATGGGGTTTAGCTGCTTTTCACTGCTGTGTTTATGCCGCTTTACACCCACTTGACACACTAACAGAGAGATATCAATACATAGGTTTTAAGATTATTACTAGTCAGGTATATTCTTGTGCGGTGAATAGGGCGTGTTGAGTCCAGTTCTCTGAGCAAGGAGTAGGTCTTGTCTACTACATATTGGGTTTATGGAACGGTATCTGAGCTAATTTGATACCCTTGTTTTATGTATCACCCCACCTCCCCTTTCCCGTTAAGCAGCCATAGTCTGTTTTCTGCATGTGTGACTCTGTTCTGTTTTGTAATTCAGTTCAAGTGTAACGGTTTTTACATTCCCTCTATCAGTGATACCTTATGAGAAGTGTCCTTTTCTGTGTGACTTATTTCACTTAGAATCGTCGTACCTAAATCCACTCATCATGCTGCTACTAACCTTATGACATTGATTTCATGGCTGAGTGATATTCCATTGTACATAAGGACCACAACTTCTTTATCCATTTTTCTCTTTCCTGGGATATTGACGGTGGAATGAAGTGGAGGTCCTTGTCAACAGAGCAGCCCTCAACTTTGGGGTGCTTGTGTCTTGCTGATTTTTAATTTTCCCAATTTATACCCCCATGAGTGGAAGTGCCCTATGCTCTCTAAGCTGTGTTTTTCAGATGTTTCAGGACACACCGTACACTTCTCCAGAGTGGCTGTTGGCAATTTACATCCCGCCCATCAGTGTAGCAAGGCTCCCATTTCTCCATGGCCTTTCCTGCATTTTTGGTTTTGACACTTTTTTCAGCATGGCCCTTTTGACCGATGGGAAGCGAGACTTCTCTGTAGCGCTGATTTGCCTTTCCATGTTGCTTGGTTGGCCAAAAAGGGCGTATGCGTTTTTTCCTGAATATATTCAGGAAAAAACGCATACGACCTTTTTGACCAAGGGCATCATTGTCAACGTTTTGCCGCTTTTCATGTGCTTTAAAGGCGATTCGTATCTACCTCCTGAAATCTGTTTCGTGCAATTCTGCCTTGATTTCAAATCCTCTTCTTTGCCTTCCCTCAATATATTTGTGGATGAGAGTTATCATTTATAACTCTGCAGGTTTGTGAATTGCAGTGCCCTGAACCTCCATTTTACAACTCGCTTTTTTGGGAGCTGGCCGCAAAAGCGCAGGATGGCTTCAGGCCCTGTTCTGGTTCCGGGGGGCAGGCTGAGCCTGTGGTTAATTCTTCTTCCTGATGGGAAAATAGAGTGACCTGTGCCTGTCCTGACACCAAGAGCTAGTCTCTCGTTGGTTCCCCGTCTTCCCGTTCATCCTCAGGACAAATTGCAACCTGTACGGAACAGGAGGTTAAAGGTGCTGATCCTCCAAGTAGGGAGATTGCTAGTAAAGCATCTGGAATGGCGAACCCGGGCACAAGGAGATGAGAAATGAGGTGCGTTTTAGAAACCTTTCCCCATCACACGGTGTACCATCTTCTGGGTTTCTCATGCATGTTTTCGATGTAGGAAGATGCCCTTGAACCTGGAGATTTGGGACCCATGCGATGGGTACCACGCAGTATTACTTTAAAGGGTCTGCGTTTGCTCACCCAACCTCACCAAACCTCTCAGCCCCAAGAGTGTCCACCCTTATGTCTCATCCAGCTGTGGGTCTAGATATGGTCAATCCAGGTTGCATCACAGCCCCTGAACGCATTGTGTAAGAATTTCTCTCTCTTTCACTGTCGTTGTTTCATGGGTTTTTCAAAGTAATTTATTTTCATAATGGGGTTTAGCTGCTTTTCACGGCTGTGTTTATGCCGCTTTCCACCCACTTGACACACTAACAGAGAGATATCAATACATAGGTTTTAAGATTATTACTAGTCGGATATATTCTTGTGCGGTGAATAGGGCGTGTTGAGTCCAGTTCTCTGAGCAAGGAGTAGGTCTTGTCTATTACATATTGGGTTTATGGAACGGTATCTGAGCTAATTTGATACCCTTGTTTTATGTATCACCCCACCTCCCCTTTCCCGTTAAGCAGCCATAGTCTGTTTTCTGCATGTGTGACTCTGTTCTGTTTTGTAATTCAGTTCAAGTGTAACGGTTTTTACATTCCCTCTAAAAGTGATACCTTATGAGAAGTGTCCTTTTCTGTGTGACTTATTTCACTTAGAATCGTCGTACCTAAATCCACTCATCATGCTGCTACTAACCTTATGACATTGATTTCATGGCTGAGTGATATTCCATTGTACATAAGGACCACAACTTCTTTATCCATTTTTCTCTTTCCTGGGATATTGACGGTGGAATGAAGTGGAGGTCCTTGTCAACAGAGCAGCCCTCAACTTTGGGGTGCTTGTGTCTTGCTGATTTTTCATTTTCCCAATTTATACCCCCATGAGTGGAAGTGCCCTATGCTCTCTAAGCTGTGTTTTTCAGATGATTCAGGACACACCGTACACTTCTCCAGAGTGGCTGTTGGCAATTTACATCCCGCCCATCAGTGTAGCAAGGCTCCCATTTCTCCATGGCCTGTCCTGCATTTCTGGTTTTGACACTTTTTTCAGCATGGCCCTTTTGACCGATGGGAAGCGAGACTTCTCTGTAGCGCTGATTTGCCTTTCCAGGTTGCTTGGTTGGCCAAAAAGGGCGTATGCGTTTTTTCCTGAATATATTCAGGAAAAAACGCATACGCCCTTTTTGGCCAAGGGCATCATTGTCAACGTTTTGCCGCTTTTCATGTGCTTTAAAGGCGATTCGTATCTACCTCCTGAAATCTGTTTCGTGCAATTCTGCCTTGATTTCAAATCCTCTTCTTTGCCTTCCCTCAATATATTTATGGACGAGAGTTATCATTTATAACTCTGCAGGTTTGTGAATTGCAGTGCCCTGAACCTCCATTTTACAACTCGCTTTTTTGGGAGCTGGCCGCAAAAGCGCAGGATGGCTTCAGGCCCTGTTCTGGTTCCGGGGGGCAGGCTGAGCCTGTGGTTAATTCTTCTTCCTGATGGGAAAATAGAGTGACCTGTGCCTGTCCCGACACCAAGAGCTAGTCTCTCGTTGGTTCCCCGTCTTCCCGTTCATCCTCAGGACAAATTGCAACCTGTACGGAACGGGAGGTTAAAGGTGCTGATGCTCCAAGTAGGGAGATTGCTAGTAAAGCGGCTGGAATGGCGAACCCGGGCACAAGGAGATGAGAAATGAGGTGCGTTTTAGAAACCTTTCCCCATCACACGGTGTACCATCTTCTGGGTTTCTCATGCATGTTTTCGATGTAGGAAGATGCCCTTGAAGCTGGAGATTTGGGACCCATGCGATGGGTACCACGAAGTATTACTTTAAAGGGTCTGCGTTTGCTCACCCAACCTCACCAAACCTCTCAGCCCCAAGAGTGTCCACCCTTATGCCTCATCCAGCTGTGGGTCTAGATATGGTCAATCCAGGTTGCATCACAGCCCCTGAACGCATTGTGTAAGAATTTCTCTCTCTTTCACTGTCGTTGTTTCATGGGTTTTTCAAAGTAATTTATTTTCATAATGGGGTTTAGCTGCTTTTCACTGCTGTGTTTATGCCGCTTTACACCCACTTGACACACTAACAGAGAGATATCAATACATAGGTTTTAAGATTATTACTAGTCAGGTATATTCTTGTGCGGTGAATAGGGCGTGTTGAGTCCAGTTCTCTGAGCAAGGAGTAGGTCTTGTCTACTACATATTGGGTTTATGGAACGGTATCTGAGCTAATTTGATACCCTTGTTTTATGTATCACCCCACCTCCCCTTTCCCGTTAAGCAGCCATAGTCTGTTTTCTGCATGTGTGACTCTGTTCTGTTTTGTAATTCAGTTCAAGTGTAACGGTTTTTACATTCCCTCTATCAGTGATACCTTATGAGAAGTGTCCTTTTCTGTGTGACTTATTTCACTTAGAATCGTCGTACCTAAATCCACTCATCATGCTGCTACTAACCTTATGACATTGATTTCATGGCTGAGTGATATTCCATTGTACATAAGGACCACAACTTCTTTATCCATTTTTCTCTTTCCTGGGATATTGACGGTGGAATGAAGTGGAGGTCCTTGTCAACAGAGCAGCCCTCAACTTTGGGGTGCTTGTGTCTTGCTGATTTTTAATTTTCCCAATTTATACCCCCATGAGTGGAAGTGCCCTATGCTCTCTAAGCTGTGTTTTTCAGATGTTTCAGGACACACCGTACACTTCTCCAGAGTGGCTGTTGGCAATTTACATCCCGCCCATCAGTGTAGCAAGGCTCCCATTTCTCCATGGCCTGTCCTGCATTTCTGGTTTTGACACTTTTTTCAGCATGGCCCTTTTGACCGATGGGAAGCGAGACTTCTCTGTAGCGCTGATTTGCCTTTCCAGGTTGCTTGGTTGGCCAAAAAGGGCGTATGCGTTTTTTCCTGAATATATTCAGAAAAAAACGCATACGCCCTTTTTGGCCAAAGGGCATCATTGTCAACGTTTTGCCGCTTTTCATGTGCTTTAAAGGCGATTCGTATCTACCTCCTGAAATCTGTTTCGTGCAATTCTGCCTTGATTTCAAATCCTCTTCTTTGCCTTCCCTCAATATATTTGTGGACGAGAGTTATCATTTATAACTCTGCAGGTTTGTGAATTGCAGTGCCCTGAACCTCCATTTTACAACTCGCTTTTTTGGGAGCTGGCCGCAAAAGCGCAGGATGGCTTCAGGCCCTGTTCTGGTTCCGGGGGGCAGGCTGAGCCTGTGGTTAATTCTTCTTCCTGATGGGAAAATAGAGTGACCTGTGCCTGTCCCGACACCAAGAGCTAGTCTCTCGTTGGTTCCCCGTCTTCCCGTTCATCCTCAGGACAAATTGCAACCTGTACGGAACAGGAGGTTAAAGGTGCTGATGCTCCAAGTAGGGAGATTGCTAGTAAAGCGGCTGGAAAGGCGAACCCGGGCACAAGGAGATGAGAAATGAGGTGCGTTTTAGAAACCTTTCTCCATCACACGGTGTACCATCTTCTGGGTTTCTCATGCATGTTTTCGATGTAGGAAGATGCCCTTGAACCTGGAGATTTGGGACCCATGCGATGGGTACCACGCAGTATTACTTTAAAGGGTCTGCGTTTGCTCACCCAACCTCACCAAACCTCTCAGCCCCAAGAGTGTCCACCCTTATGTCTCATCCAGCTGTGGGTCTAGATATGGTCAATCCAGGTTGCATCACAGCCCCTGAACTCATTGTGTAAGAATTTCTATCTCTTTCACTGTCGTTGTTTCATGGGTTTTTCAAAGTAATTTATTTTCATAATGGGGTTTAGCTGCTTTTCACTGCTGTGTTTATGCCGCTTTACACCCACTTGACACACTAACAGAGAGATATCAATACATAGGTTTTAAGATTATTACTAGTCAGGTATATTCTTGTGCGGTGAATAGGGCGTGTTGAGTCCAGTTCTCTGAGCAAGGAGTAGGTCTTGTCTACTACATATTGGGTTTATGGAACGGTATCTGAGCTAATTTGATACCCTTGTTTTATGTATCACCCCACCTCCCCTTTCCCGTTAAGCAGCCATAGTCTGTTTTCTGCATGTGTGACTCTGTTCTGTTTTGTAATTCAGTTCAAGTGTAACGGTTTTTACATTCCCTCTAAAAGTGATACCTTATGAGAAGTGTCCTTTTCTGTGTGACTTATTTCACTTAGAATCGTCGTACCTAAATCCACTCATCATGCTGCTACTAACCTTATGACATTGATTTCATGGCTGAGTGATATTCCATTGTACATAAGGACCACAACTTCTTTATCCATTTTTCTCTTTCCTGGGATATTGACGGTGGAATGAAGTGGAGGTCCTTGTCAACAGAGCAGCCCTCAACTTTGGGGTGCTTGTGTCTTGCTGATTTTTCATTTTCCCAATTTATACCCCCATGAGTGGAAGTGCCCTATGCTCTCTAAGCTGTGTTTTTCAGATGATTCAGGACACACCGTACACTTCTCCAGAGTGGCTGTTGGCAATTTACATCCCGCCCATCAGTGTAGCAAGGCTCCCATTTCTCCATGGCCTGTACTGCATTTCTGGTTTTGACACTTTTTTCAGCATGGCCCTTTTGACCGATGGGAAGCGAGACTTCTCTGTAGCGCTGATTTGCCTTTCCAGGTTGCTTGGTTGGCCAAAAAGGGCGTATGCGTTTTTTCCTGAATATATTCAGGAAAAAACGCATACGCCCTTTTTGGCCAAGGGCATCATTGTCAACGTTTTGCCGCTTTTCATGTGCTTTAAAGGCGATTCGTATCTACCTCCTGAAATCTGTTTCGTGCAATTCTGCCTTGATTTCAAATCCTCTTCTTTGCCTTCCCTCAATATATTTATGGACGAGAGTTATCATTTATAACTCTGCAGGTTTGTGAATTGCAGTGCCCTGAACCTCCATTTTACAACTCGCTTTTTTGGGAGCTGGCCGCAAAAGCGCAGGATGGCTTCAGGCCCTGTTCTGGTTCCGGGGGGCAGGCTGAGCCTGTGGTTAATTCTTCTTCCTGATGGGAAAATAGAGTGACCTGTGCCTGTCCCGACACCAAGAGCTAGTCTCTCGTTGGTTCCCCGTCTTCCCGTTCATCCTCAGGACAAATTGCAACCTGTACGGAACGGGAGGTTAAAGGTGCTGATGCTCCAAGTAGGGAGATTGCTAGTAAAGCGGCTGGAATGGCGAACCCGGGCACAAGGAGATGAGAAATGAGGTGCGTTTTAGAAACCTTTCCCCATCACACGGTGTACCATCTTCTGGGTTTCTCATGCATGTTTTCGATGTAGGAAGATGCCCTTGAAGCTGGAGATTTGGGACCCATGCGATGGGTACCACGAAGTATTACTTTAAAGGGTCTGCGTTTGCTCACCCAACCTCACCAAACCTCTCAGCCCCAAGAGTGTCCACCCTTATGCCTCATCCAGCTGTGGGTCTAGATATGGTCAATCCAGGTTGCATCACAGCCCCTGAACGCATTGTGTAAGAATTTCTCTCTCTTTCACTGTCGTTGTTTCATGGGTTTTTCAAAGGAATTTATTTTCATAATGGGGTTTAGCTGCTTTTCACTGCTGTGTTTATGCCGCTTTACACCCACTTGACACACTAACAGAGAGATATCAATACATAGGTTTTAAGATTATTACTAGTCAGGTATATTCTTGTGCGGTGAATAGGGCGTGTTGAGTCCAGTTCTCTGAGCAAGGAGTAGGTCTTGTCTACTACATATTGGGTTTATGGAACGGTATCTGAGCTAATTTGATACCCTTGTTTTATGTATCACCCCACCTCCCCTTTCCCGTTAAGCAGCCATAGTCTGTTTTCTGCATGTGTGACTCTGTTCTGTTTTGTAATTCAGTTCAAGTGTAACGGTTTTTACATTCCCTCTATCAGTGATACCTTATGAGAAGTGTCCTTTTCTGTGTGACTTATTTCACTTAGAATCGTCGTACCTAAATCCACTCATCATGCTGCTACTAACCTTATGACATTGATTTCATGGCTGAGTGATATTCCATTGTACATAAGGACCACAACTTCTTTATCCATTTTTCTCTTTCCTGGGATATTGACGGTGGAATGAAGTGGAGGTCCTTGTCAACAGAGCAGCCCTCAACTTTGGGGTGCTTGTGTCTTGCTGATTTTTAATTTTCCCAATTTATACCCCCATGAGTGGAAGTGCCCTATGCTCTCTAAGCTGTGTTTTTCAGATGTTTCAGGACACACCGTACACTTCTCCAGAGTGGCTGTTGGCAATTTACATCCCGCCCATCAGTGTAGCAAGGCTCCCATTTCTCCATGGCCTTTCCTGCATTTTTGGTTTTGACACTTTTTTCAGCATGGCCCTTTTGACCGATGGGAAGCGAGACTTCTCTGTAGCGCTGATTTGCCTTTCCAGGTTGCTTGGTTGGCCAAAAAGGGCGTATGCGTTTTTTCCTGAATATATTCAGGAAAAAATGCATACGCCCTTTTTGACCAAGGGCATCATTGTCAACGTTTTGCCGCTTTTCATGTGCTTTAAAGGCGATTCGTATCTACCTCCTGAAATCTGTTTCGTGCAATTCTGCCTTGATTTCAAATCCTCTTCTTTGCCTTCCCTCAATATATTTGTGGACGAGAGTTATCATTTATAACTCTGCAGGTTTGTGAATTGCAGTGCCCTGAACCTCCATTTTACAACTCGCTTTTTTGGGAGCTGGCCGCAAAAGCGCAGGATGGCTTCAGGCCCTGTTCTGGTTCCGGGGGGCAGGCTGAGCCTGTGGTTAATTCTTCTTCCTGATGGGAAAATAGAGTGACCTGTGCCTGTCCCGACACCAAGAGCTAGTCTCTCGTTGGTTCCCCGTCTTCCCGTTCATCCTCAGGACAAATTGCAACCTGTACGGAACAGGAGGTTAAAGGTGCTGATCCTCCAAGTAGGGAGATTGCTAGTAAAGCATCTGGAATGGCGAACCCGGGCACAAGGAGATGAGAAATGAGGTGCGTTTTAGAAACCTTTCCCCATCACACGGTGTACCATCTTCTGGGTTTCTCATGCATGTTTTCGATGTAGGAAGATGCCCTTGAACCTGGAGATTTGGGACCCATGCGATGGGTACCACGCAGTATTACTTTAAAGGGTCTGCGTTTGCTCACCCAACCTCACCAAACCTCTCAGCCCCAAGAGTGTCCACCCTTATGTCTCATCCAGCTGTGGGTCTAGATATGGTCAATCCAGGTTGCATCACAGCCCCTGAACGCATTGTGTAAGAATTTCTCTCTCTTTCACTGTCGTTGTTTCATGGGTTTTTCAAAGTAATTTATTTTCATAATGGGGTTTAGCTGCTTTTCACGGCTGTGTTTATGCCGCTTTCCACCCACTTGACACACTAACAGAGAGATATCAATACATAGGTTTTAAGATTATTACTAGTCGGATATATTCTTGTGCGGTGAATAGGGCGTGTTGAGTCCAGTTCTCTGAGCAAGGAGTAGGTCTTGTCTATTACATATTGGGTTTATGGAATGGTATCTGAGCTAATTTGATACCCTTGTTTTATGTATCACCCCACCTCCCCTTTCCCGTTAAGCAGCCATAGTCTGTTTTCTGCATGTGTGACTCTGTTCTGTTTTGTAATTCAGTTCAAGTGTAACGGTTTTTACATTCCCTCTATCAGTGATACCTTATGAGAAGTGTCCTTTTCTGTGTGACTTATTTCACTTAGAATCGTCGTACCTAAATCCACTCATCATGCTGCTACTAACCTTATGACATTGATTTCATGGCTGAGTGATATTCCATTGTACATAAGGACCACAACTTCTTTATCCATTTTTCTCTTTCCTGGGATATTGACGGTGGAATGAAGTGGAGGTCCTTGTCAACAGAGCAGCCCTCAACTTTGGGGTGCTTGTGTCTTGCTGATTTTTCATTTTCCCAATTTATACCCCCATGAGTGGAAGTGCCCTATGCTCTCTAAGCTGTGTTTTTCAGATGTTTCAGGACACACCGTACACTTCTCCAGAGTGGCTGTTGGCAATTTACATCCCGCCCATCAGTGTAGCAAGGCTCCCATTTCTCCATGGCCTGTCCTGCATTTCTGGTTTTGACACTTTTTTCAGCATGGCCCTTTTGACCGATGGGAAGCGAGACTTCTCTGTAGCGCTGATTTGCCTTTCCAGGTTGCTTGGTTGGCCAAAAAGGGCGTATGCGTTTTTTCCTGAATATATTCAGGAAAAAACGCATACGCCCTTTTTGGCCAAGGGCATCATTGTCAACGTTTTGCCGCTTTTCATGTGCTTTAAAGGCGATTCGTATCTACCTCCTGAAATCTGTTTCGTGCAATTCTGCCTTGATTTCAAATCCTCTTCTTTGCCTTCCCTCAATATATTTGTGGACGAGAGTTATCATTTATAACTCTGCAGGTTTGTGAATTGCAGTGCCCTGAACCTCCATTTTACAACTCGCTTTTTTGGGAGCTGGCCGCAAAAGCGCAGGATGGCTTCAGGCCCTGTTCTGGTTCCGGGGGGCAGGCTGAGCCTGTGGTTAATTCTTCTTCCTGATGGGAAAATAGAGTGACCTGTGCCTGTCCCGACACCAAGAGCTAGTCTCTCGTTGGTTCCCCGTCTTCCCGTTCATCCTCAGGACAAATTGCAACCTGTACGGAACAGGAGGTTAAAGGTGCTGATGCTCCAAGTAGGGAGATTGCTAGTAAAGCGGCTGGAATGGCGAACCCGGGCACAAGGAGATGAGAAATGAGGTGCGTTTTAGAAACCTTTCCCCATCACACGGTGTACCATCTTCTGGGTTTCTCATGCATGTTTTCGATGTAGGAAGATGCCCTTGAACCTGGAGATTTGGGACCCATGCGATGGGTACCACGCAGTATTACTTTAAAGGGTCTGCGTTTGCTCACCCAACCTCACCAAACCTCTCAGCCCCAAGAGTGTCCACCCTTATGTCTCATCCAGCTGTGGGTCTAGATATGGTCAATCCAGGTTGCATCACAGCCCCTGAACTCATTGTGTAAGAATTTCTATCTCTTTCACTGTCGTTGTTTCATGGGTTTTTCAAAGTAATTTATTTTCATAATGGGGTTTAGCTGCTTTTCACTGCTGTGTTTATGCCGCTTTACACCCACTTGACACACTAACAGAGAGATATCAATACATAGGTTTTAAGATTATTACTAGTCAGGTATATTCTTGTGCGGTGAATAGGGCGTGTTGAGTCCAGTTCTCTGAGCAAGGAGTAGGTCTTGTCTACTACATATTGGGTTTATGGAACGGTATCTGAGCTAATTTGATACCCTTGTTTTATGTATCACCCCACCTCCCCTTTCCCGTTAAGCAGCCATAGTCTGTTTTCTGCATGTGTGACTCTGTTCTGTTTTGTAATTCAGTTCAAGTGTAACGGTTTTTACATTCCCTCTATCAGTGATACCTTATGAGAAGTGTCCTTTTCTGTGTGACTTATTTCACTTAGAATCGTCGTACCTAAATCCACTCATCATGCTGCTACTAACCTTATGACATTGATTTCATGGCTGAGTGATATTCCATTGTACATAAGGACCACAACTTCTTTATCCATTTTTCTCTTTCCTGGGATATTGACGGTGGAATGAAGTGGAGGTCCTTGTCAACAGAGCAGCCCTCAACTTTGGGGTGCTTGTGTCTTGCTGATTTTTAATTTTCCCAATTTATACCCCCATGAGTGGAAGTGCCCTATGCTCTCTAAGCTGTGTTTTTCAGATGTTTCAGGACACACCGTACACTTCTCCAGAGTGGCTGTTGGCAATTTACATCCCGCCCATCAGTGTAGCAAGGCTCCCATTTCTCCATGGCCTTTCCTGCATTTTTGGTTTTGACACTTTTTTCAGCATGGCCCTTTTGACCGATGGGAAGCGAGACTTCTCTGTAGCGCTGATTTGCCTTTCCAGGTTGCTTGGTTGGCCAAAAAGGGCGTATGCGTTTTTTCCTGAATATATTCAGGAAAAAACGCATACGACCTTTTTGACCAAGGGCATCATTGTCAACGTTTTGCCGCTTTTCATGTGCTTTAAAGGCGATTCGTATCTACCTCCTGAAATCTGTTTCGTGCAATTCTGCCTTGATTTCAAATCCTCTTCTTTGCCTTCCCTCAATATATTTGTGGACGAGAGTTATCATTTATAACTCTGCAGGTTTGTGAATTGCAGTGCCCTGAACCTCCACTTTACAACTCGCTTTTTTGGGAGCTGGCCGCAAAAGCGCAGGATGGCTTCAGGCCCTGTTCTGGTTCCGGGGGGCAGGCTGAGCCTGTGGTTAATTCTTCTTCCTGATGGGAAAATAGAGTGACCTGTGCCTGTCCCGACACCAAGAGCTAGTCTCTCGTTGGTTCCCCGTCTTCCCGTTCATCCTCAGGACAAATTGCAACCTGTACGGAACAGGAGGTTAAAGGTGCTGATCCTCCAAGTAGGGAGATTGCTAGTAAAGCATCTGGAATGGCGAACCCGGGCACAAGGAGATGAGAAATGAGGTGCGTTTTAGAAACCTTTCCCCATCACACGGTGTACCATCTTCTGGGTTTCTCATGCATGTTTTCGATGTAGGAAGATGCCCTTGAACCTGGAGATTTGGGACCCATGCGATGGGTACCACGCAGTATTACTTTAAAGGGTCTGCGTTTGCTCACCCAACCTCACCAAACCTCTCAGCCCCAAGAGTGTCCACCCTTATGTCTCATCCAGCTGTGGGTCTAGATATGGTCAATCCAGGTTGCATCACAGCCCCTGAACGCATTGTGTAAGAATTTCTCTCTCTTTCACTGTCGTTGTTTCATGGGTTTTTCAAAGTAATTTATTTTCATAATGGGGTTTAGCTGCTTTTCACGGCTGTGTTTATGCCGCTTTCCACCCACTTGACACACTAACAGAGAGATATCAATACATAGGTTTTAAGATTATTACTAGTCGGATATATTCTTGTGCGGTGAATAGGGCGTGTTGAGTCCAGTTCTCTGAGCAAGGAGTAGGTCTTGTCTATTACATATTGGGTTTATGGAACGGTATCTGAGCTAATTTGATACCCTTGTTTTATGTATCACCCCACCTCCCCTTTCCCGTTAAGCAGCCATAGTCTGTTTTCTGCATGTGTGACTCTGTTCTGTTTTGTAATTCAGTTCAAGTGTAACGGTTTTTACATTCCCTCTATCAGTGATACCTTATGAGAAGTGTCCTTTTCTGTGTGACTTATTTCACTTAGAATCGTCGTACCTAAATCCACTCATCATGCTGCTACTAACCTTATGACATTGATTTCATGGCTGAGTGATATTCCATTGTACATAAGGACCACAACTTCTTTATCCATTTTTCTCTTTCCTGGGATATTGACGGTGGAATGAAGTGGAGGTCCTTGTCAACAGAGCAGCCCTCAACTTTGGGGTGCTTGTGTCTTGCTGATTTTTAATTTTCCCAATTTATACCCCCATGAGTGGAAGTGCCCTATGCTCTCTAAGCTGTGTTTTTCAGATGTTTCAGGACACACCGTACACTTCTCCAGAGTGGCTGTTGGCAATTTACATCCCGCCCATCAGTGTAGCAAGGCTCCCATTTCTCCATGGCCTGTCCTGCATTTCTGGTTTTGACACTTTTTTCAGCATGGCCCTTTTGACCGATGGGAAGCGAGACTTCTCTGTAGCGCTGATTTGCCTTTCCAGGTTGCTTGGTTGGCCAAAAAGGGCGTATGCGTTTTTTCCTGAATATATTCAGGAAAAAACGCATACGCCCTTTTTGGCCAAGGGCATCATTGTCAACGTTTTGCCGCTTTTCATGTGCTTTAAAGGCGATTCGTATCTACCTCCTGAAATCTGTTTCGTGCAATTCTGCCTTGATTTCAAATCCTCTTCTTTGCCTTCCCTCAATATATTTGTGGACGAGAGTTATCATTTATAACTCTGCAGGTTTGTGAATTGCAGTGCCCTGAACCTCCATTTTACAACTCGCTTTTTTGGGAGCTGGCCGCAAAAGCGCAGGATGGCTTCAGGCCCTGTTCTGGTTCCGGGGGGCAGGCTGAGCCTGTGGTTAATTCTTCTTCCTGATGGGAAAATAGAGTGACCTGTGCCTGTCCCGACACCAAGAGCTAGTCTCTCGTTGGTTCCCCGTCTTCCCGTTCATCCTCAGGACAAATTGCAACCTGTACGGAACAGGAGGTTAAAGGTGCTGATGCTCCAAGTAGGGAGATTGCTAGTAAAGCGGCTGGAAAGGCGAACCCGGGCACAAGGAGATGAGAAATGAGGTGCGTTTTAGAAACCTTTCCCCATCACACGGTGTACCATCTTCTGGGTTTCTCATGCATGTTTTCGATGTAGGAAGATGCCCTTGAACCTGGAGATTTGGGACCCATGCGATGGGTACCACGCAGTATTACTTTAAAGGGTCTGCGTTTGCTCACCCAACCTCACCAAACCTCTCAGCCCCAAGAGTGTCCACCCTTATGTCTCATCCAGCTGTGGGTCTAGATATGGTCAATCCAGGTTGCATCACAGCCCCTGAACTCATTGTGTAAGAATTTCTATCTCTTTCACTGTCGTTGTTTCATGGGTTTTTCAAAGTAATTTATTTTCATAATGGGGTTTAGCTGCTTTTCACTGCTGTGTTTATGCCGCTTTACACCCACTTGACACACTAACAGAGAGATATCAATACATAGGTTTTAAGATTATTACTAGTCAGGTATATTCTTGTGCGGTGAATAGGGCGTGTTGAGTCCAGTTCTCTGAGCAAGGAGTAGGTCTTGTCTACTACATATTGGGTTTATGGAACGGTATCTGAGCTAATTTGATACCCTTGTTTTATGTATCACCCCACCTCCCCTTTCCCGTTAAGCAGCCATAGTCTGTTTTCTGCATGTGTGACGCTGTTCTGTTTTGTAATTCAGTTCAAGTGTAACGGTTTTTACATTCCCTCTAAAAGTGATACCTTATGAGAAGTGTCCTTTTCTGTGTGACTTATTTCACTTAGAATCGTCGTACCTAAATCCACTCATCATGCTGCTACTAACCTTATGACATTGATTTCATGGCTGAGTGATATTCCATTGTACATAAGGACCACAACTTCTTTATCCATTTTTCTCTTTCCTGGGATATTGACGGTGGAATGAAGTGGAGGTCCTTGTCAACAGAGCAGCCCTCAACTTTGGGGTGCTTGTGTCTTGCTGATTTTTCATTTTCCCAATTTATACCCCCATGAGTGGAAGTGCCCTATGCTCTCTAAGCTGTGTTTTTCAGATGTTTCAGGACACACCGTACACTTCTCCAGAGTGGCTGTTGGCAATTTACATCCCGCCCATCAGTGTAGCAAGGCTCCCATTTCTCCATGGCCTGTCCTGCATTTCTGGTTTTGACACTTTTTTCAGCATGGCCCTTTTGACCGATGGGAAGCGAGACTTCTCTGTAGCGCTGATTTGCCTTTCCAGGTTGCTTGGTTGGCCAAAAAGGGCGTATGCGTTTTTTCCTGAATATATTCAGGAAAAAACGCATACGCCCTTTTTGGCCAAGGGCATCATTGTCAACGTTTTGCCGCTTTTCATGTGCTTTAAAGGCGATTCGTATCTACCTCCTGAAATCTGTTTCGTGCAATTCTGCCTTGATTTCAAATCCTCTTCTTTGCCTTCCCTCAATATATTTGTGGACGAGAGTTATCATTTATAACTCTGCAGGTTTTTGAATTGCAGTGCCCTGAACCTCCATTTTACAACTCGCTTTTTTGGGAGCTGGCCGCAAAAGCGCAGGATGGCTTCAGGCCCTGTTCTGGTTCCGGGGGGCAGGCTGAGCCTGTGGTTAATTCTTCTTCCTGATGGGAAAATAGAGTGACCTGTGCCTGTCCCGACACCAAGAGCTAGTCTCTCGTTGGTTCCCCGTCTTCCCGTTCATCCTCAGGACAAATTGCAACCTGTACGGAACAGGAGGTTAAAGGTGCTGATGCTCCAAGTAGGGAGATTGCTAGTAAAGCGGCTGGAATGGCGAACCCGGGCACAAGGAGATGAGAAATGAGGTGCGTTTTAGAAACCTTTCCCCATCACACGGTGTACCATCTTCTGGGTTTCTCATGCATGTTTTCGATGTAGGAAGATGCCCTTGAACCTGGAGATTTGGGACCCATGCGATGGGTACCACGCAGTATTACTTTAAAGGGTCTGCGTTTGCTCACCCAACCTCACCAAACCTCTCAGCCCCAAGAGTGTCCACCCTTATGTCTCATCCAGCTGTGGGTCTAGATATGGTCAATCCAGGTTGCATCACAGGCCCTGAACTCATTGTGTAAGAATTTCTCTCTCTTTCACTGTCGTTGTTTCATGGGTCTTTCAAATTAATTTATTTTCATAATGGGGTTTAGCTGCTTTTCACGGCTGTGTTTATGCCGCTTTACACCCACTTGACACACTAACAGAGAGATATCAATACATAGGTTTTAAGATTATTACTAGTCAGATATATTCTTGTGCGGTGAATAGGGCGTGTTGAGTCCAGTTCTCTGAGCAAGGAGTAGGTCTTGTCTATTACATATTGGGTTTATGGAACGGTATCTGAGCTAATTTGATACCCTTGTTTTATGTATCACCCCACCTCCCCTTTCCCGTTAAGCAGCCATAGTCTGTTTTCTGCATGTGTGACTCTGTTCTGTTTTGTAATTCAGTTCAAGTGTAACGGTTTTTACATTCCCTCTATCAGTGATACCTTATGAGAAGTGTCCTTTTCTGTGTGACTTATTTCACTTAGAATCGTCGTACCTAAATCCACTCATCATGCTGCTACTAACCTTATGACATTGATTTCATGGCTGAGTGATATTCCATTGTACATAAGGACCACAACTTCTTTATCCATTTTTCTCTTTCCTGGGATATTGACGGTGGAATGAAGTGGAGGTCCTTGTCAACAGAGCAGCCCTCAACTTTGGGGTGCTTGTGTCTTGCTGATTTTTAATTTTCCCAATTTATACCCCCATGAGTGGAAGTGCCCTATGCTCTCTAAGCTGTGTTTTTCAGATGTTTCAGGACACACCGTACACTTCTCCAGAGTGGCTGTTGGCAATTTACATCCCGCCCATCAGTGTAGCAAGGCTCCCATTTCTCCATGGCCTTTCCTGCATTTTTGGTTTTGACACTTTTTTCAGCATGGCCCTTTTGACCGATGGGAAGCGAGACTTCTCTGTAGCGCTGATTTGCCTTTCCAGGTTGCTTGGTTGGCCAAAAAGGGCGTATGCGTTTTTTCCTGAATATATTCAGGAAAAAACGCATACGACCTTTTTGACCAAGGGCATCATTGTCAACGTTTTGCTGCTTTTCATGTGCTTTAAAGGCGATTCGTATCTACCTCCTGAAATCTGTTTCGTGCAATTCTGCCTTGATTTCAAATCCTCTTCTTTGCCTTCCCTCAATATATTTGTGGACGAGAGTTATCATTTATAACTCTGCAGGTTTGTGAATTGCAGTGCCCTGAACCTCCATTTT
Organism: Balaenoptera borealis; assembly: GCF_965194805.1. NCBI lineage: Eukaryota > Metazoa > Chordata > Mammalia > Artiodactyla > Balaenopteridae > Balaenoptera > Balaenoptera borealis. The sequence continues at coordinate 493,333 of NW_028123894.1, read as the reverse complement.
ACAACTCGCTTTTTTGGGAGCTGGCCGCAAAAGCGCAGGATGGCTTCAGGCCCTGTTCTGGTTCCGGGGGGCAGGCTGAGCCTGTGGTTAATTCTTCTTCCTGATGGGAAAATAGAGTGACCTGTGCCTGTCCCGACACCAAGAGCTAGTCTCTCGTTGGTTCCCCGTCTTCCCGTTCATCCTCAGGACAAATTGCAACCTGTACGGAACAGGAGGTTAAAGGTGCTGATCCTCCAAGTAGGGAGATTGCTAGTAAAGCATCTGGAATGGCGAACCCGGGCACAAGGAGATGAGAAATGAGGTGCGTTTTAGAAACCTTTCCCCATCACACGGTGTACCATCTTCTGGGTTTCTCATGCATGTTTTCGATGTAGGAAGATGCCCTTGAACCTGGAGATTTGAGACCCATGCGATGGGTACCACGCAGTATTACTTTAAAGGGTCTGCGTTTGCTCACCCAACCTCACCAAACCTCTCAGCCCCAAGAGTGTCCACCCTTATGTCTCATCCAGCTGTGGGTCTAGATATGGTCAATCCAGGTTGCATCACAGCCCCTGAACGCATTGTGTAAGAATTTCTCTCTCTTTCACTGTCGTTGTTTCATGGGTTTTTCAAAGTAATTTATTTTCATAATGGGGTTTAGCTGCTTTTCACGGCTGTGTTTATGCCACTTTCCACCCACTTGACACACTAACAGAGAGATATCAATACATAGGTTTTAAGATTATTACTAGTCGGATATATTCTTGTGCGGTGAATAGGGCGTGTTGAGTCCAGTTCTCTGAGCAAGGAGTAGGTCTTGTCTATTACATATTGGGTTTATGGAACGGTATCTGAGCTAATTTGATACCCTTGTTTTATGTATCACCCCACCTCCCCTTTCCCGTTAAGCAGCCATAGTGTGTTTTCTGCATGTGTGACTCTGTTCTGTTTTGTAATTCAGTTCAAGTGTAACGGTTTTTACATTCCCTCTATCAGTGATACCTTATGAGAAGTGTCCTTTTCTGTGTGACTTATTTCACTTAGAATCGTCGTACCTAAATCCACTCATCATGCTGCTACTAACCTTATGACATTGATTTCATGGCTGAGTGATATTCCATTGTACATAAGGACCACAACTTCTTTATCCATTTTTCTCTTTCCTGGGATATTGACGGTGGAATGAAGTGGAGGTCCTTGTCAACAGAGCAGCCCTCAACTTTGGGGTGCTTGTGTCTTGCTGATTTTTAATTTTCCCAATTTATACCCCCATGAGTGGAAGTGCCCTATGCTCTCTAAGCTGTGTTTTTCAGATGTTTCAGGACACACCGTACACTTCTCCAGAGTGGCTGTTGGCAATTTACATCCCTCCCATCAGTGTAGCAAGGCTCCCATTTCTCCATGGCCTGTCCTGCATTTCTGGTTTTGACACTTTTTTCAGCATGGCCCTTTTGACCGATGGGAAGCGAGACTTCTCTGTAGCGCTGATTTGCCTTTCCAGGTTGCTTGGTTGGCCAAAAAGGGCGTATGCGTTTTTTCCTGAATATATTCAGGAAAAAACGCATACGCCCTTTTTGGCCAAGGGCATCATTGTCAACGTTTTGCCGCTTTTCATGTGCTTTAAAGGCGATTCGTATCTACCTCCTGAAATCTGTTTCGTGCAATTCTGCCTTGATTTCAAATCCTCTTCTTTGCCTTCCCTCAATATATTTGTGGACGAGAGTTATCATTTATAACTCTGCAGGTTTGTGAATTGCAGTGCCCTGAACCTCCATTTTACAACTCGCTTTTTTGGGAGCTGGCCGCAAAAGCGCAGGATGGCTTCAGGCCCTGTTCTGGTTCCGGGGGGCAGGCTGAGCCTGTGGTTAATTCTTCTTCCTGATGGGAAAATAGAGTGACCTGTGCCTGTCCCGACACCAAGAGCTAGTCTCTCGTTGGTTCCCCGTCTTCCCGTTCATCCTCAGGACAAATTGCAACCTGTACGGAACAGGAGGTTAAAGGTGCTGATGCTCCAAGTAGGGAGATTGCTAGTAAAGCGGCTGGAAAGGCGAACCCGGGCACAAGGAGATGAGAAATGAGGTGCGTTTTAGAAACCTTTCCCCATCACACGGTGTACCATCTTCTGGGTTTCTCATGCATGTTTTCGATGTAGGAAGATGCCCTTGAACCTGGAGATTTGGGACCCATGCGATGGGTACCACGCAGTATTACTTTAAAGGGTCTGCGTTTGCTCACCCAACCTCACCAAACCTCTCAGCCCCAAGAGTGTCCACCCTTATGTCTCATCCAGCTGTGGGTCTAGATATGGTCAATCCAGGTTGCATCACAGCCCCTGAACTCATTGTGTAAGAATTTCTATCTCTTTCACTGTCGTTGTTTCATGGGTTTTTCAAAGTAATTTATTTTCATAATGGGGTTTAGCTGCTTTTCACTGCTGTGTTTATGCCGCTTTACACCCACTTGACACACTAACAGAGAGATATCAATACATAGGTTTTAAGATTATTACTAGTCAGGTATATTCTTGTGCGGTGAATAGGGCGTGTTGAGTCCAGTTCTCTGAGCAAGGAGTAGGTCTTGTCTACTACATATTGGGTTTATGGAACGGTATCTGAGCTAATTTGATACCCTTGTTTTATGTATCACCCCACCTCCCCTTTCCCGTTAAGCAGCCATAGTCTGTTTTCTGCATGTGTGACTCTGTTCTGTTTTGTAATTCAGTTCAAGTGTAACGGTTTTTACATTCCCTCTAAAAGTGATACCTTATGAGAAGTGTCCTTTTCTGTGTGACTTATTTCACTTAGAATCGTCGTACCTAAATCCACTCATCATGCTGCTACTAACCTTATGACATTGATTTCATGGCTGAGTGATATTCCATTGTACATAAGGACCACAACTTCTTTATCCATTTTTCTCTTTCCTGGGATATTGACGGTGGAATGAAGTGGAGGTCCTTGTCAACAGAGCAGCCCTCAACTTTGGGGTGCTTGTGTCTTGCTGATTTTTCATTTTCCCAATTTATACCCCCATGAGTGGAAGTGCCCTATGCTCTCTAAGCTGTGTTTTTCAGATGATTCAGGACACACCGTACACTTCTCCAGAGTGCCTGTTGGCAATTTACATCCCGCCCATCAGTGTAGCAAGGCTCCCATTTCTCCATGGCCTGTACTGCATTTCTGGTTTTGACACTTTTTTCAGCATGGCCCTTTTGACCGATGGGAAGCGAGACTTCTCTGTAGCGCTGATTTGCCTTTCCAGGTTGCTTGGTTGGCCAAAAAGGGCGTATGCGTTTTTTCCTGAATATATTCAGGAAAAAACGCATACGCCCTTTTTGGCCAAGGGCATCATTGTCAACGTTTTGCCGCTTTTCATGTGCTTTAAAGGCGATTCGTATCTACCTCCTGAAATCTGTTTCGTGCAATTCTGCCTTGATTTCAAATCCTCTTCTTTGCCTTCCCTCAATATATTTATGGACGAGAGTTATCATTTATAACTCTGCAGGTTTGTGAATTGCAGTGCCCTGAACCTCCATTTTACAACTCGCTTTTTTGGGAGCTGGCCGCAAAAGCGCAGGATGGCTTCAGGCCCTGTTCTGGTTCCGGGGGGCAGGCTGAGCCTGTGGTTAATTCTTCTTCCTGATGGGAAAATAGAGTGACCTGTGCCTGTCCCGACACCAAGAGCTAGTCTCTCGTTGGTTCCCCGTCTTCCCGTTCATCCTCAGGACAAATTGCAACCTGTACGGAACAGGAGGTTAAAGGTGCTGATGCTCCAAGTAGGGAGATTGCTAGTAAAGCGGCTGGAATGGCGAACCCGGGCACAAGGAGATGAGAAATGAGGTGCGTTTTAGAAACCTTTCCCCATCACACGGTGTACCATCTTCTGGGTTTCTCATGCATGTTTTCGATGTAGGAAGATGCCCTTGAAGCTGGAGATTTGGGACCCATGCGATGGGTACCACGAAGTATTACTTTAAAGGGTCTGCGTTTGCTCACCCAACCTCACCAAACCTCTCAGCCCCAAGAGTGTCCACCCTTATGCCTCATCCAGCTGTGGGTCTAGATATGGTCAATCCAGGTTGCATCACAGCCCCTGAACGCATTGTGTAAGAATTTCTCTCTCTTTCACTGTCGTTGTTTCATGGGTTTTTCAAAGTAATTTATTTTCATAATGGGGTTTAGCTGCTTTTCACTGCTGTGTTTATGCCGCTTTACACCCACTTGACACACTAACAGAGAGATATCAATACATAGGTTTTAAGATTATTACTAGTCAGGTATATTCTTGTGCGGTGAATAGGGCGTGTTGAGTCCAGTTCTCTGAGCAAGGAGTAGGTCTTGTCTACTACATATTGGGTTTATGGAACGGTATCTGAGCTAATTTGATACCCTTGTTTTATGTATCACCCCACCTCCCCTTTCCCGTTAAGCAGCCATAGTCTGTTTTCTGCATGTGTGACTCTGTTCTGTTTTGTAATTCAGTTCAAGTGTAACGGTTTTTACATTCCCTCTATCAGTGATACCTTATGAGAAGTGTCCTTTTCTGTGTGACTTATTTCACTTAGAATCGTCGTACCTAAATCCACTCATCATGCTGCTACTAACCTTATGACATTGATTTCATGGCTGAGTGATATTCCATTGTACATAAGGACCACAACTTCTTTATCCATTTTTCTCTTTCCTGGGATATTGACGGTGGAATGAAGTGGAGGTCCTTGTCAACAGAGCAGCCCTCAAATTTGGGGTGCTTGTGTCTTGCTGATTTTTAATTTTCCCAATTTATACCCCCATGAGTGGAAGTGCCCTATGCTCTCTAAGCTGTGTTTTTCTGATGTTTCAGGACACACCGTACACTTCTCCAGAGTGGCTGTTGGCAATTTACATCCCGCCCATCAGTGTAGCAAGGCTCCCATTTCTCCATGGCCTTTCCTGCATTTTTGGTTTTGACACTTTTTTCAGCATGGCCCTTTTGACCGATGGGAAGCGAGACTTCTCTGTAGCGCTGATTTGCCTTTCCAGGTTGCTTGGTTGGCCAAAAAGGGCGTATGCGTTTTTTCCTGAATATATTCAGGAAAAAACGCATACGACCTTTTTGACCAAGGGCATCATTGTCAACGTTTTGCCGCTTTTCATGTGCTTTAAAGGCGATTCGAATCTACCTCCTGAAATCTGTTTCGTGCAATTCTGCCTTGATTTCAAATCCTCTTCTTTGCCTTCCCTCAATATATTTGTGGACGAGAGTTATCATTTATAACTCTGCAGGTTTGTGAATTGCAGTGCCCTGAACCTCCATTTTACAACTCGCTTTTTTGGGAGCTGGCCGCAAAAGCGCAGGATGGCTTCAGGCCCTGTTCTGGTTCCGGGGGGCAGGCTGAGCCTGTGGTTAATTCTTCTTCCTGATGGGAAAATAGAGTGACCTGTGCCTGTCCCGACACCAAGAGCTAGTCTCTCGTTGGTTCCCCGTCTTCCCGTTCATCCTCAGGACAAATTGCAACCTGTACGGAACAGGAGGTTAAAGGTGCTGATCCTCCAAGTAGGGAGATTGCTAGTAAAGCATCTGGAATGGCGAACCCGGGCACAAGGAGATGAGAAATGAGGTGCGTTTTAGAAACCTTTCCCCATCACACGGTGTACCATCTTCTGGGTTTCTCATGCATGTTTTCGATGTAGGAAGATGCCCTTGAACCTGGAGATTTGGGACCCATGCGATGGGTACCACGCAGTATTACTTTAAAGGGTCTGCGTTTGCTCACCCAACCTCACCAAACCTCTCAGCCCCAAGAGTGTCCACCCTTATGTCTCATCCAGCTGTGGGTCTAGATATGGTCAATCCAGGTAGCATCACAGCCCCTGAACGCATTGTGTAAGAATTTCTCTCTCTTTCACTGTCGTTGTTTCATGGGTTTTTCAAAGTAATTTATTTTCATAATGGGGTTTAGCTGCTTTTCACGGCTGTGTTTATGCCGCTTTCCACCCACTTGACACACTAACAGAGAGATATCAATACATAGGTTTTAAGATTATTACTAGTCGGATATATTCTTGTGCGGTGAATAGGGCGTGTTGAGTCCAGTTCTCTGAGCAAGGAGTAGGTCTTGTCTACTACATATTGGGTTTATGGAACGGTATCTGAGCTAATTTGATACCCTTGTTTTATGTATCACCCCACCTCCCCTTTCCCGTTAAGCAGCCATAGTGTGTTTTCTGCATGTGTGACTCTGTTCTGTTTTGTAATTCAGTTCAAGTGTAACGGTTTTTACATTCCCTCTATAAGTGATACCTTATGAGAAGTGTCCTTTTCTGTGTGACTTATTTCACTTAGAATCGTCGTACCTAAATCCACTCATCATGCTGCTACTAACCTTATGACATTGATTTCATGGCTGAGTGATATTCCATTGTACATAAGGACCACAACTTCTTTATCCATTTTTCTCTTTCCTGGGATATTGACGGTGGAATGAAGTGGAGGTCCTTGTCAACAGAGCAGCCCTCAACTTTGGGGTGCTTGTGTCTTGCTGATTTTTCATTTTCCCAATTTATACCCCCATGAGTGGAAGTGCCCTATGCTCTCTAAGCTGTGTTTTTCAGATGATTCAGGACACACCGTACACTTCTCCAGAGTGGCTGTTGGCAATTTACATCCCGCCCATCAGTGTAGCAAGGCTCCCATTTCTCCATGGCCTGTACTGCATTTCTGGTTTTGACACTTTTTTCAGCATGGCCCTTTTGACCGATGGGAAGCGAGACTTCTCTGTAGCGCTGATTTGCCTTTCCAGGTTGCTTGGTTGGCCAAAAAGGGCGTATGCGTTTTTTCCTGAATATATTCAGGAAAAAACGCATACGCCCTTTTTGGCCAAGGGCATCATTGTCAACGTTTTGCCGCTTTTCATGTGCTTTAAAGGCGATTCGTATCTACCTCCTGAAATCTGTTTCGTGCAATTCTGCCTTGATTTCAAATCCTCTTCTTTGCCTTCCCTCAATATATTTATGGACGAGAGTTATCATTTATAACTCTGCAGGTTTGTGAATTGCAGTGCCCTGAACCTCCATTTTACAACTCGCTTTTTTGGGAGCTGGCCGCAAAAGCGCAGGATGGCTTCAGGCCCTGTTCTGGTTCCGGGGGGCAGGCTGAGCCTGTGGTTAATTCTTCTTCCTGATGGGAAAATAGAGTGACCTGTGCCTGTCCCGACACCAAGAGCTAGTCTCTCGTTGGTTCCCCGTCTTCCCGTTCATCCTCAGGACAAATTGCAACCTGTACGGAACAGGAGGTTAAAGGTGCTGATGCTCCAAGTAGGGAGATTGCTAGTAAAGCGGCTGGAATGGCGAACCCGGGCACAAGGAGATGAGAAATGAGGTGCGTTTTAGAAACCTTTCCCCATCACACGGTGTACCATCTTCTGGGTTTCTCATGCATGTTTTCGATGTAGGAAGATGCCCTTGAAGCTGGAGATTTGGGACCCATGCGATGGGTACCACGAAGTATTACTTTAAAGGGTCTGCGTTTGCTCACCCAACCTCACCAAACCTCTCAGCCCCAAGAGTGTCCACCCTTATGCCTCATCCAGCTGTGGGTCTAGATATGGTCAATCCAGGTTGCATCACAGCCCCTGAACGCATTGTGTAAGAATTTCTCTCTCTTTCACTGTCGTTGTTTCATGGGTTTTTCAAAGTAATTTATTTTCATAATGGGGTTTAGCTGCTTTTCACTGCTGTGTTTATGCCGCTTTACACCCACTTGACACACTAACAGAGAGATATCAATACATAGGTTTTAAGATTATTACTAGTCAGGTATATTCTTGTGCGGTGAATAGGGCGTGTTGAGTCCAGTTCTCTGAGCAAGGAGTAGGTCTTGTCTACTACATATTGGGTTTATGGAACGGTATCTGAGCTAATTTGATACCCTTGTTTTATGTATCACCCCACCTCCCCTTTCCCGTTAAGCAGCCATAGTCTGTTTTCTGCATGTGTGACTCTGTTCTGTTTTGTAATTCAGTTCAAGTGTAACGGTTTTTACATTCCCTCTATCAGTGATACCTTATGAGAAGTGTCCTTTTCTGTGTGACTTATTTCACTTAGAATCGTCGTACCTAAATCCACTCATCATGCTGCTACTAACCTTATGACATTGATTTCATGGCTGAGTGATATTCCATTGTACATAAGGACCACAACTTCTTTATCCATTTTTCTCTTTCCTGGGATATTGACGGTGGAATGAAGTGGAGGTCCTTGTCAACAGAGCAGCCCTCAACTTTGGGGTGCTTGTGTCTTGCTGATTTTTAATTTTCCCAATTTATACCCCCATGAGTGGAAGTGCCCTATGCTCTCTAAGCTGTGTTTTTCTGATGTTTCAGGACACACCGTACACTTCTCCAGAGTGGCTGTTGGCAATTTACATCCCGCCCATCAGTGTAGCAAGGCTCCCATTTCTCCATGGCCTTTCCTGCATTTTTGGTTTTGACACTTTTTTCAGCATGGCCCTTTTGACCGATGGGAAGCGAGACTTCTCTGTAGCGCTGATTTGCCTTTCCAGGTTGCTTGGTTGGCCAAAAAGGGCGTATGCGTTTTTTCCTGAATATATTTAGGAAAAAACGCATACGACCTTTTTGACCAAGGGCATCATTGTCAACGTTTTGCCGCTTTTCATGTGCTTTAAAGGCGATTCGTATCTACCTCCTGAAATCTGTTTCGTGCAATTCTGCCTTGATTTCAAATCCTCTTCTTTGCCTTCCCTCAATATATTTGTGGACGAGAGTTATCATTTATAACTCTGCAGGTTTGTGAATTGCAGTGCCCTGAACCTCCATTTTACAACTCGCTTTTTTGGGAGCTGGCCGCAAAAGCGCAGGATGGCTTCAGGCCCTGTTCTGGTTCCGGGGGGCAGGCTGAGCCTGTGGTTAATTCTTCTTCCTGATGGGAAAATAGAGTGACCTGTGCCTGTCCCGACACCAAGAGCTAGTCTCTCGTTGGTTCCCCGTCTTCCCGTTCATGTTCAGGACAAATTGCAACCTGTACGGAACAGGAGGTTAAAGGTGCTGATCCTCCAAGTAGGGAGATTGCTAGTAAAGCATCTGGAATGGCGAACCCGGGCACAAGGAGATGAGAAATGAGGTGCGTTTTAGAAACCTTTCCCCATCACACGGTGTACCATCTTCTGGGTTTCTCATGCATGTTTTCGATGTAGGAAGATGCCCTTGAACCTGGAGATTTGGGACCCATGCGATGGGTACCACGCAGTATTACTATAAAGGGTCTGCGTTTGCTCACCCAACCTCACCAAACCTCTCAGCCCCAAGAGTGTCCACCCTTATGTCTCATCCAGCTGTGGGTCTAGATATGGTCAATCCAGGTAGCATCACAGCCCCTGAACGCATTGTGTAAGAATTTCTCTCTCTTTCACTGTCGTTGTTTCATGGGTTTTTCAAAGTAATTTATTTTCATAATGGGGTTTAGCTGCTTTTCACGGCTGTGTTTATGCCGCTTTCCACCCACTTGACACACTAACAGAGAGATATCAATACATAGGTTTTAAGATTATTACTAGTCGGATATATTCTTGTGCGGTGAATAGGGCGTGTTGAGTCCAGTTCTCTGAGCAAGGAGTAGGTCTTGTCTATTACATATTGGGTTTATGGAACGGTATCTGAGCTAATTTGATACCCTTGTTTTATGTATCACCCCACCTCCCCTTTCCCGTTAAGCAGCCATAGTCTGTTTTCTGCATGTGTGACTCTGTTCTGTTTTGTAATTCAGTTCAAGTGTAACGGTTTTTACATTCCCTCTAAAAGTGATACCTTATGAGAAGTGTCCTTTTCTGTGTGACTTATTTCACTTAGAATCGTCGTACCTAAATCCACTCATCATGCTGCTACTAACCTTATGACATTGATTTCATGGCTGAGTGATATTCCATTGTACATAAGGACCACAACTTCTTTATCCATTTTTCTCTTTCCTGGGATATTGACGGTGGAATGAAGTGGAGGTCCTTGTCAACAGAGCAGCCCTCAACTTTGGGGTGCTTGTGTCTTGCTGATTTTTCATTTTCCCAATTTATACCCCCATGAGTGGAAGTGCCCTATGCTCTCTAAGCTGTGTTTTTCAGATGTTTCAGGACACACCGTACACTTCTCCAGAGTGGCTGTTGGCAATTTACATCCCGCCCATCAGTGTAGCAAGGCTCCCATTTCTCCATGGCCTGTCCTGCATTTCTGGTTTTGACACTTTTTTCAGCATGGCCCTTTTGACCAATGGGAAGCGAGACTTCTCTGTAGCGCTGATTTGCCTTTCCAGGTTGCTTGGTTGGCCAAAAAGGGCGTATGCGTTTTTTCCTGTATATATTTAGGAAAAAACGCATACGCCCTTTTTGGCCAAGGGCATCATTGTCAACGTTTTGCCGCTTTTCATGTGCTTTAAAGGCGATTCGTATCTACCTCCTGAAATCTGTTTCGTGCAATTCTGCCTTGATTTCAAATCCTCTTCTTTGCCTTCCCTCAATATATTTGTGGACGAGAGTTATCATTTATAACTCTGCAGGTTTGTGAATTGCAGTGCCCTGAACCTCCATTTTACAACTCGCTTTTTTGGGAGCTGGCCGCAAAAGCGCAGGATGGCTTCAGGCCCTGTTCTGGTTCCGGGGGGCAGGCTGAGCCTGTGGTTAATTCTTCTTCCTGATGGGAAAATAGAGTGACCTGTGCCTGTCCCGACACCAAGAGCTAGTCTCTCGTTGGTTCCCCGTCTTCCCGTTCATCCTCAGGACAAATTGCAACCTGTACGGAACAGGAGGTTAAAGGTGCTGATGCTCCAAGTAGGGAGATTGCTAGTAAAGTGGCTGGAATGGCGAACCCGGGCACAAGGAGATGAGAAATGAGGTGCGTTTTAGAAACCTTTCCCCATCACACGGTGTACCATCTTCTGGGTTTCTCATGCATGTTTTCGATGTAGGAAGATGCCCTTGAACCTGGAGATTTGGGACCCATGCGATGGGTACCACGCAGTATTACTATAAAGGGTCTGCGTTTGCTCACCCAACCTCACCAAACCTCTCAGCCCCAAGAGTGTCCACCCTTATGTCTCATCCAGCTGTGGGTCTAGATATGGTCAATACAGGTAGCATCACAGCCCCTGAACGCATTGTGTAAGAATTTCTCTCTCTTTCACTGTCGTTGTTTCATGGGTTTTTCAAAGTAATTTATTTTCATAATGGGGTTTAGCTGCTTTTCACGGCTGTGTTTATGCCGCTTTCCACCCACTTGACACACTAACAGAGAGATATCAATACATAGGTTTTAAGATTATTACTAGTCGGATATATTCTTGTGCGGTGAATAGGGCGTGTTGAGTCCAGTTCTCTGAGCAAGGAGTAGGTCTTGTCTATTACATATTGGGTTTATGGAACGGTATCTGAGCTAATTTGATACCCTTGTTTTATGTATCACCCCACCTCCCCTTTCCCGTTAAGCAGCCATAGTCTGTTTTCTGCATGTGTGACTCTGTTCTGTTTTGTAATTCAGTTCAAGTGTAACGGTTTTTACATTCCCTCTATCAGTGATACCTTATGAGAAGTGTCCTTTTCTGTGTGACTTATTTCACTTAGAATCGTCGTACCTAAATCCACTCATCATGCTGCTACTAACCTTATGACATTGATTTCATGGCTGAGTGATATTCCATTGTACATAAGGACCACAACTTCTTTATCCATTTTTCTCTTTCCTGGGATATTTAAGGTGGAATGAAGTGGAGGTCCTTGTCAACAGAGCAGCCCTCAACTTTGGGGTGCTTGTGTCTTGCTGATTTTTAATTTTCCCAATTTATACCCCCATGAGTGGAAGTGCCCTATGCTCTCTAAGCTGTGTTTTTCAGATGTTTCAGGACACACCGTACACTTCTCCAGAGTGGCTGTTGGCAATTTACATCCCGCCCATCAGTGTAGCAAGGCTCCCATTTCTCCATGGCCTGTCCTGCATTTCTGGTTTTGACACTTTTTTCAGCATGGCCCTTTTGACCAATGGGAAGCGAGACTTCTCTGTAGCGCTGATTTGCCTTTCCAGGTTGCTTGGTTGGCCAAAAAGGGCGTATGCGTTTTTTCCTGTATATATTTAGGAAAAAACGCATACGCCCTTTTTGGCCAAGGGCATCATTGTCAACGTTTTGCCGCTTTTCATGTGCTTTAAAGTCGATTCGTATCTACCTCCTGAAATCTGTTTCGTGCAATTCTGCCTTGATTTCAAATCCTCTTCTTTGCCTTCCCTCAATATATTTGTGGACGAGAGTTATCATTTATAACTCTGCAGGTTTGTGAATTGCAGTGCCCTGAACCTCCATTTTACAACTCGCTTTTTTGGGAGCTGGCCGCAAAAGCGCAGGATGGCTTCAGGCCCTGTTCTGGTTCCGGGGGGCAGGCTGAGCCTGTGGTTAATTCTTCTTCCTGATGGGAAAATAGAGTGACCTGTGCCTGTCCCGACACCAAGAGCTAGTCTCTCGTTGGTTCCCCGTCTTCCCGTTCATCCTCAGGACAAATTGCAACCTGTACGGAACAGGAGGTTAAAGGTGCTGATGCTCCAAGTAGGGAGATTGCTAGTAAAGCGGCTGGAAAGGCGAACCCGGGCACAAGGAGATGAGAAATGAGGTGCGTTTTAGAAACCTTTCCCCATCACACGGTGTACCATCTTCTGGGTTTCTCATGCATGTTTTCGATGTAGGAAGATGCCCTTGAACCTGGAGATTTGGGACCCATGCGATGGGTACCACGCAGTATTACTTTAAAGGGTCTGCGTTTGCTCACCCAACCTCACCAAACCTCTCAGCCCCAAGAGTGTCCACCCTTATGTCTCATCCAGCTGTGGGTCTAGATATGGTCAATCCAGGTTGCATCACAGCCCCTGAACTCATTGTGTAAGAATTTCTATCTCTTTCACTGTCGTTGTTTCATGGGTTTTTCAAAGTAATTTATTTTCATAATGGGGTTTAGCTGCTTTTCACTGCTGTGTTTATGCCGCTTTACACCCACTTGACACACTAACAGAGAGATATCAATACATAGGTTTTAAGATTATTACTAGTCAGGTATATTCTTGTGCGGTGAATAGGGCGTGTTGAGTCCAGTTCTCTGAGCAAGGAGTAGGTCTTGTCTACTACATATTGGGTTTATGGAACGGTATCTGAGCTAATTTGATACCCTTGTTTTATGTATCACCCCACCTCCCCTTTCCCGTTAAGCAGCCATAGTCTGTTTTCTGCATGTGTGACTCTGTTCTGTTTTGTAATTCAGTTCAAGTGTAACGGTTTTTACATTCCCTCTATCAGTGATACCTTATGAGAAGTGTCCTTTTCTGTGTGACTTATTTCACTTAGAATCGTCGTACCTAAATCCACTCATTATGCTGCTACTAACCTTATGACATTGATTTCATGGCTGAGTGATATTCCATTGTACATAAGGACCACAACTTCTTTATCCATTTTTCTCTTTCCTGGGATATTGACGGTGGAATGAAGTGGAGGTCCTTGTCAACAGAGCAGCCCTCAACTTTCGGGTGCTTGTGTCTTGCTGATTTTTAATTTTCCCAATTTATACCCCCATGAGTGGAAGTGCCCTATGCTCTCTAAGCTGTGTTTTTCAGATGTTTCAGGACACACCGTACACTTCTCCAGAGTGGCTGTTGGCAATTTACATCCCGCCCATCAGTGTAGCAAGGCTCCCATTTCTCCATGGCCTGTCCTGCATTTCTGGTTTTGACACTTTTTTCAGCATGGCCCTTTTGACCGATGGGAAGCGAGACTTCTCTGTAGCGCTGATTTGCCTTTCCAGGTTGCTTGGTTGGCCAAAAAGGGCGTATGCGTTTTTTCCTGAATATATTCAGGAAAAAACGCATACGCCCTTTTTGGCCAAGGGCATCATTGTCAACGTTTTGCCGCTTTTCATGTGCTTTAAAGGCGATTCGTATCTACCTCCTGAAATCTGTTTCGTGCAATTCTGCCTTGATTTCAAATCCTCTTCTTTGCCTTCCCTCAATATATTTGTGGACGAGAGTTATCATTTATAACTCTGCAGGTTTGTGAATTGCAGTGCCCTGAACCTCCATTTTACAACTCGCTTTTTTGGGAGCTGGCCGCAAAAGCGCAGGATGGCTTCAGGCCCTGTTCTGGTTCCGGGGGGCAGGCTGAGCCTGTGGTTAATTCTTCTTCCTGATGGGAAAATAGAGTGACCTGTGCCTGTCCCGACACCAAGAGCTAGTCTCTCGTTGGTTCCCCGTCTTCCCGTTCATCCTCAGGACAAATTGCAACCTGTACGGAACAGGAGGTTAAAGGTGCTGATGCTCCAAGTAGGGAGATTGCTAGTAAAGCGGCTGGAAAGGCGAACCCGGGCACAAGGAGATGAGAAATGAGGTGCGTTTTAGAAACCTTTCCCCATCACACGGTGTACCATCTTCTGGGTTTCTCATGCATGTTTTCGATGTAGGAAGATGCCCTTGAACCTGGAGATTTGGGACCCATGCGATGGGTACCACGCAGTATTACTTTAAAGGGTCTGCGTTTGCTCACCCAACCTCACCAAACCTCTCAGCCCCAAGAGTGTCCACCCTTATGTCTCATCCAGCTGTGGGTCTAGATATGGTCAATCCAGGTTGCATCACAGCCCCTGAACTCATTGTGTAAGAATTTCTATCTCTTTCACTGTCGTTGTTTCATGGGTTTTTCAAAGTAATTTATTTTCATAATGGGGTTTAGCTGCTTTTCACTGCTGTGTTTATGCCGCTTTACACCCACTTGACACACTAACAGAGAGATATCAATACATAGGTTTTAAGATTATTACTAGTCAGGTATATTCTTGTGCGGTGAATAGGGCGTGTTGAGTCCAGTTCTCTGAGCAAGGAGTAGGTCTTGTCTACTACATATTGGGTTTATGGAACGGTATCTGAGCTAATTTGATACCCTTGTTTTATGTATCACCCCACCTCCCCTTTCCCGTTAAGCAGCCATAGTCTGTTTTCTGCATGTGTGACTCTGTTCTGTTTTGTAATTCAGTTCAAGTGTAACGGTTTTTACATTCCCTCTAAAAGTGATACCTTATGAGAAGTGTCCTTTTCTGTGTGACTTATTTCACTTAGAATCGTCGTACCTAAATCCACTCATCATGCTGCTACTAACCTTATGACATTGATTTCATGGCTGAGTGATATTCCATTGTACATAAGGACCACAACTTCTTTATCCATTTTTCTCTTTCCTGGGATATTGACGGTGGAATGAAGTGGAGGTCCTTGTCAACAGAGCAGCCCTCAACTTTGGGGTGCTTGTGTCTTGCTGATTTTTCATTTTCCCAATTTATACCCCCATGAGTGGAAGTGCCCTATGCTCTCTAAGCTGTGTTTTTCAGATGATTCAGGACACACCGTACACTTCTCCAGAGTGGCTGTTGGCAATTTACATCCCGCCCATCAGTGTAGCAAGGCTCCCATTTCTCCATGGCCTGTACTGCATTTCTGGTTTTGACACTTTTTTCAGCATGGCCCTTTTGACCGATGGGAAGCGAGACTTCTCTGTAGCGCTGATTTGCCTTTCCAGGTTGCTTGGTTGGCCAAAAAGGGCGTATGCGTTTTTTCCTGAATATATTCAGGAAAAAACGCATACGCCCTTTTTGGCCAAGGGCATCATTGTCAACGTTTTGCCGCTTTTCATGTGCTTTAAAGGCGATTCGTATCTACCTCCTGAAATCTGTTTCGTGCAATTCTGCCTTGATTTCAAATCCTCTTCTTTGCCTTCCCTCAATATATTTATGGACGAGAGTTATCATTTATAACTCTGCAGGTTTGTGAATTGCAGTGCCCTGAACCTCCATTTTACAACTCGCTTTTTTGGGAGCTGGCCGCAAAAGTGCAGGATGGCTTCAGGCCCTGTTCTGGTTCCGGGGGGCAGGCTGAGCCTGTGGTTAATTCTTCTTCCTGATGGGAAAATAGAGTGACCTGTGCCTGTCCCGACACCAAGAGCTAGTCTCTCGTTGGTTCCCCGTCTTCCCGTTCATCCTCAGGACAAATTGCAACCTGTACGGAACGGGAGGTTAAAGGTGCTGATGCTCCAAGTAGGGAGATTGCTAGTAAAGCGGCTGGAATGGCGAACCCGGGCACAAGGAGATGAGAAATGAGGTGCGTTTTAGAAACCTTTCCCCATCACACGGTGTACCATCTTCTGGGTTTCTCATGCATGTTTTCGATGTAGGAAGATGCCCTTGAAGCTGGAGATTTGGGACCCATGCGATGGGTACCACGAAGTATTACTTTAAAGGGTCTGCGTTTGCTCACCCAACCTCACCAAACCTCTCAGCCCCAAGAGTGTCCACCCTTATGCCTCATCCAGCTGTGGGTCTAGATATGGTCAATCCAGGTTGCATCACAGCCCCTGAACGCATTGTGTAAGAATTTCTCTCTCTTTCACTGTCGTTGTTTCATGGGTTTTTCAAAGTAATTTATTTTCATAATGGGGTTTAGCTGCTTTTCACTGCTGTGTTTATGCCGCTTTACACCCACTTGACACACTAACAGAGAGATATCAATACATAGGTTTTAAGATTATTACTAGTCAGGTATATTCTTGTGCGGTGAATAGGGCGTGTTGAGTCCAGTTCTCTGAGCAAGGAGTAGGTCTTGTCTACTACATATTGGGTTTATGGAACGGTATCTGAGCTAATTTGATACCCTTGTTTTATGTATCACCCCACCTCCCCTTTCCCGTTAAGCAGCCATAGTCTGTTTTCTGCATGTGTGACTCTGTTCTGTTTTGTAATTCAGTTCAAGTGTAACGGTTTTTACATTCCCTCTATCAGTGATACCTTATGAGAAGTGTCCTTTTCTGTGTGACTTATTTCACTTAGAATCGTCGTACCTAAATCCACTCATCATGCTGCTACTAACCTTATGACATTGATTTCATGGCTGAGTGATATTCCATTGTACATAAGGACCACAACTTCTTTATCCATTTTTCTCTTTCCTGGGATATTGACGGTGGAATGAAGTGGAGGTCCTTGTCAACAGAGCAGCCCTCAACTTTGGGGTGCTTGTGTCTTGCTGATTTTTAATTTTCCCAATTTATACCCCCATGAGTGGAAGTGCCCTATGCTCTCTAAGCTGTGTTTTTCAGATGTTTCAGGACACACCGTACACTTCTCCAGAGTGGCTGTTGGCAATTTACATCCCGCCCATCAGTGTAGCAAGGCTCCCATTTCTCCATGGCCTTTCCTGCATTTTTGGTTTTGACACTTTTTTCAGCATGGCCCTTTTGACCGATGGGAAGCGAGACTTCTCTGTAGCGCTGATTTGCCTTTCCAGGTTGCTTGGTTGGCCAAAAAGGGCGTATGCGTTTTTTCCTGAATATATTCAGGAAAAAACGCATACGACCTTTTTGACCAAGGGCATCATTGTCAACGTTTTGCCGCTTTTCATGTGCTTTAAAGGCGATTCGTATCTACCTCCTGAAATCTGTTTCGTGCAATTCTGCCTTGATTTCAAATCCTCTTCTTTGCCTTCCCTCAATATATTTGTGGACGAGAGTTATCATTTATAACTCTGCAGGTTTGTGAATTGCAGTGCCCTGAACCTCCATTTTACAACTCGCTTTTTTGGGAGCTGGCCGCAAAAGCGCAGGATGGCTTCAGGCCCTGTTCTGGTTCCGGGGGGCAGGCTGAGCCTGTGGTTAATTCTTCTTCCTGATGGGAAAATAGAGTGACCTGTGCCTGTCCCGACACCAAGAGCTAGTCTCTCGTTGGTTCCCCGTCTTCCCGTTCATCCTCAGGACAAATTGCAACCTGTACGGAACAGGAGGTTAAAGGTGCTGATCCTCCAAGTAGGGAGATTGCTAGTAAAGCATCTGGAATGGCGAACCCGGGCACAAGGAGATGAGAAATGAGGTGCGTTTTAGAAACCTTTCCCCATCACACGGTGTACCATCTTCTGGGTTTCTCATGCATGTTTTCGATGTAGGAAGATGCCCTTGAACCTGGAGATTTGGGACCCATGCGATGGGTACCACGCAGTATTACTTTAAAGGGTCTGCGTTTGCTCACCCAACCTCACCAAACCTCTCAGCCCCAAGAGTGTCCACCCTTATGTCTCATCCAGCTGTGGGTCTAGATATGGTCAATCCAGGTTGCATCACAGCCCCTGAACGCATTGTGTAAGAATTTCTCTCTCTTTCACTGTCGTTGTTTCATGGGTTTTTCAAAGTAATTTATTTTCATAATGGGGTTTAGCTGCTTTTCACGGCTGTGTTTATGCCGCTTTCCACCCACTTGACACACTAACAGAGAGATATCAATACATAGGTTTTAAGATTATTACTAGTCGGATATATTCTTGTGCGGTGAATAGGGCGTGTTGAGTCCAGTTCTCTGAGCAAGGAGTAGGTCTTGTCTATTACATATTGGGTTTATGGAACGGTATCTGAGCTAATTTGATACCCTTGTTTTATGTATCACCCCACCTCCCCTTTCCCGTTAAGCAGCCATAGTCTGTTTTCTGCATGTGTGACTCTGTTCTGTTTTGTAATTCAGTTCAAGTGTAACGGTTTTTACATTCCCTCTAAAAGTGATACCTTATGAGAAGTGTCCTTTTCTGTGTGACTTATTTCACTTAGAATCGTCGTACCTAAATCCACTCATCATGCTGCTACTAACCTTATGACATTGATTTCATGGCTGAGTGATATTCCATTGTACATAAGGACCACAACTTCTTTATCCATTTTTCTCTTTCCTGGGATATTGACGGTGGAATGAAGTGGAGGTCCTTGTCAACAGAGCAGCCCTCAACTTTGGGGTGCTTGTGTCTTGCTGATTTTTCATTTTCCCAATTTATACCCCCATGAGTGGAAGTGCCCTATGCTCTCTAAGCTGTGTTTTTCAGATGATTCAGGACACACCGTACACTTCTCCAGAGTGGCTGTTGGCAATTTACATCCCGCCCATCAGTGTAGCAAGGCTCCCATTTCTCCATGGCCTGTCCTACATTTCTGGTTTTGACACTTTTTTCAGCATGGCCCTTTTGACCGATGGGAAGCGAGACTTCTCTGTAGCGCTGATTTGCCTTTCCAGGTTGCTTGGTTGGCCAAAAAGGGCGTATGCGTTTTTTCCTGAATATATTCAGGAAAAAACGCATACGCCCTTTTTGGCCAAGGGCATCATTGTCAACGTTTTGCCGCTTTTCATGTGCTTTAAAGGCGATTCGTATCTACCTCCTGAAATCTGTTTCGTGCAATTCTGCCTTGATTTCAAATCCTCTTCTTTGCCTTCCCTCAATATATTTATGGACGAGAGTTATCATTTATAACTCTGCAGGTTTGTGAATTGCAGTGCCCTGAACCTCCATTTTACAACTCGCTTTTTTGGGAGCTGGCCGCAAAAGCGCAGGATGGCTTCAGGCCCTGTTCTGGTTCCGGGGGGCAGGCTGAGCCTGTGGTTAATTCTTCTTCCTGATGGGAAAATAGAGTGACCTGTGCCTGTCCCGACACCAAGAGCTAGTCTCTCGTTGGTTCCCCGTCTTCCCGTTCATCCTCAGGACAAATTGCAACCTGTACGGAACGGGAGGTTAAAGGTGCTGATGCTCCAAGTAGGGAGATTGCTAGTAAAGCGGCTGGAATGGCGAACCCGGGCACAAGGAGATGAGAAATGAGGTGCGTTTTAGAAACCTTTCCCCATCACACGGTGTACCATCTTCTGGGTTTCTCATGCATGTTTTCGATGTAGGAAGATGCCCTTGAAGCTGGAGATTTGGGACCCATGCGATGGGTACCACGAAGTATTACTTTAAAGGGTCTGCGTTTGCTCACCCAACCTCACCAAACCTCTCAGCCCCAAGAGTGTCCACCCTTATGCCTCATCCAGCTGTGGGTCTAGATATGGTCAATCCAGGTTGCATCACAGCCCCTGAACGCATTGTGTAAGAATTTCTCTCTCTTTCACTGTCGTTGTTTCATGGGTTTTTCAAAGTAATTTATTTTCATAATGGGGTTTAGCTGCTTTTCACTGCTGTGTTTATGCCGCTTTACACCCACTTGACACACTAACAGAGAGATATCAATACATAGGTTTTAAGATTATTACTAGTCAGGTATATTCTTGTGCGGTGAATAGGGCGTGTTGAGTCCAGTTCTCTGAGCAAGGAGTAGGTCTTGTCTACTACATATTGGGTTTATGGAACGGTATCTGAGCTAATTTGATACCCTTGTTTTATGTATCACCCCACCTCCCCTTTCCCGTTAAGCAGCCATAGTCTGTTTTCTGCATGTGTGACTCTGTTCTGTTTTGTAATTCAGTTCAAGTGTAACGGTTTTTACATTCCCTCTATCAGTGATACCTTATGAGAAGTGTCCTTTTCTGTGTGACTTATTTCACTTAGAATCGTCGTACCTAAATCCACTCATCATGCTGCTACTAACCTTATGACATTGATTTCATGGCTGAGTGATATTCCATTGTACATAAGGACCACAACTTCTTTATCCATTTTTCTCTTTCCTGGGATATTTAAGGTGGAATGAAGTGGAGGTCCTTGTCAACAGAGCAGCCCTCAACTTTGGGGTGCTTGTGTCTTGCTGATTTTTAATTTTCCCAATTTATACCCCCATGAGTGGAAGTGCCCTATGCTCTCTAAGCTGTGTTTTTCAGATGTTTCAGGACACACCGTACACTTCTCCAGAGTGGCTGTTGGCAATTTACATCCCGCCCATCAGTGTAGCAAGGCTCCCATTTCTCCATGGCCTTTCCTGCATTTTTGGTTTTGACACTTTTTTCAGCATGGCCCTTTTGACCGATGGGAAGCGAGACTTCTCTGTAGCGCTGATTTGCCTTTCCAGGTTGCTTGGTTGGCCAAAAAGGGCGTATGCGTTTTTTCCTGAATATATTCAGGAAAAAACGCATACGACCTTTTTGACCAAGGGCATCATTGTCAACGTTTTGCCGCTTTTCATGTGCTTTAAAGGCGATTCGTATCTACCTCCTGAAATCTGTTTCGTGCAATTCTGCCTTGATTTCAAATCCTCTTCTTTGCCTTCCCTCAATATATTTGTGGACGAGAGTTATCATTTATAACTCTGCAGGTTTGTGAATTGCAGTGCCCTGAACCTCCATTTTACAACTCGCTTTTTTGGGAGCTGGCCGCAAAAGCGCAGGATGGCTTCAGGCCCTGTTCTGGTTCCGGGGGGCAGGCTGAGCCTGTGGTTAATTCTTCTTCCTGATGGGAAAATAGAGTGACCTGTGCCTGTCCCGACACCAAGAGCTAGTCTCTCGTTGGTTCCCCGTCTTCCCGTTCATCCTCAGGACAAATTGCAACCTGTACGGAACAGGAGGTTAAAGGTGCTGATCCTCCAAGTAGGGAGATTGCTAGTAAAGCATCTGGAATGGCGAACCCGGGCACAAGGAGATGAGAAATGAGGTGCGTTTTAGAAACCTTTCCCCATCACACGGTGTACCATCTTCTGGGTTTCTCATGCATGTTTTCGATGTAGGAAGATGCCCTTGAACCTGGAGATTTGGGACCCATGCGATGGGTACCACGCAGTATTACTTTAAAGGGTCTGCGTTTGCTCACCCAACCTCACCAAACCTCTCAGCCCCAAGAGTGTCCACCCTTATGTCTCATCCAGCTGTGGGTCTAGATATGGTCAATCCAGGTTGCATCACAGCCCCTGAACGCATTGTGTAAGAATTTCTCTCTCTTTCACTGTCGTTGTTTCATGGGTTTTTCAAAGTAATTTATTTTCATAATGGGGTTTAGCTGCTTTTCACGGCTGTGTTTATGCCGCTTTCCACCCACTTGACACACTAACAGAGAGATATCAATACATAGGTTTTAAGATTATTACTAGTCGGATATATTCTTGTGCGGTGAATAGGGCGTGTTGAGTCCAGTTCTCTGAGCAAGGAGTAGGTCTTGTCTATTACATATTGGGTTTATGGAACGGTATCTGAGCTAATTTGATACCCTTGTTTTATGTATCACCCCACCTCCCCTTTCCCGTTAAGCAGCCATAGTCTGTTTTCTGCATGTGTGATTCTGTTCTGTTTTGTAATTCAGTTCAAGTGTAACGGTTTTTACATTCCCTCTAAAAGTGATACCTTATGAGAAGTGTCCTTTTCTGTGTGACTTATTTCACTTAGAATCGTCGTACCTAAATCCACTCATCATGCTGCTACTAACCTTATGACATTGATTTCATGGCTGAGTGATATTCCATTGTACATAAGGACCACAACTTCTTTATCCATTTTTCTCTTTCCTGGGATATTGACGGTGGAATGAAGTGGAGGTCCTTGTCAACAGAGCAGCCCTCAACTTTGGGGTGCTTGTGTCTTGCTGATTTTTCATTTTCCCAATTTATACCCCCATGAGTGGAAGTGCCCTATGCTCTCTAAGCTGTGTTTTTCAGATGATTCAGGACACACCGTACACTTCTCCAGAGTGGCTGTTGGCAATTTACATCCCGCCCATCAGTGTAGCAAGGCTCCCATTTCTCCATGGCCTGTCCTACATTTCTGGTTTTGACACTTTTTTCAGCATGGCCCTTTTGACCGATGGGAAGCGAGACTTCTCTGTAGCGCTGATTTGCCTTTCCAGGTTGCTTGGTTGGCCAAAAAGGGCGTATGCGTTTTTTCCTGAATATATTCAGGAAAAAACGCATACGCCCTTTTTGGCCAAGGGCATCATTGTCAACGTTTTGCCGCTTTTCATGTGCTTTAAAGGCGATTCGTATCTACCTCCTGAAATCTGTTTCGTGCAATTCTGCCTTGATTTCAAATCCTCTTCTTTGCCTTCCCTCAATATATTTGTGGACGAGAGTTATCATTTATAACTCTGCAGGTTTGTGAATTGCAGTGCCCTGAACCTCCATTTTACAACTCGCTTTTTTGGGAGCTGGCCGCAAAAGCGCAGGATGGCTTCAGGCCCTGTTCTGGTTCCGGGGGGCAGGCTGAGCCTGTGGTTAATTCTTCTTCCTGATGGGAAAATAGAGTGACCTGTGCCTGTCCCGACACCAAGAGCTAGTCTCTCGTTGGTTCCCCGTCTTCCCGTTCATCCTCAGGACAAATTGCAACCTGTACGGAACGGGAGGTTAAAGGTGCTGATGCTCCAAGTAGGGAGATTGCTAGTAAAGCGGCTGGAATGGCGAACCCGGGCACAAGGAGATGAGAAATGAGGTGCGTTTTAGAAACCTTTCCCCATCACACGGTGTACCATCTTCTGGGTTTCTCATGCATGTTTTCGATGTAGGAAGATGCCCTTGAACCTGGAGATTTGGGACCCATGCGATGGGTACCACGCAGTATTACTTTAAAGGGTCTGCGTTTGCTCACCCAACCTCACCAAACCTCTCAGCCCCAAGAGTGTCCACCCTTATGTCTCATCCAGCTGTGGGTCTAGATATGGTCAATCCAGGTTGCATCACAGCCCCTGAACTCATTGTGTAAGAATTTCTATCTCTTTCACTGTCGTTGTTTCATGGGTTTTTCAAAGTAATTTATTTTCATAATGGGGTTTAGCTGCTTTTCACTGCTGTGTTTATGCCGCTTTACACCCACTTGACACACTAACAGAGAGATATCAATACATAGGTTTTAAGATTATTACTAGTCAGGTATATTCTTGTGCGGTGAATAGGGCGTGTTGAGTCCAGTTCTCTGAGCAAGGAGTAGGTCTTGTCTACTACATATTGGGTTTATGGAACGGTATCTGAGCTAATTTGATACCCTTGTTTTATGTATCACCCCACCTCCCCTTTCCCGTTAAGCAGCCATAGTCTGTTTTCTGCATGTGTGACTCTGTTCTGTTTTGTAATTCAGTTCAAGTGTAACGGTTTTTACATTCCCTCTAAAAGTGATACCTTATGAGAAGTGTCCTTTTCTGTGTGACTTATTTCACTTAGAATCGTCGTACCTAAATCCACTCATCATGCTGCTACTAACCTTATGACATTGATTTCATGGCTGAGTGATATTCCATTGTACATAAGGACCACAACTTCTTTATCCATTTTTCTCTTTCCTGGGATATTGACGGTGGAATGAAGTGGAGGTCCTTGTCAACAGAGCAGCCCTCAACTTTGGGGTGCTTGTGTCTTGCTGATTTTTCATTTTCCCAATTTATACCCCCATGAGTGGAAGTGCCCTATGCTCTCTAAGCTGTGTTTTTCAGATGATTCAGGACACACCGTACACTTCTCCAGAGTGGCTGTTGGCAATTTACATCCCGCCCATCAGTGTAGCAAGGCTCCCATTTCTCCATGGCCTGTACTGCATTTCTGGTTTTGACACTTTTTTCAGCATGGCCCTTTTGACCGATGGGAAGCGAGACTTCTCTGTAGCGCTGATTTGCCTTTCCAGGTTGCTTGGTTGGCCAAAAAGGGCGTATGCGTTTTTTCCTGAATATATTCAGGAAAAAACGCATACGCCCTTTTTGGCCAAGGGCATCATTGTCAACGTTTTGCCGCTTTTCATGTGCTTTAAAGGCGATTCGTATCTACCTCCTGAAATCTGTTTCGTGCAATTCTGCCTTGATTTCAAATCCTCTTCTTTGCCTTCCCTCAATATATTTATGGACGAGAGTTATCATTTATAACTCTGCAGGTTTGTGAATTGCAGTGCCCTGAACCTCCATTTTACAACTCGCTTTTTTGGGAGCTGGCCGCAAAAGTGCAGGATGGCTTCAGGCCCTGTTCTGGTTCCGGGGGGCAGGCTGAGCCTGTGGTTAATTCTTCTTCCTGATGGGAAAATAGAGTGACCTGTGCCTGTCCCGACACCAAGAGCTAGTCTCTCGTTGGTTCCCCGTCTTCCCGTTCATCCTCAGGACAAATTGCAACCTGTACGGAACGGGAGGTTAAAGGTGCTGATGCTCCAAGTAGGGAGATTGCTAGTAAAGCGGCTGGAATGGCGAACCCGGGCACAAGGAGATGAGAAATGAGGTGCGTTTTAGAAACCTTTCCCCATCACACGGTGTACCATCTTCTGGGTTTCTCATGCATGTTTTCGATGTAGGAAGATGCCCTTGAAGCTGGAGATTTGGGACCCATGCGATGGGTACCACGAAGTATTACTTTAAAGGGTCTGCGTTTGCTCACCCAACCTCACCAAACCTCTCAGCCCCAAGAGTGTCCACCCTTATGCCTCATCCAGCTGTGGGTCTAGATATGGTCAATCCAGGTTGCATCACAGCCCCTGAACGCATTGTGTAAGAATTTCTCTCTCTTTCACTGTCGTTGTTTCATGGGTTTTTCAAAGTAATTTATTTTCATAATGGGGTTTAGCTGCTTTTCACTGCTGTGTTTATGCCGCTTTACACCCACTTGACACACTAACAGAGAGATATCAATACATAGGTTTTAAGATTATTACTAGTCAGGTATATTCTTGTGCGGTGAATAGGGCGTGTTGAGTCCAGTTCTCTGAGCAAGGAGTAGGTCTTGTCTACTACATATTGGGTTTATGGAACGGTATCTGAGCTAATTTGATACCCTTGTTTTATGTATCACCCCACCTCCCCTTTCCCGTTAAGCAGCCATAGTCTGTTTTCTGCATGTGTGACTCTGTTCTGTTTTGTAATTCAGTTCAAGTGTAACGGTTTTTACATTCCCTCTATCAGTGATACCTTATGAGAAGTGTCCTTTTCTGTGTGACTTATTTCACTTAGAATCGTCGTACCTAAATCCACTCATCATGCTGCTACTAACCTTATGACATTGATTTCATGGCTGAGTGATATTCCATTGTACATAAGGACCACAACTTCTTTATCCATTTTTCTCTTTCCTGGGATATTGACGGTGGAATGAAGTGGAGGTCCTTGTCAACAGAGCAGCCCTCAACTTTGGGGTGCTTGTGTCTTGCTGATTTTTAATTTTCCCAATTTATACCCCCATGAGTGGAAGTGCCCTATGCTCTCTAAGCTGTGTTTTTCAGATGTTTCAGGACACACCGTACACTTCTCCAGAGTGGCTGTTGGCAATTTACATCCCGCCCATCAGTGTAGCAAGGCTCCCATTTCTCCATGGCCTTTCCTGCATTTTTGGTTTTGACACTTTTTTCAGCATGGCCCTTTTGACCGATGGGAAGCGAGACTTCTCTGTAGCGCTGATTTGCCTTTCCAGGTTGCTTGGTTGGCCAAAAAGGGCGTATGCGTTTTTTCCTGAATATATTCAGGAAAAAACGCATACGACCTTTTTGACCAAGGGCATCATTGTCAACGTTTTGCCGCTTTTCATGTGCTTTAAAGGCGATTCGTATCTACCTCCTGAAATCTGTTTCGTGCAATTCTGCCTTGATTTCAAATCCTCTTCTTTGCCTTCCCTCAATATATTTGTGGACGAGAGTTATCATTTATAACTCTGCAGGTTTGTGAATTGCAGTGCCCTGAACCTCCATTTTACAACTCGCTTTTTTGGGAGCTGGCCGCAAAAGCGCAGGATGGCTTCAGGCCCTGTTCTGGTTCCGGGGGGCAGGCTGAGCCTGTGGTTAATTCTTCTTCCTGATGGGAAAATAGAGTGACCTGTGCCTGTCCCGACACCAAGAGCTAGTCTCTCGTTGGTTCCCCGTCTTCCCGTTCATCCTCAGGACAAATTGCAACCTGTACGGAACAGGAGGTTAAAGGTGCTGATCCTCCAAGTAGGGAGATTGCTAGTAAAGCATCTGGAATGGCGAACCCGGGCACAAGGAGATGAGAAATGAGGTGCGTTTTAGAAACCTTTCCCCATCACACGGTGTACCATCTTCTGGGTTTCTCATGCATGTTTTCGATGTAGGAAGATGCCCTTGAACCTGGAGATTTGGGACCCATGCGATGGGTACCACGCAGTATTACTTTAAAGGGTCTGCGTTTGCTCACCCAACCTCACCAAACCTCTCAGCCCCAAGAGTGTCCACCCTTATGTCTCATCCAGCTGTGGGTCTAGATATGGTCAATCCAGGTTGCATCACAGCCCCTGAACGCATTGTGTAAGAATTTCTCTCTCTTTCACTGTCGTTGTTTCATGGGTTTTTCAAAGTAATTTATTTTCATAATGGGGTTTAGCTGCTTTTCACGGCTGTGTTTATGCCGCTTTCCACCCACTTGACACACTAACAGAGAGATATCAATACATAGGTTTTAAGATTATTACTAGTCGGATATATTCTTGTGCGGTGAATAGGGCGTGTTGAGTCCAGTTCTCTGAGCAAGGAGTAGGTCTTGTCTATTACATATTGGGTTTATGGAACGGTATCTGAGCTAATTTGATACCCTTGTTTTATGTATCACCCCACCTCCCCTTTCCCGTTAAGCAGCCATAGTCTGTTTTCTGCATGTGTGACTCTGTTCTGTTTTGTAATTCAGTTCAAGTGTAACGGTTTTTACATTCCCTCTAAAAGTGATACCTTATGAGAAGTGTCCTTTTCTGTGTGACTTATTTCACTTAGAATCGTCGTACCTAAATCCACTCATCATGCTGCTACTAACCTTATGACATTGATTTCATGGCTGAGTGATATTCCATTGTACATAAGGACCACAACTTCTTTATCCATTTTTCTCTTTCCTGGGATATTGACGGTGGAATGAAGTGGAGGTCCTTGTCAACAGAGCAGCCCTCAACTTTGGGGTGCTTGTGTCTTGCTGATTTTTCATTTTCCCAATTTATACCCCCATGAGTGGAAGTGCCCTATGCTCTCTAAGCTGTGTTTTTCAGATGATTCAGGACACACCGTACACTTCTCCAGAGTGGCTGTTGGCAATTTACATCCCGCCCATCAGTGTAGCAAGGCTCCCATTTCTCCATGGCCTGTCCTACATTTCTGGTTTTGACACTTTTTTCAGCATGGCCCTTTTGACCGATGGGAAGCGAGACTTCTCTGTAGCGCTGATTTGCCTTTCCAGGTTGCTTGGTTGGCCAAAAAGGGCGTATGCGTTTTTTCCTGAATATATTCAGGAAAAAACGCATACGCCCTTTTTGGCCAAGGGCATCATTGTCAACGTTTTGCCGCTTTTCATGTGCTTTAAAGGCGATTCGTATCTACCTCCTGAAATCTGTTTCGTGCAATTCTGCCTTGATTTCAAATCCTCTTCTTTGCCTTCCCTCAATATATTTATGGACGAGAGTTATCATTTATAACTCTGCAGGTTTGTGAATTGCAGTGCCCTGAACCTCCATTTTACAACTCGCTTTTTTGGGAGCTGGCCGCAAAAGCGCAGGATGGCTTCAGGCCCTGTTCTGGTTCCGGGGGGCAGGCTGAGCCTGTGGTTAATTCTTCTTCCTGATGGGAAAATAGAGTGACCTGTGCCTGTCCCGACACCAAGAGCTAGTCTCTCGTTGGTTCCCCGTCTTCCCGTTCATCCTCAGGACAAATTGCAACCTGTACGGAACGGGAGGTTAAAGGTGCTGATGCTCCAAGTAGGGAGATTGCTAGTAAAGCGGCTGGAATGGCGAACCCGGGCACAAGGAGATGAGAAATGAGGTGCGTTTTAGAAACCTTTCCCCATCACACGGTGTACCATCTTCTGGGTTTCTCATGCATGTTTTCGATGTAGGAAGATGCCCTTGAAGCTGGAGATTTGGGACCCATGCGATGGGTACCACGAAGTATTACTTTAAAGGGTCTGCGTTTGCTCACCCAACCTCACCAAACCTCTCAGCCCCAAGAGTGTCCACCCTTATGTCTCATCCAGCTGTGGGTCTAGATATGGTCAATCCAGGTTGCATCACAGCCCCTGAACGCATTGTGTAAGAATTTCTCTCTCTTTCACTGTCGTTGTTTCATGGGTTTTTCAAAGTAATTTATTTTCATAATGGGGTTTAGCTGCTTTTCACTGCTGTGTTTATGCCGCTTTCCACCCACTTGACACACTAACAGAGAGATATCAATACATAGGTTTTAAGATTATTACTAGTCAGGTATATTCTTGTGCGGTGAATAGGGCGTGTTGAGTCCAGTTCTCTGAGCAAGGAGTAGGTCTTGTCTACTACATATTGGGTTTATGGAACGGTATCTGAGCTAATTTGATACCCTTGTTTTATGTATCACCCCACCTCCCCTTTCCCGTTAAGCAGCCATAGTCTGTTTTCTGCATGTGTGACTCTGTTCTGTTTTGTAATTCAGTTCAAGTGTAACGGTTTTTACATTCCCTCTAAAAGTGATACCTTATGAGAAGTGTCCTTTTCTGTGTGACTTATTTCACTTAGAATCGTCGTACCTAAATCCACTCATCATGCTGCTACTAACCTTATGACATTGATTTCATGGCTGAGTGATATTCCATTGTACATAAGGACCACAACTTCTTTATCCATTTTTCTCTTTCCTGGGATATTGACGGTGGAATGAAGTGGAGGTCCTTGTCAACAGAGCAGCCCTCAACTTTGGGGTGCTTGTGTCTTGCTGATTTTTCATTTTCCCAATTTATACCCCCATGAGTGGAAGTGCCCTATGCTCTCTAAGCTGTGTTTTTCAGATGATTCAGGACACACCGTACACTTCTCCAGAGTGGCTGTTGGCAATTTACATCCCGCCCATCAGTGTAGCAAGGCTCCCATTTCTCCATGGCCTGTACTGCATTTCTGGTTTTGACACTTTTTTCAGCATGGCCCTTTTGACCGATGGGAAGCGAGACTTCTCTGTAGCGCTGATTTGCCTTTCCAGGTTGCTTGGTTGGCCAAAAAGGGCGTATGCGTTTTTTCCTGAATATATTCAGGAAAAAACGCATACGCCCTTTTTGGCCAAGGGCATCATTGTCAACGTTTTGCCGCTTTTCATGTGCTTTAAAGGCGATTCGTATCTACCTCCTGAAATCTGTTTCGTGCAATTCTGCCTTGATTTCAAATCCTCTTCTTTGCCTTCCCTCAATATATTTATGGACGAGAGTTATCATTTATAACTCTGCAGGTTTGTGAATTGCAGTGCCCTGAACCTCCATTTTACAACTCGCTTTTTTGGGAGCTGGCCGCAAAAGTGCAGGATGGCTTCAGGCCCTGTTCTGGTTCCGGGGGGCAGGCTGAGCCTGTGGTTAATTCTTCTTCCTGATGGGAAAATAGAGTGACCTGTGCCTGTCCCGACACCAAGAGCTAGTCTCTCGTTGGTTCCCCGTCTTCCCGTTCATCCTCAGGACAAATTGCAACCTGTACGGAACGGGAGGTTAAAGGTGCTGATGCTCCAAGTAGGGAGATTGCTAGTAAAGCGGCTGGAATGGCGAACCCGGGCACAAGGAGATGAGAAATGAGGTGCGTTTTAGAAACCTTTCCCCATCACACGGTGTACCATCTTCTGGGTTTCTCATGCATGTTTTCGATGTAGGAAGATGCCCTTGAAGCTGGAGATTTGGGACCCATGCGATGGGTACCACGAAGTATTACTTTAAAGGGTCTGCGTTTGCTCACCCAACCTCACCAAACCTCTCAGCCCCAAGAGTGTCCACCCTTATGCCTCATCCAGCTGTGGGTCTAGATATGGTCAATCCAGGTTGCATCACAGCCCCTGAACGCATTGTGTAAGAATTTCTCTCTCTTTCACTGTCGTTGTTTCATGGGTTTTTCAAAGTAATTTATTTTCATAATGGGGTTTAGCTGCTTTTCACTGCTGTGTTTATGCCGCTTTACACCCACTTGACACACTAACAGAGAGATATCAATACATAGGTTTTAAGATTATTACTAGTCAGGTATATTCTTGTGCGGTGAATAGGGCGTGTTGAGTCCAGTTCTCTGAGCAAGGAGTAGGTCTTGTCTACTACATATTGGGTTTATGGAACGGTATCTGAGCTAATTTGATACCCTTGTTTTATGTATCACCCCACCTCCCCTTTCCCGTTAAGCAGCCATAGTCTGTTTTCTGCATGTGTGACTCTGTTCTGTTTTGTAATTCAGTTCAAGTGTAACGGTTTTTACATTCCCTCTATCAGTGATACCTTATGAGAAGTGTCCTTTTCTGTGTGACTTATTTCACTTAGAATCGTCGTACCTAAATCCACTCATCATGCTGCTACTAACCTTATGACATTGATTTCATGGCTGAGTGATATTCCATTGTACATAAGGACCACAACTTCTTTATCCATTTTTCTCTTTCCTGGGATATTGACGGTGGAATGAAGTGGAGGTCCTTGTCAACAGAGCAGCCCTCAACTTTGGGGTGCTTGTGTCTTGCTGATTTTTAATTTTCCCAATTTATACCCCCATGAGTGGAAGTGCCCTATGCTCTCTAAGCTGTGTTTTTCAGATGTTTCAGGACACACCGTACACTTCTCCAGAGTGGCTGTTGGCAATTTACATCCCGCCCATCAGTGTAGCAAGGCTCCCATTTCTCCATGGCCTTTCCTGCATTTTTGGTTTTGACACTTTTTTCAGCATGGCCCTTTTGACCGATGGGAAGCGAGACTTCTCTGTAGCGCTGATTTGCCTTTCCAGGTTGCTTGGTTGGCCAAAAAGGGCGTATGCGTTTTTTCCTGAATATATTCAGGAAAAAACGCATACGACCTTTTTGACCAAGGGCATCATTGTCAACGTTTTGCCGCTTTTCATGTGCTTTAAAGGCGATTCGTATCTACCTCCTGAAATCTGTTTCGTGCAATTCTGCCTTGATTTCAAATCCTCTTCTTTGCCTTCCCTCAATATATTTGTGGACGAGAGTTATCATTTATAACTCTGCAGGTTTGTGAATTGCAGTGCCCTGAACCTCCATTTTACAACTCGCTTTTTTGGGAGCTGGCCGCAAAAGCGCAGGATGGCTTCAGGCCCTGTTCTGGTTCCGGGGGGCAGGCTGAGCCTGTGGTTAATTCTTCTTCCTGATGGGAAAATAGAGTGACCTGTGCCTGTCCCGACACCAAGAGCTAGTCTCTCGTTGGTTCCCCGTCTTCCCGTTCATCCTCAGGACAAATTGCAACCTGTACGGAACAGGAGGTTAAAGGTGCTGATCCTCCAAGTAGGGAGATTGCTAGTAAAGCATCTGGAATGGCGAACCCGGGCACAAGGAGATGAGAAATGAGGTGCGTTTTAGAAACCTTTCCCCATCACACGGTGTACCATCTTCTGGGTTTCTCATGCATGTTTTCGATGTAGGAAGATGCCCTTGAACCTGGAGATTTGGGACCCATGCGATGGGTACCACGCAGTATTACTTTAAAGGGTCTGCGTTTGCTCACCCAACCTCACCAAACCTCTCAGCCCCAAGAGTGTCCACCCTTATGTCTCATCCAGCTGTGGGTCTAGATATGGTCAATCCAGGTTGCATCACAGCCCCTGAACGCATTGTGTAAGAATTTCTCTCTCTTTCACTGTCGTTGTTTCATGGGTTTTTCAAAGTAATTTATTTTCATAATGGGGTTTAGCTGCTTTTCACGGCTGTGTTTATGCCGCTTTCCACCCACTTGACACACTAACAGAGAGATATCAATACATAGGTTTTAAGATTATTACTAGTCGGATATATTCTTGTGCGGTGAATAGGGCGTGTTGAGTCCAGTTCTCTGAGCAAGGAGTAGGTCTTGTCTATTACATATTGGGTTTATGGAACGGTATCTGAGCTAATTTGATACCCTTGTTTTATGTATCACCCCACCTCCCCTTTCCCGTTAAGCAGCCATAGTCTGTTTTCTGCATGTGTGACTCTGTTCTGTTTTGTAATTCAGTTCAAGTGTAACGGTTTTTACATTCCCTCTAAAAGTGATACCTTATGAGAAGTGTCCTTTTCTGTGTGACTTATTTCACTTAGAATCGTCGTACCTAAATCCACTCATCATGCTGCTACTAACCTTATGACATTGATTTCATGGCTGAGTGATATTCCATTGTACATAAGGACCACAACTTCTTTATCCATTTTTCTCTTTCCTGGGATATTGACGGTGGAATGAAGTGGAGGTCCTTGTCAACAGAGCAGCCCTCAACTTTGGGGTGCTTGTGTCTTGCTGATTTTTCATTTTCCCAATTTATACCCCCATGAGTGGAAGTGCCCTATGCTCTCTAAGCTGTGTTTTTCAGATGATTCAGGACACACCGTACACTTCTCCAGAGTGGCTGTTGGCAATTTACATCCCGCCCATCAGTGTAGCAAGGCTCCCATTTCTCCATGGCCTGTCCTACATTTCTGGTTTTGACACTTTTTTCAGCATGGCCCTTTTGACCGATGGGAAGCGAGACTTCTCTGTAGCGCTGATTTGCCTTTCCAGGTTGCTTGGTTGGCCAAAAAGGGCGTATGCGTTTTTTCCTGAATATATTCAGGAAAAAACGCATACGCCCTTTTTGGCCAAGGGCATCATTGTCAACGTTTTGCCGCTTTTCATGTGCTTTAAAGGCGATTCGTATCTACCTCCTGAAATCTGTTTCGTGCAATTCTGCCTTGATTTCAAATCCTCTTCTTTGCCTTCCCTCAATATATTTATGGACGAGAGTTATCATTTATAACTCTGCAGGTTTGTGAATTGCAGTGCCCTGAACCTCCATTTTACAACTCGCTTTTTTGGGAGCTGGCCGCAAAAGCGCAGGATGGCTTCAGGCCCTGTTCTGGTTCCGGGGGGCAGGCTGAGCCTGTGGTTAATTCTTCTTCCTGATGGGAAAATAGAGTGACCTGTGCCTGTCCCGACACCAAGAGCTAGTCTCTCGTTGGTTCCCCGTCTTCCCGTTCATCCTCAGGACAAATTGCAACCTGTACGGAACGGGAGGTTAAAGGTGCTGATGCTCCAAGTAGGGAGATTGCTAGTAAAGCGGCTGGAATGGCGAACCCGGGCACAAGGAGATGAGAAATGAGGTGCGTTTTAGAAACCTTTCCCCATCACACGGTGTACCATCTTCTGGGTTTCTCATGCATGTTTTCGATGTAGGAAGATGCCCTTGAAGCTGGAGATTTGGGACCCATGCGATGGGTACCACGAAGTATTACTTTAAAGGGTCTGCGTTTGCTCACCCAACCTCACCAAACCTCTCAGCCCCAAGAGTGTCCACCCTTATGCCTCATCCAGCTGTGGGTCTAGATATGGTCAATCCAGGTTGCATCACAGCCCCTGAACGCATTGTGTAAGAATTTCTCTCTCTTTCACTGTCGTTGTTTCATGGGTTTTTCAAAGTAATTTATTTTCATAATGGGGTTTAGCTGCTTTTCACTGCTGTGTTTATGCCGCTTTACACCCACTTGACACACTAACAGAGAGATATCAATACATAGGTTTTAAGATTATTACTAGTCAGGTATATTCTTGTGCGGTGAATAGGGCGTGTTGAGTCCAGTTCTCTGAGCAAGGAGTAGGTCTTGTCTACTACATATTGGGTTTATGGAACGGTATCTGAGCTAATTTGATACCCTTGTTTTATGTATCACCCCACCTCCCCTTTCCCGTTAAGCAGCCATAGTCTGTTTTCTGCATGTGTGACTCTGTTCTGTTTTGTAATTCAGTTCAAGTGTAACGGTTTTTACATTCCCTCTATCAGTGATACCTTATGAGAAGTGTCCTTTTCTGTGTGACTTATTTCACTTAGAATCGTCGTACCTAAATCCACTCATCATGCTGCTACTAACCTTATGACATTGATTTCATGGCTGAGTGATATTCCATTGTACATAAGGACCACAACTTCTTTATCCATTTTTCTCTTTCCTGGGATATTTAAGGTGGAATGAAGTGGAGGTCCTTGTCAACAGAGCAGCCCTCAACTTTGGGGTGCTTGTGTCTTGCTGATTTTTAATTTTCCCAATTTATACCCCCATGAGTGGAAGTGCCCTATGCTCTCTAAGCTGTGTTTTTCAGATGTTTCAGGACACACCGTACACTTCTCCAGAGTGGCTGTTGGCAATTTACATCCCGCCCATCAGTGTAGCAAGGCTCCCATTTCTCCATGGCCTTTCCTGCATTTTTGGTTTTGACACTTTTTTCAGCATGGCCCTTTTGACCGATGGGAAGCGAGACTTCTCTGTAGCGCTGATTTGCCTTTCCAGGTTGCTTGGTTGGCCAAAAAGGGCGTATGCGTTTTTTCCTGAATATATTCAGGAAAAAACGCATACGACCTTTTTGACCAAGGGCATCATTGTCAACGTTTTGCCGCTTTTCATGTGCTTTAAAGGCGATTCGTATCTACCTCCTGAAATCTGTTTCGTGCAATTCTGCCTTGATTTCAAATCCTCTTCTTTGCCTTCCCTCAATATATTTGTGGACGAGAGTTATCATTTATAACTCTGCAGGTTTGTGAATTGCAGTGCCCTGAACCTCCATTTTACAACTCGCTTTTTTGGGAGCTGGCCGCAAAAGCGCAGGATGGCTTCAGGCCCTGTTCTGGTTCCGGGGGGCAGGCTGAGCCTGTGGTTAATTCTTCTTCCTGATGGGAAAATAGAGTGACCTGTGCCTGTCCCGACACCAAGAGCTAGTCTCTCGTTGGTTCCCCGTCTTCCCGTTCATCCTCAGGACAAATTGCAACCTGTACGGAACAGGAGGTTAAAGGTGCTGATCCTCCAAGTAGGGAGATTGCTAGTAAAGCATCTGGAATGGCGAACCCGGGCACAAGGAGATGAGAAATGAGGTGCGTTTTAGAAACCTTTCCCCATCACACGGTGTACCATCTTCTGGGTTTCTCATGCATGTTTTCGATGTAGGAAGATGCCCTTGAACCTGGAGATTTGGGACCCATGCGATGGGTACCACGCAGTATTACTTTAAAGGGTCTGCGTTTGCTCACCCAACCTCACCAAACCTCTCAGCCCCAAGAGTGTCCACCCTTATGTCTCATCCAGCTGTGGGTCTAGATATGGTCAATCCAGGTTGCATCACAGCCCCTGAACGCATTGTGTAAGAATTTCTCTCTCTTTCACTGTCGTTGTTTCATGGGTTTTTCAAAGTAATTTATTTTCATAATGGGGTTTAGCTGCTTTTCACGGCTGTGTTTATGCCGCTTTCCACCCACTTGACACACTAACAGAGAGATATCAATACATAGGTTTTAAGATTATTACTAGTCGGATATATTCTTGTGCGGTGAATAGGGCGTGTTGAGTCCAGTTCTCTGAGCAAGGAGTAGGTCTTGTCTATTACATATTGGGTTTATGGAACGGTATCTGAGCTAATTTGATACCCTTGTTTTATGTATCACCCCACCTCCCCTTTCCCGTTAAGCAGCCATAGTCTGTTTTCTGCATGTGTGATTCTGTTCTGTTTTGTAATTCAGTTCAAGTGTAACGGTTTTTACATTCCCTCTAAAAGTGATACCTTATGAGAAGTGTCCTTTTCTGTGTGACTTATTTCACTTAGAATCGTCGTACCTAAATCCACTCATCATGCTGCTACTAACCTTATGACATTGATTTCATGGCTGAGTGATATTCCATTGTACATAAGGACCACAACTTCTTTATCCATTTTTCTCTTTCCTGGGATATTGACGGTGGAATGAAGTGGAGGTCCTTGTCAACAGAGCAGCCCTCAACTTTGGGGTGCTTGTGTCTTGCTGATTTTTCATTTTCCCAATTTATACCCCCATGAGTGGAAGTGCCCTATGCTCTCTAAGCTGTGTTTTTCAGATGATTCAGGACACACCGTACACTTCTCCAGAGTGGCTGTTGGCAATTTACATCCCGCCCATCAGTGTAGCAAGGCTCCCATTTCTCCATGGCCTGTCCTACATTTCTGGTTTTGACACTTTTTTCAGCATGGCCCTTTTGACCGATGGGAAGCGAGACTTCTCTGTAGCGCTGATTTGCCTTTCCAGGTTGCTTGGTTGGCCAAAAAGGGCGTATGCGTTTTTTCCTGAATATATTCAGGAAAAAACGCATACGCCCTTTTTGGCCAAGGGCATCATTGTCAACGTTTTGCCGCTTTTCATGTGCTTTAAAGGCGATTCGTATCTACCTCCTGAAATCTGTTTCGTGCAATTCTGCCTTGATTTCAAATCCTCTTCTTTGCCTTCCCTCAATATATTTGTGGACGAGAGTTATCATTTATAACTCTGCAGGTTTGTGAATTGCAGTGCCCTGAACCTCCATTTTACAACTCGCTTTTTTGGGAGCTGGCCGCAAAAGCGCAGGATGGCTTCAGGCCCTGTTCTGGTTCCGGGGGGCAGGCTGAGCCTGTGGTTAATTCTTCTTCCTGATGGGAAAATAGAGTGACCTGTGCCTGTCCCGACACCAAGAGCTAGTCTCTCGTTGGTTCCCCGTCTTCCCGTTCATCCTCAGGACAAATTGCAACCTGTACGGAACGGGAGGTTAAAGGTGCTGATGCTCCAAGTAGGGAGATTGCTAGTAAAGCGGCTGGAATGGCGAACCCGGGCACAAGGAGATGAGAAATGAGGTGCGTTTTAGAAACCTTTCCCCATCACACGGTGTACCATCTTCTGGGTTTCTCATGCATGTTTTCGATGTAGGAAGATGCCCTTGAACCTGGAGATTTGGGACCCATGCGATGGGTACCACGCAGTATTACTTTAAAGGGTCTGCGTTTGCTCACCCAACCTCACCAAACCTCTCAGCCCCAAGAGTGTCCACCCTTATGTCTCATCCAGCTGTGGGTCTAGATATGGTCAATCCAGGTTGCATCACAGCCCCTGAACTCATTGTGTAAGAATTTCTATCTCTTTCACTGTCGTTGTTTCATGGGTTTTTCAAAGTAATTTATTTTCATAATGGGGTTTAGCTGCTTTTCACTGCTGTGTTTATGCCGCTTTACACCCACTTGACACACTAACAGAGAGATATCAATACATAGGTTTTAAGATTATTACTAGTCAGGTATATTCTTGTGCGGTGAATAGGGCGTGTTGAGTCCAGTTCTCTGAGCAAGGAGTAGGTCTTGTCTACTACATATTGGGTTTATGGAACGGTATCTGAGCTAATTTGATACCCTTGTTTTATGTATCACCCCACCTCCCCTTTCCCGTTAAGCAGCCATAGTCTGTTTTCTGCATGTGTGACTCTGTTCTGTTTTGTAATTCAGTTCAAGTGTAACGGTTTTTACATTCCCTCTAAAAGTGATACCTTATGAGAAGTGTCCTTTTCTGTGTGACTTATTTCACTTAGAATCGTCGTACCTAAATCCACTCATCATGCTGCTACTAACCTTATGACATTGATTTCATGGCTGAGTGATATTCCATTGTACATAAGGACCACAACTTCTTTATCCATTTTTCTCTTTCCTGGGATATTGACGGTGGAATGAAGTGGAGGTCCTTGTCAACAGAGCAGCCCTCAACTTTGGGGTGCTTGTGTCTTGCTGATTTTTCATTTTCCCAATTTATACCCCCATGAGTGGAAGTGCCCTATGCTCTCTAAGCTGTGTTTTTCAGATGATTCAGGACACACCGTACACTTCTCCAGAGTGGCTGTTGGCAATTTACATCCCGCCCATCAGTGTAGCAAGGCTCCCATTTCTCCATGGCCTG
Source organism: Balaenoptera borealis (assembly GCF_965194805.1). Taxonomy (NCBI): domain Eukaryota; kingdom Metazoa; phylum Chordata; class Mammalia; order Artiodactyla; family Balaenopteridae; genus Balaenoptera; species Balaenoptera borealis. The sequence goes on along the minus strand of NW_028123894.1, from coordinate 454,982 downwards.
TACTGCATTTCTGGTTTTGACACTTTTTTCAGCATGGCCCTTTTGACCGATGGGAAGCGAGACTTCTCTGTAGCGCTGATTTGCCTTTCCAGGTTGCTTGGTTGGCCAAAAAGGGCGTATGCGTTTTTTCCTGAATATATTCAGGAAAAAACGCATACGCCCTTTTTGGCCAAGGGCATCATTGTCAACGTTTTGCCGCTTTTCATGTGCTTTAAAGGCGATTCGTATCTACCTCCTGAAATCTGTTTCGTGCAATTCTGCCTTGATTTCAAATCCTCTTCTTTGCCTTCCCTCAATATATTTATGGACGAGAGTTATCATTTATAACTCTGCAGGTTTGTGAATTGCAGTGCCCTGAACCTCCATTTTACAACTCGCTTTTTTGGGAGCTGGCCGCAAAAGTGCAGGATGGCTTCAGGCCCTGTTCTGGTTCCGGGGGGCAGGCTGAGCCTGTGGTTAATTCTTCTTCCTGATGGGAAAATAGAGTGACCTGTGCCTGTCCCGACACCAAGAGCTAGTCTCTCGTTGGTTCCCCGTCTTCCCGTTCATCCTCAGGACAAATTGCAACCTGTACGGAACGGGAGGTTAAAGGTGCTGATGCTCCAAGTAGGGAGATTGCTAGTAAAGCGGCTGGAATGGCGAACCCGGGCACAAGGAGATGAGAAATGAGGTGCGTTTTAGAAACCTTTCCCCATCACACGGTGTACCATCTTCTGGGTTTCTCATGCATGTTTTCGATGTAGGAAGATGCCCTTGAAGCTGGAGATTTGGGACCCATGCGATGGGTACCACGAAGTATTACTTTAAAGGGTCTGCGTTTGCTCACCCAACCTCACCAAACCTCTCAGCCCCAAGAGTGTCCACCCTTATGCCTCATCCAGCTGTGGGTCTAGATATGGTCAATCCAGGTTGCATCACAGCCCCTGAACGCATTGTGTAAGAATTTCTCTCTCTTTCACTGTCGTTGTTTCATGGGTTTTTCAAAGTAATTTATTTTCATAATGGGGTTTAGCTGCTTTTCACTGCTGTGTTTATGCCGCTTTACACCCACTTGACACACTAACAGAGAGATATCAATACATAGGTTTTAAGATTATTACTAGTCAGGTATATTCTTGTGCGGTGAATAGGGCGTGTTGAGTCCAGTTCTCTGAGCAAGGAGTAGGTCTTGTCTACTACATATTGGGTTTATGGAACGGTATCTGAGCTAATTTGATACCCTTGTTTTATGTATCACCCCACCTCCCCTTTCCCGTTAAGCAGCCATAGTCTGTTTTCTGCATGTGTGACTCTGTTCTGTTTTGTAATTCAGTTCAAGTGTAACGGTTTTTACATTCCCTCTATCAGTGATACCTTATGAGAAGTGTCCTTTTCTGTGTGACTTATTTCACTTAGAATCGTCGTACCTAAATCCACTCATCATGCTGCTACTAACCTTATGACATTGATTTCATGGCTGAGTGATATTCCATTGTACATAAGGACCACAACTTCTTTATCCATTTTTCTCTTTCCTGGGATATTGACGGTGGAATGAAGTGGAGGTCCTTGTCAACAGAGCAGCCCTCAACTTTGGGGTGCTTGTGTCTTGCTGATTTTTAATTTTCCCAATTTATACCCCCATGAGTGGAAGTGCCCTATGCTCTCTAAGCTGTGTTTTTCAGATGTTTCAGGACACACCGTACACTTCTCCAGAGTGGCTGTTGGCAATTTACATCCCGCCCATCAGTGTAGCAAGGCTCCCATTTCTCCATGGCCTTTCCTGCATTTTTGGTTTTGACACTTTTTTCAGCATGGCCCTTTTGACCGATGGGAAGCGAGACTTCTCTGTAGCGCTGATTTGCCTTTCCAGGTTGCTTGGTTGGCCAAAAAGGGCGTATGCGTTTTTTCCTGAATATATTCAGGAAAAAACGCATACGACCTTTTTGACCAAGGGCATCATTGTCAACGTTTTGCCGCTTTTCATGTGCTTTAAAGGCGATTCGTATCTACCTCCTGAAATCTGTTTCGTGCAATTCTGCCTTGATTTCAAATCCTCTTCTTTGCCTTCCCTCAATATATTTGTGGACGAGAGTTATCATTTATAACTCTGCAGGTTTGTGAATTGCAGTGCCCTGAACCTCCATTTTACAACTCGCTTTTTTGGGAGCTGGCCGCAAAAGCGCAGGATGGCTTCAGGCCCTGTTCTGGTTCCGGGGGGCAGGCTGAGCCTGTGGTTAATTCTTCTTCCTGATGGGAAAATAGAGTGACCTGTGCCTGTCCCGACACCAAGAGCTAGTCTCTCGTTGGTTCCCCGTCTTCCCGTTCATCCTCAGGACAAATTGCAACCTGTACGGAACAGGAGGTTAAAGGTGCTGATCCTCCAAGTAGGGAGATTGCTAGTAAAGCATCTGGAATGGCGAACCCGGGCACAAGGAGATGAGAAATGAGGTGCGTTTTAGAAACCTTTCCCCATCACACGGTGTACCATCTTCTGGGTTTCTCATGCATGTTTTCGATGTAGGAAGATGCCCTTGAACCTGGAGATTTGGGACCCATGCGATGGGTACCACGCAGTATTACTTTAAAGGGTCTGCGTTTGCTCACCCAACCTCACCAAACCTCTCAGCCCCAAGAGTGTCCACCCTTATGTCTCATCCAGCTGTGGGTCTAGATATGGTCAATCCAGGTTGCATCACAGCCCCTGAACGCATTGTGTAAGAATTTCTCTCTCTTTCACTGTCGTTGTTTCATGGGTTTTTCAAAGTAATTTATTTTCATAATGGGGTTTAGCTGCTTTTCACGGCTGTGTTTATGCCGCTTTCCACCCACTTGACACACTAACAGAGAGATATCAATACATAGGTTTTAAGATTATTACTAGTCGGATATATTCTTGTGCGGTGAATAGGGCGTGTTGAGTCCAGTTCTCTGAGCAAGGAGTAGGTCTTGTCTATTACATATTGGGTTTATGGAACGGTATCTGAGCTAATTTGATACCCTTGTTTTATGTATCACCCCACCTCCCCTTTCCCGTTAAGCAGCCATAGTCTGTTTTCTGCATGTGTGACTCTGTTCTGTTTTGTAATTCAGTTCAAGTGTAACGGTTTTTACATTCCCTCTAAAAGTGATACCTTATGAGAAGTGTCCTTTTCTGTGTGACTTATTTCACTTAGAATCGTCGTACCTAAATCCACTCATCATGCTGCTACTAACCTTATGACATTGATTTCATGGCTGAGTGATATTCCATTGTACATAAGGACCACAACTTCTTTATCCATTTTTCTCTTTCCTGGGATATTGACGGTGGAATGAAGTGGAGGTCCTTGTCAACAGAGCAGCCCTCAACTTTGGGGTGCTTGTGTCTTGCTGATTTTTCATTTTCCCAATTTATACCCCCATGAGTGGAAGTGCCCTATGCTCTCTAAGCTGTGTTTTTCAGATGATTCAGGACACACCGTACACTTCTCCAGAGTGGCTGTTGGCAATTTACATCCCGCCCATCAGTGTAGCAAGGCTCCCATTTCTCCATGGCCTGTCCTACATTTCTGGTTTTGACACTTTTTTCAGCATGGCCCTTTTGACCGATGGGAAGCGAGACTTCTCTGTAGCGCTGATTTGCCTTTCCAGGTTGCTTGGTTGGCCAAAAAGGGCGTATGCGTTTTTTCCTGAATATATTCAGGAAAAAACGCATACGCCCTTTTTGGCCAAGGGCATCATTGTCAACGTTTTGCCGCTTTTCATGTGCTTTAAAGGCGATTCGTATCTACCTCCTGAAATCTGTTTCGTGCAATTCTGCCTTGATTTCAAATCCTCTTCTTTGCCTTCCCTCAATATATTTATGGACGAGAGTTATCATTTATAACTCTGCAGGTTTGTGAATTGCAGTGCCCTGAACCTCCATTTTACAACTCGCTTTTTTGGGAGCTGGCCGCAAAAGCGCAGGATGGCTTCAGGCCCTGTTCTGGTTCCGGGGGGCAGGCTGAGCCTGTGGTTAATTCTTCTTCCTGATGGGAAAATAGAGTGACCTGTGCCTGTCCCGACACCAAGAGCTAGTCTCTCGTTGGTTCCCCGTCTTCCCGTTCATCCTCAGGACAAATTGCAACCTGTACGGAACGGGAGGTTAAAGGTGCTGATGCTCCAAGTAGGGAGATTGCTAGTAAAGCGGCTGGAATGGCGAACCCGGGCACAAGGAGATGAGAAATGAGGTGCGTTTTAGAAACCTTTCCCCATCACACGGTGTACCATCTTCTGGGTTTCTCATGCATGTTTTCGATGTAGGAAGATGCCCTTGAAGCTGGAGATTTGGGACCCATGCGATGGGTACCACGAAGTATTACTTTAAAGGGTCTGCGTTTGCTCACCCAACCTCACCAAACCTCTCAGCCCCAAGAGTGTCCACCCTTATGCCTCATCCAGCTGTGGGTCTAGATATGGTCAATCCAGGTTGCATCACAGCCCCTGAACGCATTGTGTAAGAATTTCTCTCTCTTTCACTGTCGTTGTTTCATGGGTTTTTCAAAGTAATTTATTTTCATAATGGGGTTTAGCTGCTTTTCACTGCTGTGTTTATGCCGCTTTACACCCACTTGACACACTAACAGAGAGATATCAATACATAGGTTTTAAGATTATTACTAGTCAGGTATATTCTTGTGCGGTGAATAGGGCGTGTTGAGTCCAGTTCTCTGAGCAAGGAGTAGGTCTTGTCTACTACATATTGGGTTTATGGAACGGTATCTGAGCTAATTTGATACCCTTGTTTTATGTATCACCCCACCTCCCCTTTCCCGTTAAGCAGCCATAGTCTGTTTTCTGCATGTGTGACTCTGTTCTGTTTTGTAATTCAGTTCAAGTGTAACGGTTTTTACATTCCCTCTATCAGTGATACCTTATGAGAAGTGTCCTTTTCTGTGTGACTTATTTCACTTAGAATCGTCGTACCTAAATCCACTCATCATGCTGCTACTAACCTTATGACATTGATTTCATGGCTGAGTGATATTCCATTGTACATAAGGACCACAACTTCTTTATCCATTTTTCTCTTTCCTGGGATATTTAAGGTGGAATGAAGTGGAGGTCCTTGTCAACAGAGCAGCCCTCAACTTTGGGGTGCTTGTGTCTTGCTGATTTTTAATTTTCCCAATTTATACCCCCATGAGTGGAAGTGCCCTATGCTCTCTAAGCTGTGTTTTTCAGATGTTTCAGGACACACCGTACACTTCTCCAGAGTGGCTGTTGGCAATTTACATCCCGCCCATCAGTGTAGCAAGGCTCCCATTTCTCCATGGCCTTTCCTGCATTTTTGGTTTTGACACTTTTTTCAGCATGGCCCTTTTGACCGATGGGAAGCGAGACTTCTCTGTAGCGCTGATTTGCCTTTCCAGGTTGCTTGGTTGGCCAAAAAGGGCGTATGCGTTTTTTCCTGAATATATTCAGGAAAAAACGCATACGACCTTTTTGACCAAGGGCATCATTGTCAACGTTTTGCCGCTTTTCATGTGCTTTAAAGGCGATTCGTATCTACCTCCTGAAATCTGTTTCGTGCAATTCTGCCTTGATTTCAAATCCTCTTCTTTGCCTTCCCTCAATATATTTGTGGACGAGAGTTATCATTTATAACTCTGCAGGTTTGTGAATTGCAGTGCCCTGAACCTCCATTTTACAACTCGCTTTTTTGGGAGCTGGCCGCAAAAGCGCAGGATGGCTTCAGGCCCTGTTCTGGTTCCGGGGGGCAGGCTGAGCCTGTGGTTAATTCTTCTTCCTGATGGGAAAATAGAGTGACCTGTGCCTGTCCCGACACCAAGAGCTAGTCTCTCGTTGGTTCCCCGTCTTCCCGTTCATCCTCAGGACAAATTGCAACCTGTACGGAACAGGAGGTTAAAGGTGCTGATCCTCCAAGTAGGGAGATTGCTAGTAAAGCATCTGGAATGGCGAACCCGGGCACAAGGAGATGAGAAATGAGGTGCGTTTTAGAAACCTTTCCCCATCACACGGTGTACCATCTTCTGGGTTTCTCATGCATGTTTTCGATGTAGGAAGATGCCCTTGAACCTGGAGATTTGGGACCCATGCGATGGGTACCACGCAGTATTACTTTAAAGGGTCTGCGTTTGCTCACCCAACCTCACCAAACCTCTCAGCCCCAAGAGTGTCCACCCTTATGTCTCATCCAGCTGTGGGTCTAGATATGGTCAATCCAGGTTGCATCACAGCCCCTGAACGCATTGTGTAAGAATTTCTCTCTCTTTCACTGTCGTTGTTTCATGGGTTTTTCAAAGTAATTTATTTTCATAATGGGGTTTAGCTGCTTTTCACGGCTGTGTTTATGCCGCTTTCCACCCACTTGACACACTAACAGAGAGATATCAATACATAGGTTTTAAGATTATTACTAGTCGGATATATTCTTGTGCGGTGAATAGGGCGTGTTGAGTCCAGTTCTCTGAGCAAGGAGTAGGTCTTGTCTATTACATATTGGGTTTATGGAACGGTATCTGAGCTAATTTGATACCCTTGTTTTATGTATCACCCCACCTCCCCTTTCCCGTTAAGCAGCCATAGTCTGTTTTCTGCATGTGTGATTCTGTTCTGTTTTGTAATTCAGTTCAAGTGTAACGGTTTTTACATTCCCTCTAAAAGTGATACCTTATGAGAAGTGTCCTTTTCTGTGTGACTTATTTCACTTAGAATCGTCGTACCTAAATCCACTCATCATGCTGCTACTAACCTTATGACATTGATTTCATGGCTGAGTGATATTCCATTGTACATAAGGACCACAACTTCTTTATCCATTTTTCTCTTTCCTGGGATATTGACGGTGGAATGAAGTGGAGGTCCTTGTCAACAGAGCAGCCCTCAACTTTGGGGTGCTTGTGTCTTGCTGATTTTTCATTTTCCCAATTTATACCCCCATGAGTGGAAGTGCCCTATGCTCTCTAAGCTGTGTTTTTCAGATGATTCAGGACACACCGTACACTTCTCCAGAGTGGCTGTTGGCAATTTACATCCCGCCCATCAGTGTAGCAAGGCTCCCATTTCTCCATGGCCTGTCCTACATTTCTGGTTTTGACACTTTTTTCAGCATGGCCCTTTTGACCGATGGGAAGCGAGACTTCTCTGTAGCGCTGATTTGCCTTTCCAGGTTGCTTGGTTGGCCAAAAAGGGCGTATGCGTTTTTTCCTGAATATATTCAGGAAAAAACGCATACGCCCTTTTTGGCCAAGGGCATCATTGTCAACGTTTTGCCGCTTTTCATGTGCTTTAAAGGCGATTCGTATCTACCTCCTGAAATCTGTTTCGTGCAATTCTGCCTTGATTTCAAATCCTCTTCTTTGCCTTCCCTCAATATATTTGTGGACGAGAGTTATCATTTATAACTCTGCAGGTTTGTGAATTGCAGTGCCCTGAACCTCCATTTTACAACTCGCTTTTTTGGGAGCTGGCCGCAAAAGCGCAGGATGGCTTCAGGCCCTGTTCTGGTTCCGGGGGGCAGGCTGAGCCTGTGGTTAATTCTTCTTCCTGATGGGAAAATAGAGTGACCTGTGCCTGTCCCGACACCAAGAGCTAGTCTCTCGTTGGTTCCCCGTCTTCCCGTTCATCCTCAGGACAAATTGCAACCTGTACGGAACAGGAGGTTAAAGGTGCTGATGCTCCAAGTAGGGAGATTGCTAGTAAAGTGGCTGGAATGGCGAACCCGGGCACAAGGAGATGAGAAATGAGGTGCGTTTTAGAAACCTTTCCCCATCACACGGTGTACCATCTTCTGGGTTTCTCATGCATGTTTTCGATGTAGGAAGATGCCCTTGAACCTGGAGATTTGGGACCCATGCGATGGGTACCACGCAGTATTACTATAAAGGGTCTGCGTTTGCTCACCCAACCTCACCAAACCTCTCAGCCCCAAGAGTGTCCACCCTTATGTCTCATCCAGCTGTGGGTCTAGATATGGTCAATACAGGTAGCATCACAGCCCCTGAACGCATTGTGTAAGAATTTCTCTCTCTTTCACTGTCGTTGTTTCATGGGTTTTTCAAAGTAATTTATTTTCATAATGGGGTTTAGCTGCTTTTCACGGCTGTGTTTATGCCGCTTTCCACCCACTTGACACACTAACAGAGAGATATCAATACATAGGTTTTAAGATTATTACTAGTCGGATATATTCTTGTGCGGTGAATAGGGCGTGTTGAGTCCAGTTCTCTGAGCAAGGAGTAGGTCTTGTCTATTACATATTGGGTTTATGGAACGGTATCTGAGCTAATTTGATACCCTTGTTTTATGTATCACCCCACCTCCCCTTTCCCGTTAAGCAGCCATAGTCTGTTTTCTGCATGTGTGACTCTGTTCTGTTTTGTAATTCAGTTCAAGTGTAACGGTTTTTACATTCCCTCTATCAGTGATACCTTATGAGAAGTGTCCTTTTCTGTGTGACTTATTTCACTTAGAATCGTCGTACCTAAATCCACTCATCATGCTGCTACTAACCTTATGACATTGATTTCATGGCTGAGTGATATTCCATTGTACATAAGGACCACAACTTCTTTATCCATTTTTCTCTTTCCTGGGATATTTAAGGTGGAATGAAGTGGAGGTCCTTGTCAACAGAGCAGCCCTCAACTTTGGGGTGCTTGTGTCTTGCTGATTTTTAATTTTCCCAATTTATACCCCCATGAGTGGAAGTGCCCTATGCTCTCTAAGCTGTGTTTTTCAGATGTTTCAGGACACACCGTACACTTCTCCAGAGTGGCTGTTGGCAATTTACATCCCGCCCATCAGTGTAGCAAGGCTCCCATTTCTCCATGGCCTGTCCTGCATTTCTGGTTTTGACACTTTTTTCAGCATGGCCCTTTTGACCAATGGGAAGCGAGACTTCTCTGTAGCGCTGATTTGCCTTTCCAGGTTGCTTGGTTGGCCAAAAAGGGCGTATGCGTTTTTTCCTGTATATATTTAGGAAAAAACGCATACGCCCTTTTTGGCCAAGGGCATCATTGTCAACGTTTTGCCGCTTTTCATGTGCTTTAAAGGCGATTCGTATCTACCTCCTGAAATCTGTTTCGTGCAATTCTGCCTTGATTTCAAATCCTCTTCTTTGCCTTCCCTCAATATATTTGTGGACGAGAGTTATCATTTATAACTCTGCAGGTTTGTGAATTGCAGTGCCCTGAACCTCCATTTTACAACTCGCTTTTTTGGGAGCTGGCCGCAAAAGCGCAGGATGGCTTCAGGCCCTGTTCTGGTTCCGGGGGGCAGGCTGAGCCTGTGGTTAATTCTTCTTCCTGATGGGAAAATAGAGTGACCTGTGCCTGTCCCGACACCAAGAGCTAGTCTCTCGTTGGTTCCCCGTCTTCCCGTTCATCCTCAGGACAAATTGCAACCTGTACGGAACAGGAGGTTAAAGGTGCTGATGCTCCAAGTAGGGAGATTGCTAGTAAAGCGGCTGGAAAGGCGAACCCGGGCACAAGGAGATGAGAAATGAGGTGCGTTTTAGAAACCTTTCCCCATCACACGGTGTACCATCTTCTGGGTTTCTCATGCATGTTTTCGATGTAGGAAGATGCCCTTGAACCTGGAGATTTGGGACCCATGCGATGGGTACCACGCAGTATTACTTTAAAGGGTCTGCGTTTGCTCACCCAACCTCACCAAACCTCTCAGCCCCAAGAGTGTCCACCCTTATGTCTCATCCAGCTGTGGGTCTAGATATGGTCAATCCAGGTTGCATCACAGCCCCTGAACTCATTGTGTAAGAATTTCTATCTCTTTCACTGTCGTTGTTTCATGGGTTTTTCAAAGTAATTTATTTTCATAATGGGGTTTAGCTGCTTTTCACTGCTGTGTTTATGCCGCTTTACACCCACTTGACACACTAACAGAGAGATATCAATACATAGGTTTTAAGATTATTACTAGTCAGGTATATTCTTGTGCGGTGAATAGGGCGTGTTGAGTCCAGTTCTCTGAGCAAGGAGTAGGTCTTGTCTACTACATATTGGGTTTATGGAACGGTATCTGAGCTAATTTGATACCCTTGTTTTATGTATCACCCCACCTCCCCTTTCCCGTTAAGCAGCCATAGTCTGTTTTCTGCATGTGTGACTCTGTTCTGTTTTGTAATTCAGTTCAAGTGTAACGGTTTTTACATTCCCTCTATCAGTGATACCTTATGAGAAGTGTCCTTTTCTGTGTGACTTATTTCACTTAGAATCGTCGTACCTAAATCCACTCATTATGCTGCTACTAACCTTATGACATTGATTTCATGGCTGAGTGATATTCCATTGTACATAAGGACCACAACTTCTTTATCCATTTTTCTCTTTCCTGGGATATTGACGGTGGAATGAAGTGGAGGTCCTTGTCAACAGAGCAGCCCTCAACTTTCGGGTGCTTGTGTCTTGCTGATTTTTAATTTTCCCAATTTATACCCCCATGAGTGGAAGTGCCCTATGCTCTCTAAGCTGTGTTTTTCAGATGTTTCAGGACACACCGTACACTTCTCCAGAGTGGCTGTTGGCAATTTACATCCCGCCCATCAGTGTAGCAAGGCTCCCATTTCTCCATGGCCTGTCCTGCATTTCTGGTTTTGACACTTTTTTCAGCATGGCCCTTTTGACCGATGGGAAGCGAGACTTCTCTGTAGCGCTGATTTGCCTTTCCAGGTTGCTTGGTTGGCCAAAAAGGGCGTATGCGTTTTTTCCTGAATATATTCAGGAAAAAACGCATACGCCCTTTTTGGCCAAGGGCATCATTGTCAACGTTTTGCCGCTTTTCATGTGCTTTAAAGGCGATTCGTATCTACCTCCTGAAATCTGTTTCGTGCAATTCTGCCTTGATTTCAAATCCTCTTCTTTGCCTTCCCTCAATATATTTGTGGACGAGAGTTATCATTTATAACTCTGCAGGTTTGTGAATTGCAGTGCCCTGAACCTCCATTTTACAACTCGCTTTTTTGGGAGCTGGCCGCAAAAGCGCAGGATGGCTTCAGGCCCTGTTCTGGTTCCGGGGGGCAGGCTGAGCCTGTGGTTAATTCTTCTTCCTGATGGGAAAATAGAGTGACCTGTGCCTGTCCCGACACCAAGAGCTAGTCTCTCGTTGGTTCCCCGTCTTCCCGTTCATCCTCAGGACAAATTGCAACCTGTACGGAACAGGAGGTTAAAGGTGCTGATGCTCCAAGTAGGGAGATTGCTAGTAAAGCGGCTGGAAAGGCGAACCCGGGCACAAGGAGATGAGAAATGAGGTGCGTTTTAGAAACCTTTCCCCATCACACGGTGTACCATCTTCTGGGTTTCTCATGCATGTTTTCGATGTAGGAAGATGCCCTTGAACCTGGAGATTTGGGACCCATGCGATGGGTACCACGCAGTATTACTTTAAAGGGTCTGCGTTTGCTCACCCAACCTCACCAAACCTCTCAGCCCCAAGAGTGTCCACCCTTATGTCTCATCCAGCTGTGGGTCTAGATATGGTCAATCCAGGTTGCATCACAGCCCCTGAACTCATTGTGTAAGAATTTCTATCTCTTTCACTGTCGTTGTTTCATGGGTTTTTCAAAGTAATTTATTTTCATAATGGGGTTTAGCTGCTTTTCACTGCTGTGTTTATGCCGCTTTACACCCACTTGACACACTAACAGAGAGATATCAATACATAGGTTTTAAGATTATTACTAGTCAGGTATATTCTTGTGCGGTGAATAGGGCGTGTTGAGTCCAGTTCTCTGAGCAAGGAGTAGGTCTTGTCTACTACATATTGGGTTTATGGAACGGTATCTGAGCTAATTTGATACCCTTGTTTTATGTATCACCCCACCTCCCCTTTCCCGTTAAGCAGCCATAGTCTGTTTTCTGCATGTGTGACTCTGTTCTGTTTTGTAATTCAGTTCAAGTGTAACGGTTTTTACATTCCCTCTAAAAGTGATACCTTATGAGAAGTGTCCTTTTCTGTGTGACTTATTTCACTTAGAATCGTCGTACCTAAATCCACTCATCATGCTGCTACTAACCTTATGACATTGATTTCATGGCTGAGTGATATTCCATTGTACATAAGGACCACAACTTCTTTATCCATTTTTCTCTTTCCTGGGATATTGACGGTGGAATGAAGTGGAGGTCCTTGTCAACAGAGCAGCCCTCAACTTTGGGGTGCTTGTGTCTTGCTGATTTTTCATTTTCCCAATTTATACCCCCATGAGTGGAAGTGCCCTATGCTCTCTAAGCTGTGTTTTTCAGATGATTCAGGACACACCGTACACTTCTCCAGAGTGGCTGTTGGCAATTTACATCCCGCCCATCAGTGTAGCAAGGCTCCCATTTCTCCATGGCCTGTACTGCATTTCTGGTTTTGACACTTTTTTCAGCATGGCCCTTTTGACCGATGGGAAGCGAGACTTCTCTGTAGCGCTGATTTGCCTTTCCAGGTTGCTTGGTTGGCCAAAAAGGGCGTATGCGTTTTTTCCTGAATATATTCAGGAAAAAACGCATACGCCCTTTTTGGCCAAGGGCATCATTGTCAACGTTTTGCCGCTTTTCATGTGCTTTAAAGGCGATTCGTATCTACCTCCTGAAATCTGTTTCGTGCAATTCTGCCTTGATTTCAAATCCTCTTCTTTGCCTTCCCTCAATATATTTATGGACGAGAGTTATCATTTATAACTCTGCAGGTTTGTGAATTGCAGTGCCCTGAACCTCCATTTTACAACTCGCTTTTTTGGGAGCTGGCCGCAAAAGTGCAGGATGGCTTCAGGCCCTGTTCTGGTTCCGGGGGGCAGGCTGAGCCTGTGGTTAATTCTTCTTCCTGATGGGAAAATAGAGTGACCTGTGCCTGTCCCGACACCAAGAGCTAGTCTCTCGTTGGTTCCCCGTCTTCCCGTTCATCCTCAGGACAAATTGCAACCTGTACGGAACGGGAGGTTAAAGGTGCTGATGCTCCAAGTAGGGAGATTGCTAGTAAAGCGGCTGGAATGGCGAACCCGGGCACAAGGAGATGAGAAATGAGGTGCGTTTTAGAAACCTTTCCCCATCACACGGTGTACCATCTTCTGGGTTTCTCATGCATGTTTTCGATGTAGGAAGATGCCCTTGAAGCTGGAGATTTGGGACCCATGCGATGGGTACCACGAAGTATTACTTTAAAGGGTCTGCGTTTGCTCACCCAACCTCACCAAACCTCTCAGCCCCAAGAGTGTCCACCCTTATGCCTCATCCAGCTGTGGGTCTAGATATGGTCAATCCAGGTTGCATCACAGCCCCTGAACGCATTGTGTAAGAATTTCTCTCTCTTTCACTGTCGTTGTTTCATGGGTTTTTCAAAGTAATTTATTTTCATAATGGGGTTTAGCTGCTTTTCACTGCTGTGTTTATGCCGCTTTACACCCACTTGACACACTAACAGAGAGATATCAATACATAGGTTTTAAGATTATTACTAGTCAGGTATATTCTTGTGCGGTGAATAGGGCGTGTTGAGTCCAGTTCTCTGAGCAAGGAGTAGGTCTTGTCTACTACATATTGGGTTTATGGAACGGTATCTGAGCTAATTTGATACCCTTGTTTTATGTATCACCCCACCTCCCCTTTCCCGTTAAGCAGCCATAGTCTGTTTTCTGCATGTGTGACTCTGTTCTGTTTTGTAATTCAGTTCAAGTGTAACGGTTTTTACATTCCCTCTATCAGTGATACCTTATGAGAAGTGTCCTTTTCTGTGTGACTTATTTCACTTAGAATCGTCGTACCTAAATCCACTCATCATGCTGCTACTAACCTTATGACATTGATTTCATGGCTGAGTGATATTCCATTGTACATAAGGACCACAACTTCTTTATCCATTTTTCTCTTTCCTGGGATATTGACGGTGGAATGAAGTGGAGGTCCTTGTCAACAGAGCAGCCCTCAACTTTGGGGTGCTTGTGTCTTGCTGATTTTTAATTTTCCCAATTTATACCCCCATGAGTGGAAGTGCCCTATGCTCTCTAAGCTGTGTTTTTCAGATGTTTCAGGACACACCGTACACTTCTCCAGAGTGGCTGTTGGCAATTTACATCCCGCCCATCAGTGTAGCAAGGCTCCCATTTCTCCATGGCCTTTCCTGCATTTTTGGTTTTGACACTTTTTTCAGCATGGCCCTTTTGACCGATGGGAAGCGAGACTTCTCTGTAGCGCTGATTTGCCTTTCCAGGTTGCTTGGTTGGCCAAAAAGGGCGTATGCGTTTTTTCCTGAATATATTCAGGAAAAAACGCATACGACCTTTTTGACCAAGGGCATCATTGTCAACGTTTTGCCGCTTTTCATGTGCTTTAAAGGCGATTCGTATCTACCTCCTGAAATCTGTTTCGTGCAATTCTGCCTTGATTTCAAATCCTCTTCTTTGCCTTCCCTCAATATATTTGTGGACGAGAGTTATCATTTATAACTCTGCAGGTTTGTGAATTGCAGTGCCCTGAACCTCCATTTTACAACTCGCTTTTTTGGGAGCTGGCCGCAAAAGCGCAGGATGGCTTCAGGCCCTGTTCTGGTTCCGGGGGGCAGGCTGAGCCTGTGGTTAATTCTTCTTCCTGATGGGAAAATAGAGTGACCTGTGCCTGTCCCGACACCAAGAGCTAGTCTCTCGTTGGTTCCCCGTCTTCCCGTTCATCCTCAGGACAAATTGCAACCTGTACGGAACAGGAGGTTAAAGGTGCTGATCCTCCAAGTAGGGAGATTGCTAGTAAAGCATCTGGAATGGCGAACCCGGGCACAAGGAGATGAGAAATGAGGTGCGTTTTAGAAACCTTTCCCCATCACACGGTGTACCATCTTCTGGGTTTCTCATGCATGTTTTCGATGTAGGAAGATGCCCTTGAACCTGGAGATTTGGGACCCATGCGATGGGTACCACGCAGTATTACTTTAAAGGGTCTGCGTTTGCTCACCCAACCTCACCAAACCTCTCAGCCCCAAGAGTGTCCACCCTTATGTCTCATCCAGCTGTGGGTCTAGATATGGTCAATCCAGGTTGCATCACAGCCCCTGAACGCATTGTGTAAGAATTTCTCTCTCTTTCACTGTCGTTGTTTCATGGGTTTTTCAAAGTAATTTATTTTCATAATGGGGTTTAGCTGCTTTTCACGGCTGTGTTTATGCCGCTTTCCACCCACTTGACACACTAACAGAGAGATATCAATACATAGGTTTTAAGATTATTACTAGTCGGATATATTCTTGTGCGGTGAATAGGGCGTGTTGAGTCCAGTTCTCTGAGCAAGGAGTAGGTCTTGTCTATTACATATTGGGTTTATGGAACGGTATCTGAGCTAATTTGATACCCTTGTTTTATGTATCACCCCACCTCCCCTTTCCCGTTAAGCAGCCATAGTCTGTTTTCTGCATGTGTGACTCTGTTCTGTTTTGTAATTCAGTTCAAGTGTAACGGTTTTTACATTCCCTCTAAAAGTGATACCTTATGAGAAGTGTCCTTTTCTGTGTGACTTATTTCACTTAGAATCGTCGTACCTAAATCCACTCATCATGCTGCTACTAACCTTATGACATTGATTTCATGGCTGAGTGATATTCCATTGTACATAAGGACCACAACTTCTTTATCCATTTTTCTCTTTCCTGGGATATTGACGGTGGAATGAAGTGGAGGTCCTTGTCAACAGAGCAGCCCTCAACTTTGGGGTGCTTGTGTCTTGCTGATTTTTCATTTTCCCAATTTATACCCCCATGAGTGGAAGTGCCCTATGCTCTCTAAGCTGTGTTTTTCAGATGATTCAGGACACACCGTACACTTCTCCAGAGTGGCTGTTGGCAATTTACATCCCGCCCATCAGTGTAGCAAGGCTCCCATTTCTCCATGGCCTGTCCTACATTTCTGGTTTTGACACTTTTTTCAGCATGGCCCTTTTGACCGATGGGAAGCGAGACTTCTCTGTAGCGCTGATTTGCCTTTCCAGGTTGCTTGGTTGGCCAAAAAGGGCGTATGCGTTTTTTCCTGAATATATTCAGGAAAAAACGCATACGCCCTTTTTGGCCAAGGGCATCATTGTCAACGTTTTGCCGCTTTTCATGTGCTTTAAAGGCGATTCGTATCTACCTCCTGAAATCTGTTTCGTGCAATTCTGCCTTGATTTCAAATCCTCTTCTTTGCCTTCCCTCAATATATTTATGGACGAGAGTTATCATTTATAACTCTGCAGGTTTGTGAATTGCAGTGCCCTGAACCTCCATTTTACAACTCGCTTTTTTGGGAGCTGGCCGCAAAAGCGCAGGATGGCTTCAGGCCCTGTTCTGGTTCCGGGGGGCAGGCTGAGCCTGTGGTTAATTCTTCTTCCTGATGGGAAAATAGAGTGACCTGTGCCTGTCCCGACACCAAGAGCTAGTCTCTCGTTGGTTCCCCGTCTTCCCGTTCATCCTCAGGACAAATTGCAACCTGTACGGAACGGGAGGTTAAAGGTGCTGATGCTCCAAGTAGGGAGATTGCTAGTAAAGCGGCTGGAATGGCGAACCCGGGCACAAGGAGATGAGAAATGAGGTGCGTTTTAGAAACCTTTCCCCATCACACGGTGTACCATCTTCTGGGTTTCTCATGCATGTTTTCGATGTAGGAAGATGCCCTTGAAGCTGGAGATTTGGGACCCATGCGATGGGTACCACGAAGTATTACTTTAAAGGGTCTGCGTTTGCTCACCCAACCTCACCAAACCTCTCAGCCCCAAGAGTGTCCACCCTTATGCCTCATCCAGCTGTGGGTCTAGATATGGTCAATCCAGGTTGCATCACAGCCCCTGAACGCATTGTGTAAGAATTTCTCTCTCTTTCACTGTCGTTGTTTCATGGGTTTTTCAAAGTAATTTATTTTCATAATGGGGTTTAGCTGCTTTTCACTGCTGTGTTTATGCCGCTTTACACCCACTTGACACACTAACAGAGAGATATCAATACATAGGTTTTAAGATTATTACTAGTCAGGTATATTCTTGTGCGGTGAATAGGGCGTGTTGAGTCCAGTTCTCTGAGCAAGGAGTAGGTCTTGTCTACTACATATTGGGTTTATGGAACGGTATCTGAGCTAATTTGATACCCTTGTTTTATGTATCACCCCACCTCCCCTTTCCCGTTAAGCAGCCATAGTCTGTTTTCTGCATGTGTGACTCTGTTCTGTTTTGTAATTCAGTTCAAGTGTAACGGTTTTTACATTCCCTCTATCAGTGATACCTTATGAGAAGTGTCCTTTTCTGTGTGACTTATTTCACTTAGAATCGTCGTACCTAAATCCACTCATCATGCTGCTACTAACCTTATGACATTGATTTCATGGCTGAGTGATATTCCATTGTACATAAGGACCACAACTTCTTTATCCATTTTTCTCTTTCCTGGGATATTTAAGGTGGAATGAAGTGGAGGTCCTTGTCAACAGAGCAGCCCTCAACTTTGGGGTGCTTGTGTCTTGCTGATTTTTAATTTTCCCAATTTATACCCCCATGAGTGGAAGTGCCCTATGCTCTCTAAGCTGTGTTTTTCAGATGTTTCAGGACACACCGTACACTTCTCCAGAGTGGCTGTTGGCAATTTACATCCCGCCCATCAGTGTAGCAAGGCTCCCATTTCTCCATGGCCTTTCCTGCATTTTTGGTTTTGACACTTTTTTCAGCATGGCCCTTTTGACCGATGGGAAGCGAGACTTCTCTGTAGCGCTGATTTGCCTTTCCAGGTTGCTTGGTTGGCCAAAAAGGGCGTATGCGTTTTTTCCTGAATATATTCAGGAAAAAACGCATACGACCTTTTTGACCAAGGGCATCATTGTCAACGTTTTGCCGCTTTTCATGTGCTTTAAAGGCGATTCGTATCTACCTCCTGAAATCTGTTTCGTGCAATTCTGCCTTGATTTCAAATCCTCTTCTTTGCCTTCCCTCAATATATTTGTGGACGAGAGTTATCATTTATAACTCTGCAGGTTTGTGAATTGCAGTGCCCTGAACCTCCATTTTACAACTCGCTTTTTTGGGAGCTGGCCGCAAAAGCGCAGGATGGCTTCAGGCCCTGTTCTGGTTCCGGGGGGCAGGCTGAGCCTGTGGTTAATTCTTCTTCCTGATGGGAAAATAGAGTGACCTGTGCCTGTCCCGACACCAAGAGCTAGTCTCTCGTTGGTTCCCCGTCTTCCCGTTCATCCTCAGGACAAATTGCAACCTGTACGGAACAGGAGGTTAAAGGTGCTGATCCTCCAAGTAGGGAGATTGCTAGTAAAGCATCTGGAATGGCGAACCCGGGCACAAGGAGATGAGAAATGAGGTGCGTTTTAGAAACCTTTCCCCATCACACGGTGTACCATCTTCTGGGTTTCTCATGCATGTTTTCGATGTAGGAAGATGCCCTTGAACCTGGAGATTTGGGACCCATGCGATGGGTACCACGCAGTATTACTTTAAAGGGTCTGCGTTTGCTCACCCAACCTCACCAAACCTCTCAGCCCCAAGAGTGTCCACCCTTATGTCTCATCCAGCTGTGGGTCTAGATATGGTCAATCCAGGTTGCATCACAGCCCCTGAACGCATTGTGTAAGAATTTCTCTCTCTTTCACTGTCGTTGTTTCATGGGTTTTTCAAAGTAATTTATTTTCATAATGGGGTTTAGCTGCTTTTCACGGCTGTGTTTATGCCGCTTTCCACCCACTTGACACACTAACAGAGAGATATCAATACATAGGTTTTAAGATTATTACTAGTCGGATATATTCTTGTGCGGTGAATAGGGCGTGTTGAGTCCAGTTCTCTGAGCAAGGAGTAGGTCTTGTCTATTACATATTGGGTTTATGGAACGGTATCTGAGCTAATTTGATACCCTTGTTTTATGTATCACCCCACCTCCCCTTTCCCGTTAAGCAGCCATAGTCTGTTTTCTGCATGTGTGATTCTGTTCTGTTTTGTAATTCAGTTCAAGTGTAACGGTTTTTACATTCCCTCTAAAAGTGATACCTTATGAGAAGTGTCCTTTTCTGTGTGACTTATTTCACTTAGAATCGTCGTACCTAAATCCACTCATCATGCTGCTACTAACCTTATGACATTGATTTCATGGCTGAGTGATATTCCATTGTACATAAGGACCACAACTTCTTTATCCATTTTTCTCTTTCCTGGGATATTGACGGTGGAATGAAGTGGAGGTCCTTGTCAACAGAGCAGCCCTCAACTTTGGGGTGCTTGTGTCTTGCTGATTTTTCATTTTCCCAATTTATACCCCCATGAGTGGAAGTGCCCTATGCTCTCTAAGCTGTGTTTTTCAGATGATTCAGGACACACCGTACACTTCTCCAGAGTGGCTGTTGGCAATTTACATCCCGCCCATCAGTGTAGCAAGGCTCCCATTTCTCCATGGCCTGTCCTACATTTCTGGTTTTGACACTTTTTTCAGCATGGCCCTTTTGACCGATGGGAAGCGAGACTTCTCTGTAGCGCTGATTTGCCTTTCCAGGTTGCTTGGTTGGCCAAAAAGGGCGTATGCGTTTTTTCCTGAATATATTCAGGAAAAAACGCATACGCCCTTTTTGGCCAAGGGCATCATTGTCAACGTTTTGCCGCTTTTCATGTGCTTTAAAGGCGATTCGTATCTACCTCCTGAAATCTGTTTCGTGCAATTCTGCCTTGATTTCAAATCCTCTTCTTTGCCTTCCCTCAATATATTTGTGGACGAGAGTTATCATTTATAACTCTGCAGGTTTGTGAATTGCAGTGCCCTGAACCTCCATTTTACAACTCGCTTTTTTGGGAGCTGGCCGCAAAAGCGCAGGATGGCTTCAGGCCCTGTTCTGGTTCCGGGGGGCAGGCTGAGCCTGTGGTTAATTCTTCTTCCTGATGGGAAAATAGAGTGACCTGTGCCTGTCCCGACACCAAGAGCTAGTCTCTCGTTGGTTCCCCGTCTTCCCGTTCATCCTCAGGACAAATTGCAACCTGTACGGAACAGGAGGTTAAAGGTGCTGATGCTCCAAGTAGGGAGATTGCTAGTAAAGCGGCTGGAAAGGCGAACCCGGGCACAAGGAGATGAGAAATGAGGTGCGTTTTAGAAACCTTTCCCCATCACACGGTGTACCATCTTCTGGGTTTCTCATGCATGTTTTCGATGTAGGAAGATGCCCTTGAAGCTGGAGATTTGGGACCCATGCGATGGGTACCACGAAGTATTACTTTAAAGGGTCTGCGTTTGCTCACCCAACCTCACCAAACCTCTCAGCCCCAAGAGTGTCCACCCTTATGCCTCATCCAGCTGTGGGTCTAGATATGGTCAATCCAGGTTGCATCACAGCCCCTGAACGCATTGTGTAAGAATTTCTCTCTCTTTCACTGTCGTTGTTTCATGGGTTTTTCAAAGTAATTTATTTTCATAATGGGGTTTAGCTGCTTTTCACTGCTGTGTTTATGCCGCTTTACACCCACTTGACACACTAACAGAGAGATATCAATACATAGGTTTTAAGATTATTACTAGTCAGGTATATTCTTGTGCGGTGAATAGGGCGTGTTGAGTCCAGTTCTCTGAGCAAGGAGTAGGTCTTGTCTACTACATATTGGGTTTATGGAACGGTATCTGAGCTAATTTGATACCCTTGTTTTATGTATCACCCCACCTCCCCTTTCCCGTTAAGCAGCCATAGTCTGTTTTCTGCATGTGTGACTCTGTTCTGTTTTGTAATTCAGTTCAAGTGTAACGGTTTTTACATTCCCTCTATCAGTGATACCTTATGAGAAGTGTCCTTTTCTGTGTGACTTATTTCACTTAGAATCGTCGTACCTAAATCCACTCATCATGCTGCTACTAACCTTATGACATTGATTTCATGGCTGAGTGATATTCCATTGTACATAAGGACCACAACTTCTTTATCCATTTTTCTCCTTCCTGGGCTATTGACGGTGGAATGAAGTGGAGGTCCTTGTCAACAGAGCAGCCCTCAACTTTGGGGTGCTTGTGTCTTGCTGATTTTTAATTTTCCCAATTTATACCCCCATGAGTGGAAGTGCCCTATGCTCTCTAAGCTGTGTTTTTCAGATGTTTCAGGACACACCGTACACTTCTCCAGAGTGGCTGTTGGCAATTTACATCCCGCCCATCAGTGTAGCAAGGCTCCCATTTCTCCATGGCCTTTCCTGCATTTTTGGTTTTGACACTTTTTTCAGCATGGCCCTTTTGACCGATGGGAAGCGAGACTTCTCTGTAGCGCTGATTTGCCTTTCCAGGTTGCTTGGTTGGCCAAAAAGGGCGTATGCGTTTTTTCCTGAATATATTCAGGAAAAAACGCATACGACCTTTTTGACCAAGGGCATCATTGTCAACGTTTTGCCGCTTTTCATGTGCTTTAAAGGCGATTCGTATCTACCTCCTGAAATCTGTTTCGTGCAATTCTGCCTTGATTTCAAATCCTCTTCTTTGCCTTCCCTCAATATATTTGTGGACGAGAGTTATCATTTATAACTCTGCAGGTTTGTGAATTGCAGTGCCCTGAACCTCCATTTTACAACTCGCTTTTTTGGGAGCTGGCCGCAAAAGCGCAGGATGGCTTCAGGCCCTGTTCTGGTTCCGGGGGGCAGGCTGAGCCTGTGGTTAATTCTTCTTCCTGATGGGAAAATAGAGTGACCTGTGCCTGTCCCGACACCAAGAGCTAGTCTCTCGTTGGTTCCCCGTCTTCCCGTTCATCCTCAGGACAAATTGCAACCTGTACGGAACAGGAGGTTAAAGGTGCTGATCCTCCAAGTAGGGAGATTGCTAGTAAAGCATCTGGAATGGCGAACCCGGGCACAAGGAGATGAGAAATGAGGTGCGTTTTAGAAACCTTTCCCCATCACACGGTGTACCATCTTCTGGGTTTCTCATGCATGTTTTCGATGTAGGAAGATGCCCTTGAACCTGGAGATTTGGGACCCATGCGATGGGTACCACGCAGTATTACTTTAAAGGGTCTGCGTTTGCTCACCCAACCTCACCAAACCTCTCAGCCCCAAGAGTGTCCACCCTTATGTCTCATCCAGCTGTGGGTCTAGATATGGTCAATCCAGGTTGCATCACAGCCCCTGAACGCATTGTGTAAGAATTTCTCTCTCTTTCACTGTCGTTGTTTCATGGGTTTTTCAAAGTAATTTATTTTCATAATGGGGTTTAGCTGCTTTTCACGGCTGTGTTTATGCCGCTTTCCACCCACTTGACACACTAACAGAGAGATATCAATACATAGGTTTTAAGATTATTACTAGTCGGATATATTCTTGTGCGGTGAATAGGGCGTGTTGAGTCCAGTTCTCTGAGCAAGGAGTAGGTCTTGTCTATTACATATTGGGTTTATGGAACGGTATCTGAGCTAATTTGATACCCTTGTTTTATGTATCACCCCACCTCCCCTTTCCCGTTAAGCAGCCATAGTCTGTTTTCTGCATGTGTGACTCTGTTCTGTTTTGTAATTCAGTTCAAGTGTAACGGTTTTTACATTCCCTCTAAAAGTGATACCTTATGAGAAGTGTCCTTTTCTGTGTGACTTATTTCACTTAGAATCGTCGTACCTAAATCCACTCATCATGCTGCTACTAACCTTATGACATTGATTTCATGGCTGAGTGATATTCCATTGTACATAAGGACCACAACTTCTTTATCCATTTTTCTCTTTCCTGGGATATTGACGGTGGAATGAAGTGGAGGTCCTTGTCAACAGAGCAGCCCTCAACTTTGGGGTGCTTGTGTCTTGCTGATTTTTCATTTTCCCAATTTATACCCCCATGAGTGGAAGTGCCCTATGCTCTCTAAGCTGTGTTTTTCAGATGATTCAGGACACACCGTACACTTCTCCAGAGTGGCTGTTGGCAATTTACATCCCGCCCATCAGTGTAGCAAGGCTCCCATTTCTCCATGGCCTGTCCTACATTTCTGGTTTTGACACTTTTTTCAGCATGGCCCTTTTGACCGATGGGAAGCGAGACTTCTCTGTAGCGCTGATTTGCCTTTCCAGGTTGCTTGGTTGGCCAAAAAGGGCGTATGCGTTTTTTCCTGAATATATTCAGGAAAAAACGCATACGCCCTTTTTGGCCAAGGGCATCATTGTCAACGTTTTGCCGCTTTTCATGTGCTTTAAAGGCGATTCGTATCTACCTCCTGAAATCTGTTTCGTGCAATTCTGCCTTGATTTCAAATCCTCTTCTTTGCCTTCCCTCAATATATTTGTGGACGAGAGTTATCATTTATAACTCTGCAGGTTTGTGAATTGCAGTGCCCTGAACCTCCATTTTACAACTCGCTTTTTTGGGAGCTGGCCGCAAAAGCGCAGGATGGCTTCAGGCCCTGTTCTGGTTCCGGGGGGCAGGCTGAGCCTGTGGTTAATTCTTCTTCCTGATGGGAAAATAGAGTGACCTGTGCCTGTCCCGACACCAAGAGCTAGTCTCTCGTTGGTTCCCCGTCTTCCCGTTCATCCTCAGGACAAATTGCAACCTGTACGGAACAGGAGGTTAAAGGTGCTGATGCTCCAAGTAGGGAGATTGCTAGTAAAGCGGCTGGAAAGGCGAACCCGGGCACAAGGAGATGAGAAATGAGGTGCGTTTTAGAAACCTTTCCCCATCACACGGTGTACCATCTTCTGGGTTTCTCATGCATGTTTTCGATGTAGGAAGATGCCCTTGAACCTGGAGATTTGGGACCCATGCGATGGGTACCACGCAGTATTACTTTAAAGGGTCTGCGTTTGCTCACCCAACCTCACCAAACCTCTCAGCCCCAAGAGTGTCCACCCTTATGTCTCATCCAGCTGTGGGTCTAGATATGGTCAATCCAGGTTGCATCACAGCCCCTGAACTCATTGTGTAAGAATTTCTATCTCTTTCACTGTCGTTGTTTCATGGGTTTTTCAAAGTAATTTATTTTCATAATGGGGTTTAGCTGCTTTTCACTGCTGTGTTTATGCCGCTTTACACCCACTTGACACACTAACAGAGAGATATCAATACATCGGTTTTATGATTATTACTAGTCAGGTATATTCTTGTGCGGTGAATAGGGCGTGTTGAGTCCAGTTCTCTGAGCAAGGAGTAGGTCTTGTCTACTACATATTGGGTTTATGGAACGGTATCTGAGCTAATTTGATACCCTTGTTTTATGTATCACCCCACCTCCCCTTTCCCGTTAAGCAGCCATAGTCTGTTTTCTGCATGTGTGACTCTGTTCTGTTTTGTAATTCAGTTCAAGTGTAACGGTTTTTACATTCCCTCTATCAGTGATACCTTATGAGAAGTGTCCTTTTCTGTGTGACTTATTTCACTTAGAATCGTCGTACCTAAATCCACTCATCATGCTGCTACTAACCTTATGACATTGATTTCATGGCTGAGTGATATTCCATTGTACATAAGGACCACAACTTCTTTATCCATTTTTCTCTTTCCTGGGATATTGACGGTGGAATGAAGTGGAGGTCCTTGTCAACAGAGCAGCCCTCAACTTTGGGGTGCTTGTGTCTTGCTGATTTTTAATTTTCCCAATTTATACCCCCATGAGTGGAAGTGCCCTATGCTCTCTAAGCTGTGTTTTTCAGATGTTTCAGGACACACCGTACACTTCTCCAGAGTGGCTGTTGGCAATTTACATCCCGCCCATCAGTGTAGCAAGGCTCCCATTTCTCCATGGCCTGTCCTGCATTTCTGGTTTTGACACTTTTTTCAGCATGGCCCTTTTGACCGATGGGAAGCGAGACTTCTCTGTAGCGCTGATTTGCCTTTCCAGGTTGCTTGGTTGGCCAAAAAGGGCGTATGCGTTTTTTCCTGAATATATTCAGGAAAAAACGCATACGCCCTTTTTGGCCAAGGGCATCATTGTCAACGTTTTGCCGCTTTTCATGTGCTTTAAAGGCGATTCGTATCTACCTCCTGAAATCTGTTTCGTGCAATTCTGCCTTGATTTCAAATCCTCTTCTTTGCCTTCCCTCAATATATTTGTGGACGAGAGTTATCATTTATAACTCTGCAGGTTTGTGAATTGCAGTGCCCTGAACCTCCATTTTACAACTCGCTTTTTTGGGAGCTGGCCGCAAAAGCGCAGGATGGCTTCAGGCCCTGTTCTGGTTCCGGGGGGCAGGCTGAGCCTGTGGTTAATTCTTCTTCCTGATGGGAAAATAGAGTGACCTGTGCCTGTCCCGACACCAAGAGCTAGTCTCTCGTTGGTTCCCCGTCTTCCCGTTCATCCTCAGGACAAATTGCAACCTGTACGGAACAGGAGGTTAAAGGTGCTGATGCTCCAAGTAGGGAGATTGCTAGTAAAGCGGCTGGAAAGGCGAACCCGGGCACAAGGAGATGAGAAATGAGGTGCGTTTTAGAAACCTTTCCCCATCACACGGTGTACCATCTTCTGGGTTTCTCATGCATGTTTTCGATGTAGGAAGATGCCCTTGAACCTGGAGATTTGGGACCCATGCGATGGGTACCACGCAGTATTACTTTAAAGGGTCTGCGTTTGCTCACCCAACCTCACCAAACCTCTCAGCCCCAAGAGTGTCCACCCTTATGTCTCATCCAGCTGTGGGTCTAGATATGGTCAATCCAGGTTGCATCACAGCCCCTGAACTCATTGTGTAAGAATTTCTATCTCTTTCACTGTCGTTGTTTCATGGGTTTTTCAAAGTAATTTATTTTCATAATGGGGTTTAGCTGCTTTTCACTGCTGTGTTTATGCCGCTTTACACCCACTTGACACACTAACAGAGAGATATCAATACATAGGTTTTAAGATTATTACTAGTCAGGTATATTCTTGTGCGGTGAATAGGGCGTGTTGAGTCCAGTTCTCTGAGCAAGGAGTAGGTCTTGTCTACTACATATTGGGTTTATGGAACGGTATCTGAGCTAATTTGATACCCTTGTTTTATGTATCACCCCACCTCCCCTTTCCCGTTAAGCAGCCATAGTCTGTTTTCTGCATGTGTGACTCTGTTCTGTTTTGTAATTCAGTTCAAGTGTAACGGTTTTTACATTCCCTCTATCAGTGATACCTTATGAGAAGTGTCCTTTTCTGTGTGACTTATTTCACTTAGAATCGTCGTACCTAAATCCACTCATCATGCTGCTACTAACCTTATGACATTGATTTCATGGCTGAGTGATATTCCATTGTACATAAGGACCACAACTTCTTTATCCATTTTTCTCTTTCCTGGGATATTGACGGTGGAATGAAGTGGAGGTCCTTGTCAACAGAGCAGCCCTCAACTTTGGGGTGCTTGTGTCTTGCTGATTTTTCATTTTCCCAATTTATACCCCCATGAGTGGAAGTGCCCTATGCTCTCTAAGCTGTGTTTTTCAGATGTTTCAGGACACACCGTACACTTCTCCAGAGTGGCTGTTGGCAATTTACATCCCGCCCATCAGTGTAGCAAGGCTCCCATTTCTCCATGGCCTTTCCTGCATTTTTGGTTTTGACACTTTTTTCAGCATGGCCCTTTTGACCGATGGGAAGCGAGACTTCTCTGTAGCGCTGATTTGCCTTTCCAGGTTGCTTGGTTGGCCAAAAAGGGCGTATGCGTTTTTTCCTGAATATATTCAGGAAAAAACGCATACGACCTTTTTGACCAAGGGCATCATTGTCAACGTTTTGCCGCTTTTCATGTGCTTTAAAGGCGATTCGTATCTACCTCCTGAAATCTGTTTCGTGCAATTCTGCCTTGATTTCAAATCCTCTTCTTTGCCTTCCCTCAATATATTTGTGGACGAGAGTTATCATTTATAACTCTGCAGGTTTGTGAATTGCAGTGCCCTGAACCTCCATTTTACAACTCGCTTTTTTGGGAGCTGGCCGCAAAAGCGCAGGATGGCTTCAGGCCCTGTTCTGGTTCCGGGGGGCAGGCTGAGCCTGTGGTTAATTCTTCTTCCTGATGGGAAAATAGAGTGACCTGTGCCTGTCCCGACACCAAGAGCTAGTCTCTCGTTGGTTCCCCGTCTTCCCGTTCATCCTCAGGACAAATTGCAACCTGTACGGAACAGGAGGTTAAAGGTGCTGATCCTCCAAGTAGGGAGATTGCTAGTAAAGCATCTGGAATGGCGAACCCGGGCACAAGGAGATGAGAAATGAGGTGCGTTTTAGAAACCTTTCCCCATCACACGGTGTACCATCTTCTGGGTTTCTCATGCATGTTTTCGATGTAGGAAGATGCCCTTGAACCTGGAGATTTGGGACCCATGCGATGGGTACCACGCAGTATTACTTTAAAGGGTCTGCGTTTGCTCACCCAACCTCACCAAACCTCTCAGCCCCAAGAGTGTCCACCCTTATGTCTCATCCAGCTGTGGGTCTAGATATGGTCAATCCAGGTTGCATCACAGCCCCTGAACGCATTGTGTAAGAATTTCTCTCTCTTTCACTGTCGTTGTTTCATGGGTTTTTCAAAGTAATTTATTTTCATAATGGGGTTTAGCTGCTTTTCACGGCTGTGTTTATGCCGCTTTCCACCCACTTGACACACTAACAGAGAGATATCAATACATAGGTTTTAAGATTATTACTAGTCGGATATATTCTTGTGCGGTGAATAGGGCGTGTTGAGTCCAGTTCTCTGAGCAAGGAGTAGGTCTTGTCTATTACATATTGGGTTTATGGAACGGTATCTGAGCTAATTTGATACCCTTGTTTTATGTATCACCCCACCTCCCCTTTCCCGTTAAGCAGCCATAGTCTGTTTTCTGCATGTGTGACTCTGTTCTGTTTTGTAATTCAGTTCAAGTGTAACGGTTTTTACATTCCCTCTATCAGTGATACCTTATGAGAAGTGTCCTTTTCTGTGTGACTTATTTCACTTAGAATCGTCGTACCTAAATCCACTCATCATGCTGCTACTAACCTTATGACATTGATTTCATGGCTGAGTGATATTCCATTGTACATAAGGACCACAACTTCTTTATCCATTTTTCTCTTTCCTGGGATATTTAAGGTGGAATGAAGTGGAGGTCCTTGTCAACAGAGCAGCCCTCAACTTTGGGGTGCTTGTGTCTTGCTGATTTTTAATTTTCCCAATTTATACCCCCATGAGTGGAAGTGCCCTATGCTCTCTAAGCTGTGTTTTTCAGATGTTTCAGGACACACCGTACACTTCTCCAGAGTGGCTGTTGGCAATTTACATCCCGCCCATCAGTGTAGCAAGGCTCCCATTTCTCCATGGCCTGTCCTGCATTTCTGGTTTTGACACTTTTTTCAGCATGGCCCTTTTGACCGATGGGAAGCGAGACTTCTCTGTAGCGCTGATTTGCCTTTCCAGGTTGCTTGGTTGGCCAAAAAGGGCGTATGCGTTTTTTCCTGAATATATTCAGGAAAAAACGCATACGCCCTTTTTGGCCAAGGGCATCATTGTCAACGTTTTGCCGCTTTTCATGTGCTTTAAAGGCGATTCGTATCTACCTCCTGAAATCTGTTTCGTGCAATTCTGCCTTGATTTCAAATCCTCTTCTTTGCCTTCCCTCAATATATTTGTGGACGAGAGTTATCATTTATAACTCTGCAGGTTTGTGAATTGCAGTGCCCTGAACCTCCATTTTACAACTCGCTTTTTTGGGAGCTGGCCGCAAAAGCGCAGGATGGCTTCAGGCCCTGTTCTGGTTCCGGGGGGCAGGCTGAGCCTGTGGTTAATTCTTCTTCCTGATGGGAAAATAGAGTGACCTGTGCCTGTCCCGACACCAAGAGCTAGTCTCTCGTTGGTTCCCCGTCTTCCCGTTCATCCTCAGGACAAATTGCAACCTGTACGGAACAGGAGGTTAAAGGTGCTGATGCTCCAAGTAGGGAGATTGCTAGTAAAGCGGCTGGAAAGGCGAACCCGGGCACAAGGAGATGAGAAATGAGGTGCGTTTTAGAAACCTTTCCCCATCACACGGTGTACCATCTTCTGGGTTTCTCATGCATGTTTTCGATGTAGGAAGATGCCCTTGAACCTGGAGATTTGGGACCCATGCGATGGGTACCACGCAGTATTACTTTAAAGGGTCTGCGTTTGCTCACCCAACCTCACCAAACCTCTCAGCCCCAAGAGTGTCCACCCTTATGTCTCATCCAGCTGTGGGTCTAGATATGGTCAATCCAGGTTGCATCACAGCCCCTGAACTCATTGTGTAAGAATTTCTATCTCTTTCACTGTCGTTGTTTCATGGGTTTTTCAAAGTAATTTATTTTCATAATGGGGTTTAGCTGCTTTTCACTGCTGTGTTTATGCCGCTTTACACCCACTTGACACACTAACAGAGAGATATCAATACATAGGTTTTAAGATTATTACTAGTCAGGTATATTCTTGTGCGGTGAATAGGGCGTGTTGAGTCCAGTTCTCTGAGCAAGGAGTAGGTCTTGTCTACTACATATTGGGTTTATGGAACGGTATCTGAGCTAATTTGATACCCTTGTTTTATGTATCACCCCACCTCCCCTTTCCCGTTAAGCAGCCATAGTCTGTTTTCTGCATGTGTGACTCTGTTCTGTTTTGTAATTCAGTTCAAGTGTAACGGTTTTTACATTCCCTCTATCAGTGATACCTTATGAGAAGTGTCCTTTTCTGTGTGACTTATTTCACTTAGAATCGTCGTACCTAAATCCACTCATCATGCTGCTACTAACCTTATGACATTGATTTCATGGCTGAGTGATATTCCATTGTACATAAGGACCACAACTTCTTTATCCATTTTTCTCTTTCCTGGGATATTGACGGTGGAATGAAGTGGAGGTCCTTGTCAACAGAGCAGCCCTCAACTTTGGGGTGCTTGTGTCTTGCTGATTTTTAATTTTCCCAATTTATACCCCCATGAGTGGAAGTGGCCTATGCTCTCTAAGCTGTGTTTTTCAGATGTTTCAGGACACACCGTACACTTCTCCAGAGTGGCTGTTGGCAATTTACATCCCGCCCATCAGTGTAGCAAGGCTCCCATTTCTCCATGGCCTGTCCTGCATTTCTGGTTTTGACACTTTTTTCAGCATGGCCCTTTTGACCGATGGGAAGCGAGACTTCTCTGTAGCGCTGATTTGCCTTTCCAGGTTGCTTGGTTGGCCAAAAAGGGCGTATGCGTTTTTTCCTGAATATATTCAGGAAAAAACGCATACGCCCTTTTTGGCCAAGGGCATCATTGTCAACGTTTTGCCGCTTTTCATGTGCTTTAAAGGCGATTCGTATCTACCTCCTGAAATCTGTTTCGTGCAATTCTGCCTTGATTTCAAATCCTCTTCTTTGCCTTCCCTCAATATATTTGTGGACGAGAGTTATCATTTATAACTCTGCAGGTTTGTGAATTGCAGTGCCCTGAACCTCCATTTTACAACTCGCTTTTTTGGGAGCTGGCCGCAAAAGCGCAGGATGGCTTCAGGCCCTGTTCTGGTTCCGGGGGGCAGGCTGAGCCTGTGGTTAATTCTTCTTCCTGATGGGAAAATAGAGTGACCTGTGCCTGTCCCGACACCAAGAGCTAGTCTCTCGTTGGTTCCCCGTCTTCCCGTTCATCCTCAGGACAAATTGCAACCTGTACGGAACAGGAGGTTAAAGGTGCTGATGCTCCAAGTAGGGAGATTGCTAGTAAAGCGGCTGGAAAGGCGAACCCGGGCACAAGGAGATGAGAAATGAGGTGCGTTTTAGAAACCTTTCCCCATCACACGGTGTACCATCTTCTGGGTTTCTCATGCATGTTTTCGATGTAGGAAGATGCCCTTGAACCTGGAGATTTGGGACCCATGCGATGGGTACCACGCAGTATTACTTTAAAGGGTCTGCGTTTGCTCACCCAACCTCACCAAACCTCTCAGCCCCAAGAGTGTCCACCCTTATGTCTCATCCAGCTGTGGGTCTAGATATGGTCAATCCAGGTTGCATCACAGCCCCTGAACTCATTGTGTAAGAATTTCTATCTCTTTCACTGTCGTTGTTTCATGGGTTTTTCAAAGTAATTTATTTTCATAATGGGGTTTAGCTGCTTTTCACTGCTGTGTTTATGCCGCTTTACACCCACTTGACACACTAACAGAGAGATATCAATACATAGGTTTTAAGATTATTACTAGTCAGGTATATTCTTGTGCGGTGAATAGGGCGTGTTGAGTCCAGTTCTCTGAGCAAGGAGTAGGTCTTGTCTACTACATATTGGGTTTATGGAACGGTATCTGAGCTAATTTGATACCCTTGTTTTATGTATCACCCCACCTCCCCTTTCCCGTTAAGCAGCCATAGTCTGTTTTCTGCATGTGTGACTCTGTTCTGTTTTGTAATTCAGTTCAAGTGTAACGGTTTTTACATTCCCTCTATCAGTGATACCTTATGAGAAGTGTCCTTTTCTGTGTGACTTATTTCACTTAGAATCGTCGTACCTAAATCCACTCATCATGCTGCTACTAACCTTATGACATTGATTTCATGGCTGAGTGATATTCCATTGTACATAAGGACCACAACTTCTTTATCCATTTTTCTCTTTCCTGGGATATTGACGGTGGAATGAAGTGGAGGTCCTTGTCAACAGAGCAGCCCTCAACTTTGGGGTGCTTGTGTCTTGCTGATTTTTCATTTTCCCAATTTATACCCCCATGAGTGGAAGTGGCCTATGCTCTCTAAGCTGTGTTTTTCAGATGTTTCAGGACACACCGTACACTTCTCCAGAGTGGCTGTTGGCAATTTACATCCCGCCCATCAGTGTAGCAAGGCTCCCATTTCTCCATGGCCTGTCCTGCATTTCTGGTTTTGACACTTTTTTCAGCATGGCCCTTTTGACCGATGGGAAGCGAGACTTCTCTGTAGCGCTGATTTGCCTTTCCAGGTTGCTTGGTTGGCCAAAAAGGGCGTATGCGTTTTTTCCTGAATATATTCAGGAAAAAACGCATACGCCCTTTTTGGCCAAGGGCATCATTGTCAACGTTTTGCCGCTTTTCATGTGCTTTAAAGGCGATTCGTATCTACCTCCTGAAATCTGTTTCGTGCAATTCTGCCTTGATTTCAAATCCTCTTCTTTGCCTTCCCTCAATATATTTGTGGACGAGAGTTATCATTTATAACTCTGCAGGTTTGTGAATTGCAGTGCCCTGAACCTCCATTTTACAACTCGCTTTTTTGGGAGCTGGCCGCAAAAGCGCAGGATGGCTTCAGGCCCTGTTCTGGTTCCGGGGGGCAGGCTGAGCCTGTGGTTAATTCTTCTTCCTGATGGGAAAATAGAGTGACCTGTGCCTGTCCCGACACCAAGAGCTAGTCTCTCGTTGGTTCCCCGTCTTCCCGTTCATCCTCAGGACAAATTGCAACCTGTACGGAACAGGAGGTTAAAGGTGCTGATCCTCCAAGTAGGGAGATTGCTAGTAAAGCGGCTGGAATGGCGAACCCGGGCACAAGGAGATGAGAAATGAGGTGCGTTTTAGAAACCTTTCCCCATCACACGGTGTACCATCTTCTGGGTTTCTCATGCATGTTTTCGATGTAGGAAGATGCCCTTGAACCTGGAGATTTGGGACCCATGCGATGGGTACCACGCAGTATTACTTTAAAGGGTCTGCGTTTGCTCACCCAACCTCACCAAACCTCTCAGCCCCAAGAGTGTCCACCCTTATGTCTCATCCAGCTGTGGGTCTA
The DNA here is from genome assembly GCF_965194805.1 of Balaenoptera borealis. Lineage (NCBI taxonomy): Eukaryota > Metazoa > Chordata > Mammalia > Artiodactyla > Balaenopteridae > Balaenoptera > Balaenoptera borealis. The sequence continues at coordinate 422,410 of NW_028123894.1, read as the reverse complement.
GATATGGTCAATCCAGGTTGCATCACAGGCCCTGAACTCATTGTGTAAGAATTTCTCTCTCTTTCACTGTCGTTGTTTCATGGGTCTTTCAAAGTAATTTATTTTCATAATGGGGTTTAGCTGCTTTTCACGGCTGTGTTTATGCCGCTTTACACCCACTTGACACACTAACAGAGAGATATCAATACATAGGTTTTAAGATTATTACTAGTCAGATATATTCTTGTGCGGTGAATAGGGCGTGTTGAGTCCAGTTCTCTGAGCAAGGAGTAGGTCTTGTCTATTACATATTGGGTTTATGGAACGGTATCTGAGCTAATTTGATACCCTTGTTTTATGTATCACCCCACCTCCCCTTTCCCGTTAAGCAGCCATAGTCTGTTTTCTGCATGTGTGACTCTGTTCTGTTTTGTAATTCAGTTCAAGTGTAACGGTTTTTACATTCCCTCTATCAGTGATACCTTATGAGAAGTGTCCTTTTCTGTGTGACTTATTTCACTTAGAATCGTCGTACCTAAATCCACTCATCATCCTGCTACTAACCTTATGACATTGATTTCATGGCTGAGTGATATTCCATTGTACATAAGGACCACAACTTCTTTATCCATTTTTCTCTTTCCTGGGATATTGACGGTGGAATGAAGTGGAGGTCCTTGTCAACAGAGCAGCCCTCAACTTTGGGGTGCTTGTGTCTTGCTGATTTTTAATTTTCCCAATTTATACCCCCATGAGTGGAAGTGCCCTATGCTCTCTAAGCTGTGTTTTTCAGATGTTTCAGGACACACCGTACACTTCTCCAGAGTGGCTGTTGGCAATTTACATCCCGCCCATCAGTGTAGCAAGGCTCCCATTTCTCCATGGCCTTTCCTGCATTTTTGGTTTTGACACTTTTTTCAGCATGGCCCTTTTGACCGATGGGAAGCGAGACTTCTCTGTAGCGCTGATTTGCCTTTCCAGGTTGCTTGGTTGGCCAAAAAGGGCGTATGCGTTTTTTCCTGAATATATTCAGGAAAAAACGCATACGACCTTTTTGACCAAGGGCATCATTGTCAACGTTTTGCCGCTTTTCATGTGCTTTAAAGGCGATTCGTATCTACCTCCTGAAATCTGTTTCGTGCAATTCTGCCTTGATTTCAAATCCTCTTCTTTGCCTTCCCTCAATATATTTGTGGACGAGAGTTATCATTTATAACTCTGCAGGTTTGTGAATTGCAGTGCCCTGAACCTCCATTTTACAACTCGCTTTTTTGGGAGCTGGCCGCAAAAGCGCAGGATGGCTTCAGGCCCTGTTCTGGTTCCGGGGGGCAGGCTGAGCCTGTGGTTAATTCTTCTTCCTGATGGGAAAATAGAGTGACCTGTGCCTGTCCCGACACCAAGAGCTAGTCTCTCGTTGGTTCCCCGTCTTCCCGTTCATCCTCAGGACAAATTGCAACCTGTACGGAACAGGAGGTTAAAGGTGCTGATCCTCCAAGTAGGGAGATTGCTAGTAAAGCGGCTGGAATGGCGAACCCGGGCACAAGGAGATGAGAAATGAGGTGCGTTTTAGAAACCTTTCCCCATCACACGGTGTACCATCTTCTGGGTTTCTCATGCATGTTTTCGATGTAGGAAGATGCCCTTGAACCTGGAGATTTGGGACCCATGCGATGGGTACCACGCAGTATTACTTTAAAGGGTCTGCGTTTGCTCACCCAACCTCACCAAACCTCTCAGCCCCAAGAGTGTCCACCCTTATGTCTCATCCAGCTGTGGGTCTAGATATGGTCAATCCAGGTTGCATCACAGGCCCTGAACTCATTGTGTAAGAATTTCTCTCTCTTTCACTGTCGTTGTTTCATGGGTCTTTCAAAGTAATTTATTTTCATAATGGGGTTTAGCTGCTTTTCACGGCTGTGTTTATGCCGCTTTACACCCACTTGACACACTAACAGAGAGATATCAATACATAGGTTTTAAGATTATTACTAGTCAGATATATTCTTGTGCGGTGAATAGGGCGTGTTGAGTCCAATTCTCTGAGCAAGGAGTAGGTCTTGTCTATTACATATTGGGTTTATGGAACGGTATCTGAGCTAATTTGATACCCTTGTTTTATGTATCACCCCACCTCCCCTTTCCCGTTAAGCAGCCATAGTCTGTTTTCTGCATGTGTGACTCTGTTCTGTTTTGTAATTCAGTTCAAGTGTAACGGTTTTTACATTCCCTCTATCAGTGATACCTTATGAGAAGTGTCCTTTTCTGTGTGACTTATTTCACTTAGAATCGTCGTACCTAAATCCACTCATCATCCTGCTACTAACCTTATGACATTGATTTCATGGCTGAGTGATATTCCATTGTACATAAGGACCACAACTTCTTTATCCATTTTTCTCTTTCCTGGGATATTGACGGTGGAATGAAGTGGAGGTCCTTGTCAACAGAGCAGCCCTCAACTTTGGGGTGCTTGTGTCTTGCTGATTTTTAATTTTCCCAATTTATACCCCCATGAGTGGAAGTGCCCTATGCTCTCTAAGCTGTGTTTTTCAGATGTTTCAGGACACACCGTACACTTCTCCAGAGTGGCTGTTGGCAATTTACATCCCGCCCATCAGTGTAGCAAGGCTCCCATTTCTCCATGGCCTTTCCTGCATTTTTGGTTTTGACACTTTTTTCAGCATGGCCCTTTTGACCGATGGGAAGCGAGACTTCTCTGTAGCGCTGATTTGCCTTTCCAGGTTGCTTGGTTGGCCAAAAAGGGCGTATGCGTTTTTTCCTGAATATATTCAGGAAAAAACGCATACGACCTTTTTGACCAAGGGCATCATTGTCAACGTTTTGCCGCTTTTCATGTGCTTTAAAGGCGATTCGTATCTACCTCCTGAAATCTGTTTCGTGCAATTCTGCCTTGATTTCAAATCCTCTTCTTTGCCTTCCCTCAATATATTTGTGGACGAGAGTTATCATTTATAACTCTGCAGGTTTGTGAATTGCAGTGCCCTGAACCTCCATTTTACAACTCGCTTTTTTGGGAGCTGGCCGCAAAAGCGCAGGATGGCTTCAGGCCCTGTTCTGGTTCCGGGGGGCAGGCTGAGCCTGTGGTTAATTCTTCTTCCTGATGGGAAAATAGAGTGACCTGTGCCTGTCCCGACACCAAGAGCTAGTCTCTCGTTGGTTCCCCGTCTTCCCGTTCATCCTCAGGACAAATTGCAACCTGTACGGAACAGGAGGTTAAAGGTGCTGATCCTCCAAGTAGGGAGATTGCTAGTAAAGCATCTGGAATGGCGAACCCGGGCACAAGGAGATGAGAAATGAGGTGCGTTTTAGAAACCTTTCCCCATCACACGGTGTACCATCTTCTGGGTTTCTCATGCATGTTTTCGATGTAGGAAGATGCCCTTGAACCTGGAGATTTGAGACCCATTCGATGGGTACCACGCAGTATTACTTTAAAGGGTCTGCGTTTGCTCACCCAACCTCACCAAACCTCTCAGCCCCAAGAGTGTCCACCCTTATGTCTCATCCAGCTGTGGGTCTAGATATGGTCAATCCAGGTTGCATCACAGCCCCTGAACGCATTGTGTAAGAATTTCTCTCTCTTTCACTGTCGTTGTTTCATGGGTTTTTCAAAGTAATTTATTTTCATAATGGGGTTTAGCTGCTTTTCACGGCTGTGTTTATGCCACTTTCCACCCACTTGACACACTAACAGAGAGATATCAATACATAGGTGTTAAGATTATTACTAGTCGGATATATTCTTGTGCGGTGAATAGGGCGTGTTGAGTCCAGTTCTCTGAGCAAGGAGTAGGTCTTGTCTATTACATATTGGGTTTATGGAACGGTATCTGAGCTAATTTGATACCCTTGTTTTATGTATCACCCCACCTCCCCTTTCCCGTTAAGCAGCCATAGTCTGTTTTCTGCATGTGTGACTCTGTTCTGTTTTGTAATTCAGTTCAAGTGTAACGGTTTTTACATTCCCTCTATCAGTGATACCTTATGAGAAGTGTCCTTTTCTGTGTGACTTATTTCACTTAGAATCGTCGTACCTAAATCCACTCATCATGCTGCTACTAACCTTATGACATTGATTTCATGGCTGAGTGATATTCCATTGTACATAAGGACCACAACTTCTTTATCCATTTTTCTCTTTCCTGGGATATTGACGGTGGAATGAAGTGGAGGTCCTTGTCAACAGAGCAGCCCTCAACTTTGGGGTGCTTGTGTCTTGCTGATTTTTAATTTTCCCAATTTATACCCCCATGAGTGGAAGTGCCCTATGCTCTCTAAGCTGTGTTTTTCAGATGTTTCAGGACACACCGTACACTTCTCCAGAGTGGCTGTTGGCAATTTACATCCCGCCCATCAGTGTAGCAAGGCTCCCATTTCTCCATGGCCTGTCCTGCATTTCTGGTTTTGACACTTTTTTCAGCATGGCCCTTTTGACCGATGGGAAGCGAGACTTCTCTGTAGCGCTGATTTGCCTTTCCAGGTTGCTTGGTTGGCCAAAAAGGGCGTATGCGTTTTTTCCTGAATATATTCAGGAAAAAACGCATACGCCCTTTTTGGCCAAGGGCATCATTGTCAACGTTTTGCCGCTTTTCATGTGCTTTAAAGGCGATTCGTATCTACCTCCTGAAATCTGTTTCGTGCAATTCTGCCTTGATTTCAAATCCTCTTCTTTGCCTTCCCTCAATATATTTGTGGACGAGAGTTATCATTTATAACTCTGCAGGTTTGTGAATTGCAGTGCCCTGAACCTCCATTTTACAACTCGCTTTTTTGGGAGCTGGCCGCAAAAGCGCAGGATGGCTTCAGGCCCTGTTCTGGTTCCGGGGGGCAGGCTGAGCCTGTGGTTAATTCTTCTTCCTGATGGGAAAATAGAGTGACCTGTGCCTGTCCCGACACCAAGAGCTAGTCTCTCGTTGGTTCCCCGTCTTCCCGTTCATCCTCAGGACAAATTGCAACCTGTACGGAACAGGAGGTTAAAGGTGCTGATGCTCCAAGTAGGGAGATTGCTAGTAAAGCGGCTGGAAAGGCGAACCCGGGCACAAGGAGATGAGAAATGAGGTGCGTTTTAGAAACCTTTCCCCATCACACGGTGTACCATCTTCTGGGTTTCTCATGCATGTTTTCGATGTAGGAAGATGCCCTTGAACCTGGAGATTTGGGACCCATGCGATGGGTACCACGCAGTATTACTTTAAAGGGTCTGCGTTTGCTCACCCAACCTCACCAAACCTCTCAGCCCCAAGAGTGTCCACCCTTATGTCTCATCCAGCTGTGGGTCTAGATATGGTCAATCCAGGTTGCATCACAGCCCCTGAACTCATTGTGTAAGAATTTCTATCTCTTTCACTGTCGTTGTTTCATGGGTTTTTCAAAGTAATTTATTTTCATAATGGGGTTTAGCTGCTTTTCACTGCTGTGTTTATGCCGCTTTACACCCACTTGACACACTAACAGAGAGATATCAATACATAGGTTTTAAGATTATTACTAGTCAGGTATATTCTTGTGCGGTGAATAGGGCGTGTTGAGTCCAGTTCTCTGAGCAAGGAGTAGGTCTTGTCTACTACATATTGGGTTTATGGAACGGTATCTGAGCTAATTTGATACCCTTGTTTTATGTATCACCCCACCTCCCCTTTCCCGTTAAGCAGCCATAGTCTGTTTTCTGCATGTGTGACTCTGTTCTGTTTTGTAATTCAGTTCAAGTGTAACGGTTTTTACATTCCCTCTAAAAGTGATACCTTATGAGAAGTGTCCTTTTCTGTGTGACTTATTTCACTTAGAATCGTCGTACCTAAATCCACTCATCATGCTGCTACTAACCTTATGACATTGATTTCATGGCTGAGTGATATTCCATTGTACATAAGGACCACAACTTCTTTATCCATTTTTCTCTTTCCTGGGATATTGACGGTGGAATGAAGTGGAGGTCCTTGTCAACAGAGCAGCCCTCAACTTTGGGGTGCTTGTGTCTTGCTGATTTTTCATTTTCCCAATTTATACCCCCATGAGTGGAAGTGCCCTATGCTCTCTAAGCTGTGTTTTTCAGATGATTCAGGACACACCGTACACTTCTCCAGAGTGCCTGTTGGCAATTTACATCCCGCCCATCAGTGTAGCAAGGCTCCCATTTCTCCATGGCCTGTACTGCATTTCTGGTTTTGACACTTTTTTCAGCATGGCCCTTTTGACCGATGGGAAGCGAGACTTCTCTGTAGCGCTGATTTGCCTTTCCAGGTTGCTTGGTTGGCCAAAAAGGGCGTATGCGTTTTTTCCTGAATATATTCAGGAAAAAACGCATACGCCCTTTTTGGCCAAGGGCATCATTGTCAACGTTTTGCCGCTTTTCATGTGCTTTAAAGGCGATTCGTATCTACCTCCTGAAATCTGTTTCGTGCAATTCTGCCTTGATTTCAAATCCTCTTCTTTGCCTTCCCTCAATATATTTATGGACGAGAGTTATCATTTATAACTCTGCAGGTTTGTGAATTGCAGTGCCCTGAACCTCCATTTTACAACTCGCTTTTTTGGGAGCTGGCCGCAAAAGCGCAGGATGGCTTCAGGCCCTGTTCTGGTTCCGGGGGGCAGGCTGAGCCTGTGGTTAATTCTTCTTCCTGATGGGAAAATAGAGTGACCTGTGCCTGTCCCGACACCAAGAGCTAGTCTCTCGTTGGTTCCCCGTCTTCCCGTTCATCCTCAGGACAAATTGCAACCTGTACGGAACAGGAGGTTAAAGGTGCTGATGCTCCAAGTAGGGAGATTGCTAGTAAAGCGGCTGGAAAGGCGAACCCGGGCACAAGGAGATGAGAAATGAGGTGCGTTTTAGAAACCTTTCCCCATCACACGGTGTACCATCTTCTGGGTTTCTCATGCATGTTTTCGATGTAGGAAGATGCCCTTGAACCTGGAGATTTGGGACCCATGCGATGGGTACCACGCAGTATTACTTTAAAGGGTCTGCGTTTGCTCACCCAACCTCACCAAACCTCTCAGCCCCAAGAGTGTCCACCCTTATGTCTCATCCAGCTGTGGGTCTAGATATGGTCAATCCAGGTTGCATCACAGCCCCTGAACTCATTGTGTAAGAATTTCTATCTCTTTCACTGTCGTTGTTTCATGGGTTTTTCAAAGTAATTTATTTTCATAATGGGGTTTAGCTGCTTTTCACGGCTGTGTTTATGCCGCTTTACACCCACTTGACACACTAACAGAGAGATATCAATACATAGGTTTTAAGATTATTACTAGTCAGGTATATTCTTGTGCGGTGAATAGGGCGTGTTGAGTCCAGTTCTCTGAGCAAGGAGTAGGTCTTGTCTACTACATATTGGGTTTATGGAACGGTATCTGAGCTAATTTGATACCCTTGTTTTATGTATCACCCCACCTCCCCTTTCCCGTTAAGCAGCCATAGTCTGTTTTCTGCATGTGTGACTCTGTTCTGTTTTGTAATTCAGTTCAAGTGTAACGGTTTTTACATTCCCTCTATCAGTGATACCTTATGAGAAGTGTCCTTTTCTGTGTGACTTATTTCACTTAGAATCGTCGTACCTAAATCCACTCATCATGCTGCTACTAACCTTATGACATTGATTTCATGGCTGAGTGATATTCCATTGTACATAAGGACCACAACTTCTTTATCCATTTTTCTCTTTCCTGGGATATTGACGGTGGAATGAAGTGGAGGTCCTTGTCAACAGAGCAGCCCTCAACTTTGGGGTGCTTGTGTCTTGCTGATTTTTCATTTTCCCAATTTATACCCCCATGAGTGGAAGTGCCCTATGCTCTCTAAGCTGTGTTTTTCAGATGATTCAGGACACACCGTACACTTCTCCAGAGTGCCTGTTGGCAATTTACATCCCGCCCATCAGTGTAGCAAGGCTCCCATTTCTCCATGGCCTGTACTGCATTTCTGGTTTTGACACTTTTTTCAGCATGGCCCTTTTGACCGATGGGAAGCGAGACTTCTCTGTAGCGCTGATTTGCCTTTCCAGGTTGCTTGGTTGGCCAAAAAGGGCGTATGCGTTTTTTCCTGAATATATTCAGGAAAAAACGCATACGCCCTTTTTGGCCAAGGGCATCATTGTCAACGTTTTGCCGCTTTTCATGTGCTTTAAAGGCGATTCGTATCTACCTCCTGAAATCTGTTTCGTGCAATTCTGCCTTGATTTCAAATCCTCTTCTTTGCCTTCCCTCAATATATTTATGGACGAGAGTTATCATTTATAACTCTGCAGGTTTGTGAATTGCAGTGCCCTGAACCTCCATTTTACAACTCGCTTTTTTGGGAGCTGGCCGCAAAAGCGCAGGATGGCTTCAGGCCCTGTTCTGGTTCCGGGGGGCAGGCTGAGCCTGTGGTTAATTCTTCTTCCTGATGGGAAAATAGAGTGACCTGTGCCTGTCCCGACACCAAGAGCTAGTCTCTCGTTGGTTCCCCGTCTTCCCGTTCATCCTCAGGACAAATTGCAACCTGTACGGAACAGGAGGTTAAAGGTGCTGATGCTCCAAGTAGGGAGATTGCTAGTAAAGCGGCTGGAATGGCGAACCCGGGCACAAGGAGATGAGAAATGAGGTGCGTTTTAGAAACCTTTCCCCATCACACGGTGTACCATCTTCTGGGTTTCTCATGCATGTTTTCGATGTAGGAAGATGCCCTTGAACCTGGAGATTTGGGACCCATGCGATGGGTACCACACAGTATTACTTTAAAGGGTCTGCGTTTGCTCACCCAACCTCACCAAACCTCTCAGCCCCAAGAGTGTCCACCCTTATGTCTCATCCAGCTGTGGGTCTAGATATGGTCAATCCAGGTTGCATCACAGGCCCTGAACTCATTGTGTAAGAATTTCTCTCTCTTTCACTGTCGTTGTTTCATGGGTTTTTCAAAGTAATTTATTTTCATAATGGGGTTTAGCTGCTTTTCACGGCTGTGTTTATGCCGCTTTACACCCACTTGACACACTAACAGAGAGATATCAATACATAGGTTTTAAGATTATTACTAGTCAGATATATTCTTGTGCGGTGAATAGGGCGTGTTGAGTCCAGTTCTCTGAGCAAGGAGTAGGTCTTGTCTATTACATATTGGGTTTATGGAACGGTATCTGAGCTAATTTGATACCCTTGTTTTATGTATCACCCCACCTCCCCTTTCCCGTTAAGCAGCCATAGTCTGTTTTCTGCATGTGTGACTCTGTTCTGTTTTGTAATTCAGTTCAAGTGTAACGGTTTTTACATTCCCTCTATCAGTGATACCTTATGAGAAGTGTCCTTTTCTGTGTGACTTATTTCACTTAGAATCGTCGTACCTAAATCCACTCATCATGCTGCTACTAACCTTATGACATTGATTTCATGGCTGAGTGATATTCCATTGTACATAAGGACCACAACTTCTTTATCCATTTTTCTCTTTCCTGGGATATTTAAGGTGGAATGAAGTGGAGGTCCTTGTCAACAGAGCAGCCCTCAACTTTGGGGTGCTTGTGTCTTGCTGATTTTTAATTTTCCCAATTTATACCCCCATGAGTGGAAGTGCCCTATGCTCTCTAAGCTGTGTTTTTCAGATGTTTCAGGACACACCGTACACTTCTCCAGAGTGGCTGTTGGCAATTTACATCCCGCCCATCAGTGTAGCAAGGCTCCCATTTCTCCATGGCCTGTCCTGCATTTCTGGTTTTGACACTTTTTTCAGCATGGCCCTTTTGACCGATGGGAAGCGAGACTTCTCTGTAGCGCTGATTTGCCTTTCCAGGTTGCTTGGTTGGCCAAAAAGGGCGTATGCGTTTTTTCCTGAATATATTCAGGAAAAAACGCATACGCCCTTTTTGGCCAAGGGCATCATTGTCAACGTTTTGCCGCTTTTCATGTGCTTTAAAGGCGATTCGTATCTACCTCCTGAAATCTGTTTCCTGCAATTCTGCCTTGATTTCAAATCCTCTTCTTTGCCTTCCCTCAATATATTTGTGGACGAGAGTTATCATTTATAACTCTGCAGGTTTGTGAATTGCAGTGCCCTGAACCTCCATTTTACAACTCGCTTTTTTGGGAGCTGGCCGCAAAAGCGCAGGATGGCTTCAGGCCCTGTTCTGGTTCCGGGGGGCAGGCTGAGCCTGTGGTTAATTCTTCTTCCTGATGGGAAAATAGAGTGACCTGTGCCTGTCCCGACACCAAGAGCTAGTCTCTCGTTGGTTCCCCGTCTTCCCGTTCATCCTCAGGACAAATTGCAACCTGTACGGAACAGGAGGTTAAAGGTGCTGATGCTCCAAGTAGGGAGATTGCTAGTAAAGCGGCTGGAAAGGCGAACCCAGGCACAAGGAGATGAGAAATGAGGTGCGTTTTAGAAACCTTTCCCCATCACACGGTGTACCATCTTCTGGGTTTCTCATGCATGTTTTCGATGTAGGAAGATGCCCTTGAACCTGGAGATTTGGGACCCATGCGATGGGTACCACGCAGTATTACTTTAAAGGGTCTGCGTTTGCTCACCCAACCTCACCAAACCTCTCAGCCCCAAGAGTGTCCACCCTTATGTCTCATCCAGCTGTGGATCTAGATATGGTCAATCCAGGTTGCATCACAGCCCCTGAACTCATTGTGTAAGAATTTCTCTCTCTTTCACTGTCGTTGTTTCATGGGTTTTTCAAAGTAATTTATTTTCATAATGAGGTTTAGCTGCTTTTCACTGCTGTGTTTATGCCGCTTTACACCCACTTGACACACTAACAGAGAGATATCAATACATAGGTTTTAAGATTATTACTAGTCAGATATATTCTTGTGCGGTGAATAGGGCGTGTTGAGTCCAGTTCTCTGAGCAAGGAGTAGTTCTTGTCTACTACATATTGGGTTTATGGAACGGTATCTGAGCTAATTTGATACCTTGTTTTATGTATCACCCCAACTCATCTTTCCCGTTAAGCAGCCATAGTGTGTTTTCTGCATGTGTGACTCTGTTCTGTTTTGTAATTCAGTTCAAGTGTAACGGTTTTTACATTCCCTCTATCAGTGATACCTTATGAGAAGTGTCCTTTTCTGTGTGACTTATTTCACTTAGAATCGTCGTACCTAAATCCACTCATCATGCTGCTACTAACCTTATGACATTGATTTCATGGCTGAGTGATATTCCATTGTACATAAGGACCACAACTTCTTTATCCATTTTTCTCTTTCCTGGGATATTGAAGTTGGAATGAAGTGGAGGTCCTTGTCAACAGAGCAGCCTTCAACTTTGGGGTGCTTGTGTCTTGCTGATTTTTAATTTTCCCAATTTATACCCCCATGAGTGGAAGTGCCCTATGCTCTCTAAGCTGTGTTTTTCAGATGTTTCAGGACACACCGTACACTTCTCCAGAGTGGCTGTTGGCAATTTACATCCCGCCCATCAGTGTAGCAAGGCTCCCATTTCTCCATGGCCTGTCCTGCATTTCTGGTTTTGACACTTTTTTCAGCATGGCCCTTTTGACCGATGGGAAGCGAGACTTCTTTGTAGCGCTGATTTGCCTTTCCAGGTTGCTTGGTTGGCCAAAAAGGGCGTATGCGTTTTTTCCTGAATATATTCAGGAAAAAACGCATACGCCCTTTTTGGCCAAGGGCATCATTGTCAACGTTTTGCCACTTTTCATGTGCTTTAAAGGCGATTCGTATCTACCTCCTGAAATCTGTTTCGTGCAATTCTGCCTTGATTTCAAATCCTCTTCTTTGCCTTCCCTCAATATATTGGTGGACGAGAGTTATCATTTATAACTCTGCAGGTTTGTGAATTGCAGTGCCCTGAACCTCCATTTTACAACTCGCTTTTTTGGGAGCTGGCCGCAAAAGCGCAGGATGGCTTCAGGCCCTGTTCTGGTTCCGGGGGGCAGGCTGAGCCTGTGGTTAATTCTTCTTCCTGATGGGAAAATAGAGTGACCTGTGCCTGTCCTGACACCAAGAGCTTGTTTCTCGTTGGTTCCCCGTCTTCCCGTTCATCCTCAGGACAAATTGCAACCTGTACGGAACAGGAGGTTAAAGGTGCTGATGCTCCAAGTAGGGAGATTGCTAGTAAAGCGGCTGGAATGGCGAACCCGGGCACAAGGAGATGAGAAATGAGGTGCGTTTTAGAAACCTTTCCCTATCACACGGTGTACCATCTTCTGGGTTTCTCATGCATGTTTTCGATGTAGGAAGATGCCCTTGAAGCTGGAGATTTGGGACCCATGCGATGGGTACCACGCAGTATTACTTTAAAGGGTCTGCGTTTGCTCACCCAACCTCACCAAACCTCTCAGCCCCAAGAGTGTCCACCCTTATGTCTCATCCAGCTGTGGGTCTAGATATGGTCAATCCAGGTTGCATCACAGGCCCTGAACTCATTGTGTAAGAATTTCTATCTCTTTCACTGTCGTTGTTTCATGGGTTTTTCAAAGTAACTTATTTTCATAATGGGGTTTAGCTGCTTTTCACTGCTGTGTTTATGCCGCTTTACACCCACTTGACACACTAACAGAGAGATATCAATACATAGGTTTTAAGATTATTACTAGTCAGGTATATTCTTGTGCGGTGAATAGGGCGTGTTGAGTCCAGTTCTCTGAGCAAGGAGTAGGTCTTGTCTACTACATATTGGGTTTATGGAACGGTATCTGAGCTAATTTGATACCCTTGTTTTATGTATCACCCCACCTCCCCTTTCCCGTTAAGCAGCCATAGTGTGTTTTCTGCATGTGTGACTCTGTTCTGTTTTGTAATTCAGTTCAAGTGTAACGGTTTTTACATTCCCTCTAAAAGTGATACCTTATGAGAAGTGTCCTTTTCTGTGTGACTTATTTCACTTAGAATCGTCGTACCTAAATCCACTCATCATGCTGCTACTAACCTTATGACATTGATTTCATGGCTGAGTGATATTCCATTGTACATAAGGACCACAACTTCTTTATCCATTTTTCTCTTTCCTGGGATATTTAAGGTGGAATGAAGTGGAGGTCCTTGTCAACAGAGCAGCCCTCAACTTTGGGGTGCTTGTGTCTTGCTGATTTTTAATTTTCCCAATTTATACCCCCATGAGTGGAAGTGCCCTATGCTCTCTAAGCTGTGTTTTTCAGATGTTTCAGGACACACCGTACACTTCTCCAGAGTGGCTGTTGGCAATTTACATCCCGCCCATCAGTGTAGCAAGGCTCCCATTTCTCCATGGCCTGTCCTGCATTTCTGGTTTTGACACTTTTTTCAGCATGGCCCTTTTGACCGATGGGAAGCGAGACTTCTCTGTAGCGCTGATTTGCCTTTCCAGGTTGCTTGGTTGGCCAAAAAGGGCGTATGCGTTTTTTCCTGAATATATTCAGGAAAAAACACATACGCCCTTTTTGGCCAAGGGCATCATTGTCAACGTTTTGCCGCTTTTCATGTGCTTTAAAGGCGATTCGTATCTACCTCCTGAAATCTGTTTCGTGCAATTCTGCCTTGATTTCAAATCCTCTTCTTTGCCTTCCCTCAATATATTTGTGGACGAGAGTTATCATTTATAACTCTGCAGGTTTGTGAATTGCAGTGCCCTGAACCTCCATTTTACAACTCGCTTTTTTGGGAGCTGGCCGCAAAAGCGCAGGATGGCTTCAGGCCCTGTTCTGGTTCCGGGGGGCAGGCTGAGCCTGTGGTTAATTCTTCTTCCTGATGGGAAAATAGAGTGACCTGTGCCTGTCCCAACACCAAGAGCTAGTCTCTCGTTGGTTCCCCGTCTTCCCGTTCATCCTCAGGACAAATTGCAACCTGTACGGAACAGGAGGTTAAAGGTGCTGATGCTCCAGGTAGGGAGATTGCTAGTAAAGCGGCTGGAATGGCGAACCCGGGCACAAGGAGATGAGAAATGAGGTGCGTTTTAGAAACCTTTCCCCATCACACGGTGTACCATCTTCTGGGTTTCTCATGCATGTTTTCGATGTAGGAAGATGCCCTTGAAGCTGGCGATTTGGGACCCATGCGATGGGTACCACGCAGTATTACTTTAAAGGGTCTGCGTTTGCTCACCCAACCTCACCAAACCTCTCAGCCCCAAGAGTGTCCACCCTTATGTCTCATCCAGCTGTGGGTCTAGATATGGTCAATCCAGGTTGCATCACAGCCCCTGAACTCATTGTGTAAGAATTTCTCTCTCTTTCACTGTCGTTGTTTCATGGGTTTTTCAAATTAATTTATTTTCATAATGGGGTTTAGCTGCTTTTCACTGCTGTGTTTATGCCGCTTTATACCCACTTGACACACTAACAGAGAGATATCAATACATAGGTTTTAAGATTATTACTAGTCAGGTATATTCTTGTGCGGTGAATAGGGCGTGTTGAGTCCAGTTCTCTGAGCAAGGAGTAGGTCTTGTCTACTACATATTGGGTTTATGGAACGGTATCTGAGCTAATTTGATACCCTTGTTTTATGTATAACCCCACCTCCCCTTTCCCGTTAAGCAGCCATAGTCTGTTTTCTGCATGTGTGACTCTGTTCTGTTTTGTAATTCAGTTCAAGTGTAACGGTTTTTACATTCCCTCTAAAAGTGATACCTTATGAGAAGTGTCCTTTTCTGTGTGACTTATTTCACTTAGAATCGTCGTACCTAAATCCACTCATCATGCTGCTACTAACCTTATGACATTGATTTCATGGCTGAGTGATATTCCATTGTACATAAGGACCACAACTTCTTTATCCATTTTTCTCTTTCCTGGGATATTGACGGTGGAATGAAGTGGAGGTCCTTGTCAACAGAGCAGCCCTCAACTTTGGGGTGCTTGTGTCTTGCTGATTTTTAATTTTCCCAATTTATACCCCCATGAGTGGAAGTGCCCTATGCTCTCTAAGCTGTGTTTTTCAGATGTTTCAGGACACACTGTACACTTCTCCAGAGTGGCTGTTGGCAATTTACATCCCGCCCATCAGTGTAGCAAGGCTCCCATTTCTCCATGGCCTGTCCTGCATTTCTGGTTTTGACACTTTTTTCAGCATGGCCCTTTTGACCGATGGGAAGCGAGACTTCTCTGTAGCGCTGATTTGCCTTTCCAGGTTGCTTGGTTGGCCAAAAAGGGCGTATGCGTTTTTTCCTGAATATATTCAGGAAAAAACGCATACGCCCTTTTTGGCCAAGGGCATCATTGTCAACGTTTTGCCGCTTTTCATGTGCTTTAAAGACGATTCGTATCTACCTCCTGAAATCTGTTTCGTGCAATTCTGCCTTGATTTCAAATCCTCTTCTTTGCCTTCCCTCAATATATTTGTGGACGAGAGTTATCATTTATAACTCTGCAGGTTTGTGAATTGCAGTGTCCTGAACCTCCATTTTACAACTCGCTTTTTTGGGAGCTGGCCGCAAAAGTGCAGGATGGCTTCAGGCCCTGTTCTGGTTCCGGGGGGCAGGCTGAGCCTGTGGTTAATTCTTCTTCCTGATGGGAAAATAGAGTGACCTGTGCCTGTCCCAACACCAAGAGCTAGTCTCTCGTTGGTTCCCCGTCTTCCCGTTCATCCTCAGGACAAATTGCAACCTGTACGGAACAGGAGGTTAAAGGTGCTGATGCTCCAAGTAGGGAGATTGCTAGTAAAGCGGAAAGAATGGCGAACCCGGGCACAAGGAAATGAGAAATGAGGTGCGTTTTAGAAACCTTTCCCCATCACACGGTGTACTATCTTCTGGGTTTCTCATGCATGTTTTCGATGTAGGAAGATGCCCTTGAAGCTGGAGATTTGGGACCCATGCGATGGGTACCACGCAGTATTACTTTAAAGGGTCTGCGTTTGCTCACCCAACCTCACCAAACCTCTCAGCCCCAAGAGTGTCCACCCTTATGTCTCATCCAGCTGTGGGTCTAGATATGGTCAATCCAGGTTGCATCACAGCCCCTGAACGCATTGTGTAAGAATTTCTATCTCTTTCACTGTCGTTGTTTCATGGGTTTTTCAAAGTAATTTATTTTCATAATGGGGTTTAGCTGCTTTTCACTGCTGTGTTTATGCCGCTTTACACCCACTTGACACACTAACAGAGAGATATCAATACATAGGTTTTAAGATTATTACTAGTCAGATATATTCTTGTGCGGTGAATAGGGCGTGTTGAGTCCAGTTCTCTGAGCAAGGAGTAGGTCTTGTCTACTACATATTGGGTTTATGGAACGGTATCTGAGCTAATTTGATACCCTTGTTTTATGTATCACCCCACCTCCCCTTTCCCGTTAAGCAGCCATAGTCTGTTTTCTGCATGTGTGACTCTGTTCTGTTTTGTAATTCAGTTCAAGTGTAACGGTTTTTACATTCCCTCTATCAGTGATACCTTATGAGAAGTGTCCTTTTCTGTGTGACTTATTTCACTTAGAATCGTCGTACCTAAATCCACTCATCATGCTGCTACTAACCTTATGACATTGATTTCATGGCTGAGTGATATTCCATTGTACATAAGGACCACAACTTCTTTATCCATTTTTCTCTTTCCTGGGATATTTAAGGTGGAATGAAGTGGAGGTCCTTGTCAACAGAGCAGCCCTCAACTTTGGGGTGCTTGTGTCTTGCTGATTTTTAATTTTCCCAATTTATACCCCCATGAGTGGAAGTGCCCTATGCTCTCTAAGCTGTGTTTTTCAGATGTTTCAGGACACACCGTACACTTCTCCAGAGTGGCTGTTGGCAATTTACATCCCGCCCATCAGTGTAGCAAGGCTCCCATTTCTCCATGGCCTGTCCTGCATTTCTGGTTTTGACACTTTTTTCAGCATGGCCCTTTTGACCGATGGGAAGCGAGACTTCTCTGTAGCGCTGATTTGCCTTTCCAGGTTGCTTGGTTGGCCAAAAAGGGCGTATGCGTTTTTTCCTGAATATATTCAGGAAAAAACGCATACGCCCTTTTTGGCCAAGGGCATCATTGTCAACGTTTTGCCGCTTTTCATGTGCTTTAAAGGCGATTCGTATCTACCTCCTGAAATCTGTTTCGTGCAATTCTGCCTTGATTTCAAATCCTCTTCTTTGCCTTCCCTCAATATATTTGTGGACGAGAGTTATCATTTATAACTCTGCAGGTTTGTGAATTGCAGTGCCCTGAACCTCCATTTTACAACTCGCTTTTTTGGGAGCTGGCCGCAAAAGCGCAGGATGGCTTCAGGCCCTGTTCTGGTTCCGGGGGGCAGGCTGAGCCTGTGGTTAATTCTTCTTCCTGATGGGAAAATAGAGTGACCTGTGCCTGTCCCGACACCAAGAGCTAGTCTCTCGTTGGTTCCCCGTCTTCCCGTTCATCCTCAGGACAAATTGCAACCTGTACGGAACAGGAGGTTAAAGGTGCTGATGCTCCAAGTAGGGAGATTGCTAGTAAAGCGGCTGGAATGGCGAACCCGGGCACAAGGAGATGAGAAATGAGGTGCGTTTTAGAAACCTTTCCCCATCACACGGTGTACCATCTTCTGGGTTTCTCATGCATGTTTTCGATGTAGGAAGATGCCCTTGAACCTGGAGATTTGGGACCCATGCGATGGGTACCACGCAGTATTACTTTAAAGGGTCTGCGTTTGCTCACCCAACCTCACCAAACCTCTCAGCCCCAAGAGTGTCCACCCTTATGTCTCATCCAGCTGTGGGTCTAGATATGGTCAATCCAGGTTGCATCACAGCCCCTGAACGCATTGTGTAAGAATTTCTCTCTCTTTCACTGTCGTTGTTTCATGGGTTTTTCAAAGTAATTTATTTTCATAATGGGGTTTAGCTGCTTTTCACTGCTGTGTTTATGCCGCTTTACACCCACTTGACACACTAACAGAGAGATATCAATACATAGGTTTTAAGATTATTACTAGTCAGATATATTCTTGTGCGGTGAATAGGGCGTGTTGAGTCCAGTTCTCTGAGCAAGGAGTAGGTCTTGTCTACTACATATTGGGTTTATGGAACGGTATCTGAGCTAATTTGATACCCTTGTTTTATGTATCACCCCACCTCCCCTTTCCCGTTAAGCAGCCATAGTCTGTTTTCTGCATGTGTGACTCTGTTCTGTTTTGTAATTCAGTTCAAGTGTAACGGTTTTTACATTCCCTCTATCAGTGATACCTTATGAGAAGTGTCCTTTTCTGTGTGACTTATTTCACTTAGAATCGTCGTACCTAAATCCACTCATCATGCTGCTACTAACCTTATGACATTGATTTCATGGCTGAGTGATATTCCATTGTACATAAGGACCACAACTTCTTTATCCATTTTTCTCTTTCCTGGGATATTTAAGGTGGAATGAAGTGGAGGTCCTTGTCAACAGAGCAGCCCTCAACTTTGGGGTGCTTGTGTCTTGCTGATTTTTAATTTTCCCAATTTATACCCCCATGAGTGGAAGTGCCCTATGCTCTCTAAGCTGTGTTTTTCAGATGTTTCAGGACACACCGTACACTTCTCCAGAGTGGCTGTTGGCAATTTACATCCCGCCCATCAGTGTAGCAAGGCTCCCATTTCTCCATGGCCTGTCCTGCATTTCTGGTTTTGACACTTTTTTCAGCATGGCCCTTTTGACCGATGGGAAGCGAGACTTCTCTGTAGCGCTGATTTGCCTTTCCAGGTTGCTTGGTTGGCCAAAAAGGGCGTATGCGTTTTTTCCTGAATATATTCAGGAAAAAACGCATACGCCCTTTTTGGCCAAGGGCATCATTGTCAACGTTTTGCCGCTTTTCATGTGCTTTAAAGGCGATTCGTATCTACCTCCTGAAATCTGTTTCGTGCAATTCTGCCTTGATTTCAAATCCTCTTCTTTGCCTTCCCTCAATATATTTGTGGACGAGAGTTATCATTTACAACTCTGCAGGTTTGTGAATTGCAGTGCCCTGAACCTCCATTTTACAACTCGCTTTTTTGGGAGCTGGCCGCAAAAGCGCAGGATGGCTTCAGGCCCTGTTCTGGTTCCGGGGGGCAGGCTGAGCCTGTGGTTAATTCTTCTTCCTGATGGGAAAATAGAGTGACCTGTGCCTGTCCCGACACCAAGAGCTAGTCTCTCGTTGGTTCCCCGTCTTCCCGTTCATCCTCAGGACAAATTGCAACCTGTAAGGAACAGGAGGTTAAAGGTGCTGATGCTCCAAGTAGGGAGATTGCTAGTAAAGCGGCTGGAAAGGCGAACCCGGGCACAAGGAGATGAGAAATGAGGTGCGTTTTAGAAACCTTTCCCCATCACACGGTGTACCATCTTCTGGGTTTCTCATGCATGTTTTCGATGTAGGAAGATGCCCTTGAACCTGGAGATTTGGGACCCATGCGATGGGTACCACGCAGTATTACTTTAAAGGGTCTGCGTTTGCTCACCCAACCTCACCAAACCTCTCAGCCCCAAGAGTGTCCACCCTTATGTCTCATCCAGCTGTGGGTCTAGATATGGTCAATCCAGGTTGCATCACAGCCCCTGAACTCATTGTGTAAGAATTTCTATCTCTTTCACTGTCGTTGTTTCATGGGTTTTTCAAAGTAATTTATTTTCATAATGGGGTTTAGCTGCTTTTCACGGCTGTGTTTATGCCGCTTTACACCCACTTGACACACTAACAGAGAGATATCAATACATAGGTTTTAAGATTATTACTAGTCAGGTATATTCTTGTGCGGTGAATAGGGCGTGTTGAGTCCAGTTCTCTGAGCAAGGAGTAGGTCTTGTCTACTACATATTGGGTTTATGGAACGGTATCTGAGCTAATTTGATACCCTTGTTTTATGTATCACCCCACCTCCCCTTTCCCGTTAAGCAGCCATAGTCTGTTTTCTGCATGTGTGACTCTGTTCTGTTTTGTAATTCAGTTCAAGTGTAACGGTTTTTACATTCCCTCTATCAGTGATACCTTATGAGAAGTGTCCTTTTCTGTGTGACTTATTTCACTTAGAATCGTCGTACCTAAATCCACTCATCATGCTGCTACTAACCTTATGACATTGATTTCATGGCTGAGTGATATTCCATTGTACATAAGGACCACAACTTCTTTATCCATTTTTCTCTTTCCTGGGATATTGACGGTGGAATGAAGTGGAGGTCCTTGTCAACAGAGCAGCCCTCAACTTTGGGGTGCTTGTGTCTTGCTGATTTTTAATTTTCCCAATTTATACCCCCATGAGTGGAAGTGCCCTATGCTCTCTAAGCTGTGTTTTTCAGATGATTCAGGACACACCGTACACTTCTCCAGAGTGCCTGTTGGCAATTTACATCCCGCCCATCAGTGTAGCAAGGCTCCCATTTCTCCATGGCCTGTACTGCATTTCTGGTTTTGACACTTTTTTCAGCATGGCCCTTTTGACCGATGGGAAGCGAGACTTCTCTGTAGCGCTGATTTGCCTTTCCAGGTTGCTTGGTTGGCCAAAAAGGGCGTATGCGTTTTTTCCTGAATATATTCAGGAAAAAACGCATACGCCCTTTTTGGCCAAGGGCATCATTGTCAACGTTTTGCCGCTTTTCATGTGCTTTAAAGGCGATTCGTATCTACCTCCTGAAATCTGTTTCGTGCAATTCTGCCTTGATTTCAAATCCTCTTCTTTGCCTTCCCTCAATATATTTATGGACGAGAGTTATCATTTATAACTCTGCAGGTTTGTGAATTGCAGTGCCCTGAACCTCCATTTTACAACTCGCTTTTTTGGGAGCTGGCCGCAAAAGCGCAGGATGGCTTCAGGCCCTGTTCTGGTTCCGGGGGGCAGGCTGAGCCTGTGGTTAATTCTTCTTCCTGATGGGAAAATAGAGTGACCTGTGCCTGTCCCGACACCAAGAGCTAGTCTCTCGTTGGTTCCCCGTCTTCCCGTTCATCCTCAGGACAAATTGCAACCTGTACGGAACAGGAGGTTAAAGGTGCTGATGCTCCAAGTAGGGAGATTGCTAGTAAAGCGGCTGGAATGGCGAACCCGGGCACAAGGAGATGAGAAATGAGGTGCGTTTTAGAAACCTTTCCCCATCACACGGTGTACCATCTTCTGGGTTTCTCATGCATGTTTTCGATGTAGGAAGATGCCCTTGAACCTGGAGATTTGGGACCCATGCGATGGGTACCACACAGTATTACTTTAAAGGGTCTGCGTTTGCTCACCCAACCTCACCAAACCTCTCAGCCCCAAGAGTGTCCACCCTTATGTCTCATCCAGCTGTGGGTCTAGATATGGTCAATCCAGGTTGCATCACAGGCCCTGAACTCATTGTGTAAGAATTTCTCTCTCTTTCACTGTCGTTGTTTCATGGGTTTTTCAAAGTAATTTATTTTCATAATGGGGTTTAGCTGCTTTTCACGGCTGTGTTTATGCCGCTTTACACCCACTTGACACACTAACAGAGAGATATCAATACATAGGTTTTAAGATTATTACTAGTCAGATATATTCTTGTGCGGTGAATAGGGCGTGTTGAGTCCAGTTCTCTGAGCAAGGAGTAGGTCTTGTCTATTACATATTGGGTTTATGGAACGGTATCTGAGCTAATTTGATACCCTTGTTTTATGTATCACCCCACCTCCCCTTTCCCGTTAAGCAGCCATAGTCTGTTTTCTGCATGTGTGACTCTGTTCTGTTTTGTAATTCAGTTCAAGTGTAACGGTTTTTACATTCCCTCTATCAGTGATACCTTATGAGAAGTGTCCTTTTCTGTGTGACTTATTTCACTTAGAATCGTCGTACCTAAATCCACTCATCATGCTGCTACTAACCTTATGACATTGATTTCATGGCTGAGTGATATTCCATTGTACATAAGGACCACAACTTCTTTATCCATTTTTCTCTTTCCTGGGATATTTAAGGTGGAATGAAGTGGAGGTCCTTGTCAACAGAGCAGCCCTCAACTTTGGGGTGCTTGTGTCTTGCTGATTTTTAATTTTCCCAATTTATACCCCCATGAGTGGAAGTGCCCTATGCTCTCTAAGCTGTGTTTTTCAGATGTTTCAGGACACACCGTACACTTCTCCAGAGTGGCTGTTGGCAATTTACATCCCGCCCATCAGTGTAGCAAGGCTCCCATTTCTCCATGGCCTGTCCTGCATTTCTGGTTTTGACACTTTTTTCAGCATGGCCCTTTTGACCGATGGGAAGCGAGACTTCTCTGTAGCGCTGATTTGCCTTTCCAGGTTGCTTGGTTGGCCAAAAAGGGCGTATGCGTTTTTTCCTGAATATATTCAGGAAAAAACGCATACGCCCTTTTTGGCCAAGGGCATCATTGTCAACGTTTTGCCGCTTTTCATGTGCTTTAAAGGCGATTCGTATCTACCTCCTGAAATCTGTTTCCTGCAATTCTGCCTTGATTTCAAATCCTCTTCTTTGCCTTCCCTCAATATATTTGTGGACGAGAGTTATCATTTATAACTCTGCAGGTTTGTGAATTGCAGTGCCCTGAACCTCCATTTTACAACTCGCTTTTTTGGGAGCTGGCCGCAAAAGCGCAGGATGGCTTCAGGCCCTGTTCTGGTTCCGGGGGGCAGGCTGAGCCTGTGGTTAATTCTTCTTCCTGATGGGAAAATAGAGTGACCTGTGCCTGTCCCGACACCAAGAGCTAGTCTCTCGTTGGTTCCCCGTCTTCCCGTTCATCCTCAGGACAAATTGCAACCTGTACGGAACAGGAGGTTAAAGGTGCTGATGCTCCAAGTAGGGAGATTGCTAGTAAAGCGGCTGGAAAGGCGAACCCAGGCACAAGGAGATGAGAAATGAGGTGCGTTTTAGAAACCTTTCCCCATCACACGGTGTACCATCTTCTGGGTTTCTCATGCATGTTTTCGATGTAGGAAGATGCCCTTGAACCTGGAGATTTGGGACCCATGCGATGGGTACCACGCAGTATTACTTTAAAGGGTCTGCGTTTGCTCACCCAACCTCACCAAACCTCTCAGCCCCAAGAGTGTCCACCCTTATGTCTCATCCAGCTGTGGATCTAGATATGGTCAATCCAGGTTGCATCACAGCCCCTGAACTCATTGTGTAAGAATTTCTCTCTCTTTCACTGTCGTTGTTTCATGGGTTTTTCAAAGTAATTTATTTTCATAATGAGGTTTAGCTGCTTTTCACTGCTGTGTTTATGCCGCTTTACACCCACTTGACACACTAACAGAGAGATATCAATACATAGGTTTTAAGATTATTACTAGTCAGATATATTCTTGTGCGGTGAATAGGGCGTGTTGAGTCCAGTTCTCTGAGCAAGGAGTAGTTCTTGTCTACTACATATTGGGTTTATGGAACGGTATCTGAGCTAATTTGATACCTTGTTTTATGTATCACCCCACCTCATCTTTCCCGTTAAGCAGCCATAGTGTGTTTTCTGCATGTGTGACTCTGTTCTGTTTTGTAATTCAGTTCAAGTGTAACGGTTTTTACATTCCCTCTATCAGTGATACCTTATGAGAAGTGTCCTTTTCTGTGTGACTTATTTCACTTAGAATCGTCGTACCTAAATCCACTCATCATGCTGCTACTAACCTTATGACATTGATTTCATGGCTGAGTGATATTCCATTGTACATAAGGACCACAACTTCTTTATCCATTTTTCTCTTTCCTGGGATATTGAAGTTGGAATGAAGTGGAGGTCCTTGTCAACAGAGCAGCCTTCAACTTTGGGGTGCTTGTGTCTTGCTGATTTTTAATTTTCCCAATTTATACCCCCATGAGTGGAAGTGCCCTATGCTCTCTAAGCTGTGTTTTTCAGATGTTTCAGGACACACCGTACACTTCTCCAGAGTGGCTGTTGGCAATTTACATCCCGCCCATCAGTGTAGCAAGGCTCCCATTTCTCCATGGCCTGTCCTGCATTTCTGGTTTTGACACTTTTTTCAGCATGGCCCTTTTGACCGATGGGAAGCGAGACTTCTTTGTAGCGCTGATTTGCCTTTCCAGGTTGCTTGGTTGGCCAAAAAGGGCGTATGCGTTTTTTCCTGAATATATTCAGGAAAAAACGCATACGCCCTTTTTGGCCAAGGGCATCATTGTCAACGTTTTGCCACTTTTCATGTGCTTTAAAGGCGATTCGTATCTACCTCCTGAAATCTGTTTCGTGCAATTCTGCCTTGATTTCAAATCCTCTTCTTTGCCTTCCCTCAATATATTGGTGGACGAGAGTTATCATTTATAACTCTGCAGGTTTGTGAATTGCAGTGCCCTGAACCTCCATTTTACAACTCGCTTTTTTGGGAGCTGGCCGCAAAAGCGCAGGATGGCTTCAGGCCCTGTTCTGGTTCCGGGGGGCAGGCTGAGCCTGTGGTTAATTCTTCTTCCTGATGGGAAAATAGAGTGACCTGTGCCTGTCCTGACACCAAGAGCTTGTTTCTCGTTGGTTCCCCGTCTTCCCGTTCATCCTCAGGACAAATTGCAACCTGTACGGAACAGGAGGTTAAAGGTGCTGATGCTCCAAGTAGGGAGATTGCTAGTAAAGCGGCTGGAATGGCGAACCCGGGCACAAGGAGATGAGAAATGAGGTGCGTTTTAGAAACCTTTCCCTATCACACGGTGTACCATCTTCTGGGTTTCTCATGCATGTTTTCGATGTAGGAAGATGCCCTTGAAGCTGGAGATTTGGGACCCATGCGATGGGTACCACGCAGTATTACTTTAAAGGGTCTGCGTTTGCTCACCCAACCTCACCAAACCTCTCAGCCCCAAGAGTGTCCACCCTTATGTCTCATCCAGCTGTGGGTCTAGATATGGTCAATCCAGGTTGCATCACAGGCCCTGAACTCATTGTGTAAGAATTTCTATCTCTTTCACTGTCGTTGTTTCATGGGTTTTTCAAAGTAACTTATTTTCATAATGGGGTTTAGCTGCTTTTCACTGCTGTGTTTATGCCGCTTTACACCCACTTGACACACTAACAGAGAGATATCAATACATAGGTTTTAAGATTATTACTAGTCAGGTATATTCTTGTGCGGTGAATAGGGCGTGTTGAGTCCAGTTCTCTGAGCAAGGAGTAGGTCTTGTCTACTACATATTGGGTTTATGGAACGGTATCTGAGCTAATTTGATACCCTTGTTTTATGTATCACCCCACCTCCCCTTTCCCGTTAAGCAGCCATAGTGTGTTTTCTGCATGTGTGACTCTGTTCTGTTTTGTAATTCAGTTCAAGTGTAACGGTTTTTACATTCCCTCTAAAAGTGATACCTTATGAGAAGTGTCCTTTTCTGTGTGACTTATTTCACTTAGAATCGTCGTACCTAAATCCACTCATCATGCTGCTACTAACCTTATGACATTGATTTCATGGCTGAGTGATATTCCATTGTACATAAGGACCACAACTTCTTTATCCATTTTTCTCTTTCCTGGGATATTTAAGGTGGAATGAAGTGGAGGTCCTTGTCAACAGAGCAGCCCTCAACTTTGGGGTGCTTGTGTCTTGCTGATTTTTAATTTTCCCAATTTATACCCCCATGAGTGGAAGTGCCCTATGCTCTCTAAGCTGTGTTTTTCAGATGTTTCAGGACACACCGTACACTTCTCCAGAGTGGCTGTTGGCAATTTAC
This sequence comes from Balaenoptera borealis, assembly GCF_965194805.1. Classification (NCBI taxonomy): domain Eukaryota; kingdom Metazoa; phylum Chordata; class Mammalia; order Artiodactyla; family Balaenopteridae; genus Balaenoptera; species Balaenoptera borealis. The sequence goes on along the minus strand of NW_028123894.1, from coordinate 396,949 downwards.
ATCCCGCCCATCAGTGTAGCAAGGCTCCCATTTCTCCATGGCCTGTCCTGCATTTCTGGTTTTGACACTTTTTTCAGCATGGCCCTTTTGACCGATGGGAAGCGAGACTTCTCTGTAGCGCTGATTTGCCTTTCCAGGTTGCTTGGTTGGCCAAAAAGGGCGTATGCGTTTTTTCCTGAATATATTCAGGAAAAAACACATACGCCCTTTTTGGCCAAGGGCATCATTGTCAACGTTTTGCCGCTTTTCATGTGCTTTAAAGGCGATTCGTATCTACCTCCTGAAATCTGTTTCGTGCAATTCTGCCTTGATTTCAAATCCTCTTCTTTGCCTTCCCTCAATATATTTGTGGACGAGAGTTATCATTTATAACTCTGCAGGTTTGTGAATTGCAGTGCCCTGAACCTCCATTTTACAACTCGCTTTTTTGGGAGCTGGCCGCAAAAGCGCAGGATGGCTTCAGGCCCTGTTCTGGTTCCGGGGGGCAGGCTGAGCCTGTGGTTAATTCTTCTTCCTGATGGGAAAATAGAGTGACCTGTGCCTGTCCCAACACCAAGAGCTAGTCTCTCGTTGGTTCCCCGTCTTCCCGTTCATCCTCAGGACAAATTGCAACCTGTACGGAACAGGAGGTTAAAGGTGCTGATGCTCCAGGTAGGGAGATTGCTAGTAAAGCGGCTGGAATGGCGAACCCGGGCACAAGGAGATGAGAAATGAGGTGCGTTTTAGAAACCTTTCCCCATCACACGGTGTACCATCTTCTGGGTTTCTCATGCATGTTTTCGATGTAGGAAGATGCCCTTGAAGCTGGCGATTTGGGACCCATGCGATGGGTACCACGCAGTATTACTTTAAAGGGTCTGCGTTTGCTCACCCAACCTCACCAAACCTCTCAGCCCCAAGAGTGTCCACCCTTATGTCTCATCCAGCTGTGGGTCTAGATATGGTCAATCCAGGTTGCATCACAGCCCCTGAACTCATTGTGTAAGAATTTCTCTCTCTTTCACTGTCGTTGTTTCATGGGTTTTTCAAATTAATTTATTTTCATAATGGGGTTTAGCTGCTTTTCACTGCTGTGTTTATGCCGCTTTATACCCACTTGACACACTAACAGAGAGATATCAATACATAGGTTTTAAGATTATTACTAGTCAGGTATATTCTTGTGCGGTGAATAGGGCGTGTTGAGTCCAGTTCTCTGAGCAAGGAGTAGGTCTTGTCTACTACATATTGGGTTTATGGAACGGTATCTGAGCTAATTTGATACCCTTGTTTTATGTATCACCCCACCTCCCCTTTCCCGTTAAGCAGCCATAGTCTGTTTTCTGCATGTGTGACTCTGTTCTGTTTTGTAATTCAGTTCAAGTGTAACGGTTTTTACATTCCCTCTAAAAGTGATACCTTATGAGAAGTGTCCTTTTCTGTGTGACTTATTTCACTTAGAATCGTCGTACCTAAATCCACTCATCATGCTGCTACTAACCTTATGACATTGATTTCATGGCTGAGTGATATTCCATTGTACATAAGGACCACAACTTCTTTATCCATTTTTCTCTTTCCTGGGATATTGACGGTGGAATGAAGTGGAGGTCCTTGTCAACAGAGCAGCCCTCAACTTTGGGGTGCTTGTGTCTTGCTGATTTTTAATTTTCCCAATTTATACCCCCATGAGTGGAAGTGCCCTATGCTCTCTAAGCTGTGTTTTTCAGATGTTTCAGGACACACTGTACACTTCTCCAGAGTGGCTGTTGGCAATTTACATCCCGCCCATCAGTGTAGCAAGGCTCCCATTTCTCCATGGCCTGTCCTGCATTTCTGGTTTTGACACTTTTTTCAGCATGGCCCTTTTGACCGATGGGAAGCGAGACTTCTCTGTAGCGCTGATTTGCCTTTCCAGGTTGCTTGGTTGGCCAAAAAGGGCGTATGCGTTTTTTCCTGAATATATTCAGGAAAAAACGCATACGCCCTTTTTGGCCAAGGGCATCATTGTCAACGTTTTGCCGCTTTTCATGTGCTTTAAAGACGATTCGTATCTACCTCCTGAAATCTGTTTCGTGCAATTCTGCCTTGATTTCAAATCCTCTTCTTTGCCTTCCCTCAATATATTTGTGGACGAGAGTTATCATTTATAACTCTGCAGGTTTGTGAATTGCAGTGTCCTGAACCTCCATTTTACAACTCGCTTTTTTGGGAGCTGGCCGCAAAAGTGCAGGATGGCTTCAGGCCCTGTTCTGGTTCCGGGGGGCAGGCTGAGCCTGTGGTTAATTCTTCTTCCTGATGGGAAAATAGAGTGACCTGTGCCTGTCCCAACACCAAGAGCTAGTCTCTCGTTGGTTCCCCGTCTTCCCGTTCATCCTCAGGACAAATTGCAACCTGTACGGAACAGGAGGTTAAAGGTGCTGATGCTCCAAGTAGGGAGATTGCTAGTAAAGCGGAAAGAATGGCGAACCCGGGCACAAGGAAATGAGAAATGAGGTGCGTTTTAGAAACCTTTCCCCATCACACGGTGTACTATCTTCTGGGTTTCTCATGCATGTTTTCGATGTAGGAAGATGCCCTTGAAGCTGGAGATTTGGGACCCATGCGATGGGTACCACGCAGTATTACTTTAAAGGGTCTGCGTTTGCTCACCCAACCTCACCAAACCTCTCAGCCCCAAGAGTGTCCACCCTTATGTCTCATCCAGCTGTGGGTCTAGATATGGTCAATCCAGGTTGCATCACAGCCCCTGAACGCATTGTGTAAGAATTTCTATCTCTTTCACTGTCGTTGTTTCATGGGTTTTTCAAAGTAATTTATTTTCATAATGGGGTTTAGCTGCTTTTCACTGCTGTGTTTATGCCGCTTTACACCCACTTGACACACTAACAGAGAGATATCAATACATAGGTTTTAAGATTATTACTAGTCAGATATATTCTTGTGCGGTGAATAGGGCGTGTTGAGTCCAGTTCTCTGAGCAAGGAGTAGGTCTTGTCTACTACATATTGGGTTTATGGAACGGTATCTGAGCTAATTTGATACCCTTGTTTTATGTATCACCCCACCTCCCCTTTCCCGTTAAGCAGCCATAGTCTGTTTTCTGCATGTGTGACTCTGTTCTGTTTTGTAATTCAGTTCAAGTGTAACGGTTTTTACATTCCCTCTATCAGTGATACCTTATGAGAAGTGTCCTTTTCTGTGTGACTTATTTCACTTAGAATCGTCGTACCTAAATCCACTCATCATGCTGCTACTAACCTTATGACATTGATTTCATGGCTGAGTGATATTCCATTGTACATAAGGACCACAACTTCTTTATCCATTTTTCTCTTTCCTGGGATATTTAAGGTGGAATGAAGTGGAGGTCCTTGTCAACAGAGCAGCCCTCAACTTTGGGGTGCTTGTGTCTTGCTGATTTTTAATTTTCCCAATTTATACCCCCATGAGTGGAAGTGCCCTATGCTCTCTAAGCTGTGTTTTTCAGATGTTTCAGGACACACCGTACACTTCTCCAGAGTGGCTGTTGGCAATTTACATCCCGCCCATCAGTGTAGCAAGGCTCCCATTTCTCCATGGCCTGTCCTGCATTTCTGGTTTTGACACTTTTTTCAGCATGGCCCTTTTGACCGATGGGAAGCGAGACTTCTCTGTAGCGCTGATTTGCCTTTCCAGGTTGCTTGGTTGGCCAAAAAGGGCGTATGCGTTTTTTCCTGAATATATTCAGGAAAAAACGCATACGCCCTTTTTGGCCAAGGGCATCATTGTCAACGTTTTGCCGCTTTTCATGTGCTTTAAAGGCGATTCGTATCTACCTCCTGAAATCTGTTTCGTGCAATTCTGCCTTGATTTCAAATCCTCTTCTTTGCCTTCCCTCAATATATTTGTGGACGAGAGTTATCATTTATAACTCTGCAGGTTTGTGAATTGCAGTGCCCTGAACCTCCATTTTACAACTCGCTTTTTTGGGAGCTGGCCGCAAAAGCGCAGGATGGCTTCAGGCCCTGTTCTGGTTCCGGGGGGCAGGCTGAGCCTGTGGTTAATTCTTCTTCCTGATGGGAAAATAGAGTGACCTGTGCCTGTCCCGACACCAAGAGCTAGTCTCTCGTTGGTTCCCCGTCTTCCCATTCATCCTCAGGACAAATTGCAACCTGTACGGAACAGGAGGTTAAAGGTGCTGATGCTCCAAGTAGGGAGATTGCTAGTAAAGCGGCTGGAATGGCGAACCCGGGCACAAGGAGATGAGAAATGAGGTGCGTTTTAGAAACCTTTCCCCATCACACGGTGTACCATCTTCTGGGTTTCTCATGCATGTTTTCGATGTAGGAAGATGCCCTTGAACCTGGAGATTTGGGACCCATGCGATGGGTACCACGCAGTATTACTTTAAAGGGTCTGCGTTTGCTCACCCAACCTCACCAAACCTCTCAGCCCCAAGAGTGTCCACCCTTATGTCTCATCCAGCTGTGGGTCTAGATATGGTCAATCCAGGTTGCATCACAGCCCCTGAACGCATTGTGTAAGAATTTCTCTCTCTTTCACTGTCGTTGTTTCATGGGTTTTTCAAAGTAATTTATTTTCATAATGGGGTTTAGCTGCTTTTCACTGCTGTGTTTATGCCGCTTTACACCCACTTGACACACTAACAGAGAGATATCAATACATAGGTTTTAAGATTATTACTAGTCAGATATATTCTTGTGCGGTGAATAGGGCGTGTTGAGTCCAGTTCTCTGAGCAAGGAGTAGGTCTTGTCTACTACATATTGGGTTTATGGAACGGTATCTGAGCTAATTTGATACCCTTGTTTTATGTATCACCCCACCTCCCCTTTCCCGTTAAGCAGCCATAGTCTGTTTTCTGCATGTGTGACTCTGTTCTGTTTTGTAATTCAGTTCAAGTGTAACGGTTTTTACATTCCCTCTATCAGTGATACCTTATGAGAAGTGTCCTTTTCTGTGTGACTTATTTCACTTAGAATCGTCGTACCTAAATCCACTCATCATGCTGCTACTAACCTTATGACATTGATTTCATGGCTGAGTGATATTCCATTGTACATAAGGACCACAACTTCTTTATCCATTTTTCTCTTTCCTGGGATATTTAAGGTGGAATGAAGTGGAGGTCCTTGTCAACAGAGCAGCCCTCAACTTTGGGGTGCTTGTGTCTTGCTGATTTTTAATTTTCCCAATTTATACCCCCATGAGTGGAAGTGCCCTATGCTCTCTAAGCTGTGTTTTTCAGATGTTTCAGGACACACCGTACACTTCTCCAGAGTGGCTGTTGGCAATTTACATCCCGCCCATCAGTGTAGCAAGGCTCCCATTTCTCCATGGCCTGTCCTGCATTTCTGGTTTTGACACTTTTTTCAGCATGGCCCTTTTGACCGATGGGAAGCGAGACTTCTCTGTAGCGCTGATTTGCCTTTCCAGGTTGCTTGGTTGGCCAAAAAGGGCGTATGCGTTTTTTCCTGAATATATTCAGGAAAAAACGCATACGCCCTTTTTGGCCAAGGGCATCATTGTCAACGTTTTGCCGCTTTTCATGTGCTTTAAAGGCGATTCGTATCTACCTCCTGAAATCTGTTTCGTGCAATTCTGCCTTGATTTCAAATCCTCTTCTTTGCCTTCCCTCAATATATTTGTGGACGAGAGTTATCATTTACAACTCTGCAGGTTTGTGAATTGCAGTGCCCTGAACCTCCATTTTACAACTCGCTTTTTTGGGAGCTGGCCGCAAAAGCGCAGGATGGCTTCAGGCCCTGTTCTGGTTCCGGGGGGCAGGCTGAGCCTGTGGTTAATTCTTCTTCCTGATGGGAAAATAGAGTGACCTGTGCCTGTCCCGACACCAAGAGCTAGTCTCTCGTTGGTTCCCCGTCTTCCCGTTCATACTCAGGACAAATTGCAACCTGTAAGGAACAGGAGGTTAAAGGTGCTGATGCTCCAAGTAGGGAGATTGCTAGTAAAGCGGCTGGAATGGCGAACCCGGGCACAAGGAGATGAGAAATGAGGTGCGTTTTAGAAACCTTTCCCCATCACACGGTGTACCATCTTCTGGGTTTCTCATGCATGTTTTCGATGTAGGAAGATGCCCTTGAACCTGGAGATTTGGGACCCATGCGATGGGTACCACGCAGTATTACTTTAAAGGGTCTGCGTTTGCTCACCCAACCTCACCAAACCTCTCAGCCCCAAGAGTGTCCACCCTTATGTCTCATCCAGCTGTGGGTCTAGATATGGTCAATCCAGGTTGCATCACAGCCCCTGAACGCATTGTGTAAGAATTTCTCTCTCTTTCACTGTCGTTGTTTCATCGGTTTTTCAAAGTAATTTATTTTCATAATGGGGTTTAGCTGCTTTTCACTGCTGTGTTTATGCCGCTTTACACCCACTTGACACACTAACAGAGAGATGTCAATACATAGGTTTTAAGATTATTACTAGTCAGATATATTCTTGTGCGGTGAATAGGGCGTGTTGAGTCCAGTTCTCTGAGCAAGGAGTAGGTCTTGTCTACTACATATTGGGTTTATGGAACGGTATCTGAGCTAATTTGATACCCTTGTTTTATGTATCACCCCACCTCCCCTTTCCCGTTAAGCAGCCATAGTCTGTTTTCTGCATGTGTGACTCTGTTCTGTTTTGTAATTCAGTTCAAGTGTAACGGTTTTTACATTCCCTCTATCAGTGATACCTTATGAGAAGTGTCCTTTTCTGTGTGACTTATTTCACTTAGAATCGTCGTACCTAAATCCACTCATCATGCTGCTACTAACCTTATGACATTGATTTCATGGCTGAGTGATATTCCATTGTACATAAGGACCACAACTTCTTTATCCATTTTTCTCTTTCCTGGGATATTTAAGGTGGAATGAAGTGGAGGTCCTTGTCAACAGAGCAGCCCTCAACTTTGGGGTGCTTGTGTCTTGCTGATTTTTAATTTTCCCAATTTATACCCCCATGAGTGGAAGTGCCCTATGCTCTCTAAGCTGTGTTTTTCAGATGTTTCAGGACACACCGTACACTTCTCCAGAGTGGCTGTTGGCAATTTACATCCCGCCCATCAGTGTAGCAAGGCTCCCATTTCTCCATGGCCTGTCCTGCATTTCTGGTTTTGACACTTTTTTCAGCATGGCCCTTTTGACCGATGGGAAGCGAGACTTCTCTGTAGCGCTGATTTGCCTTTCCAGGTTGCTTGGTTGGCCAAAAAGGGCGTATGCGTTTTTTCCTGAATATATTCAGGAAAAAACGCATACGCCCTTTTTGGCCAAGGGCATCATTGTCAACGTTTTGCCGCTTTTCATGTGCTTTAAAGGCGATTCGTATCTACCTCCTGAAATCTGTTTCGTGCAATTCTGCCTTGATTTCAAATCCTCTTCTTTGCCTTCCCTCAATATATTTGTGGACGAGAGTTATCATTTATAACTCTGCAGGTTTGTGAATTGCAGTGCCCTGAACCTCCATTTTACAACTCGCTTTTTTGGGAGCTGGCCGCAAAAGCGCAGGATGGCTTCAGGCCCTGTTCTGGTTCCGGGGGGCAGGCTGAGCCTGTGGTTAATTCTTCTTCCTGATGGGAAAATAGAGTGACCTGTGCCTGTCCCGACACCAAGAGCTAGTCTCTCGTTGGTTCCCCGTCTTCCCGTTCATCCTCAGGACAAATTGCAACCTGTACGGAACAGGAGGTTAAAGGTGCTGATGCTCCAAGTAGGGAGATTGCTAGTAAAGCGGCTGGAAAGGCGAACCCGGGCACAAGGAGATGAGAAATGAGGTGCGTTTTAGAAACCTTTCCCCATCACACGGTGTACCATCTTCTGGGTTTCTCATGCATGTTTTCGATGTAGGAAGATGCCCTTGAACCTGGAGATTTGGGACCCATGCGATGGGTACCACGCAGTATTACTTTAAAGGGTCTGCGTTTGCTCACCCAACCTCACCAAACCTCTCAGCCCCAAGAGTGTCCACCCTTATGTCTCATCCAGCTGTGGGTCTAGATATGGTCAATCCAGGTTGCATCACAGCCCCTGAACGCATTGTGTAAGAATTTCTCTCTCTTTCACTGTCGTTGTTTCATCGGTTTTTCAAAGTAATTTATTTTCATAATGGGGTTTAGCTGCTTTTCACTGCTGTGTTTATGCCGCTTTACACCCACTTGACACACTAACTGAGAGATGTCAATACATAGGTTTTAAGATTATTACTAGTCAGATATATTCTTGTGCGGTGAATAGGGCGTGTTGAGTCCAGTTCTCTGAGCAAGGAGTAGGTCTTGTCTACTACATATTGGGTTTATGGAACGGTATCTGAGCTAATTTGATACCCTTGTTTTATGTATCACCCCACCTCCCCTTTCCCGTTAAGCAGCCATAGTCTGTTTTCTGCATGTGTGACTCTGTTCTGTTTTGTAATTCAGTTCAAGTGTAACGGTTTTTACATTCCCTCTATCAGTGATACCTTATGAGAAGTGTCCTTTTCTGTGTGACTTATTTCACTTAGAATCGTCGTACCTAAATCCACTCATCATGCTGCTACTAACCTTATGACATTGATTTCATGGCTGAGTGATATTCCATTGTACATAAGGACCACAACTTCTTTATCCATTTTTCTCTTTCCTGGGATATTGACGGTGGAATGAAGTGGAGGTCCTTGTCAACAGAGCAGCCCTCAACTTTGGGGTGCTTGTGTCTTGCTGATTTTTAATTTTCCCAATTTATACCCCCATGAGTGGAAGTGCCCTATGCTCTCTAAGCTGTGTTTTTCAGATGTTTCAGGACACACCGTACACTTCTCCAGAGTGGCTGTTGGCAATTTACATCCCGCCCATCAGTGTAGCAAGGCTCCCATTTCTCCATGGCCTGTCCTACATTTCTGGTTTTGACACTTTTTTCAGCATGGCCCTTTTGACCGATGGGAAGCGAGACTTCTCTGTAGCGCTGATTTGCCTTTCCAGGTTGCTTGGTTGGCCAAAAAGGGCGTATGCGTTTTTTCCTGAATATATTCAGGAAAAAACGCATACGCCCTTTTTGGCCAAGGGCATCATTGTCAACGTTTTGCCGCTTTTCATGTGCTTTAAAGGCGATTCGTATCTACCTCCTGAAATCTGTTTCGTGCAATTCTGCCTTGATTTCAAATCCTCTTCTTTGCCTTCCCTCAATATATTTGTGGACGAGAGTTATCATTTATAACTCTGCAGGTTTGTGAATTGCAGTGCCCTGAACCTCCATTTTACAACTCGCTTTTTTGGGAGCTGGCCGCAAAAGCGCAGGATGGCTTCAGGCCCTGTTCTGGTTCCGGGGGGCAGGCTGAGCCTGTGGTTAATTCTTCTTCCTGATGGGAAAATAGAGTGACCTGTGCCTGTCCCGACACCAAGAGCTAGTCTCTCGTTGGTTCCCCGTCTTCCCGTTCATCCTCAGGACAAATTGCAACCTGTACGGAACAGGAGGTTAAAGGTGCTGATGCTCCAAGTAGGGAGATTGCTAGTAAAGCGGCGGGAAAGGCGAACCCGGGCACAAGGAGATGAGAAATGAGGTGCGTTTTAGAAACATTTCCCCATCACACGATATACCATCTTCTGGGTTTCTCATGCATGTTTTCGATGTAGGAAGATGCCCTTGAACCTGGAGATTTGGGACCCATGCGATGGGTACCACGCAGTATTACTTTAAAGGGTCTGCGTTTGCTCACCCAACCTCACCAAACCTCTCAGCCCCAAGAGTGTCCACCCTTATGTCTCATCCAGCTGTGGGTCTAGATATGGTCAATCCAGGTTGCATCACAGCCCCTGAACGCATTGTGTAAGAATTTCTCTCTCTTTCACTGTCGTTGTTTCATGGGTTTTTCAAAGTAATTTAATTTCATAATGGGGTTTAGCTGCTTTTCACTGCTGTGTTTATGCCGCTTTACACCCACTTGACACACTAACAGAGAGATATCAATACATAGGTTTTAAGATTATTACTAGTCAGGTATATTCTTGTGCGGTGAATAGGGCGTGTTGAGTCCAGTTCTCTGAGCAAGGAGTAGGTCTTGTCTACTACATATTGGGTTTATGGAACGGTATCTGAGCTAATTTGATACCCTTGTTTTATGTATCACCCCACCTCCCCTTTCCCGTTAAGCAGCCATAGTCTGTTTTCTGCATGTGTGACTCTGTTCTGTTTTGTAATTCAGTTCAAGTGTAACGGTTTTTACATTCCCTCTATCAGTGATACCTTATGAGAAGTGTCCTTTTCTGTGTGACTTATTTCACTTAGAATCGTCGTACCTAAATCCACTCATCATGCTGCTACTAACCTTATGACATTGATTTCATGGCTGAGTGATATTCCATTGTACATAAGGACCACAACTTCTTTATCCATTTTTCTCTTTCCTGGGATATTGACGGTGGAATGAAGTGGAGGTCCTTGTCAACAGAGCAGCCCTCAACTTTGGGGTGCTTGTGTCTTGCTGATTTTTAATTTTCCCAATTTATACCCCCATGAGTGGAAGTGCCCTATGCTCTCTAAGCTGTGTTTTTCAGATGTTTCAGGACACACCGTACACTTCTCCAGAGTGGCTGTTGGCAATTTACATCCCGCCCATCAGTGTAGCAAGGCTCCCATTTCTCCATGGCCTGTCCTACATTTCTGGTTTTGACACTTTTTTCAGCATGGCCCTTTTGACCGATGGGAAGCGAGACTTCTCTGTAGCGCTGATTTGCCTTTCCAGGTTGCTTGGTTGGCCAAAAAGGGCGTATGCGTTTTTTCCTGAATATATTCAGGAAAAAACGCATACGCCCTTTTTGGCCAAGGGCATCATTGTCAACGTTTTGCCGCTTTTCATGTGCTTTAAAGGCGATTCGTATCTACCTCCTGAAATCTGTTTCGTGCAATTCTGCCTTGATTTCAAATCCTCTTCTTTGCCTTCCCTCAATATATTTGTGGACGAGAGTTATCATTTATAACTCTGCAGGTTTGTGAATTGCAGTGCCCTGAACCTCCATTTTACAACTCGCTTTTTTGGGAGCTGGCCGCAAAAGCGCAGGATGGCTTCAGGCCCTGTTCTGGTTCCGGGGGGCAGGCTGAGCCTGTGGTTAATTCTTCTTCCTGATGGGAAAATAGAGTGACCTGTGCCTGTCCCGACACCAAGAGCTAGTCTCTCGTTGGTTCCCCGTCTTCCCGTTCATCCTCAGGACAAATTGCAACCTGTACGGAACAGGAGGTTAAAGGTGCTGATGCTCCAAGTAGGGAGATTGCTAGTAAAGCGGCGGGAAAGGCGAACCCGGGCACAAGGAGATGAGAAATGAGGTGCGTTTTAGAAACATTTCCCCATCACACGATATACCATCTTCTGGGTTTCTCATGCATGTTTTCGATGTAGGAAGATGCCCTTGAACCTGGAGATTTGGGACCCATGCGATGGGTACCACGCAGTGTTACTTTAAAGGGTCTGCGTTTGCTCACCCAACCTCACCAAACCTCTCAGCCCCAAGAGTGTCCACCCTTATGTCTCATCCAGCTGTGGGTCTAGATATGGTCAATCCAGGTTGCATCACAGCCCCTGCACGCATTGTGTAAGAATTTCTCTCTCTTTCACTGTCGTTGTTTCATGGGTTTTTCAAAGTAATTTATTTTCATAATGGGGTTTAGCTGCTTTTCACTGCTGTGTTTATGCCGCTTTACACCCACTTGACACACTAACAGAGAGATATCAATACATAGGTTTTAAGATTATTACTAGTCAGGTATATTCTTGTGCGGTGAATAGGGCGTGTTGAGTCCAGTTCTCTGAGCAAGGAGTAGGTCTTGTCTACTACATATTGGGTTTATGGAACGGTATCTGAGCTAATTTGATACCCTTGTTTTATGTATCACCCCACCTCCCCTTTCCCGTTAAGCAGCCATAGTCTGTTTTCTGCATGTGTGACTCTGTTCTGTTTTGTAATTCAGTTCAAGTGTAACGGTTTTTACATTCCCTCTATCAGTGATACCTTATGAGAAGTGTCCTTTTCTGTGTGACTTATTTCACTTAGAATCGTCGTACCTAAATCCACTCATCATGCTGCTACTAACCTTATGACATTGATTTCATGGCTGAGTGATATTCCATTGTACATAAGGACCACAACTTCTTTATCCATTTTTCTCTTTCCTGGGATATTGACGGTGGAATGAAGTGGAGGTCCTTGTCAACAGAGCAGCCCTCAACTTTGGGGTGCTTGTGTCTTGCTGATTTTTAATTTTCCCAATTTATACCCCCATGAGTGGAAGTGCCCTATGCTCTCTAAGCTGTGTTTTTCAGATGTTTCAGGACACACCGTACACTTCTCCAGAGTGGCTGTTGGCAATTTACATCCCGCCCATCAGTGTAGCAAGGCTCCCATTTCTCCATGGCCTGTCCTGCATTTCTGGTTTTGACACTTTTTTCAGCATGGCCCTTTTGACCGATGGGTAGCGAGACTTCTCTGTAGCGCTGATTTGCCTTTCCAGGTTGCTTGGTTGGCCAAAAAGGGCGTATGCGTTTTTTCCTGAATATATTCAGGAAAAAACGCATACGCCCTTTTTGGCCAAGGGCATCATTGTCAACGTTTTGCCGCTTTTCATGTGCTTTAAAGGCGATTCGTATCTACCTCCTGAAATCTGTTTCGTGCAATTCTGCCTTGATTTCAAATCCTCTTCTTTGCCTTCCCTCAATATATTTGTGGACGAGAGTTATCATTTATAACTCTGCAGGTTTGTGAATTGCAGTGCCCTGAACCTCCATTTTACAACTCGCTTTTTTGGGAGCTGGCCGCAAAAGCGCAGGATGGCTTCAGGCCCTGTTCTGGTTCCGGGGGGCAGGCTGAGCCTGTGGTTAATTCTTCTTCCTGATGGGAAAATAGAGTGACCTGTGCCTGTCCCGACACCAAGAGCTAGTCTCTCGTTGGTTCCCCGTCTTCCCGTTCATCCTCAGGACAAATTGCAACCTGTACGGAACAGGAGGTTAAAGGTGCTGATGCTCCAAGTAGGGAGATTGCTAGTAAAGCGGCTGGAAAGGCGAACCCGGGCACAAGGAGATGAGAAATGAGGTGCGTTTTAGAAACCTTTCCCCATCACACGGTGTACCATCTTCTGGGTTTCTCATGCATGTTTTCGATGTAGGAAGATGCCCTTGAACCTGGAGATTTGGGACCCATGCGATGGGTACCACGCAGTATTACTTTAAAGGGTCTGCGTTTGCTCACCCAACCTCACCAAACCTCTCAGCCCCAAGAGTGTCCACCCTTATGTCTCATCCAGCTGTGGGTCTAGATATGGTCAATCCAGGTTGCATCACAGCCCCTGAACGCATTGTGTAAGAATTTCTCTCTCTTTCACTGTCGTTGTTTCATCGGTTTTTCAAAGTAATTTATTTTCATAATGGGGTTTAGCTGCTTTTCACTGCTGTGTTTATGCCGCTTTACACCCACTTGACACACTAACTGAGAGATGTCAATACATAGGTTTTAAGATTATTACTAGTCAGATATATTCTTGTGCGGTGAATAGGGCGTGTTGAGTCCAGTTCTCTGAGCAAGGAGTAGGTCTTGTCTACTACATATTGGGTTTATGGAACGGTATCTGAGCTAATTTGATACCCTTGTTTTATGTATCACCCCACCTCCCCTTTCCCGTTAAGCAGCCATAGTCTGTTTTCTGCATGTGTGACTCTGTTCTGTTTTGTAATTCAGTTCAAGTGTAACGGTTTTTACATTCCCTCTATCAGTGATACCTTATGAGAAGTGTCCTTTTCTGTGTGACTTATTTCACTTAGAATCGTCGTACCTAAATCCACTCATCATGCTGCTACTAACCTTATGACATTGATTTCATGGCTGAGTGATATTCCATTGTACATAAGGACCACAACTTCTTTATCCATTTTTCTCTTTCCTGGGATATTGACGGTGGAATGAAGTGGAGGTCCTTGTCAACAGAGCAGCCCTCAACTTTGGGGTGCTTGTGTCTTGCTGATTTTTAATTTTCCCAATTTATACCCCCATGAGTGGAAGTGCCCTATGCTCTCTAAGCTGTGTTTTTCAGATGTTTCAGGACACACCGTACACTTCTCCAGAGTGGCTGTTGGCAATTTACATCCCGCCCATCAGTGTAGCAAGGCTCCCATTTCTCCATGGCCTGTCCTGCATTTCTGGTTTTGACACTTTTTTCAGCATGGCCCTTTTGACCGATGGGAAGCGAGACTTCTCTGTAGCGCTGATTTGCCTTTCCAGGTTGCTTGGTTGGCCAAAAAGGGCGTATGCGTTTTTTCCTGAATATATTCAGGAAAAAACGCATACGCCCTTTTTGGCCAAGGGCATCATTGTCAACGTTTTGCCGCTTTTCATGTGCTTTAAAGGCGATTCGTATCTACCTCCTGAAATCTGTTTCGTGCAATTCTGCCTTGATTTCAAATCCTCTTCTTTGCCTTCCCTCAATATATTTGTGGACGAGAGTTATCATTTATAACTCTGCAGGTTTGTGAATTGCAGTGCCCTGAACCTCCATTTTACAACTCGCTTTTTTGGGAGCTGGCCGCAAAAGCGCAGGATGGCTTCAGGCCCTGTTCTGGTTCCGGGGGGCAGGCTGAGCCTGTGGTTAATTCTTCTTCCTGATGGGAAAATAGAGTGACCTGTGCCTGTCCCGACACCAAGAGCTAGTCTCTCGTTGGTTCCCCGTCTTCCCGTTCATCCTCAGGACAAATTGCAACCTGTACGGAACAGGAGGTTAAAGGTGCTGATGCTCCAAGTAGGGAGATTGCTAGTAAAGCGGCGGGAAAGGCGAACCCGGGCACAAGGAGATGAGAAATGAGGTGCGTTTTAGAAACATTTCCCCATCACACGATATACCATCTTCTGGGTTTCTCATGCATGTTTTCGATGTAGGAAGATGCCCTTGAACCTGGAGATTTGGGACCCATGCGATGGGTACCACGCAGTATTACTTTAAAGGGTCTGCGTTTGCTCACCCAACCTCACCAAACCTCTCAGCCCCAAGAGTGTCCACCCTTATGTCTCATCCAGCTGTGGGTCTAGATATGGTCAATCCAGGTTGCATCACAGCCCCTGAACGCATTGTGTAAGAATTTCTCTCTCTTTCACTGTCATTGTTTCATGGGTTTTTCAAAGTAATTTAATTTCATAATGGGGTTTAGCTGCTTTTCACTGCTGTGTTTATGCCGCTTTACACCCACTTGACACACTAACAGAGAGATATCAATACATAGGTTTTAAGATTATTACTAGTCAGGTATATTCTTGTGCGGTGAATAGGGCGTGTTGAGTCCAGTTCTCTGAGCAAGGAGTAGGTCTTGTCTACTACATATTGGGTTTATGGAACGGTATCTGAGCTAATTTGATACCCTTGTTTTATGTATCACCCCACCTCCCCTTTCCCGTTAAGCAGCCATAGTCTGTTTTCTGCATGTGTGACTCTGTTCTGTTTTGTAATTCAGTTCAAGTGTAACGGTTTTTACATTCCCTCTATCAGTGATACCTTATGAGAAGTGTCCTTTTCTGTGTGACTTATTTCACTTAGAATCGTCGTACCTAAATCCACTCATCATGCTGCTACTAACCTTATGACATTGATTTCATGGCTGAGTGATATTCCATTGTACATAAGGACCACAACTTCTTTATCCATTTTTCTCTTTCCTGGGATATTGACGGTGGAATGAAGTGGAGGTCCTTGTCAACAGAGCAGCCCTCAACTTTGGGGTGCTTGTGTCTTGCTGATTTTTAATTTTCCCAATTTATACCCCCATGAGTGGAAGTGCCCTATGCTCTCTAAGCTGTGTTTTTCAGATGTTTCAGGACACACCGTACACTTCTCCAGAGTGGCTGTTGGCAATTTACATCCCGCCCATCAGTGTAGCAAGGCTCCCATTTCTCCATGGCCTATACTGCATTTCTGGTTTTGACACTTTTTTCAGCATGGCCCTTTTGACCGATGGGAAGCGAGACTTCTCTGTAGCGCTGATTTGCCTTTCCAGGTTGCTTGGTTGGCCAAAAAGGGCGTATGCGTTTTTTCCTGAATATATTCAGGAAAAAACGCATACGCCCTTTTTGGCCAAGGGCATCATTGTCAACGTTTTGCCGCTTTTCATGTGCTTTAAAGGCGATTCGTATCTACCTCCTGAAATCTGTTTCGTGCAATTCTGCCTTGATTTCAAATCCTCTTCTTTGCCTTCCCTCAATATATTTATGGACGAGAGTTATCATTTATAACTCTGCAGGTTTGTGAATTGCAGTGCCCTGAACCTCCATTTTACAACTCGCTTTTTTGGGAGCTGGCCGCAAAAGCGCAGGATGGCTTCAGGCCCTGTTCTGGTTCCGGGGGGCAGGCTGAGCCTGTGGTTAATTCTTCTTCCTGATGGGAAAATAGAGTGACCTGTGCCTGTCCCGACACCAAGAGCTAGTCTCTCGTTGGTTCCCCGTCTTCCCGTTCATCCTCAGGACAAATTGCAACCTGTACGGAACAGGAGGTTAAAGGTGCTGATGCTCCAAGTAGGGAGATTGCTAGTAAAGCGGCTGGAATGGCGAACCCGGGCACCAGGAGATGAGAAATGAGGTGCGTTTTAGAAACCTTTCCCCATCACACGGTGTACCATCTTCTGGGTTTCTCATGCATGTTTTCGATGTAGGAAGATGCCCTTGAACCTGGAGATTTGGGACCCATGCGATGGGTACCACGAAGTATTACTTTAAAGGGTCTGCGTTTGCTCACCCAACCTCACCAAACCTCTCAGCCCCAAGAGTGTCCACCCTTATGCCTCATCCAGCTGTGGGTCTAGATATGGTCAATCCAGGTTGCATCACAGCCCCTGCACGCATTGTGTAAGAATTTCTCTCTCTTTCACTGTCGTTGTTTCATGGGTTTTTCAAAGTAATTTATTTTCATAATGGGGTTTAGCTGCTTTTCACTGCTGTGTTTATGCCGCTTTACACCCACTTGACACACTAACAGAGAGATATCAATACATAGGTTTTAAGATTATTACTAGTCAGGTATATTCTTGTGCGGTGAATAGGGCGTGTTGAGTCCAGTTCTCTGAGCAAGGAGTAGGTCTTGTCTACTACATATTGGGTTTATGGAACGGTATCTGAGCTAATTTGATACCCTTGTTTTATGTATCACCCCACCTCCCCTTTCCCGTTAAGCAGCCATAGTCTGTTTTCTGCATGTGTGACTCTATTCTGTTTTGTAATTCAGTTCAAGTGTAACGGTTTTTACATTCCCTCTATCAGTGATACCTTATGAGAAGTGTCCTTTTCTGTGTGACTTATTTCACTTAGAATCGTCGTACCTAAATCCACTCATCATGCTGCTACTAACCTTATGACATTGATTTCATGGCTGAGTGATATTCCATTGTACATAAGGACCACAACTTCTTTATCCATTTTTCTCTTTCCTGGGATATTTAAGGTGGAATGAAGTGGAGGTCCTTGTCAACAGAGCAGCCCTCAACTTTGGGGTGCTTGTGTCTTGCTGATTTTTAATTTTCCCAATTTATACCCCCATGAGTGGAAGTGCCCTATGCTCTCTAAGCTGTGTTTTTCAGATGTTTCAGGACACACCGTACACTTCTCCAGAGTGGCTGTTGGCAATTTACATCCCGCCCATCAGTGTAGCAAGGCTCCCATTTCTCCATGGCCTGTCCTGCATTTCTGGTTTTGACACTTTTTTCAGCATGGCCCTTTTGACCGATGGGAAGCGAGACTTCTCTGTAGCGCTGATTTGCCTTTCCAGGTTGCTTGGTTGGCCAAAAAGGGCGTATGCGTTTTTTCCTGAATATATTCAGGAAAAAACGCATACGCCCTTTTTGGCCAAGGGCATCATTGTCAACGTTTTGCCGCTTTTCATGTGCTTTAAAGGCGATTCGTATCTACCTCCTGAAATCTGTTTCGTGCAATTCTGCCTTGATTTCAAATCCTCTTCTTTGCCTTCCCTCAATATATTTGTGGACGAGAGTTGTCATTTATAACTCTGCAGGTTTGTGAATTGCAGTGCCCTGAACCTCCATTTTACAACTCGCTTTTTTGGGAGCTGGCCGCAAAAGCGCAGGATGGCTTCAGGCCCTGTTCTGGTTCCGGGGGGCAGGCTGAGCCTGTGGTTAATTCTTCTTCCTGATGGGAAAATAGAGTGACCTGTGCCTGTCCCGACACCAAGAGCTAGTCTCTCGTTGGTTCCCCGTCTTCCCGTTCATCCTCAGGACAAATTGCAACCTGTAAGGAACAGGAGGTTAAAGGTGATGATGCTCCAAGTAGGGAGATTGCTAGTAAAGCGGCTGGAATGGCGAACCCGGGCACAAGGAGATGAGAAATGAGGTGCGTTTTAGAAACCTTTCCCCATCACACGGTGTACCATCTTCTGGGTTTCTCATGCATGTTTTCGATGTAGGAAGATGCCCTTGAACCTGGAGATTTGGGACCCATGCGATGGGTACCACGCAGTATTACTTTAAAGGGTCTGCGTTTGCTCACCCAACCTCACCAAACCTCTCAGCCCCAAGAGTGTCCACCCTTATGTCTCATCCAGCTGTGGGTCTAGATATGGTCAATCCAGGTTGCATCACAGCCCCTGAACGCATTGTGTAAGAATTTCTCTCTCTTTCACTGTCGTTGTTTCATGGGTTTTTCAAAGTAATTTATTTTCATAATGGGGTTTAGCTGCTTTTCACTGCTGTGTTTATGCCGCTTTACACCCACTTGACACACTAACAGAGAGATGTCAATACATAGGTTTTAAGATTATTACTAGTCAGATATATTCTTGTGCGGTGAATAGGGCGTGTTGAGTCCAGTTCTCTGAGCAAGGAGTAGGTCTTGTCTACTACATATTGGGTTTATGGAACGGTATCTGAGCTAATTTGATACCCTTGTTTTATGTATCACCCCACCTCCCCTTTCCCGTTAAGCAGCCATAGTCTGTTTTCTGCATGTGTGACTCTGTTCTGTTTTGTAATTCAGTTCAAGTGTAACGGTTTTTACATTCCCTCTATCAGTGATACCTTATGAGAAGTGTCCTTTTCTGTGTGACTTATTTCACTTAGAATCGTCGTACCTAAATCCACTCATCATGCTGCTACTAACCTTATGACATTGATTTCATGGCTGAGTGATATTCCATTGTACATAAGGACCACAACTTCTTTATCCATTTTTCTCTTTCCTGGGATATTGACGGTGGAATGAAGTGGAGGTCCTTGTCAACAGAGCAGCCCTCAACTTTGGGGTGCTTGTGTCTTGCTGATTTTTAATTTTCCCAATTTATACCCCCATGAGTGGAAGTGCCCTATGCTCTCTAAGCTGTGTTTTTCAGATATTTCAGGACACACCGTACACTTCTCCAGAGTGGCTGTTGGCAATTTACATCCCGCCCATCAGTGTAGCAAGGCTCCCATTTCTCCATGGCCTGTCCTGCATTTCTGGTTTTGACACTTTTTTCAGCATGGCCCTTTTGACCGATGGGAAGCGAGACTTCTCTGTAGCGCTGATTTGCCTTTCCAGGTTGCTTGGTTGGCCAAAAAGGGCGTATGCGTTTTTTCCTGAATATATTCAGGAAAAAACGCATACGCCCTTTTTGGCCAAGGGCATCATTGTCAACGTTTTGCCGCTTTTCATGTGCTTTAAAGGCGATTCGTATCTACCTCCTGAAATCTGTTTCGTGCAATTCTGCCTTGATTTCAAATCCTCTTCTTTGCCTTCCCTCAATATATTTGTGGACGAGAGTTATCATTTATAACTCTGCAGGTTTGTGAATTGCAGTGCCCTGAACCTCCATTTTACAACTCGCTTTTTTGGGAGCTGGCCGCAAAAGCGCAGGATGGCTTCAGGCCCTGTTCTGGTTCCGGGGGGCAGGCTGAGCCTGTGGTTAATTCTTCTTCCTGATGGGAAAATAGAGTGACCTGTGCCTGTCCCGACACCAAGAGCTAGTCTCTCGTTGGTTCCCCGTCTTCCCGTTCATCCTCAGGACAAATTGCAACCTGTACGGAACAGGAGGTTAAAGGTGCTGATGCTCCAAGTAGGGAGATTGCTAGTAAAGCGGCTGGAAAGGCGAACCCGGGCACAAGGAGATGAGAAATGAGTTGCGTTTTAGAAACCTTTCCCCATCACACGGTGTACCATCTTCTGGGTTTCTCATGCATGTTTTCGATGTAGGAAGATGCCCTTGAACCTGGAGATTTGGGACCCATGCGATGGGTACCACGCAGTATTACTTTAAAGGGTCTGCGTTTGCTCACCCAACCTCACCAAACCTCTCAGCCCCAAGAGTGTCCACCCTTATGTCTCATCCAGCTGTGGGTCTAGATATGGTCAATCCAGGTTGCATCACAGCCCCTGAACTCATTGTGTAAGAATTTCTATCTCTTTCACTGTCGTTGTTTCATGGGTTTTTCAAAGTAATTTATTTTCATAATGGGGTTTAGCTGCTTTTCACTGCTGTGTTTATGCCGCTTTACACCCACTTGACACACTAACAGAGAGATATCAATACATAGGTTTTAAGATTATTACTAGTCAGGTATATTCTTGTGCGGTGAATAGGGCGTGTTGAGTCCAGTTCTCTGAGCAAGGAGTAGGTCTTGTCTACTACATATTGGGTTTATGGAACGGTATCTGAGCTAATTTGATACCCTTGTTTTATGTATCACCCCACCTCCCCTTTCCCGTTAAGCAGCCATAGTCTGTTTTCTGCATGTGTGACTCTGTTCTGTTTTGTAATTCAGTTCAAGTGTAACGGTTTTTACATTCCCTCTATCAGTGATACCTTATGAGAAGTGTCCTTTTCTGTGTGACTTATTTCACTTAGAATCGTCGTACCTAAATCCACTCATCATGCTGCTACTAACCTTATGACATTGATTTCATGGCTGAGTGATATTCCATTGTACATAAGGACCACAACTTCTTTATCCATTTTTCTCTTTCCTGGGATATTTAAGGTGGAATGAAGTGGAGGTCCTTGTCAACAGAGCAGCCCTCAACTTTGGGGTGCTTGTGTCTTGCTGATTTTTCATTTTCCCAATTTATACCCCCATGAGTGGAAGTGCCCTATGCTCTCTAAGCTGTGTTTTTCAGATGATTCAGGACACACCGTACACTTCTCCAGAGTGGCTGTTGGCAATTTACATCCCGCCCATCAGTGTAGCAAGGCTCCCATTTCTCCATGGCCTGTCCTGCATTTCTGGTTTTGACACTTTTTTCAGCATGGCCCTTTTGACCGATGGGAAGCGAGACTTCTCTGTAGCGCTGATTTGCCTTTCCAGGTTGCTTGGTTGGCCAAAAAGGGCGTATGCGTTTTTTCCTGAATATATTCAGGAAAAAACGCATACGCCCTTTTTGGCCAAGGGCATCATTGTCAACGTTTTGCCGCTTTTCATGTGCTTTAAAGGCGATTCGTATCTACCTCCTGAAATCTGTTTCGTGCAATTCTGCCTTGATTTCAAATCCTCTTCTTTGCCTTCCCTCAATATATTTGTGGACGAGAGTTATCATTTATAACTCTGCAGGTTTGTGAATTGCAGTGCCCTGAACCTCCATTTTACAACTCGCTTTTTTGGGAGCTGGCCGCAAAAGCGCAGGATGGCTTCAGGCCCTGTTCTGGTTCCGGGGGGCAGGCTGAGCCTGTGGTTAATTCTTCTTCCTGATGGGAAAATAGAGTGACCTGTGCCTGTCCCGACACCAAGAGCTAGTCTCTCGTTGGTTCCCCGTCTTCCCGTTCATCCTCAGGACAAATTGCAACCTGTACGGAACAGGAGGTTAAAGGTGCTGATGCTCCAAGTAGGGAGATTGCTAGTAAAGCGGCTGGAAAGGCGAACCCGGGCACAAGGAGATGAGAAATGAGGTGCGTTTTAGAAACCTTTCCCCATCACACGGTGTACCATCTTCTGGGTTTCTCATGCATGTTTTCGATGTAGGAAGATGCCCTTGAACCTGGAGATTTGGGACCCATGCGATGGGTACCACGCAGTATTACTTTAAAGGGTCTGCGTTTGCTCACCCAACCTCACCAAACCTCTCAGCCCCAAGAGTGTCCACCCTTATGTCTCATCCAGCTGTGGGTCTAGATATGGTCAATCCAGGTTGCATCACAGCCCCTGAACTCATTGTGTAAGAATTTCTATCTCTTTCACTGTCGTTGTTTCATGGGTTTTTCAAAGTAATTTATTTTCATAATGGGGTTTAGCTGCTTTTCACTGCTGTGTTTATGCCGCTTTACACCCACTTGACACACTAACAGAGAGATATCAATACATAGGTTTTAAGATTATTACTAGTCAGGTATATTCTTGTGCGGTGAATAGGGCGTGTTGAGTCCAGTTCTCTGAGCAAGGAGTAGGTCTTGTCTACTACATATTGGGTTTATGGAACGGTATCTGAGCTAATTTGATACCCTTGTTTTATGTATCACCCCACCTCCCCTTTCCCGTTAAGCAGCCATAGTCTGTTTTCTGCATGTGTGACTCTGTTCTGTTTTGTAATTCAGTTCAAGTGTAACGGTTTTTACATTCCCTCTAAAAGTGATACCTTATGAGAAGTGTCCTTTTCTGTGTGACTTATTTCACTTAGAATCGTCGTACCTAAATCCACTCATCATGCTGCTACTAACCTTATGACATTGATTTCATGGCTGAGTGATATTCCATTGTACATAAGGACCACAACTTCTTTATCCATTTTTCTCTTTCCTGGGATATTGACGGTGGAATGAAGTGGAGGTCCTTGTCAACAGAGCAGCCCTCAACTTTGGGGTGCTTGTGTCTTGCTGATTTTTCATTTTCCCAATTTATACCCCCATGAGTGGAAGTGCCCTATGCTCTCTAAGCTGTGTTTTTCAGATGATTCAGGACACACCGTACACTTCTCCAGAGTGCCTGTTGGCAATTTACATCCCGCCCATCAGTGTAGCAAGGCTCCCATTTCTCCATGGCCTGTCCTGCATTTCTGGTTTTGACACTTTTTTCAGCATGGCCCTTTTGACCGATGGGAAGCGAGACTTCTCTGTAGCGCTGATTTGCCTTTCCAGGTTGCTTGGTTGGCCAAAAAGGGCGTATGCGTTTTTTCCTGAATATATTCAGGAAAAAACGCATACGCCCTTTTTGGCCAAGGGCATCATTGTCAACGTTTTGCCGCTTTTCATGTGCTTTAAAGGCGATTCGTATCTACCTCCTGAAATCTGTTTCGTGCAATTCTGCCTTGATTTCAAATCCTCTTCTTTGCCTTCCCTCAATATATTTGTGGACGAGAGTTATCATTTATAACTCTGCAGGTTTGTGAATTGCAGTGCCCTGAACCTCCATTTTACAACTCGCTTTTTTGGGAGCTGGCCGCAAAAGCGCAGGATGGCTTCAGGCCCTGTTCTGGTTCCGGGGGGCAGGCTGAGCCTGTGGTTAATTCTTCTTCCTGATGGGAAAATAGAGTGACCTGTGCCTGTCCCGACACCAAGAGCTAGTCTCTCGTTGGTTCCCCGTCTTCCCGTTCATCCTCAGGACAAATTGCAACCTGTACGGAACAGGAGGTTAAAGGTGCTGATGCTCCAAGTAGGGAGATTGCTAGTAAAGCGGCTGGAATGGCGAACCCGGGCACAAGGAGATGAGAAATGAGGTGCGTTTTAGAAACCTTTCCCCATCACACGGTGTACCATCTTCTGGGTTTCTCATGCATGTTTTCGATGTAGGAAGATGCCCTTGAACCTGGAGATTTGGGACCCATGCGATGGGTACCACGCAGTATTACTTTAAAGGGTCTGCGTTTGCTCACCCAACCTCACCAAACCTCTCAGCCCCAAGAGTGTCCACCCTTATGTCTCATCCAGCTGTGGGTCTAGATATGGTCAATCCAGGTTGCATCACAGCCCCTGAACGCATTGTGTAAGAATTTCTCTCTCTTTCACTGTCGTTGTTTCATGGGTTTTTCAAAGTAATTTATTTTCATAATGGGGTTTAGCTGCTTTTCACTGCTGTGTTTATGCCGCTTTACACCCACTTGATACACTAACAGAGAGATGTCAATACATAGGTTTTAAGATTATTACTAGTCAGATATATTCTTGTGCGGTGAATAGGGCGTGTTGAGTCCAGTTCTCTGAGCAAGGAGTAGGTCTTGTCTACTACATATTGGGTTTATGGAACGGTATCTGAGCTAATTTGATACCCTTGTTTTATGTATCACCCCACCTCCCCTTTCCCGTTAAGCAGCCATAGTCTGTTTTCTGCATGTGTGACTCTGTTCTGTTTTGTAATTCAGTTCAAGTGTAACGGTTTTTACATTCCCTCTATCAGTGATACCTTATGAGAAGTGTCCTTTTCTGTGTGACTTATTTCACTTAGAATCGTCGTACCTAAATCCACTCATCATGCTGCTACTAACCTTATGACATTGATTTCATGGCTGAGTGATATTCCATTGTACATAAGGACCACAACTTCTTTATCCATTTTTCTCTTTCCTGGGATATTGACGGTGGAATGAAGTGGAGGTCCTTGTCAACAGAGCAGCCCTCAACTTTGGGGTGCTTGTGTCTTGCTGATTTTTCATTTTCCCAATTTATACCCCCATGAGTGGAAGTGCCCTATGCTCTCTAAGCTGTGTTTTTCAGATGATTCAGGACACACCGTACACTTCTCCAGAGTGCCTGTTGGCAATTTACATCCCGCCCATCAGTGTAGCAAGGCTCCCATTTCTCCATGGCCTGTCCTGCATTTCTGGTTTTGACACTTTTTTCAGCATGGCCCTTTTGACCGATGGGAAGCGAGACTTCTCTGTAGCGCTGATTTGCCTTTCCAGGTTGCTTGGTTGGCCAAAAAGGGCGTATGCGTTTTTTCCTGAATATATTCAGGAAAAAACGCATACGCCCTTTTTGGCCAAGGGCATCATTGTCAACGTTTTGCCGCTTTTCATGTGCTTTAAAGGCGATTCGTATCTACCTCCTGAAATCTGTTTCGTGCAATTCTGCCTTGATTTCAAATCCTCTTCTTTGCCTTCCCTCAATATATTTGTGGACGAGAGTTATCATTTATAACTCTGCAGGTTTGTGAATTGCAGTGCCCTGAACCTCCATTTTACAACTCGCTTTTTTGGGAGCTGGCCGCAAAAGCGCAGGATGGCTTCAGGCCCTGTTCTGGTTCCGGGGGGCAGGCTGAGCCTGTGGTTAATTCTTCTTCCTGATGGGAAAATAGAGTGACCTGTGCCTGTCCCGACACCAAGAGCTAGTCTCTCGTTGGTTCCCCGTCTTCCCGTTCATCCTCAGGACAAATTGCAACCTGTATGGAACAGGAGGTTAAAGGTGCTGATGCTCCAAGTAGGGAGATTGCTAGTAAAGCGGCTGGAAAGGCGAACCCGGGCACAAGGAGATGAGAAATGAGGTGCGTTTTAGAAACCTTTCCCCATCACACGGTGTACCATCTTCTGGGTTTCTCATGCATGTTTTCGATGTAGGAAGATGCCCTTGAACCTGGAGATTTGGGACCCATGCGATGGGTACCACGCAGTATTACTTTAAAGGGTCTGCGTTTGCTCACCCAACCTCACCAAACCTCTCAGCCCCAAGAGTGTCCACCCTTATGTCTCATCCAGCTGTGGGTCTAGATATGGTCAATCCAGGTTGCATCACAGCCCCTGAACGCATTGTGTAAGAATTTCTCTCTCTTTCACTGTCGTTGTTTCATGGGTTTTTCAAAGTAATTTATTTTCATAATGGGGTTTAGCTGCTTTTCACTGCTGTGTTTATGCCGCTTTACACCCACTTGACACACTAACAGAGAGATATCAATACATAGGTTTTAAGATTATTACTAGTCAGGTATATTCTTGTGCGGTGAATAGGGCGTGTTGAGTCCAGTTCTCTGAGCAAGGAGTAGGTCTTGTCTACTACATATTGGGTTTATGGAACGGTATCTGAGCTAATTTGATACCCTTGTTTTATGTATCACCCCACCTCCCCTTTCCCGTTAAGCAGCCATAGTCTGTTTTCTGCATGTGTGACTCTGTTCTGTTTTGTAATTCAGTTCAAGTGTAACGGTTTTTACATTCCCTCTAAAAGTGATACCTTATGAGAAGTGTCCTTTTCTGTGTGACTTATTTCACTTAGAATCGTCGTACCTAAATCCACTCATCATGCTGCTACTAACCTTATGACATTGATTTCATGGCTGAGTGATATTCCATTGTACATAAGGACCACAACTTCTTTATCCATTTTTCTCTTTCCTGGGATATTGACGGTGGAATGAAGTGGAGGTCCTTGTCAACAGAGCAGCCCTCAACTTTGGGGTGCTTGTGTCTTGCTGATTTTTCATTTTCCCAATTTATACCCCCATGAGTGGAAGTGCCCTATGCTCTCTAAGCTGTGTTTTTCAGATGTTTCAGGACACACCGTACACTTCTCCAGAGTGGCTGTTGGCAATTTACATCCCGCCCATCAGTGTAGCAAGGCTCCCATTTCTCCATGGCCTGTCCTGCATTTCTGGTTTTGACACTTTTTTCAGCATGGCCCTTTTGACCGATGGGAAGCGAGACTTCTCTGTAGCGCTGATTTGCCTTTCCAGGTTGCTTGGTTGGCCAAAAAGGGCGTATGCGTTTTTTCCTGAATATATTCAGGAAAAAACGCATACGCCCTTTTTGGCCAAGGGCATCATTGTCAACGTTTTGCCGCTTTTCATGTGCTTTAAAGGCGATTCGTATCTACCTCCTGAAATCTGTTTCGTGCAATTCTGCCTTGATTTCAAATCCTCTTCTTTGCCTTCCC
Source organism: Balaenoptera borealis (assembly GCF_965194805.1). Classification (NCBI taxonomy): domain Eukaryota; kingdom Metazoa; phylum Chordata; class Mammalia; order Artiodactyla; family Balaenopteridae; genus Balaenoptera; species Balaenoptera borealis. The sequence continues at coordinate 370,212 of NW_028123894.1, read as the reverse complement.
TCAATATATTTGTGGACGAGAGTTATCATTTATAACTCTGCAGGTTTGTGAATTGCAGTGCCCTGAACCTCCATTTTACAACTCGCTTTTTTGGGAGCTGGCCGCAAAAGCGCAGGATGGCTTCAGGCCCTGTTCTGGTTCCGGGGGGCAGGCTGAGCCTGTGGTTAATTCTTCTTCCTGATGGGAAAATAGAGTGACCTGTGCCTGTCCCGACACCAAGAGCTAGTCTCTCGTTGGTTCCCCGTCTTCCCGTTCATCCTCAGGACAAATTGCAACCTGTACGGAACAGGAGGTTAAAGGTGCTGATGCTCCAAGTAGGGAGATTGCTAGTAAAGCGGCTGGAATGGCGAACCCGGGCACAAGGAGATGAGAAATGAGGTGCGTTTTAGAAACCTTTCCCCATCACACGGTGTACCATCTTCTGGGTTTCTCATGCATGTTTTCGATGTAGGAAGATGCCCTTGAACCTGGAGATTTGGGACCCATGCGATGGGTACCACGCAGTGTTACTTTAAAGGGTCTGCGTTTGCTCACCCAACCTCACCAAACCTCTCAGCCCCAAGAGTGTCCACCCTTATGTCTCATCCAGCTGTGGGTCTAGATATGGTCAATCCAGGTTGCATCACAGCCCCTGAACGCATTGTGTAAGAATTTCTCTCTCTTTCACTGTCGTTGTTTCATGGGTTTTTCAAAGTAATTTATTTTCATAATGGGGTTTAGCTGCTTTTCACTGCTGTGTTTATGCCGCTTTACACCCACTTGATACACTAACAGAGAGATGTCAATACATAGGTTTTAAGATTATTACTAGTCAGATATATTCTTGTGCGGTGAATAGGGCGTGTTGAGTCCAGTTCTCTGAGCAAGGAGTAGGTCTTGTCTACTACATATTGGGTTTATGGAACGGTATCTGAGCTAATTTGATACCCTTGTTTTATGTATCACCCCACCTCCCCTTTCCCGTTAAGCAGCCATAGTCTGTTTTCTGCATGTGTGACTCTGTTCTGTTTTGTAATTCAGTTCAAGTGTAACGGTTTTTACATTCCCTCTAAAAGTGATACCTTATGAGAAGTGTCCTTTTCTGTGTGACTTATTTCACTTAGAATCGTCGTACCTAAATCCACTCATCATGCTGCTACTAACCTTATGACATTGATTTCATGGCTGAGTGATATTCCATTGTACATAAGGACCACAACTTCTTTATCCATTTTTCTCTTTCCTGGGATATTGACGGTGGAATGAAGTGGAGGTCCTTGTCAACAGAGCAGCCCTCAACTTTGGGGTGCTTGTGTCTTGCTGATTTTTCATTTTCCCAATTTATACCCTCATGAGTGGAAGTGCCCTATGCTCTCTAAGCTGTGTTTTTCAGATGTTTCAGGACACACCGTACACTTCTCCAGAGTGGCTGTTGGCAATTTACATCCCGCCCATCAGTGTAGCAAGGCTCCCATTTCTCCATGGCCTGTACTGCATTTCTGGTTTTGACACTTTTTTCAGCATGGCCCTTTTGACCGATGGGAAGCGAGACTTCTCTGTAGCGCTGATTTGCCTTTCCAGGTTGCTTGGTTGGCCAAAAAGGGCGTATGCGTTTTTTCCTGAATATATTCAGGAAAAAACGCATACGCCCTTTTTGGCCAAGGGCATCATTGTCAACGTTTTGCCGCTTTTCATGTGCTTTAAAGGCGATTCGTATCTACCTCCTGAAATCTGTTTCGTGCAATTCTGCCTTGATTTCAAATCCTCTTCTTTGCCTTCCCTCAATATATTTATGGACGAGAGTTATCATTTATAACTCTGCAGGTTTGTGAATTGCAGTGCCCTGAACCTCCATTTTACAACTCGCTTTTTTGGGAGCTGGCCGCAAAAGCGCAGGATGGCTTCAGGCCCTGTTCTGGTTCCGGGGGGCAGGCTGAGCCTGTGGTTAATTCTTCTTCCTGATGGGAAAATAGAGTGACCTGTGCCTGTCCCGACACCAAGAGCTAGTCTCTCGTTGGTTCCCCGTCTTCCCGTTCATCCTCAGGACAAATTGCAACCTGTACGGAACAGGAGGTTAAAGGTGCTGATGCTCCAAGTAGGGAGATTGCTAGTAAAGCGGCTGGAATGGCGAACCCGGGCACAAGGAGATGAGAAATGAGGTGCGTTTTAGAAACCTTTCCCCATCACACGGTGTACCATCTTCTGGGTTTCTCATGCATGTTTTCGATGTAGGAAGATGCCCTTGAAGCTGGAGATTTGGGACCCATGCGATGGGTACCACGAAGTATTACTTTAAAGGGTCTGCGTTTGCTCACCCAACCTCACCAAACCTCTCAGCCCCAAGAGTGTCCACCCTTATGCCTCATCCAGCTGTGGGTCTAGATATGGTCAATCCAGGTTGCATCACAGCCCCTGAACGCATTGTGTAAGAATTTCTCTCTCTTTCACTGTCGTTGTTTCATGGGTTTTTCAAAGTAATTTATTTTCATAATGGGGTTTAGCTGCTTTTCACTGCTGTGTTTATGCCGCTTTACACCCACTTGACACACTAACAGAGAGATATCAATACATAGGTTTTAAGATTATTACTAGTCAGGTATATTCTTGTGCGGTGAATAGGGCGTGTTGAGTCCAGTTCTCTGAGCAAGGAGTAGGTCTTGTCTACTACATATTGGGTTTATGGAACGGTATCTGAGCTAATTTGATACCCTTGTTTTATGTATCACCCCACCTCCCCTTTCCCGTTAAGCAGCCATAGTCTGTTTTCTGCATGTGTGACTCTGTTCTGTTTTGTAATTCAGTTCAAGTGTAACGGTTTTTACATTCCCTCTATCAGTGATACCTTATGAGAAGTGTCCTTTTCTGTGTGACTTATTTCACTTAGAATCGTCATACCTAAATCCACTCATCATGCTGCTACTAACCTTATGACATTGATTTCATGGCTGAGTGATATTCCATTGTACATAAGGACCACAACTTCTTTATCCATTTTTCTCTTTCCTGGGATATTTAAGGTGGAATGAAGTGGAGGTCCTTGTCAACAGAGCAGCCCTCAACTTTGGGGTGCTTGTGTCTTGCTGATTTTTCATTTTCCCAATTTATACCCCCATGAGTGGAAGTGCCCTATGCTCTCTAAGCTGTGTTTTTCAGATGTTTCAGGACACACCGTACACTTCTCCAGAGTGGCTGTTGGCAATTTACATCCCGCCCATCAGTGTAGCAAGGCTCCCATTTCTCCATGGCCTGTACTGCATTTCTGGTTTTGACACTTTTTTTCAGCATGGCCCTTTTGACCGATGGGAAGCGAGACTTCTCTGTAGCGCTGATTTGCCTTTCCAGGTTGCTTGGTTGGCCAAAAAGGGCGTATGCGTTTTTTCCTGAATATATTCAGGAAAAAACGCATACGCCCTTTTTGGCCAAGGGCATCATTGTCAACGTTTTGCCGTTTTTCATGTGCTTTAAAGGCGATTCGTATCTACCTCCTGAAATCTGTTTCGTGCAATTCTGCCTTGATTTCAAATCCTCTTCTTTGCCTTCCCTCAATATATTTGTGGACGAGAGTTATCATTTATAACTCTGCAGGTTTGTGAATTGCAGTGCCCTGAACCTCCATTTTACAACTCGCTTTTTTGGGAGCTGGCCGCAAAAGCGCAGGATGGCTTCAGGCCCTGTTCTGGTTCCGGGGGGCAGGCTGAGCCTGTGGTTAATTCTTCTTCCTGATGGGAAAATAGAGTGACCTGTGCCTGTCCCGACACCAAGAGCTAGTCTCTCGTTGGTTCCCCGTCTTCCCGTTCATCCTCAGGACAAATTGCAACCAGTACGGAACAGGAGGTTAAAGGTGCTGATGCTCCAAGTAGGGAGATTGCTAGTAAAGCGGCTGGAATGGCGAACCCGGGCACAAGGAGATGAGAAATGAGGTGCGTTTTAGAAACCTTTCCCCATCACACGGTGTACCATCTTCTGGGTTTCTCATGCATGTTTTCGATGTAGGAAGATGCCCTTGAAGCTGGAGATTTGGGACCCATGTGATGGGTACCACGAAGTATTACTTTAAAGGGTCTGCGTTTGCTCACCCAACCTCACCAAACCTCTCAGCCCCAAGAGTGTCCACCCTTATGCCTCATCCAGCTGTGGGTCTAGATATGGTCAATCCAGGTTGCATCACAGCCCCTGAACGCATTGTGTAAGAATTTCTCTCTCTTTCACTGTCGTTGTTTCATGGGTTTTTCAAAGTAATTTATTTTCATAATGGGGTTTAGCTGCTTTTCACTGCTGTGTTTATGCCGCTTTACACCCACTTGACACACTAACAGAGAGATATCAATACATAGGTTTTAAGATTATTACTAGTCAGATATATTCTTGTGCGGTGAATAGGGCGTGTTGAGTCCAGTTCTCTGAGCAAGGAGTAGGTCTTGTCTACTACATATTGGGTTTATGGAACGGTATCTGAGCTAATTTGATACCCTTGTTTTATGTATCACCCCACCTCACCTTTCCCGTTAAGCAGCCATAGTCTGTTTTCTGCATGTGTGACTCTGTTCTGTTTTGTAATTCAGTTCAAGTGTAACGGTTTTTACATTCCCTCTATCAGTGATACCTTATGAGAAGTGTCCTTTTCTGTGTGACTTATTTCACTTAGAATCGTCGTACCTAAATCCACTCATCATGCTGCTACTAGCCTTATGACATTGATTTCATGGCTGAGTGATATTCCATTGTACATAAGGACCACAACTTCTTTATCCATTTTTCTCTTTCCTGGGATATTTAAGGTGGAATGAAGTGGAGGTCCTTGTCAACAGAGCAGCCCTCAACTTTGGGGTGCTTGTGTCTTGCTGATTTTTCATTTTCCCAATTTATACCCCCATGAGTGGAAGTGCCCTATGCTCTCTAAGCTGTGTTTTTCAGATGTTTCAGGACACACCGTACACTTCTCCAGAGTGGCTGTTGGCAATTTACATCCCGCCCATCAGAGTAGCAAGGCTCCCATTTCTCCATGGCCTGTCCTGCATTTCTGGTTTTGACACTTTTTTCAGCATGGCCCTTTTGACCGATGGGAAGCGAGACTTCTCTGTAGCGCTGATTTGCCTTTCCAGGTTGCTTGGTTGGCCAAAAAGGGCGTATGTGTTTTTTCCTGAATATATTCAGGAAAAAACGCATACGCCCTTTTTGGCCAAGGGCATCATTGTCAACGTTTTGCCGCTTTTCATGTGCTTTAAAGGCGATTCGTATCTACCTCCTGAAATCTGTTTCGTGCAATTCTGCCTTGATTTCAAATCCTCTTCTTTGCCTTCCCTCAATATATTTGTGGACGAGAGTTATCATTTATAACTCTGCAGGTTTGTGAATTGCAGTGCCCTGAACCTCCATTTTACAACTCGCTTTTTTGGGAGCTGGCCGCAAAAGCGCAGGATGGCTTCAGGCCCTGTTCTGGTTCCGGGGGGCAGGCTGAGCCTGTGGTTAATTCTTCTTCCTGATGGGAAAATAGAGTGACCTGTGCCTGTCCCGACACCAAGAGCTAGTCTCTCGTTGGTTCCCCGTCTTCCCGTTCATCCTCAGGACAAATTGCAACCTGTACGGAACAGGAGGTTAAAGGTGCTGATGCTCCAAGTAGGGAGATTGCTAGTAAAGCGGCTGGAATGGCGAACCCGGGCACAAGGAGATGAGAAATGAGGTGCGTTTTAGAAACCTTTCCCCATCACACGGTGTACCATCTTCTGGGTTTCTCATGCATGTTTTCGATGTAGGAAGATGCCCTTGAAGCTGGAGATTTGGGACCCATGCGATGGGTACCACGAAGTATTACTTTAAAGGGTCTGCGTTTGCTCACCCAACCTCACCAAACCTCTCAGCCCCAAGAGTGTCCACCCTTATGCCTCATCCAGCTGTGGGTCTAGATATGGTCAATCCAGGTTGCATCACAGCCCCTGAACGCATTGTGTAAGAATTTCTCTCTCTTTCACTGTCGTTGTTTCATGGGTTTTTCAAAGTAATTTATTTTCATAATGGGGTTTAGCTGCTTTTCACTGCTGTGTTTATGCCGCTTTACACCCACTTGACACACTAACAGAGAGATATCAATACATAGGTTTTAAGATTATTACTAGTCAGATATATTCTTGTGCGGTGAATAGGGCGTGTTGAGTCCAGTTCTCTGAGCAAGGAGTAGGTCTTGTCTACTACATATTGGGTTTATGGAACGGTATCTGAGCTAATTTGATACCCTTGTTTTATGTATCACCCCACCTCCCCTTTCCCGTTAAGCAGCCATAGTCTGTTTTCTGCATGTGTGACTCTGTTCTGTTTTGTAATTCAGTTCAAGTGTAACGGTTTTTACATTCCCTCTATCAGTGATACCTTATGAGAAGTGTCCTTTTCTGTGTGACTTATTTCACTTAGAATCGTCGTACCTAAATCCACTCATCATGCTGCTACTAGCCTTATGACATTGATTTCATGGCTGAGTGATATTCCATTGTACATAAGGACCACAACTTCTTTATCCATTTTTCTCTTTCCTGGGATATTTAAGGTGGAATGAAGTGGAGGTCCTTGTCAACAGAGCAGCCCTCAACTTTGGGGTGCTTGTGTCTTGCTGATTTTTCATTTTCCCAATTTATACCCCCATGAGTGGAAGTGCCCTATGCTCTCTAAGCTGTGTTTTTCAGATGTTTCAGGACACACCGTACACTTCTCCAGAGTGGCTGTTGGCAATTTACATCCCGCCCATCAGAGTAGCAAGGCTCCCATTTCTCCATGGCCTGTCCTGCATTTCTGGTTTTGACACTTTTTTCAGCATGGCCCTTTTGACCGATGGGAAGCGAGACTTCTCTGTAGCGCTGATTTGCCTTTCCAGGTTGCTTGGTTGGCCAAAAAGGGCGTATGTGTTTTTTCCTGAATATATTCAGGAAAAAACGCATACGCCCTTTTTGGCCAAGGGCATCATTGTCAACGTTTTGCCGCTTTTCATGTGCTTTAAAGGCGATTCGTATCTACCTCCTGAAATCTGTTTCGTGCAATTCTGCCTTGATTTCAAATCCTCTTCTTTGCCTTCCCTCAATATATTTGTGGACGAGAGTTATCATTTATAACTCTGCAGGTTTGTGAATTGCAGTGCCCTGAACCTCCATTTTACAACTCGCTTTTTTGGGAGCTGGCCGCAAAAGCGCAGGATGGCTTCAGGCCCTGTTCTGGTTCCGGGGGGCAGGCTGAGCCTGTGGTTAATTCTTCTTCCTGATGGGAAAATAGAGTGACCTGTGCCTGTCCCGACACCAAGAGCTAGTCTCTCGTTGGTTCCCCGTCTTCCCGTTCATCCTCAGGACAAATTGCAACCTGTACGGAACAGGAGGTTAAAGGTGCTGATGCTCCAAGTAGGGAGATTGCTAGTAAAGCGGCTGGAATGGCGAACCCGGGCACAAGGAGATGAGAAATGAGGTGCGTTTTAGAAACCTTTCCCCATCACACGGTGTACCATCTTCTGGGTTTCTCATGCATGTTTTCGATGTAGGAAGATGCCCTTGAACCTGGAGATTTGGGACCCATGCGATGGGTACCACGCAGTATTACTTTAAAGGGTCTGCGTTTGCTCACCCAACCTCACCAAACCTCTCAGCCCCAAGAGTGTCCACCCTTATGTCTCATCCAGCTGTGGGTCTAGATATGGTCAATCCAGGTTGCATCACATCCCCTGAACGCATTGTGTAAGAATTTCTCTCTCTTTCACTGTCGTTGTTTCATGGGTTTTTCAAAGTAATTTATTTTCATAATGGGGTTTAGCTGCTTTTCACTGCTGTGTTTATGCCGCTTTACACCCACTTGATACACTAACAGAGAGATATCAATACATAGGTTTTAAGATTATTACTAGTCAGATATATTCTTGTGCGGTGAATAGGGCGTGTTGAGTCCAGTTCTCTGAGCAAGGAGTAGGTCTTGTCTACTACATATTGGGTTTATGGAACGGTATCTGAGCTAATTTGATACCCTTGTTTTATGTATCACCCCACCTCCCCTTTCCCGTTAAGCAGCCATAGTCTGTTTTCTGCATGTGTGACTCTGTTCTGTTTTGTAATTCAGTTCAAGTGTAACGGTTTTTACATTCCCTCTATCAGTGATACCTTATGAGAAGTGTCCTTTTCTGTGTGACTTATTTCACTTAGAATCGTCGTACCTAAATCCACTCATCATGCTGCTACTAACCTTATGACATTGATTTCATGGCTGAGTGATATTCCATTGTACATAAGGACCACAACTTCTTTATCCATTTTTCTCTTTCCTGGGATATTGACGGTGGAATGAAGTGGAGGTCCTTGTCAACAGAGCAGCCCTCAACTTTGGGGTGCTTGTGTCTTGCTGATTTTTCATTTTCCCAATTTATACCCCCATGAGTGGAAGTGCCCTATGCTCTCTAAGCTGTGTTTTTCAGATGTTTCAGGACACACCGTACACTTCTCCAGAGTGGCTGTTGGCAATTTACATCCCGCCCATCAGTGTAGCAAGGCTCCCATTTCTCCATGGCCTGTCCTGCATTTCTGGTTTTGACACTTTTTTCAGCATGGCCCTTTTGACCGATGGGAAGCGAGACTTCTCTGTAGCGCTGATTTGCCTTTCCAGGTTGCTTGGTTGGCCAAAAAGGGCGTATGCGTTTTTTCCTGAATATATTCAGGAAAAAACGCATACGCCCTTTTTGGCCAAGGGCATCATTGTCAACGTTTTGCCGCTTTTCATGTGCTTTAAAGGCGATTCGTATCTACCTCCTGAAATCTGTTTCGTGCAATTCTGCCTTGATTTCAAATCCTCTTCTTTGCCTTCCCTCAATATATTTGTGGACGAGAGTTATCATTTATAACTCTGCAGGTTTGTGAATTGCAGTGCCCTGAACCTCCATTTTACAACTCGCTTTTTTGGGAGCTGGCCGCAAAAGCGCAGGATGGTTTCAGGCCCTGTTCTGGTTCCGGGGGGCAGGCTGAGCCTGTGGTTAATTCTTCTTCCTGATGGGAAAATAGAGTGACCTGTGCCTGTCCCGACACCAAGAGCTAGTCTCTCGTTGGTTCCCCGTCTTCCCGTTCATCCTCAGGACAAATTGCAACCTGTACGGAACAGGAGGTTAAAGGTGCTGATGCTCCAAGTAGGGAGATTGCTAGTAAAGCGGCTGGAATGGCAAACCCGGGCACAAGGAGATGAGAAATGAGGTGCGTTTTAGAAACCTTTCCCCATCACACGGTGTACCATCTTCTGGGTTTCTCATGCATGTTTTCGATGTAGGAAGATGCCCTTGAACCTGGAGATTTGGGACCCATGCGATGGGTACCACGCAGTATTACTTTAAAGGGTCTGCGTTTGCTCACCCAACCTCACCAAACCTCTCAGCCCCAAGAGTGTCCACCCTTATGTCTCATCCAGCTGTGGGTCTAGATATGGTCAATCCAGGTTGCATCACAGCCCCTGAACTCATTGTGTAAGAATTTCTATCTCTTTCACTGTCGTTGTTTCATGGGTTTTTCAAAGTAATTTATTTTCATAATGGGGTTTAGCTGCTTTTCACTGCTGTGTTTATGCCGCTTTACACCCACTTGACACACTAACAGAGAGATATCAATACATAGGTTTTAAGATTATTACTAGTCAGATATATTCTTGTGCGGTGAATAGGGCGTGTTGAGTCCAGTTCTCTGAGCAAGGAGTAGGTCTTGTCTACTACATATTGGGTTTATGGAACGGTATCTGAGCTAATTTGATACCCTTGTTTTATGTATCACCCCACCTCCCCTTTCCCGTTAAGCAGCCATAGTCTGTTTTCTGCATGTGTGACTCTGTTCTGTTTTGTAATTCAGTTCAAGTGTAACGGTTTTTACATTCCCTCTAAAAGTGATACCTTATGAGAAGTGTCCTTTTCTGTGTGACTTATTTCACTTAGAATCGTCGTACCTAAATCCACTCATCATGCTGCTACTAACCTTATGACATTGATTTCATGGCTGAGTGATATTCCATTGTACATAAGGACCACAACTTCTTTATCCATTTTTCTCTTTCCTGGGATATTGACGGTGGAATGAAGTGGAGGTCCTTGTCAACAGAGCAGCCCTCAACTTTGGGGTGCTTGTGTCTTGCTGATTTTTCATTTTCCCAATTTATACCCCCATGAGTGGAAGTGCCCTATGCTCTCTAAGCTGTGTTTTTCAGATGTTTCAGGACACACCGTACACTTCTCCAGAGTGGCTGTTGGCAATTTACATCCCGCCCATCAGTGTAGCAAGGCTCCCATTTCTCCATGGCCTGTCCTGCATTTCTGGTTTTGACACTTTTTTCAGCATGGCCCTTTTGACCGATGGGAAGCGAGACTTCTCTGTAGCGCTGATTTGCCTTTCCAGGTTGCTTGGTTGGCCAAAAAGGGCGTATGCGTTTTTTCCTGAATATATTCAGGAAAAAACGCATACGCCCTTTTTGGCCAAGGGCATCATTGTCAACGTTTTGCCGCTTTTCATGTGCTTTAAAGGCGATTCGTATCTACCTCCTGAAATCTGTTTCGTGCAATTCTGCCTTGATTTCAAATCCTCTTCTTTGCCTTCCCTCAATATATTTGTGGACGAGAGTTATCATTTATAACTCTGCAGGTTTGTGAATTGCAGTGCCCTGAACCTCCATTTTACAACTCGCTTTTTTGGGAGCTGGCCGCAAAAGCGCAGGATGGCTTCAGGCCCTGTTCTGGTTCCGGGGGGCAGGCTGAGCCTGTGGTTAATTCTTCTTCCTGATGGGAAAATAGAGTGACCTGTGCCTGTCCCGACACCAAGAGCTAGTCTCTCGTTGGTTCCCCGTCTTCCCGTTCATCCTCAGGACAAATTGCAACCTGTACGGAACAGGAGGTTAAAGGTGCTGATGCTCCAAGTAGGGAGATTGCTAGTAAAGCGGCTGGAATGGCGAACCCGGGCACAAGGAGATGAGAAATGAGGTGCGTTTTAGAAACCTTTCCCCATCACACGGTGTACCATCTTCTGGGTTTCTCATGCATGTTTTCGATGTAGGAAGATGCCCTTGAACCTGGAGATTTGGGACCCATGCGATGGGTACCACGCAGTATTACTTTAAAGGGTCTGCGTTTGCTCACCCAACCTCACCAAACCTCTCAGCCCCAAGAGTGTCCACCCTTATGTCTCATCCAGCTGTGGGTCTAGATATGGTCAATCCAGGTTGCATCACATCCCCTGAACGCATTGTGTAAGAATTTCTCTCTCTTTCACTGTCGTTGTTTCATGGGTTTTTCAAAGTAATTTATTTTCATAATGGGGTTTAGCTGCTTTTCACTGCTGTGTTTATGCCGCTTTACACCCACTTGACACACTAACAGAGAGATATCAATACATAGGTTTTAAGATTATTACTAGTCAGGTATATTCTTGTGCGGTGAATAGGGCGTGTTGAGTCCAGTTCTCTGAGCAAGGAGTAGGTCTTGTCTACTACATATTGGGTTTATGGAACGGTATCTGAGCTAATTTGATACCCTTGTTTTATGTATCACCCCACCTCCCCTTTCCCGTTAAGCAGCCATAGTCTGTTTTCTGCATGTGTGACTCTGTTCTGTTTTGTAATTCAGTTCAAGTGTAACGGTTTTTACATTCCCTCTAAAAGTGATACCTTATGAGAAGTGTCCTTTTCTGTGTGACTTATTTCACTTAGAATCGTCGTACCTAAATCCACTCATCATGCTGCTACTAACCTTATGACATTGATTTCATGGCTGAGTGATATTCCATTGTACATAAGGACCACAACTTCTTTATCCATTTTTCTCTTTCCTGGGATATTGACGGTGGAATGAAGTGGAGGTCCTTGTCAACAGAGCAGCCCTCAACTTTGGGGTGCTTGTGTCTTGCTGATTTTTCATTCTCCCAATGTATACCCCCATGAGTGGAAGTGCCCTATGCTCTCTAAGCTGTGTTTTTCAGATGTTTCAGGACACACCGTACACTTCTCCAGAGTGGCTGTTGGCAATTTACATCCCGCCCATCAGTGTAGCAAGGCTCCCATTTCTCCATGGCCTGTCCTGCATTTCTGGTTTTGACACTTTTTTCAGCATGGCCCTTTTGACCGATGGGAAGCGAGACTTCTCTGTAGCGCTGATTTGCCTTTCCAGGTTGCTTGGTTGGCCAAAAAGGGCGTATGCGTTTTTTCCTGAATATATTCAGGAAAAAACGCATACGCCCTTTTTGGCCAAGGGCATCATTGTCAACGTTTTGCCGCTTTTCATGTGCTTTAAAGGCGATTCGTATCTACCTCCTGAAATCTGTTTCGTGCAATTCTGCCTTGATTTCAAATCCTCTTCTTTGCCTTCCCTCAATATATTTGTGGACGAGAGTTATCATTTATAACTCTGCAGGTTTGTGAATTGCAGTGCCCTGAACCTCCATTTTACAACTCGCTTTTTTGGGAGCTGGCCGCAAAAGCGCAGGATGGCTTCAGGCCCTGTTCTGGTTCCGGGGGACAGGCTGAGCCTGTGGTTAATTCTTCTTCCTGATGGGAAAATAGAGTGACCTGTGCCTGTCCCGACACCAAGAGCTAGTCTCTCGTTGGTTCCCCGTCTTCCCGTTCATCCTCAGGACAAATTGCAACCTGTACGGAACAGGAGGTTAAAGGTGCTGATGCTCCAAGTAGGGAGATTGCTAGTAAAGCGGCTGGAATGGCAAACCCGGGCACAAGGAGATGAGAAATGAGGTGCGTTTTAGAAACCTTTCCCCATCACACGGTGTACCATCTTCTGGGTTTCTCATGCATGTTTTCGATGTAGGAAGATGCCCTTGAACCTGGAGATTTGGGACCCATGCGATGGGTACCACGCAGTATTACTTTAAAGGGTCTGCGTTTGCTCACCCAACCTCACCAAACCTCTCAGCCCCAAGAGTGTCCACCCTTATGTCTCATCCAGCTGTGGGTCTAGATATGGTCAATCCAGGTTGCATCACAGCCCCTGAACGCATTGTGTAAGAATTTCTCTCTCTTTCACTGTCGTTGTTTCATGGGTTTTTCAAAGTAATTTATTTTCATAATGGGGTTTAGCTGCTTTTCACTGCTGTGTTTATGCCGCTTTACACCCACTTGATACACTAACAGAGAGATGTCAATACATAGGTTTTAAGATTATTACTAGTCAGATATATTCTTGTGCGGTGAATAGGGCGTGTTGAGTCCAGTTCTCTGAGCAAGGAGTAGGTCTTGTCTACTACATATTGGGTTTATGGAACGGTATCTGAGCTAATTTGATACCCTTGTTTTATGTATCACCCCACCTCCCCTTTCCCGTTAAGCAGCCATAGTCTGTTTTCTGCATGTGTGACTCTGTTCTGTTTTGTAATTCAGTTCAAGTGTAACGGTTTTTACATTCCCTCTAAAAGTGATACCTTATGAGAAGTGTCCTTTTCTGTGTGACTTATTTCACTTAGAATCGTCGTACCTAAATCCACTCATCATGCTGCTACTAACCTTATGACATTGATTTCATGGCTGAGTGATATTCCATTGTACATAAGGACCACAACTTCTTTATCCATTTTTCTCTTTCCTGGGATATTGACGGTGGAATGAAGTGGAGGTCCTTGTCAACAGAGCAGCCCTCAACTTTGGGGTGCTTGTGTCTTGCTGATTTTTAATTTTCCCAATTTATACCCCCATGAGTGGAAGTGCCCTATGCTCTCTAAGCTGTGTTTTTCAGATGTTTCAGGACACACCGTACACTTCTCCAGAGTGGCTGTTGGCAATTTACATCCCGCCCATCAGTGTAGCAAGGCTCCCATTTCTCCATGGCCTGTTCTGCATTTCTGGTTTTGACACTTTTTTCAGCATGGCCCTTTTGACCGATGGGAAGCGAGACTTCTCTGTAGCGCTGATTTGCCTTTCCAGGTTGCTTGGTTGGCCAAAAAGGGCGTATGCGTTTTTTCCTGAATATATTCAGGAAAAAACGCATACGCCCTTTTTGGCCAAGGGCATCATTGTCAACGTTTTGCCGCTTTTCATGTGCTTTAAAGGCGATTCGTATCTACCTCCTGAAATCTGTTTCGTGCAATTCTGCCTTGATTTCAAATCCTCTTCTTTGCCTTCCCTCAATATATTTATGGACGAGAGTTATCATTTATAACTCTGCAGGTTTGTGAATTGCAGTGCCCTGAACCTCCATTTTACAACTCGCTTTTTTGGGAGCTGGCCGCAAAAGCGCAGGATGGCTTCAGGCCCTGTTCTGGTTCCGGGGGGCAGGCTGAGCCTGTGGTTAATTCTTCTTCCTGATGGGAAAATAGAGTGACCTGTGCCTGTCCCGACACCAAGAGCTAGTCTCTCGTTGGTTCCCCGTCTTCCCGTTCATCCTCAGGACAAATTGCAACCTGTACGGAACAGGAGGTTAAAGGTGCTGATGCTCCAAGTAGGGAGATTGCTACTAAAGCGGCTGGAATGGCGAACCCGGGCACAAGGAGATGAGAAATGAGGTGCGTTTTAGAAACCTTTCCCCATCACACGGTGTACCATCTTCTGGGTTTCTCATGCATGTTTTCGATGTAGGAAGATGCCCTTGAACCTGGAGATTTGGGACCCATGCGATGGGTACCACGCAGTATTACTTTAAAGGGTCTGCGTTTGCTCACCCAACCTCACCAAACCTCTCAGCCCCAAGAGTGTCCACCCTTATGTCTCATCCAGCTGTGGGTCTAGATATGGTCAATCCAGGTTGCATCACAGCCCCTGAACGCATTGTGTAAGAATTTCTCTCTCTTTCACTGTCGTTGTTTCATGGGTTTTTCAAAGTAATTTATTTTCATAATGGGGTTTAGCTGCTTTTCACTGCTGTGTTTATGCCGCTTTACACCCACTTGATACACTAACAGAGAGATGTCAATACATAGGTTTTAAGATTATTACTAGTCAGATATATTCTTGTGCGGTGAATAGGGCGTGTTGAGTCCAGTTCTCTGAGCAAGGAGTAGGTCTTGTCTACTACATATTGGGTTTATGGAACGGTATCTGAGCTAATTTGATACCCTTGTTTTATGTATCACCCCACCTCCCCTTTCCCGTTAAGCAGCCATAGTGTGTTTTCTGCATGTGTGACTCTGTTCTGTTTTGTAATTCAGTTCAAGTGTAACGGTTTTTACATTCCCTCTAAAAGTGATACCTTATGAGAAGTGTCCTTTTCTGTGTGACTTATTTCACTTAGAATCGTCGTACCTAAATCCACTCATCATGCTGCTACTAACCTTATGACATTGATTTCATGGCTGAGTGATATTCCATTGTACATAAGGACCACAACTTCTTTATCCATTTTTCTCTTTCCTGGGATATTGACGGTGGAATGAAGTGGAGGTCCTTGTCAACAGAGCAGCCCTCAACTTTGGGGTGCTTGTGTCTTGCTGATTTTTCATTTTCCCAATTTATACCCCCATGAGTGGAAGTGCCCTATGCTCTCTAAGCTGTGTTTTTCAGATGTTTCAGGACACACCGTACACTTCTCCAGAGTGGCTGTTGGCAATTTACATCCCGCCCATCAGTGTAGCAAGGCTCCCATTTCTCCATGGCCTGTACTGCATTTCTGGTTTTGACACTTTTTTCAGCATGGCCCTTTTGACCGATGGGAAGCGAGACTTCTCTGTAGCGCTGATTTGCCTTTCCAGGTTGCTTGGTTGGCCAAAAAGGGCGTATGCGTTTTTTCCTGAATATATTCAGGAAAAAACGCATACGCCCTTTTTGGCCAAGGGCATCATTGTCAACGTTTTGCCGCTTTTCATGTGCTTTAAAGGCGATTCGTATCTACCTCCTGAAATCTGTTTCGTGCAATTCTGCCTTGATTTCAAATCCTCTTCTTTGCCTTCCCTCAATATATTTATGGACGAGAGTTATCATTTATAACTCTGCAGGTTTGTGAATTGCAGTGCCCTGAACCTCCATTTTACAACTCGCTTTTTTGGGAGCTGGCCGCAAAAGCGCAGGATGGCTTCAGGCCCTGTTCTGGTTCCGGGGGGCAGGCTGAGCCTGTGGTTAATTCTTCTTCCTGATGGGAAAATAGAGTGACCTGTGCCTGTCCCGACACCAAGAGCTAGTCTCTCGTTGGTTCCCCGTCTTCCCGTTCATCCTCAGGACAAATTGCAACCTGTACGGAACAGGAGGTTAAAGGTGCTGATGCTCCAAGTAGGGAGATTGCTAGTAAAGCGGCTGGAATGGCGAACCCGGGCACAAGGAGATGAGAAATGAGGTGCGTTTTAGAAACCTTTCCCCATCACACGGTGTACCATCTTCTGGGTTTCTCATGCATGTTTTCGATGTAGGAAGATGCCCTTGAAGCTGGAGATTTGGGACCCATGCGATGGGTACCACGAAGTATTACTTTAAAGGGTCTGCGTTTGCTCACCCAACCTCACCAAACCTCTCAGCCCCAAGAGTGTCCACCCTTATGCCTCATCCAGCTGTGGGTCTAGATATGGTCAATCCAGGTTGCATCACAGCCCCTGAACGCATTGTGTAAGAATTTCTCTCTCTTTCACTGTCGTTGTTTCATGGGTTTTTCAAAGTAATTTATTTTCATAATGGGGTTTAGCTGCTTTTCACTGCTGTGTTTATGCCGCTTTACACCCACTTGACACACTAACAGAGAGATATCAATACATAGGTTTTAAGATTATTACTAGTCAGGTATATTCTTGTGCGGTGAATAGGGCGTGTTGAGTCCAGTTCTCTGAGCAAGGAGTAGGTCTTGTCTACTACATATTGGGTTTATGGAACGGTATCTGAGCTAATTTGATACCCTTGTTTTATGTATCACCCCACCTCCCCTTTCCCGTTAAGCAGCCATAGTCTGTTTTCTGCATGTGTGACTCTGTTCTGTTTTGTAATTCAGTTCAAGTGTAACGGTTTTTACATTCCCTCTATCAGTGATACCTTATGAGAAGTGTCCTTTTCTGTGTGACTTATTTCACTTAGAATCGTCATACCTAAATCCACTCATCATGCTGCTACTAACCTTATGACATTGATTTCATGGCTGAGTGATATTCCATTGTACATAAGGACCACAACTTCTTTATCCATTTTTCTCTTTCCTGGGATATTGACGGTGGAATGAAGTGGAGGTCCTTGTCAACAGAGCAGCCCTCAACTTTGGGGTGCTTGTGTCTTGCTGATTTTTCATTTTCCCAATTTATACCCCCATGAGTGGAAGTGCCCTATGCTCTCTAAGCTGTGTTTTTCAGATGTTTCAGGACACACCGTACACTTCTCCAGAGTGGCTGTTGGCAATTTACATCCCGCCCATCAGTGTAGCAAGGCTCCCATTTCTCCATGGCCTGTACTGCATTTCTGGTTTTGACACTTTTTTTCAGCATGGCCCTTTTGACCGATGGGAAGCGAGACTTCTCTGTAGCGCTGATTTGCCTTTCCAGGTTGCTTGGTTGGCCAAAAAGGGCGTATGCGTTTTTTCCTGAATATATTCAGGAAAAAACGCATACGCCCTTTTTGGCCAAGGGCATCATTGTCAACGTTTTGCCGCTTTTCATGTGCTTTAAAGGCGATTCGTATCTACCTCCTGAAATCTGTTTCGTGCAATTCTGCCTTGATTTCAAATCCTCTTCTTTGCCTTCCCTCAATATATTTGTGGACGAGAGTTATCATTTATAACTCTGCAGGTTTGTGAATTGCAGTGCCCTGAACCTCCATTTTACAACTCGCTTTTTTGGGAGCTGGCCGCAAAAGCGCAGGATGGCTTCAGGCCCTGTTCTGGTTCCGGGGGGCAGGCTGAGCCTGTGGTTAATTCTTCTTCCTGATGGGAAAATAGAGTGACCTGTGCCTGTCCCGACACCAAGAGCTAGTCTCTCGTTGGTTCCCCGTCTTCCCGTTCATCCTCAGGACAAATTGCAACCTGTACGGAACAGGAGGTTAAAGGTGCTGATGCTCCAAGTAGGGAGATTGCTAGTAAAGCGGCTGGAATGGCGAACCCGGGCACAAGGAGATGAGAAATGAGGTGCGTTTTAGAAACCTTTCCCCATCACACGGTGTACCATCTTCTGGGTTTCTCATGCATGTTTTCGATGTAGGAAGATGCCCTTGAACCTGGAGATTTGGGACCCATGCGATGGGTACCACGCAGTATTACTTTAAAGGGTCTGCGTTTGCTCACCCAACCTCACCAAACCTCTCAGCCCCAAGAGTGTCCACCCTTATGTCTCATCCAGCTGTGGGTCTAGATATGGTCAATCCAGGTTGCATCACAGCCCCTGAACGCATTGTGTAAGAATTTCTCTCTCTTTCACTGTCGTTGTTTCATGGGTTTTTCAAAGTAATTTATTTTCATAATGGGGTTTAGCTGCTTTTCACTGCTGTGTTTATGCCGCTTTACACCCACTTGATACACTAACAGAGAGATGTCAATACATAGGTTTTAAGATTATTACTAGTCAGATATATTCTTGTGCGGTGAATAGGGCGTGTTGAGTCCAGTTCTCTGAGCAAGGAGTAGGTCTTGTCTACTACATATTGGGTTTATGGAACGGTATCTGAGCTAATTTGATACCCTTGTTTTATGTATCACCCCACCTCCCCTTTCCCGTTAAGCAGCCATAGTCTGTTTTCTGCATGTGTGACTCTGTTCTGTTTTGTAATTCAGTTCAAGTGTAACGGTTTTTACATTCCCTCTAAAAGTGATACCTTATGAGAAGTGTCCTTTTCTGTGTGACTTATTTCACTTAGAATCGTCGTACCTAAATCCACTCATCATGCTGCTACTAACCTTATGACATTGATTTCATGGCTGAGTGATATTCCATTGTACATAAGGACCACAACTTCTTTATCCATTTTTCTCTTTCCTGGGATATTGACGGTGGAATGAAGTGGAGGTCCTTGTCAACAGAGCAGCCCTCAACTTTGGGGTGCTTGTGTCTTGCTGATTTTTAATTTTCCCAATTTATACCCCCATGAGTGGAAGTGCCCTATGCTCTCTAAGCTGTGTTTTTCAGATGTTTCAGGACACACCGTACACTTCTCCAGAGTGGCTGTTGGCAATTTACATCCCGCCCATCAGTGTAGCAAGGCTCCCATTTCTCCATGGCCTGTACTGCATTTCTGGTTTTGACACTTTTTTCAGCATGGCCCTTTTGACCGATGGGAAGCGAGACTTCTCTGTAGCGCTGATTTGCCTTTCCAGGTTGCTTGGTTGGCCAAAAAGGGCGTATGCGTTTTTTCCTGAATATATTCAGGAAAAAACGCATACGCCCTTTTTGGCCAAGGGCATCATTGTCAACGTTTTGCCGCTTTTCATGTGCTTTAAAGGCGATTCGTATCTACCTCCTGAAATCTGTTTCGTGCAATTCTGCCTTGATTTCAAATCCTCTTCTTTGCCTTCCCTCAATATATTTATGGACGAGAGTTATCATTTATAACTCTGCAGGTTTGTGAATTGCAGTGCCCTGAACCTCCATTTTACAACTCGCTTTTTTGGGAGCTGGCCGCAAAAGCGCAGGATGGCTTCAGGCCCTGTTCTGGTTCCGGGGGGCAGGCTGAGCCTGTGGTTAATTCTTCTTCCTGATGGGAAAATAGAGTGACCTGTGCCTGTCCCGACACCAAGAGCTAGTCTCTCGTTGGTTCCCCGTCTTCCCGTTCATCCTCAGGACAAATTGCAACCTGTACGGAACAGGAGGTTAAAGGTGCTGATGCTCCAAGTAGGGAGATTGCTAGTAAAGCGGCTGGAATGGCGAACCCGGGCACAAGGAGATGAGAAATGAGGTGCGTTTTAGAAACCTTTCCCCATCACACGGTGTACCATCTTCTGGGTTTCTCATGCATGTTTTCGATGTAGGAAGATGCCCTTGAACCTGGAGATTTGGGACCCATGCGATGGGTACCACGCAGTATTACTTTAAAGGGTCTGCGTTTGCTCACCCAACCTCACCAAACCTCTCAGCCCCAAGAGTGTCCACCCTTATGTCTCATCCAGCTGTGGGTCTAGATATGGTCAATCCAGGTTGCATCACAGCCCCTGAACGCATTGTGTAAGAATTTCTCTCTCTTTCACTGTCGTTGTTTCATGGGTTTTTCAAAGTAATTTATTTTCATAATGGGGTTTAGCTGCTTTTCACTGCTGTGTTTATGCCGCTTTACACCCACTTGATACACTAACAGAGAGATGTCAATACATAGGTTTTAAGATTATTACTAGTCAGATATATTCTTGTGCGGTGAATAGGGCGTGTTGAGTCCAGTTCTCTGAGCAAGGAGTAGGTCGTGTCTACTACATATTGGGTTTATGGAACGGTATCTGAGCTAATTTGATACCCTTGTTTTATGTATCACCCCACCTCCCCTTTCCCGTTAAGCAGCCATAGTGTGTTTTCTGCATGTGTGACTCTGTTCTGTTTTGTAATTCAGTTCAAGTGTAACGGTTTTTACATTCCCTCTAAAAGTGATACCTTATGAGAAGTGTCCTTTTCTGTGTGACTTATTTCACTTAGAATCGTCGTACCTAAATCCACTCATCATGCTGCTACTAACCTTATGACATTGATTTCATGGCTGAGTGATATTCCATTGTACATAAGGACCACAACTTCTTTATCCATTTTTCTCTTTCCTGGGATATTGACGGTGGAATGAAGTGGAGGTCCTTGTCAACAGAGCAGCCCTCAACTTTGGGGTGCTTGTGTCTTGCTGATTTTTCATTTTCCCAATTTATACCCCCATGAGTGGAAGTGCCCTATGCTCTCTAAGCTGTGTTTTTCAGATGTTTCAGGACACACCGTACACTTCTCCAGAGTGGCTGTTGGCAATTTACATCCCGCCCATCAGTGTAGCAAGGCTCCCATTTCTCCATGGCCTGTACTGCATTTCTGGTTTTGACACTTTTTTCAGCATGGCCCTTTTGACCGATGGGAAGCGAGACTTCTCTGTAGCGCTGATTTGCCTTTCCAGGTTGCTTGGTTGGCCAAAAAGGGCGTATGCGTTTTTTCCTGAATATATTCAGGAAAAAACGCATACGCCCTTTTTGGCCAAGGGCATCATTGTCAACGTTTTGCCGCTTTTCATGTGCTTTAAAGGCGATTCGTATCTACCTCCTGAAATCTGTTTCGTGCAATTCTGCCTTGATTTCAAATCCTCTTCTTTGCCTTCCCTCAATATATTTATGGACGAGAGTTATCATTTATAACTCTGCAGGTTTGTGAATTGCAGTGCCCTGAACCTCCATTTTACAACTCGCTTTATTGGGAGCTGGCCGCAAAAGCGCAGGATGGCTTCAGGCCCTGTTCTGGTTCCGGGGGGCAGGCTGAGCCTGTGGTTAATTCTTCTTCCTGATGGGAAAATAGAGTGACCTGTGCCTGTCCCGACACCAAGAGCTAGTCTCTCGTTGGTTCCCCGTCTTCCCGTTCATCCTCAGGACAAATTGCAACCTGTACGGAACAGGAGGTTAAAGGTGCTGATGCTCCAAGTAGGGAGATTGCTAGTAAAGCGGCTGGAATGGCGAACCCGGGCACAAGGAGATGAGAAATGAGGTGCGTTTTAGAAACCTTTCCCCATCACACGGTGTACCATCTTCTGGGTTTCTCATGCATGTTTTCGATGTAGGAAGATGCCCTTGAAGCTGGAGATTTGGGACCCATGCGATGGGTACCACGAAGTATTACTTTAAAGGGTCTGCGTTTGCTCACCCAACCTCACCAAACCTCTCAGCCCCAAGAGTGTCCACCCTTATGCCTCATCCAGCTGTGGGTCTAGATATGGTCAATCCAGGTTGCATCACAGCCCCTGAACGCATTGTGTAAGAATTTCTCTCTCTTTCACTGTCGTTGTTTCATGGGTTTTTCAAAGTAATTTATTTTCATAATGGGGTTTAGCTGCTTTTCACTGCTGTGTTTATGCCGCTTTACACCCACTTGACACACTAACAGAGAGATATCAATACATAGGTTTTAAGATTATTACTAGTCAGGTATATTCTTGTGCGGTGAATAGGGCGTGTTGAGTCCAGTTCTCTGAGCAAGGAGTAGGTCTTGTCTACTACATATTGGGTTTATGGAACGGTATCTGAGCTAATTTGATACCCTTGTTTTATGTATCACCCCACCTCCCCTTTCCCGTTAAGCAGCCATAGTCTGTTTTCTGCATGTGTGACTCTGTTCTGTTTTGTAATTCAGTTCAAGTGTAACGGTTTTTACATTCCCTCTATCAGTGATACCTTATGAGAAGTGTCCTTTTCTGTGTGACTTATTTCACTTAGAATCGTCATACCTAAATCCACTCATCATGCTGCTACTAACCTTATGACATTGATTTCATGGCTGAGTGATATTCCATTGTACATAAGGACCACAACTTCTTTATCCATTTTTCTCTTTCCTGGGATATTGACGGTGGAATGAAGTGGAGGTCCTTGTCAACAGAGCAGCCCTCAACTTTGGGGTGCTTGTGTCTTGCTGATTTTTCATTTTCCCAATTTATACCCCCATGAGTGGAAGTGCCCTATGCTCTCTAAGCTGTGTTTTTCAGATGTTTCAGGACACACCGTACACTTCTCCAGAGTGGCTGTTGGCAATTTACATCCCGCCCATCAGTGTAGCAAGGCTCCCATTTCTCCATGGCCTGTACTGCATTTCTGGTTTTGACACTTTTTTCAGCATGGCCCTTTTGACCGATGGGAAGCGAGACTTCTCTGTAGCGCTGATTTGCCTTTCCAGGTTGCTTGGTTGGCCAAAAAGGGCGTATGCGTTTTTTCCTGAATATATTCAGGAAAAAACGCATACGCCCTTTTTGGCCAAGGGCATCATTGTCAACGTTTTGCCGCTTTTCATGTGCTTTAAAGGCGATTCGTATCTACCTCCTGAAATCTGTTTCGTGCAATTCTGCCTTGATTTCAAATCCTCTTCTTTGCCTTCCCTCAATATATTTATGGACGAGAGTTATCATTTATAACTCTGCAGGTTTGTGAATTGCAGTGCCCTGAACCTCCATTTTACAACTCGCTTTTTTGGGAGCTGGCCGCAAAAGCGCAGGATGGCTTCAGGCCCTGTTCTGGTTCCGGGGGGCAGGCTGAGCCTGTGGTTAATTCTTCTTCCTGATGGGAAAATAGAGTGACCTGTGCCTGTCCCGACACCAAGAGCTAGTCTCTCGTTGGTTCCCCGTCTTCCCGTTCATCCTCAGGACAAATTGCAACCTGTACGGAACAGGAGGTTAAAGGTGCTGATGCTCCAAGTAGGGAGATTGCTAGTAAAGCGGCTGGAATGGCGAACCCGGGCACAAGGAGATGAGAAATGAGGTGCGTTTTAGAAACCTTTCCCCATCACACGGTGTACCATCTTCTGGGTTTCTCATGCATGTTTTCGATGTAGGAAGATGCCCTTGAAGCTGGAGATTTGGGACCCATGCGATGGGTACCACGAAGTATTACTTTAAAGGGTCTGCGTTTGCTCACCCAACCTCACCAAACCTCTCAGCCCCAAGAGTGTCCACCCTTATGCCTCATCCAGCTGTGGGTCTAGATATGGTCAATCCAGGTTGCATCACAGCCCCTGAACGCATTGTGTAAGAATT
The DNA here is from genome assembly GCF_965194805.1 of Balaenoptera borealis. Lineage (NCBI taxonomy): Eukaryota > Metazoa > Chordata > Mammalia > Artiodactyla > Balaenopteridae > Balaenoptera > Balaenoptera borealis. Next base: position 346,677 of record NW_028123894.1, on the reverse strand, counting down.
TCTCTCTCTTTCACTGTCGTTGTTTCATGGGTTTTTCAAAGTAATTTATTTTCATAATGGGGTTTAGCTGCTTTTCACTGCTGTGTTTATGCCGCTTTACACCCACTTGACACACTAACAGAGAGATATCAATACATAGGTTTTAAGATTATTACTAGTCAGGTATATTCTTGTGCGGTGAATAGGGCGTGTTGAGTCCAGTTCTCTGAGCAAGGAGTAGGTCTTGTCTACTACATATTGGGTTTATGGAACGGTATCTGAGCTAATTTGATACCCTTGTTTTATGTATCACCACACCTCCCCTTTCCCGTTAAGCAGCCATAGTCTGTTTTCTGCATGTGTGACTCTGTTCTGTTTTGTAATTCAGTTCAAGTGTAACGGTTTTTACATTCCCTCTATCAGTGATACCTTATGAGAAGTGTCCTTTTCTGTGTGACTTATTTCACTTAGAATCGTCATACCTAAATCCACTCATCATGCTGCTACTAACCTTATGACATTGATTTCATGGCTGAGTGATATTCCATTGTACATAAGGACCACAACTTCTTTATCCATTTTTCTCTTTCCTGGGATATTGACGGTGGAATGAAGTGGAGGTCCTTGTCAACAGAGCAGCCCTCAACTTTGGGGTGCTTGTGTCTTGCTGATTTTTCATTTTCCCAATTTATACCCCCATGAGTGGAAGTGCCCTATGCTCTCTAAGCTGTGTTTTTCAGATGTTTCAGGACACACCGTACACTTCTCCAGAGTGGCTGTTGGCAATTTACATCCCGCCCATCAGTGTAGCAAGGCTCCCATTTCTCCATGGCCTGTACTGCATTTCTGGTTTTGACACTTTTTTTCAGCATGGCCCTTTTGACCGATGGGACGCGAGACTTCTCTGTAGCGCTGATTTGCCTTTCCAGGTTGCTTGGTTGGCCAAAAAGGGCGTATGCGTTTTTTCCTGAATATATTCAGGAAAAAACGCATACGCCCTTTTTGGCCAAGGGCATCATTGTCAACGTTTTGCCGCTTTTCATGTGCTTTAAAGGCGATTCGTATCTACCTCCTGAAATCTGTTTCGTGCAATTCTGCCTTGATTTCAAATCCTCTTCTTTGCCTTCCCTCAATATATTTGTGGACGAGAGTTATCATTTATAACTCTGCAGGTTTGTGAATTGCAGTGCCCTGAACCTCCATTTTACAACTCGCTTTTTTGGGAGCTGGCCGCAAAAGCGCAGGATGGCTTCAGGCCCTGTTCTGGTTCCGGGGGGCAGGCTGAGCCTGTGGTTAATTCTTCTTCCTGATGGGAAAATAGAGTGACCTGTGCCTGTCCCGACACCAAGAGCTAGTCTCTCGTTGGTTCCCCGTCTTCCCGTTCATCCTCAGGACAAATTGCAACCTGTACGGAACAGGAGGTTAAAGGTGCTGATGCTCCAAGTAGGGAGATTGCTAGTAAAGCGGCTGGAATGGCGAACCCGGGCACAAGGAGATGAGAAATGAGGTGCGTTTTAGAAACCTTTCCCCATCACACGGTGTACCATCTTCTGGGTTTCTCATGCATGTTTTCGATGTAGGAAGATGCCCTTGAAGCTGGAGATTTGGGACCCATGCGATGGGTACCACGAAGTATTACTTTAAAGGGTCTGCGTTTGCTCACCCAACCTCACCAAACCTCTCAGCCCCAAGAGTGTCCACCCTTATGCCTCATCCAGCTGTGGGTCTAGATATGGTCAATCCAGGTTGCATCACAGCCCCTGAACGCATTGTGTAAGAATTTCTCTCTCTTTCACTGTCGTTGTTTCATGGGTTTTTCAAAGTAATTTATTTTCATAATGGGGTTTAGCTGCTTTTCACTGCTGTGTTTATGCCGCTTTACACCCACTTGACACACTAACAGAGAGATATCAATACATAGGTTTTAAGATTATTACTAGTCAGATATATTCTTGTGCGGTGAATAGGGCGTGTTGAGTCCAGTTCTCTGAGCAAGGAGTAGGTCTTGTCTACTACATATTGGGTTTATGGAACGGTATCTGAGCTAATTTGATACCCTTGTTTTATGTATCACCCCACCTCCCCTTTCCCGTTAAGCAGCCATAGTCTGTTTTCTGCATGTGTGACTCTGTTCTGTTTTGTAATTCAGTTCAAGTGTAACGGTTTTTACATTCCCTCTATCAGTGATACCTTATGAGAAGTGTCCTTTTCTGTGTGACTTATTTCACTTAGAATCGTCGTACCTAAATCCACTCATCATGCTGCTACTAACCTTATGACATTGATTTCATGGCTGAGTGATATTCCATTGTACATAAGGACCACAACTTCTTTATCCATTTTTCTCTTTCCTGGGATATTGACGGTGGAATGAAGTGGAGGTCCTTGTCAACAGAGCAGCCCTCAACTTTGGGGTGCTTGTGTCTTGCTGATTTTTAATTTTCCCAATTTATACCCCCATGAGTGGAAGTGCCCTATGCTCTCTAAGCTGTGTTTTTCAGATGTTTCAGGACACACCGTACACTTCTCCAGAGTGGCTGTTGGCAATTTACATCCCGCCCATCAGTGTAGCAAGGCTCCCATTTCTCCATGGCCTGTCCTGCATTTCTGGTTTTGACACTTTTTTCAGCATGGCCCTTTTGACCGATGGGAAGCGAGACTTCTCTGTAGCGCTGATTTGCCTTTCCAGGTTGCTTGGTTGGCCAAAAAGGGCGTATGCGTTTTTTCCTGAATATATTCAGGAAAAAACGCATACGCCCTTTTTGGCCAAGGGCATCATTGTCAACGTTTTGCCGCTTTTCATGTGCTTTAAAGGCGATTCGTATCTACCTCCTGAAATCTGTTTCGTGCAATTCTGCCTTGATTTCAAATCCTCTTCTTTGCCTTCCCTCAATATATTTATGGACGAGAGTTATCATTTATAACTCTGCAGGTTTGTGAATTGCAGTGCCCTGAACCTCCATTTTACAACTCGCTTTTTTGGGAGCTGGCCGCAAAAGCGCAGGATGGCTTCAGGCCCTGTTCTGGTTCCGGGGGGCAGGCTGAGCCTGTGGTTAATTCTTCTTCCTGATGGGAAAATAGAGTGACCTGTGCCTGTCCCGACACCAAGAGCTAGTCTCTCGTTGGTTCCCCGTCTTCCCGTTCATCCTCAGGACAAATTGCAACCTGTACGGAACAGGAGGTTAAAGGTGCTGATGCTCCAAGTAGGGAGATTGCTAGTAAAGCGGCTGGAATGGCGAAACCGGGCACAAGGAGATGAGAAATGAGGTGCGTTTTAGAAACCTTTCCCCATCACACGGTGTACCATCTTCTGGGTTTCTCATGCATGTTTTCGATGTAGGAAGATGCCCTTGAAGCTGGAGATTTGGGACCCATGCGATGGGTACCACGAAGTATTACTTTAAAGGGTCTGCGTTTGCTCACCCAACCTCACCAAACCTCTCAGCCCCAAGAGTGTCCACCCTTATGCCTCATCCAGCTGTGGGTCTAGATATGGTCAATCCAGGTTGCATCACAGCCCCTGAACGCATTGTGTAAGAATTTCTCTCTCTTTCACTGTCGTTGTTTCATGGGTTTTTCAAAGTAATTTATTTTCATAATGGGGTTTAGCTGCTTTTCACTGCTGTGTTTATGCCGCTTTACACCCACTTGACACACTAACAGAGAGATATCAATACATAGGTTTTAAGATTATTACTAGTCAGATATATTCTTGTGCGGTGAATAGGGCGTGTTGAGTCCAGTTCTCTGAGCAAGGAGTAGGTCTTGTCTACTACATATTGGGTTTATGGAACGGTATCTGAGCTAATTTGATACCCTTGTTTTATGTATCACCCCACCTCCCCTTTCCCGTTAAGCAGCCATAGTCTGTTTTCTGCATGTGTGACTCTGTTCTGTTTTGTAATTCAGTTCAAGTGTAACGGTTTTTACATTCCCTCTATCAGTGATACCTTATGAGAAGTGTCCTTTTCTGTGTGACTTATTTCACTTAGAATCGTCGTACCTAAATCCACTCATCATGCTGCTACTAACCTTATGACATTGATTTCATGGCTGAGTGATATTCCATTGTACATAAGGACCACAACTTCTTTATCCATTTTTCTCTTTCCTGGGATATTGACGGTGGAATGAAGTGGAGGTCCTTGTCAACAGAGCAGCCCTCAACTTTGGGGTGCTTGTGTCTTGCTGATTTTTAATTTTCCCAATTTATACCCCCATGAGTGGAAGTGCCCTATGCTCTCTAAGCTGTGTTTTTCAGATGTTTCAGGACACACCGTACACTTCTCCAGAGTGGCTGTTGGCAATTTACATCCCGCCCATCAGTGTAGCAAGGCTCCCATTTCTCCATGGCCTGTCCTGCATTTCTGGTTTTGACACTTTTTTCAGCATGGCCCTTTTGACCGATGGGAAGCGAGACTTCTCTGTAGCGCTGATTTGCCTTTCCAGGTTGCTTGGTTGGCCAAAAAGGGCGTATGCGTTTTTTCCTGAATATATTCAGGAAAAAACGCATACGCCCTTTTTGGCCAAGGGCATCATTGTCAACGTTTTGCCGCTTTTCATGTGCTTTAAAGGCGATTCGTATCTACCTCCTGAAATCTGTTTCGTGCAATTCTGCCTTGATTTCAAATCCTCTTCTTTGCCTTCCCTCAATATATTTATGGACGAGAGTTATCATTTATAACTCTGCAGGTTTGTGAATTGCAGTGCCCTGAACCTCCATTTTACAACTCGCTTTTTTGGGAGCTGGCCGCAAAAGCGCAGGATGGCTTCAGGCCCTGTTCTGGTTCCGGGGGGCAGGCTGAGCCTGTGGTTAATTCTTCTTCCTGATGGGAAAATAGAGTGACCTGTGCCTGTCCCGACACCAAGAGCTAGTCTCTCGTTGGTTCCCCGTCTTCCCGTTCATCCTCAGGACAAATTGCAACCTGTACGGAACAGGAGGTTAAAGGTGCTGATGCTCCAAGTAGGGAGATTGCTAGTAAAGCGGCTGGAATGGCGAAACCGGGCACAAGGAGATGAGAAATGAGGTGCGTTTTAGAAACCTTTCCCCATCACACGGTGTACCATCTTCTGGGTTTCTCATGCATGTTTTCGATGTAGGAAGATGCCCTTGAAGCTGGAGATTTGGGACCCATGCGATGGGTACCACGAAGTATTACTTTAAAGGGTCTGCGTTTGCTCACCCAACCTCACCAAACCTCTCAGCCCCAAGAGTGTCCACCCTTATGCCTCATCCAGCTGTGGGTCTAGATATGGTCAATCCAGGTTGCATCACAGCCCCTGAACGCATTGTGTAAGAATTTCTCTCTCTTTCACTGTCGTTGTTTCATGGGTTTTTCAAAGTAATTTATTTTCATAATGGGGTTTAGCTGCTTTTCACTGCTGTGTTTATGCCGCTTTACACCCACTTGACACACTAACAGAGAGATATCAATACATAGGTTTTAAGATTATTACTAGTCAGATATATTCTTGTGCGGTGAATAGGGCGTGTTGAGTCCAGTTCTCTGAGCAAGGAGTAGGTCTTGTCTACTACATATTGGGTTTATGGAACGGTATCTGAGCTAATTTGATACCCTTGTTTTATGTATCACCCCACCTCCCCTTTCCCGTTAAGCAGCCATAGTCTGTTTTCTGCATGTGTGACTCTGTTCTGTTTTGTAATTCAGTTCAAGTGTAACGGTTTTTACATTCCCTCTAAAAGTGATACCTTATGAGAAGTGTCCTTTTCTGTGTGACTTATTTCACTTAGAATCGTCGTACCTAAATCCACTCATCATGCTGCTACTAACCTTATGACATTGATTTCATGGCTGAGTGATATTCCATTGTACATAAGGACCACAACTTCTTTATCCATTTTTCTCTTTCCTGGGATATTGACGGTGGAATGAAGTGGAGGTCCTTGTCAACAGAGCAGCCCTCAACTTTGGGGTGCTTGTGTCTTGCTGATTTTTCATTTTCCCAATTTATACCCCCATGAGTGGAAGTGCCCTATGCTCTCTAAGCTGTGTTTTTCAGATGTTTCAGGACACACCGTACACTTCTCCAGAGTGGCTGTTGGCAATTTACATCCCGCCCATCAGTGTAGCAAGGCTCCCATTTCTCCATGGCCTGTACTGCATTTCTGGTTTTGACACTTTTTTCAGCATGGCCCTTTTGACCGATGGGAAGCGAGACTTCTCTGTAGCGCTGATTTGCCTTTCCAGGTTGCTTGGTTGGCCAAAAAGGGCGTATGCGTTTTTTCCTGAATATATTCAGGAAAAAACGCATACGCCCTTTTTGGCCAAGGGCATCATTGTCAACGTTTTGCCGCTTTTCATGTGCTTTAAAGGCGATTCGTATCTACCTCCTGAAATCTGTTTCGTGCAATTCTGCCTTGATTTCAAATCCTCTTCTTTGCCTTCCCTCAATATATTTATGGACGAGAGTTATCATTTATAACTCTGCAGGTTTGTGAATTGCAGTGCCCTGAACCTCCATTTTACAACTCGCTTTTTTGGGAGCTGGCCGCAAAAGCGCAGGATGGCTTCAGGCCCTGTTCTGGTTCCGGGGGGCAGGCTGAGCCTGTGGTTAATTCTTCTTCCTGATGGGAAAATAGAGTGACCTGTGCCTGTCCCGACACCAAGAGCTAGTCTCTCGTTGGTTCCCCGTCTTCCCGTTCATCCTCAGGACAAATTGCAACCTGTACGGAACAGGAGGTTAAAGGTGCTGATGCTCCAAGTAGGGAGATTGCTAGTAAAGCGGCTGGAATGGCGAAACCGGGCACAAGGAGATGAGAAATGAGGTGCGTTTTAGAAACCTTTCCCCATCACACGGTGTACCATCTTCTGGGTTTCTCATGCATGTTTTCGATGTAGGAAGATGCCCTTGAAGCTGGAGATTTGGGACCCATGCGATGGGTACCACGAAGTATTACTTTAAAGGGTCTGCGTTTGCTCACCCAACCTCACCAAACCTCTCAGCCCCAAGAGTGTCCACCCTTATGCCTCATCCAGCTGTGGGTCTAGATATGGTCAATCCAGGTTGCATCACAGCCCCTGAACGCATTGTGTAAGAATTTCTCTCTCTTTCACTGTCGTTGTTTCATGGGTTTTTCAAAGTAATTTATTTTCATAATGGGGTTTAGCTGCTTTTCACTGCTGTGTTTATGCCGCTTTACACCCACTTGACACACTAACAGAGAGATATCAATACATAGGTTTTAAGATTATTACTAGTCAGATATATTCTTGTGCGGTGAATAGGGCGTGTTGAGTCCAGTTCTCTGAGCAAGGAGTAGGTCTTGTCTACTACATATTGGGTTTATGGAACGGTATCTGAGCTAATTTGATACCCTTGTTTTATGTATCACCCCACCTCCCCTTTCCCGTTAAGCAGCCATAGTCTGTTTTCTGCATGTGTGACTCTGTTCTGTTTTGTAATTCAGTTCAAGTGTAACGGTTTTTACATTCCCTCTATCAGTGATACCTTATGAGAAGTGTCCTTTTCTGTGTGACTTATTTCACTTAGAATCGTCGTACCTAAATCCACTCATCATGCTGCTACTAACCTTATGACATTGATTTCATGGCTGAGTGATATTCCATTGTACATAAGGACCACAACTTCTTTATCCATTTTTCTCTTTCCTGGGATATTGACGGTGGAATGAAGTGGAGGTCCTTGTCAACAGAGCAGCCCTCAACTTTGGGGTGCTTGTGTCTTGCTGATTTTTCATTTTCCCAATTTATACCCCCATGAGTGGAAGTGCCCTATGCTCTCTAAGCTGTGTTTTTCAGATGTTTCAGGACACACCGTACACTTCTCCAGAGTGGCTGTTGGCAATTTACATCCCGCCCATCAGTGTAGCAAGGCTCCCATTTCTCCATGGCCTGTCCTGCATTTCTGGTTTTGACACTTTTTTCAGCATGGCCCTTTTGACCGATGGGAAGCGAGACTTCTCTGTAGCGCTGATTTGCCTTTCCAGGTTGCTTGGTTGGCCAAAAAGGGCGTATGCGTTTTTTCCTGAATATATTCAGGAAAAAACGCATACGCCCTTTTTGGCCAAGGGCATCATTGTCAACGTTTTGCCGCTTTTCATGTGCTTTAAAGGCGATTCGTATCTACCTCCTGAAATCTGTTTCGTGCAATTCTGCCTTGATTTCAAATCCTCTTCTTTGCCTTCCCTCAATATATTTATGGACGAGAGTTATCATTTATAACTCTGCAGGTTTGTGAATTGCAGTGCCCTGAACCTCCATTTTACAACTCGCTTTTTTGGGAGCTGGCCGCAAAAGCGCAGGATGGCTTCAGGCCCTGTTCTGGTTCCGGGGGGCAGGCTGAGCCTGTGGTTAATTCTTCTTCCTGATGGGAAAATAGAGTGACCTGTGCCTGTCCCGACACCAAGAGCTAGTCTCTCGTTGGTTCCCCGTCTTCCCGTTCATCCTCAGGACAAATTGCAACCTGTACGGAACAGGAGGTTAAAGGTGCTGATGCTCCAAGTAGGGAGATTGCTAGTAAAGCGGCTGGAATGGCGAAACCGGGCACAAGGAGATGAGAAATGAGGTGCGTTTTAGAAACCTTTCCCCATCACACGGTGTACCATCTTCTGGGTTTCTCATGCATGTTTTCGATGTAGGAAGATGCCCTTGAAGCTGGAGATTTGGGACCCATGCGATGGGTACCACGAAGTATTACTTTAAAGGGTCTGCGTTTGCTCACCCAACCTCACCAAACCTCTCAGCCCCAAGAGTGTCCACCCTTATGCCTCATCCAGCTGTGGGTCTAGATATGGTCAATCCAGGTTGCATCACAGCCCCTGAACGCATTGTGTAAGAATTTCTCTCTCTTTCACTGTCGTTGTTTCATGGGTTTTTCAAAGTAATTTATTTTCATAATGGGGTTTAGCTGCTTTTCACTGCTGTGTTTATGCCGCTTTACACCCACTTGACACACTAACAGAGAGATATCAATACATAGGTTTTAAGATTATTACTAGTCAGATATATTCTTGTGCGGTGAATAGGGCGTGTTGAGTCCAGTTCTCTGAGCAAGGAGTAGGTCTTGTCTACTACATATTGGGTTTATGGAACGGTATCTGAGCTAATTTGATACCCTTGTTTTATGTATCACCCCACCTCCCCTTTCCCGTTAAGCAGCCATAGTCTGTTTTCTGCATGTGTGACTCTGTTCTGTTTTGTAATTCAGTTCAAGTGTAACGGTTTTTACATTCCCTCTATCAGTGATACCTTATGAGAAGTGTCCTTTTCTGTGTGACTTATTTCACTTAGAATCGTCGTACCTAAATCCACTCATCATGCTGCTACTAACCTTATGACATTGATTTCATGGCTGAGTGATATTCCATTGTACATAAGGACCACAACTTCTTTATCCATTTTTCTCTTTCCTGGGATATTGACGGTGGAATGAAGTGGAGGTCCTTGTCAACAGAGCAGCCCTCAACTTTGGGGTGCTTGTGTCTTGCTGATTTTTAATTTTCCCAATTTATACCCCCATGAGTGGAAGTGCCCTATGCTCTCTAAGCTGTGTTTTTCAGATGTTTCAGGACACACCGTACACTTCTCCAGAGTGGCTGTTGGCAATTTACATCCCGCCCATCAGTGTAGCAAGGCTCCCATTTCTCCATGGCCTGTCCTGCATTTCTGGTTTTGACACTTTTTTCAGCATGGCCCTTTTGACCGATGGGAAGCGAGACTTCTCTGTAGCGCTGATTTGCCTTTCCAGGTTGCTTGGTTGGCCAAAAAGGGCGTATGCGTTTTTTCCTGAATATATTCAGGAAAAAACGCATACGCCCTTTTTGGCCAAGGGCATCATTGTCAACGTTTTGCCGCTTTTCATGTGCTTTAAAGGCGATTCGTATCTACCTCCTGAAATCTGTTTCGTGCAATTCTGCCTTGATTTCAAATCCTCTTCTTTGCCTTCCCTCAATATATTTATGGACGAGAGTTATCATTTATAACTCTGCAGGTTTGTGAATTGCAGTGCCCTGAACCTCCATTTTACAACTCGCTTTTTTGGGAGCTGGCCGCAAAAGCGCAGGATGGCTTCAGGCCCTGTTCTGGTTCCGGGGGGCAGGCTGAGCCTGTGGTTAATTCTTCTTCCTGATGGGAAAATAGAGTGACCTGTGCCTGTCCCGACACCAAGAGCTAGTCTCTCGTTGGTTCCCCGTCTTCCCGTTCATCCTCAGGACAAATTGCAACCTGTACGGAACAGGAGGTTAAAGGTGCTGATGCTCCAAGTAGGGAGATTGCTAGTAAAGCAGCTGGAATGGCGAAACCGGGCACAAGGAGATGAGAAATGAGGTGCGTTTTAGAAACCTTTCCCCATCACACGGTGTACCATCTTCTGGGTTTCTCATGCATGTTTTCGATGTAGGAAGATGCCCTTGAAGCTGGAGATTTGGGACCCATGCGATGGGTACCACGAAGTATTACTTTAAAGGGTCTGCGTTTGCTCACCCAACCTCACCAAACCTCTCAGCCCCAAGAGTGTCCACCCTTATGCCTCATCCAGCTGTGGGTCTAGATATGGTCAATCCAGGTTGCATCACAGCCCCTGAACGCATTGTGTAAGAATTTCTCTCTCTTTCACTGTCGTTGTTTCATGGGTTTTTCAAAGTAATTTATTTTCATAATGGGGTTTAGCTGCTTTTCACTGCTGTGTTTATGCCGCTTTACACCCACTTGACACACTAACAGAGAGATATCAATACATAGGTTTTAAGATTATTACTAGTCAGATATATTCTTGTGCGGTGAATAGGGCGTGTTGAGTCCAGTTCTCTGAGCAAGGAGTAGGTCTTGTCTACTACATATTGGGTTTATGGAACGGTATCTGAGCTAATTTGATACCCTTGTTTTATGTATCACCCCACCTCCCCTTTCCCGTTAAGCAGCCATAGTCTGTTTTCTGCATGTGTGACTCTGTTCTGTTTTGTAATTCAGTTCAAGTGTAACGGTTTTTACATTCCCTCTATCAGTGATACCTTATGAGAAGTGTCCTTTTCTGTGTGACTTATTTCACTTAGAATCGTCGTACCTAAATCCACTCATCATGCTGCTACTAACCTTATGACATTGATTTCATGGCTGAGTGATATTCCATTGTACATAAGGACCACAACTTCTTTATCCATTTTTCTCTTTCCTGGGATATTGACGGTGGAATGAAGTGGAGGTCCTTGTCAACAGAGCAGCCCTCAACTTTGGGGTGCTTGTGTCTTGCTGATTTTTCATTTTCCCAATTTATACCCCCATGAGTGGAAGTGCCCTATGCTCTCTAAGCTGTGTTTTTCAGATGTTTCAGGACACACCGTACACTTCTCCAGAGTGGCTGTTGGCAATTTACATCCCGCCCATCAGTGTAGCAAGGCTCCCATTTCTCCATGGCCTGTCCTGCATTTCTGGTTTTGACACTTTTTTCAGCATGGCCCTTTTGACCGATGGGAAGCGAGACTTCTCTGTAGCGCTGATTTGCCTTTCCAGGTTGCTTGGTTGGCCAAAAAGGGCGTATGCGTTTTTTCCTGAATATATTCAGGAAAAAACGCATACGCCCTTTTTGGCCAAGGGCATCATTGTCAACGTTTTGCCGCTTTTCATGTGCTTTAAAGGCGATTCGTATCTACCTCCTGAAATCTGTTTCGTGCAATTCTGCCTTGATTTCAAATCCTCTTCTTTGCCTTCCCTCAATATATTTATGGACGAGAGTTATCATTTATAACTCTGCAGGTTTGTGAATTGCAGTGCCCTGAACCTCCATTTTACAACTCGCTTTTTTGGGAGCTGGCCGCAAAAGCGCAGGATGGCTTCAGGCCCTGTTCTGGTTCCGGGGGGCAGGCTGAGCCTGTGGTTAATTCTTCTTCCTGATGGGAAAATAGAGTGACCTGTGCCTGTCCCGACACCAAGAGCTAGTCTCTCGTTGGTTCCCCGTCTTCCCGTTCATCCTCAGGACAAATTGCAACCTGTACGGAACAGGAGGTTAAAGGTGCTGATGCTCCAAGTAGGGAGATTGCTAGTAAAGCGGCTGGAATGGCGAAACCGGGCACAAGGAGATGAGAAATGAGGTGCGTTTTAGAAACCTTTCCCCATCACACGGTGTACCATCTTCTGGGTTTCTCATGCATGTTTTCGATGTAGGAAGATGCCCTTGAAGCTGGAGATTTGGGACCCATGCGATGGGTACCACGAAGTATTACTTTAAAGGGTCTGCGTTTGCTCACCCAACCTCACCAAACCTCTCAGCCCCAAGAGTGTCCACCCTTATGCCTCATCCAGCTGTGGGTCTAGATATGGTCAATCCAGGTTGCATCACAGCCCCTGAACGCATTGTGTAAGAATTTCTCTCTCTTTCACTGTCGTTGTTTCATGGGTTTTTCAAAGTAATTTATTTTCATAATGGGGTTTAGCTGCTTTTCACTGCTGTGTTTATGCCGCTTTACACCCACTTGACACACTAACAGAGAGATATCAATACATAGGTTTTAAGATTATTACTAGTCAGATATATTCTTGTGCGGTGAATAGGGCGTGTTGAGTCCAGTTCTCTGAGCAAGGAGTAGGTCTTGTCTACTACATATTGGGTTTATGGAACGGTATCTGATCTAATTTGATACCCTTGTTTTATGTATCACCCCACCTCCCCTTTCCCGTTAAGCAGCCATAGTCTGTTTTCTGCATGTGTGACTCTGTTCTGTTTTGTAATTCAGTTCAAGTGTAACGGTTTTTACATTCCCTCTATCAGTGATACCTTATGAGAAGTGTCCTTTTCTGTGTGACTTATTTCACTTAGAATCGTCGTACCTAAATCCACTCATCATGCTGCTACTAACCTTATGACATTGATTTCATGGCTGAGTGATATTCCATTGTACATAAGGACCACAACTTCTTTATCCATTTTTCTCTTTCCTGGGATATTGACGGTGGAATGAAGTGGAGGTCCTTGTCAACAGAGCAGCCCTCAACTTTGGGGTGCTTGTGTCTTGCTGATTTTTCATTTTCCCAATTTATACCCCCATGAGTGGAAGTGCCCTATGCTCTCTAAGCTGTGTTTTTCAGATGTTTCAGGACACACCGTACACTTCTCCAGAGTGGCTGTTGGCAATTTACATCCCGCCCATCAGTGTAGCAAGGCTCCCATTTCTCCATGGCCTGTCCTGCATTTCTGGTTTTGACACTTTTTTCAGCATGGCCCTTTTGACCGATGGGAAGCGAGACTTCTCTGTAGCGCTGATTTGCCTTTCCAGGTTGCTTGGTTGGCCAAAAAGGGCGTATGCGTTTTTTCCTGAATATATTCAGGAAAAAACGCATACGCCCTTTTTGGCCAAGGGCATCATTGTCAACGTTTTGCCGCTTTTCATGTGCTTTAAAGGCGATTCGTATCTACCTCCTGAAATCTGTTTCGTGCAATTCTGCCTTGATTTCAAATCCTCTTCTTTGCCTTCCCTCAATATATTTGTGGACGAGAGTTATCATTTATAACTCTGCAGGTTTGTGAATTGCAGTGCCCTGAACCTCCATTTTACAACTCGTTTTTATGGGAGCTGGCCGCAAAATCGCAGAATGGCTTCAGGCCCTGTTCTGGTTCCGGGGGTCAGGCTGAGCCTGTGGTTAATTCTTCTTTCTGATGGGAAAATAGAGTGACCTGTGCCTGTCCCAACACCAAGAGCTAGTCTCTCGTTGGTTCCACGTCTTCCCGTTTATCCTCAGGACAAATTGCAACCTGTACGGAACAGGAGGTTAAAGGTGCTGATGCTCCAAGTAGGGAGCTTGCTAGTAAAGCGGCTGGAATGGCGAACCCGGGCACAAGGAGATGAGAAATGAGGTGCGTTTTAGAAACCTTTCCCCATCACACGGTGTACCATCTTCTGGGTTTCTCATGCATGTTTTTGATGTAGGAAGATGCCCTTGAACCTGGAGATTTGGGACCCATGCGATGGGTACCACGCAGTATTACTTTAAAGGGTCTGCGTTTGCTCACCCAACCTCACCAAACCTCTCAGCCCCAAGAGTGTCCACCCTTATGTCTCATCCAGCTGTGGGTCTAGATATGGTCAATCCAGGTTGCATCACAGCCCCTGAACGCATTGTGTAAGAATTTCTCTCTCTTTCACTGTCTTTGTTTCATGGTTGTTTCAAAGTAATTTATTTTTATAATGGGGTTTAGCTGCTTTTCACTGCTGTGTTTATGCTGCTTTACACCCACTTGACACACTAACAGAGAGATATCAATACATAGGTTTTAAGATTATTACTAGTCAGATATATTCTTGTGCGGTGAATAGGGCGTGTTGAGTCCAGTTCTCTGAGCAAGGAGTAGGTCTTGTCTATTACATATTGGGTTTATGGAACGGTATCTGAGCTAATTTGAAACCCTTGTTTTATGTATCACCCCACCTCACCTTTCCCGTTAAGCAGCCATAGTGTGTTTTCTGCATGTGTGACTCTGTTCTGTTTTGTAATTCAGTTCAAGTGTAACGGTTTTTACATTCCCTCTATCAGTGATACCTTATGAGAAGTGTCCTTTTCTGTGTGACTTATTTCACTTAGAATCGTCGTACCTAAATCCACTCATCATGTTGCTACTAGCCTTATGACAGTGATTTCATGGCTGAGTGATATTCCATTGTACATAAGGACCACAACTTCTTTATCCATTTTTCTCTTTCCTGGGATATTTAAGGTGGAATGAAGTGGAGGTCCTTGTCAACAGAGCAGCCCTAAATTTGGGGTGCTTGTGTCTTGCTGATTTTTAATTTTCCCAATTTATACCCCCATGAGTGGAAGTGCCCTATGCTCTCTAAGCTGTGTTTTTTAGATGTTTCAGGACACACCGTACACTTCTCCAGAGTGGCTGTTGGCAATTTACATCCCGCCCATCAGTGTAGCAAGGCTCCCATTTCTCCATGGCCTGTCCTGCATTTCTGGTTTTGAGAAGTTTTTCAGCATGGCCCTTTTGATCGATGGGTAGCGAGTCTTCTTTGTAGCGCTGATTTGCCTTTCCAGGTTGCTTGGTTGGCCAAAAAGGGCGTATGCGTTTTTTCCTGAATATATTCAGGAAAAAACGCATACGCCCTTTATGGCCAAGGGCATCATTGTCAACGTTTTGCCGCTTTTCATGTGCTTTAAAGGCGATTCGAATCTACCTCCTGAAATCTGTTTCCTGCAATTCTGCCTTGATTTCAAATCCTCTTCTTTGCCTTCCCTCAATATATTTGTGGAGGATAGTTATCATTTATAACTCTGCAGGTTTGTGAATTGCAGTGCCCAGAACCTCCATTTTACAACTCGCTTTTTTGGGAGCTGGCCGCAAAAGCGCATGATGTATTCACGCCCTGTTCTTGTTCCGGGGGGCAGGCTGAGCCTGTGGTTAATTCTTCTTCCTGATGGGAAAATAGAGTGACCTGTGCCTGTGTCCACACCAAGAGCTAGTCTCTCATTGGTTCCCCGTTTTCCCGTTCATCCTCAGGACAAATTGCAACCTGTACGGAACAGGAGCTTAAAGGTGCTGATGCTCCAAGTAGGGAGATTGCTAGTAAAGTGGCTGGAATGGCGAACCCGGGCACAAGGAGATGAGAAATGAGGTTCGTTTTAGAAACCTTTCCCCATCACACGGTGTACCATCTTCTGGGTTTCTCATGCATGTTTTCGATGTAGGAAGATGCCCTTGAACATGGAGATTTGGGACCCATGGGACGGGTACCACGCAGTATTACTTTAAAGGGTCTGCGTTTGCTCAGCCAACCTCACCAAACCTCTCAGCCCCAAGAGTGTCCAACCTTATGTCTCATCCAGCTGTGGGTCTAGATATGGTCAACCCAGGTTGCATCACAGCCCCTGAACGCATTGTGTAAGAATTTCTCTCTCTTTCACTGTCTTTGTTTCATGGGTTTTTCAAAGTAATTTATTTTTATAATGGGGTTTAGCTGCTTTTCACTGCTGTGTTTATGCCGCTTTACACCCACTTGACACACTAACAGAGAGATATCAATACATAGGTTTTAAGATTATTACTAGTCAGATATATTCTTGTGCGGTGAATAGGGCGTGTTGAGTCCAGTTCTCTGAGCAAGGAGTAGGTCTTGTCTACTACATATTGGGTTTATGGAACGGTATCTGAGCTAATTTGATACCCTTGTTTTATGTATCACCCCACCTCACCTTTCCCGTTAAGCAGCCATAGTGTGTTTTCTGCATGTGTGACTCTGTTCTGTTTTGTAATTCAGTTCAAGTGTAATGGTTTTTACATTCCCTCTATCAGTGATACCTTATGAGAAGTGTCCTTTTCTGTGTGACTTATTTCACTTAGAATCGTCGTACCTAAATCCACTCATCATGCTGCTACTAACCTTACGACATTGATTTCATGGCTGAGTGATATTCCATTGTACATAAGGACCACAGCTTCTTTATCCATTTTTCTCTTTCCTGGGATATTTAAGGTGGAATGAAGTGGTGGTCCTGGTCAACAGAGCAGCCCTAAACTTTGGGGTGCTTGTGTCTTGCTGATTTTTAATTTTCCCAATTTATACCCCCATGCGTGGAAGTGCCCTATGCTCTCTAAGCTGTGTTTTTTAGATGTTTCAGGACTCACCGTACACTTCTCCAGAGTGGCTGTTGCCAATTTACATCCCGCCCATCAGAGTAGCAAGGCTCCCATTTCTCCATGGCCTGTCCTGCATTTCTGGTTTTGACACGTTTTTCAGCATGGCCCTTTTGACCGATGGGTAGCGACTCTTCTTTGTAGCCCTGATTTGCCTTTCCAGGTTGCTTGGTTGGCCAAAAAGGGCGTATGCGTTTTTTCCTGAATATATTCAGGAAAAAACGCATACGCCCTTTTTGGCCAAGGGCATCTTTTTCAACGTTTTGCCGCTTTTCATGTGCTTTAAAGGCGATTCGAATCTACCTCCTGAAATCTGTTTCGTGCAATTCTGCCTTGATTTCAAATCCTCTTCTTTGCCTTCCCTCAATATATCTGTGGACGAGAGTTATCATTTATAACTCTGCAGGTTTGTGAATTGCAGTGCCCTGAACCTCCATTTTACAACTCGCGTTTTTGGGAGCTGGCCGCAAAAGCGCAGGATGGCTTCAGGCACTGTTCTGGTTCCGGGGGGCAGAATGAGCCTGTGGTTAATTCTTCTTCCTGATGGGAAAATAGAGTGACCTGTGCCTGTCCCAACACCAAGAGCTAGTCTCTCATTGGTTCCCCGTCTTCCCGTTCATCCTCAGGACAAATTGCAACCTGTACGGAACAGGAGGTTAAAGGTGCTGATGCTCCAACTAGGGAGATTGCTAGTAAGGCGGCTGGAATGGCGAACCTGGGCACAAGGAGATGAGAAATGAGGTGCGTTTTAGAAACCTTTCCCCATCACATGGTGTACCATCTTCTGGGTTTCTCATGCATGTTTTCGATATAGGAAGATGCCCGTGAACCTGGAGATTTGGGACCCATGCGATGGGTACCATGGAGTATTATTTAAAGGGTCTGCGTTTGCTCACCCAACCTCACCAAACCTCTCAGCCCCAAGAGTGTCCACCCTTATGTCTCATCCAGCTGTGGGTCTAGATATGGTCAATCCAGGTTGCATCACAGCCCCTGATCGCATTGTGTAAGAATTTCTCTCTCTTTCACGGTCTTTGTTTCATGGGTTTTTCAAAGTAATTTATTTTTATAATTGGGTTTAGCTGCTTTTCACTGCTGTGTTTATGCCGCTTTACACCCACTTGACACACTAACAGAGAGATATCAATACATAGGTTTTAAGATTATTACTAGTCAGATATATTCTTGTGCGGTGAATAGGGCGTGTTGAGTCCAGTTCTCTGAGCAAGGAGTAGGTCTTGTCTATTACATATTGGGTTTATGGAACGGTATCTGAGCTAATTTGAAACCCTTGTTTTATGTATCACCCCACCTCACCTTTCCCGTTAAGCAGCCATAGTGTGTTTTCTGCATGTGTGACTCTGTTCTGTTTTTTAATTCAGTTCAAGTGTAACGGTTTTTACATTCCCTCTATCAGTGATACCTTATGAGAAGTGTCCTTTTCTGTGTGACTTATTTCACTTAGAATCGTCGTACCTAAATCCACTCATCATGCTGCTACTAGCCTTATGACATTGATTTCATGGCTGAGTGATATTCCATTGTACATAAGGACCACAACTTCTTTATCCATTTTTCTCTTTCCTGGGATATTTAAGGTGGAATTAAGTGGAGGTCCTTGTCAACAGAGCAGCCCTAAATTTGGGGTGCTTGTGTCTTGCTGATTTTTAATTTTCCCAATTTATACCCCCATGAGTGGAAGTGCCCTATGCTCTCTAAGCTGTGTTTTTTAGATGTTTCAGGACACACCGTACACTTCTCCAGAGTGGCTGTTGGCAATTTACATCCCGTCCATCAGTGTAGCAAGGCTCCCATTTCTCCATGGCCTGTCCTGCATTTCTGGTTTTGACAAGTTTTTCAGCATGGCCCTTTTGATCGATGGGTAGCGAGTCTTCTTTGTAGCCCTGATTTGCCTTTCCAGGTTGCTTGGTTGTCCAAAAAGGGCGTATGCGTTTTTTCCTGAATATATTCAGGAAAAAACGCATACGCCCTTTATGGCCAAGGGCATCATTGTCAACGTTTTGCCGCTTTTCATATGCTTTAAAGGCGATTCGTATCTACCTCCTGAAATCTGTTTCCTGCAATTCTGCCTTGATTTCAAATCCTCTTCTTTGCCTTCCCTCAATATATTTGTGGAGGAGAGTTATCATTTATAACTCTGCAGGTTTGTGAATTGCAGTGCCCAGAACCTCCCTTTTACAACTCGCTTTTTTGGGAGCTGTCCGCAAAAGCGCATGATGAATTCACGCCTTGTTCTTTTTCCGGGGGGAAGGCTGAGCCTGTGGTTAATTCTTCTTCCTGATGGGAAAATAGAGTGACCTGTGCCTGTGTCCACACCAAGAGCTAGTCTCTCATTGGTTCCCCGTTTTCCCGTTCATCCTCAGGACAAATTGCAACCTGTATGGAACAGGAGGTTAAAGGTGCTGATGCTCCAAGTAGGGAGATTGCTAGTAAAGTGGCTGGAATGGCGAACCCGGGCACAAGGAGATGAGAAATGAGGTTCGTTTTAGAAACCTTTCCCCATCACACTGTGTACCATCTTCTGGGTTTCTCATGCATGTTTTCGATGTAGGAAGATGCCCTTGAACCTGGAGATTTGAGACCCATGGGACGGGTACCACGCAGTATTACTTTAATGGGTCTGCGTTTGCTCAGCCAACCTCACCAAACCTCTCAGTCCCAAGAGTGTCCACCCTTATGTCTCATCCAGCTGTGGGTCTAGATATGGTCAATCCAGGTTGCATCACAGCCCCTGAACGCATTGTGTAAGAATTTCTCTCTCTTTCACTGTCTTTGTTTCATGGGTTTTTCAAAGTAATTTATTTTTATAATGGGGTTTAGCTGCTTTTCACTGCTGTGTTTATGCCGCTTTACACCCACTTGACACACTAACAGAGAGATATCAATACATAGGTTTTAAGATTATTACTAGTCAGATATATTCTTGTGCGGTGAATAGGGCGTGTTGAGTCCAGTTCTCTGAGCAAGGAGTAGGTCTTGTCTATTACATATTGGGTTTATGGAACGGTATCTGAGCTAATTTGAAACCCTTGTTTTATGTATCACCCCATCTCACCTTTCCCGTCAAGCAGCCATAGTGTGTTTTCTGCATGTGTGACTCTGTTCTGTTTTGTAATTCAGTTCAAGTGTAACGGTTTTTACATTCCCTCTATCAGTGATACCTTATGAGAAGTGTCCTTTTCTGTGTGACTTATTTCACTTAGATTCGTCGTACCTTAATCCACTCATCATGCTGCTACTAGCCTTATGACATTGATTTCATGGCTGAGTGATATTCCATTGTACATAAGGGGCACAACTTCTTTATCCATTTTTCTCTGTCATGGGATATTTAAGGTGGAATGAAGTGGAGGTCCTTGTCAACAGAGCAGCCCTAAACTTTGGGGTGCTTGTGTCTTGCTGATTTTTAATTTTCCCAATTTATACCCCCATGCGTGGAAGTGCCCTATGCTCTCTAAGCTGTGTTTTTTAGATGTTTCAGGACTCACCGTACACTTCTCCAGAGTGGCTGTTGCCAATTTACATCCCGCCCATCAGAGTAGCAAGGCTCCCATTTCTCCATGGCCTGTCCTGCATTTCTGGTTTTGACACGTTTTTCAGCATGGGCCTTTTGACCGATGGGTAGCGACTCTTCTTTGTTGCCCTGATTTGCCTTTCCAGGTTGCTTGGTTGTCCAAAAAGGGCGTATGCGTTTTTTCCTGAATATATTCAGGAAAAAACGCATACGCCCTTTTTGGCCAAGGGCATCTTTTTCAACGTTTTGCCGCTTTTCATGTGCTTTAAAGGCGATTCTAATCTACCTCCTGAAATCTGTTTCCTGCAATTCTGCCTTGATTTCAAATCCTCTTCTTTGCCTTCCCTCAATATATCTGTGGACGAGAGTTATCATTTATAACTCTGCAGGTTTGTGAATTGCAGTGCCCTGAAGCTCCATTTTACAACTCGCTTTTTTGAGAGCTGGACGCAAAAGTGCATGATGGTTTCACGCCCTCTTCTGCTTCCGGGGGGCAGGCTGAACCTGTGGTTAATTCTTCTTCCTGATGGGAAAATAGAGTGACCTGTGCCTGTGTCCACACCAAGAGCTAGTCTCTCATTGGTTCCCCGTCTTCCCGTTCATCCTCAGGACAAATTGCAACCTGTACGGAACAGGAGGTTAAAGGTGCTGATGCTCCAAGTAGTGGGATTGCTAGTAAAGTGGCTGGAATGGCGAACCCGGGCACAAGGAGATGAGAAATGAGGTTCGTTTTAGAAACCTTTCCCCATCACACTGTGTACCATCTTCTGGGTTTCTCATGCATGTTTTCGATGTAGGAAGATGCCCTTGAACCTGGAGATTTGGGACCCATGGGACGGGTACCACGCAGTATTACTTTAAAGGGTCTGCGTTTGCTCACCCAACCTCACCAAACCTCTCAGCCCCAAGAGTGTCCACCCTTATGTCTCATCCAGCTGTGCGTCTAGATATGGTCAATCCAAGTTGCATCACAGCCCCTGAACGCATTGTGTAAGAATTTCTCTCTCTTTCACTGTCTTTGTTTCATGGGTTTTTCAAAGTAATTTATTTTTAAAATGGGGTTTAGCTGCTTTTCACGGCTGTGTTTATGCCGCTTTACACCCACTTGACACACTAACAGAGAGATATCAATACATAGGTTTTAAGATTATTACTAGTCAGATATATTCTTGTGCGGTGAATAGGGCATGTTCAGTCCAGTTCTCTGAGCAAGGAGTAGGTCTTTTCTATAACATATTGCGTTTATGGAACGGTATCTGAGCTAATTTGAAACCCTTGTTTTATGTATCACCCCACCTCACCTTTCCCGTTAAGCAGCCATAGTCTGTTTTCTGCATGTGTGACTCTGTTCTGTTTTGTAATTCAGTTCAAGTGTAATGGTTTTTACATTCCCTCTATAAGTGATACCTTATGAGAAGTGTCCTTTTCTGTGTGACTTATTTCACTTAGAATCGTCGTACCTAAATCCACTCATCATGCTGCTACTAGCCTTATGACATTGATTTCATGGCTGAGTGATATTCCATTGTACATAAGGACCACAACTTCTTTATCCATTTTTCTCTTCCTTGGGATATTTAAGTTGGAATGAAGGGGAGGTCCTTGTCAACAGAGCACCCCTAAACTTTGGGGTGCTTGTGTCTTGCTGATTTTTAATTTTCCCAATTTATACCCCCATGAGTGGAAGTGCCCTATGCTCTCTAAGCTGTGTTTTTCAGATGTTTCAGGACACACCGTACACTTCTCCAGAGTGGCTGTTGGCAATTTACATCCCGCCCATCAGTGTAGCAAGGCTCCCATTTCTCCATGGCCTGTCCTGCATTTCTGGTTTTGACACTTTTTTCAGCATGGCCCTTTTGACCGATGGGTAGCGAGTCTTCTTTGTAGCACTGATTTGCCTTTCCAGGTTGCTTGGTTGGCCAAAAAGGGCGTATGCCTTTTTTCCTGAATATATTCAGGAAAAAACGCATACGCCCTTTTTGGCCAAGGGCATCATTGTCAACGTTTTGCCGCTTTTCATGTGCTTTAAAGGCGATTCGAATCTACCTCCTGAAATCTGTTTCCTGCAATTCTGCCTTGATTTCAAATCCTCTTCTTTGCCTTCCCTCAATATATCTGTGGACGAGAGTTATCATTTATAACTCTGCATGTTTGTGAATTGCAGTGCCCTGAAGCTCCATTTTACAACTCGCTTTTTTGAGCACTGGCCGCAAAAGCGCAGGATGGCTTTAGGCCCTGTTCTGGTTCCGGGGGGCAGGCTGAGCCTGTGGTTAATTCTTCTTCCTGATTGTAAAATAGAGTGACCTGTGCCTGTCCCAAAACCAAGAGCTAGTCTCTGATTGCTTCCCCGTCTTCCCGTTCATCCTCAGGACAAATTGCAACCTGTACGGAACAGGAGGTTAAAGGTGCTGATGCTCCAAGTAGGGAGATTGCTCGTAAAGCATCTGGAATGGCGAACCCAGGCACAAGGAGATGAGAAATGAGGTGCATTTTAGAAACCTTTCCCCATCACACTGTGTACCATCTTCTGGGTTTCTCATGCATGTTTTCGATGTAGGAAGATGCCCTTGAAGCTGGAGATTTGGGACCCATGGGACGGGTACCACGCAGTATTACTTTAAAGGGTCTGCGTTTGCTCAGCCAACCTCACCAAATCTCTCAGCCCCAAGAGTGTCCACCCTTATGTCTCATCGAGCTGTTGGTCTAGATATGGTCAATCCAGGTTGCATCACAGCCCCTGAACGCATTGTGTAAGAATTTCTCTCTCTTTCACTGTCTTTGTTTCATGGGTTTTTCAAATTAATTTATTTTTATAATGGGGTTTAGCTGCTTTTCACTGCTGTGTTTATGCCGCTTTACACCCACTTGACACACTAACAGAGAGATATCAATACATAGGTTTTAAGATTATTACTAGTCAGATATATTCTTGTGCGGTGAATAGGGCGTGTTGAGTCCAGTTCTCTGAGCAAGGAGTAGGTCTTGTCTATTACATATTGGGTTTATGGAACGGTATCTGAGCTAATTTGAAACCCTTGTTTTATGTATCACCCCATCTCACCTTTCCCGTTAAGCAGCCATAGTGTGTTTTCTGCATGTGTGACTCTGTTCTCTTTTGTAATTCAGTTCAAGTGTAACGGTTTTTACATTCCCTCTATCAGTGATACCTTAGGAGAAGTGTCCTTTTCTGTGTGACTTATTTCACTTAGATTCGTCGTACCTTAATCCACTCATCATGCTGCTACTAGCCTTATGACATTGATTTCATGGCTGAGTGATATTCCATTGTACGTAAGGGCCACAACTTCTTTATCCATTTTTCTCTGTCATGGGATATTTAAGGTGGAATGAAGTGGAGGTCCTTGTCAACAGAGCAGCCCTAAACTTTGGGGTGCTTGTGTCTTGCTGATTTTTAATTTTCCCAATTTATACCCCCATGAGTGGAAGTGCCCTATGCTCTCTAAGCTGTGTTTTTTAGATGTTTCAGGACTCACCGTACACTTCTCCAGAATGGCTGTTGCCAATTTACATCCCGCCCATCAGAGTAGCAAGGCTCCCATTTCTCCATGGCCTGTCCTGCATTTCTGGTTTTGACAAGTTTTTCAGCATGGCCCTTTTGACCGATGGGTAGCGAGTCTTCTTTGTAGCCCTGATTTGCCTTTCCAGGTTGCTTGGTTGGCCAAAAAGGGCGTATGCGTTTTTTCCTGAATATATTCAGGAAAAAACGCATACGCCCTTTTTGGCCAAGGGCATCTTTTTCAACGTTTTGCCGCTTTTCATGTGCTTTAAAGGTGATTCGAATCTACCTCCTGAAATCTGTTTCCTGCAATTCTGCCTTGATTTCAAATCCTCTTCTTTGCCTTCCCTCAATATATCTGTGGACGAGAGTTATCATTTATAACTCTGCAGGTTTGTGAATTGCAGTGCCCTGAACCTCCATTTTACAACTCGCGTTTTTGGGAGCTGGCCGCAAAAGCGCAGAATGGCTTCAGGCCCTGTTCTGGTTCCGGGGGGCAGAATGAGCCTGTGGTTAATTCTTCTTCCTGATGGGAAAATAGAGTGACCTGTGCCTGTCCCAACACCAAGAGCTAGTCTCTCATTGGTTCCCCGTCTTCCCGTTCATCCTCAGGACAAATTGCAACCTGTACGGAACAGGAGGTTAAAGGTGCTGATGCTCCAAGTAGGGAGATTGCTAGTAAGGCGGCTGGAATGGCGAACCCGGGCACAAGGAGATGAGAAATGAGGTGCGTTTTAGAAACCTTTCCCCATCACATGGTGTACCATCTTCTGGGTTTCTCATGCATGTTTTCGATGTAGGAAGATGCCCTTGAACCTGGAGATTTGGGACCCATGCGATGGGTACCACGGAGTATTACTTTAAAGGGTCTGCGTTTGCTCACCCAACCTCACCAAACCTCTCAGCCCCAAGAGTGTCCACCCTTATGTCTCATCCAGCTGTGGGTCTAGATATGGTCAATCCAGGTTGCATCACAGCCCCTGAACTCATTGTGTAAGAATTTCTATCTCTTTCACTGTCGTTGTTTCATGGGTTTTTCAAAGTAATTTATTTTCATAATGGGGTTTAGCTGCTTTTCACTGCTGTGTTTATGCCGCTTTACACCCACTTGACACACTAACAGAGAGATATCAATACATAGGTTTTAAGCTTATTACTAGTCAGATATATTCTTGTGCGGTGAATAGGGCGTGTTGAGTCCAGTTCTCTGAGCAAGGAGTAGGTCTTGTCTATTACATATTGCGTTTATGGCACGGTATCTGAGCTAATTTGAAACCCTTGTTTTATGTATCACCCCACCTCACCTTTCCCGTTAAGCAGCCATAGTCTGTTTTCTGCATGTGTGACTCTGTTCTGTTTTGTAATTCAGTTCAAGTGTAACGGTTTTTACATTCCCTCTATCAGTGATACCTTATGAGAAGTGTCCTTTTCTGTGTGACTTATTTCACTTAGAATCGTCGTACCTAAATCCACTCATCATGCTGCTACTAGCCTTATGACATTGATTTCATGGCTGAGTGATATTCCATTGTACATAAGGACCACAACTTCTTTATCCATTTTTCTCTTCCTTGGGATATTTAAGTTGGAATGAAGGGGAGGTCCTTGTCAACAGAGCAGCCCTAAACTTTGGGGTGCTTGTGTCTTGCTGATTTTTAATTTTCCCAATTTATACCCCCATGAGTGGAAGTGCCCTATGCTCTCTAAGCTGTGTTTTTTAGATGTTTCAGGACTCACCGTAGACTTCTCCAGAGTGGCTGTTGGCAATTTACATCCCGCCCATCAGTGTAGCAAGGCTCCCATTTCTCCATGGCCTGTCCTGCATTTCTGGTTTTGACACTTTTTTCAGCATGGCCCTTTTGACCGATGGGTAGCGAGTCTTCTTTGTAGCACTGATTTGCCTTTCCAGGTTGCTTGGTTGGCCAAAAAGGGCGTATGCCTTTTTTCCTGAATATATTCAGGAAAAAACGCATACGCCCTTTTTGGCCAAGGGCATCATTGTCAACGTTTTGCCGCTTTTCATGTGCTTTAAAGGCGATTCGAATCTACCTCCTGAAATCTGTTTCCTGCAATTCTGCCTTGATTTCAAATCCTCTTCTTTGCCTTCCCTCAATATATCTGTGGACGAGAGTTATCATTTATAACTCTGCATGTTTGTGAATTGCAGTGCCCTGAAGCTCCATTTTACAACTCGCTTTTTTGAGCACTGGCCGCAAAAGCGCAGGATGGCTTCAGGCCCTGTTCTGGTTCCGGGGGGCAGGCTGAGCTTGTGGTTAATTCTTCTTCCTGATTGTAAAATAGAGTGACCTGTGCCTGTCCCAAAACCAAGAGCTAGTCTCTGATTGCTTCCCCGTCTTCCCGTTCATCCTCAGGACAAATTGCAACCTGTACGGAACAGGAGGTTAAAGGTGCTGATGCTCCAAGTAGGGAGATTGCTCGTAAAGCATCTGGAATGGCGAACCCAGGCACAAGGAGAGAGAAATGAGGTGCATTTTAGAAACCTTTCCCCATCACACTGTGTACCATCTTCTGGGTTTCTCATGCATGTTTTCGATGTAGGAAGATGCCCTTGAAGCTGCAGATTTGGGACCCATGGGACGGGTACCACGCAGTATTACTTTAAAGGGTCTGCGTTTGCTCAGCCAACCTCACCAAATCTCTCAGCCCCAAGAGTGTCCACCCTTATGTCTCATCGAGCTGTGGGTCTAGATATGGTCAATCCAGGTTGCATCACAGCCCCTGAACGCATTGTGTAAGAATTTCTCTCTCTTTCACTGTGTTTGTTTCATGGGTTTTTCAAAGTAATTTATTTTTATAATGGGGTTTAGCTGCTTTTCACTGCTGTGTTTATGCCGCTTTACACCCACTTGACACACTAACAGAGAGATATCAATACATAGGTTTTAAGATTATTACTAGTCAGATATATTCTTGTGCGGTGAATAGGGCGTGTTGAGTCCAGTTCTCTGAGCAAGGAGTAGGTCTTGTCTATTACATATTGGGTTTATGGAACGGTATCTGAGCTAATTTGAAACCCTTGTTTTATGTATCACCCCATCTCACCTTTCCCGTTAAGCAGCCATAGTGTGTTTTCTGCATGTGTGACTCTGTTCTGTTTTGTAATTCAGTTCAAGTGTAACGGTTTTTACATTCCCTCTATCAGTGATACCTTATGAGAAGTGTCCTTTTCTGTGTGACTTATTTCACTTAGATTCGTCGTACCTTAATCCACTCATCATGCTGCTACTAGCCTTATGACATTGATTTCATGGCTGAGTGATATTCCATTGTACATAAGGGCCACAACTTCTTTATCCATTTTTCTCTGTCATGGGATATTTAAGGTGGAATGAAGTGGAGGTCCTTGTCAACAGAGCAGCCCTAAACTTTGGGGTGCTTGTGTCTTGCTGATTTTTAATTTTCCCAATTTATACCCCCATGCGTGGAAGTGCCCTATGCTCTCTAAGCTGTGTT
Source organism: Balaenoptera borealis (assembly GCF_965194805.1). Classification (NCBI taxonomy): domain Eukaryota; kingdom Metazoa; phylum Chordata; class Mammalia; order Artiodactyla; family Balaenopteridae; genus Balaenoptera; species Balaenoptera borealis. The sequence continues at coordinate 319,567 of NW_028123894.1, read as the reverse complement.
TTTTAGATGTTTCAGGACTCACCGTACACTTCTCCAGAGTGGCTGTTGCCAATTTACATCCCGCCCATCAGAGTAGCAAGGCTCCCATTTCTCCATGGCCTGTCCTGCATTTCTGGTTTTGACACGTTTTTCAGCATGGCCCTTTTGACCGACGGGTAGCGAGTCTTCTTTGTAGCCCTGATTTGCCTTTCCAGGTTGCTTGGTTGGCCAAAAAGGGCGTATGCGTTTTTTCCTGAATATATTCAGGAAAAAACGCATACGCCCTTTTTGGCCAAGGGCATCTTTTTCAACTTTTTGCCGCTTTTCATGTGCTTTAAAGGTGATTCGAATCTACCTCCTGAAATCTGTTTCCTGCAATTCTGCCTTGATTTCAAATCCTCTTCTTTGCCTTCCCTCAATATATCTGTGGACGAGAGTTATCATTTATAACTCTGCAGGTTTGTGAATTGCCGTGCCCTGAACCTCCATTTTACAACTCGCGTTTTTGGGAGCTGGCCGCAAAAGCGCAGAATGGCTTCAGGCCCTGTTCTGGTTCCGGGGGGCAGAATGAGCCTGTGGTTAATTCTTCTTCCTGATGGGAAAATAGAGTGACCTGTGCCTGTCCCAACACCAAGAGCTAGTCTCTCATTGGTTCCCCGTCTTCCCGTTCATCCTCAGGACAAATTGCAACCTGTACGGAACAGGAGGTTAAAGGTGCTGATGCTCCAAGTAGGGAGATTGCTAGTAAGGCGGCTGGAATGGCGAACCCGGGCACAAGGAGATGAGAAATGAGGTGCGTTTTAGAAACCTTTCCCCATCACATGGTGTACCATCTTCTGGGTTTCTCATGCATGTTTTCGATGTAGGAAGATGCCCTTGAACCTGGAGATTTGGGACCCATGCGATGGGTACCACGGAGTATTATTTAAAGGGTCTGCGTTTGCTCACCCAACCTCACCAAACCTCTCAGCCCCAAGAGTGTCCACCCTTATGTCTCATCCAGCTGTGCGTCTAGATATGGTCAATCCAGGTTGCATCACAGCCCCTGAACGCATTGTGTAAGAATTTCTCTCTCTTTCACTGTGTTTGTTTCATGGGTTTTTCAAAGTAATTTATTTTTATAATGGGGTTTAGCTGCTTTTCATTGCTGTGTTTATGCCACTTTACACCCACTTGACACGCTAACAGAGAGATATCAATACATAGGTTTTAAGATTATTACTAGTCCGATATATTCTTGTGCGGTGAATAGGGTGTGTTGAGTCCAGTTCTCTGAGCAAGGAGTAGGTCTTGTCTATTACATATTGGGTTTATGGAACGGTATCTGAGCTAATTTGAAACCCTTGTTTTATGCATCACCCCACCTCACCTTTCCCGTTAAGCAGCCATAGTGTGTTTTCTGCATGTGTGACTCTGTTCTGTTTTGTAATTCAGTTCAAGTGTAACGGTTTTTACATTCCCTCTATAAGTGATACCTTATGAGAAGTGTCCTTTTCTGTGTGACTTGTTTCACTTAGAATCGTCATACCTAAATCCACTCATCATGCTGCTACTAGCCTTATGACATTGATTTCATGGCTGAGTGATATTTCATTGTACATAAGGACCACAACTTCTTTATCCATTTTTCTCTTTCCTGGGATATTGAAGGTGGAATGAAGTGGAGGTCCTTGTCAACAGAGCAGCCCTAAAATTTGGGGTGCTTGTGTCTTGCTGATTTTTCATTTTCCCAATTTATACCCCCATGAGTGGAAGTGCCCTATGCTCTCTAAGCTGTGTTTTTTAGGTGTTTCAGGACACACCGTACACTTCCCCAAAGTGGCTGTTGGCAATTTACATCCTACCCATCAGTGTAGCAAGGCTCCCATTTCTCCATGGCCTGTCCTGCATTTCTGGTTTTGACACGTTTTTCAGCATGGCCCTTTTGACCGATGGGTAGCGAGTCTTCTTTGGAGCGCTGATTTGCCTTTCCAGGTTGCTTGGTTGGCCAAGAAGGGCGTATGTGTTTTTTCCTGAATATATTCAGGAGAAAATGCATACGCCCTTTTTGGCCAAGGGCATCATTGTCAACGTTTTGCCGCTTTTCATGTGCTTTAAAGGCGATTCGAATCTACCTCCTGAAATCTGTTTCTTTCAATGCTGCCTTGATTTCAAATCCCCTTCTTTGCCTTCCCTCAAAATATTTGTGGACGAGAGTTATCATTTATAACTCTGAAGGTTTGTGAATTGCAGTGACCTGAAGCTCCATTTTACAACTCGCTTTTTTGAGAGCTGGCCGCAAAAGTGCATGATGGTTTCACGCCCTCTTCTGCTTCCGGGGGGCAGGCTGAGCCTGTGGTTAATTCTTCTTCCTGATTGTAAAATAGAGTGACCTGTGCCTGTCCCAAAACCAAGAGCAAGTCTCTCGTTGGTTCCCCGTCTTCCCGTTCATCCTCAGGACAAATTGCAACCTGTACGGAACAGGAGGTTAAAGGTGCTGATGCTCCAAGTAGGGAGATTGCTAGTAAAGCATCTGGAATGGCGAACCCGGGCACAAGGAGATGAGAAATGAGGTGCGTTTTAGAAACCTTTCCCCATCACACGGTGTACCATCTTCTGGGTTTCTCATGCATGTTTTCGATGTAGGAAGATGCCCTTGAACCTGGAGATTTGGGACCCATGGGACGGGTACCACGCAGTATTACTTTAAAGGGTCTGCGTTTCCTCACCCTACCTCACCAAACCTCTCAGCCCCAAGAGTGTCCACCCTTATGTCTCATCCAGCTGTGCATCTAGATATGGTCAATCCAGGTTGCATCACAGCCCCTGAACGCATTGTGTAAGAATTTCTCTCTCTTTCACTGTCTTTGTTTCATGGGTTTTTCAAAGTAATTTATTTTAATAATGGGGTTTAGCTGCTTTTCACTGCTGTGTTTATGCCGCTTTACACCCACTTGACACACTAACAGAGAGATATCAATACATAGGTTTTAAGATTATTACTAGTCAGATATATTCTTGTGCGGTGAATAGGGCGTGTTGAGTCCAGTTCTCTGAGCAAGGAGTAGGTCTTGTCTATTACATATTGGGTTTATGGAACGGTATCTGAGCTAATTTGATACCCTTGTTTTATGTATCACCCCACCTCACCTTTCCCGTTAAGCAGCCATAGTGTGTTTTCTGCATGTGTGACTCTGTTCTGTTTTGTAATTCAGTTCAAGTGTAACGGTTTTTACATTCCCTCTATCAGTGATACCTTATGAGAAGTGTCCTTTTCTGTGTGACTTATTTCACTTAGAATCGTCGTACCTAAATCCACTCATCATGCTGCTACTAGCCTTATGACATTGATTTCATGGCTGAGTGATATTTCATTGTACATAAGGACCACAACTTCTTTATCCATTTTTCTCTTTCCTGGGATATTTAAGGTGGAATGAAGTGGAGGTCCTTGTCAACAGAGCAGCCCTAAACTTTGGGGTGCTTCTGTCTTGCTGATTTTTCATTTTCCCAATTTATACCCCCATGAGTGGAAGTGCCCTATGCTCTCTAAGCTGTGTTTTTCAGATGTTTCAGGACACACCGTACACTTCTCCAGAGTGGCTGTTGGCAATTTACATCCCGCCCATCAGTGTAGCAAGGCTCCCATTTCTCCATGGCCTGTCCTGCATTTCTGGTTTTGACACTTTTTTCAGCATGGCCCTTTTGACCGATGGGTAGCGACTTTTCTTTGTAGCGCTGATTTGCCTTTCCAGGTTGCTTGGTTGGCCAAAAAGGGCGTATGCGTTTTTACCTGAATATATTCAGGAGAAAATGCATACGCCCTTTTTGGCCAAGGGCATCATTGTCAACGTTTTGCCGCTTTTCATGTGCTTTAAAGGCGATTCGAATCTACCTCCTGAAATCTGTTTCCTGCAATTCTGCCTTGATTTCAAATCCTCTTCTTTGCCTTCCCTCAATATATTTGTGGACGAGAGTTATCATTTATAACTCTGCAGGTTTGTGAATTGCAGTGCCCTGAAGCTCCATTTTACAACTCGCTTTTTTGAGAGCTGGCCGCAAAAGTGCATGATGGTTTCACGCCCTCTTCTGCTTCCGGGGGGCAGTCAGAACCTGTGGTTAATTCTTCTTCCTGATGGGAAAATAGAGTGACCTGTGCCTGTGTCCACACCAAGAGCTAGTCTCTCATTGGTTCCCCGTCTTCCCGTTCATCCTCAGGACAAATTGCAACCTGTACGGAACAGGAGGTTAAAGGTGCTGATGCTCCAAGTAGTGGGATTGCTAGTAAAGTGGCTGGAATGGCGAACCCGGGCACAAGGAGATGAGAAATGAGGTTCGTTTTAGAAACCTTTCCCCATCCCACGGAGTACCATCTTCTGGGTTTCTCATGCATGTTTTCGATGTAGGAAGATGCCCTTGAACCTGGAGATTTGGGACCCATGGGTCGGGTACCACGCAGTATTACTTTAAAGGGTCTGCGTTTCCTCACCCTACCTCACCAAACCTCTCAGCCCCAAGAGTGTCCACCCTTATGTCTGATCCAGCTGTGCGTCTAGATATGGTCAATCCAGGTTGCATCACAGCCCCTGAACGCATTGTGTAAGAATTTCTCTCTCTTTCACTGTGTTTGTTTCATGGGTTTTTCAAAGTAATTTATTTTTATAATGGGGTTTAGCTGCTTTTCACTGCTGTGTTTATGCCGCTTTACACCCACTTGACACACTAACAGAGAGATATCAATACATAGGTTTTAAGCTTATTACTAGTCAGATATATTCTTGTGCGGTGAATAGGGCGGGTTGAGTCCAGTTCTCTGAGCAAGGAGTAGGTCTTGTCTATTACATATTGGGTTTATGGAACGGTATCTGAGCTAATTTGAAACCCTTGTTTTATGCATCACCCCACCTCACCTTTCCCGTTAAGCAGCCATAGTGTGTTTTCTGCATGTGTGACTCTGTTCTGTTTTGTAATTCAGTTCAAGTGTAACGGTTTTTACATTCCCTCTATCAGTGATACCTTATGAGAAGTGTCCTTTTCTGTGTGACTTATTTCACTTAGAATCGTCGTACCTAAATCCACTCATCATGCTGCTACTAGCCTTATGATATTGATTTCATGGCTGAGTGATATTTCATTGTACATAAGGACCACAACTTCTTTATCCATTTTTCTCTTTCCTGGGATATTGAAGGTGGAATGAAGTGGAGGTCCTTGTCAACAGAGCAGCCCTAAACTTTGGGGTGCTTGTGTCTTGCTGATTTTTCATTTTCCCAATTTATACCCCCATGAGTGGAAGTGCCCTATGCTCTCTAAGCTGTGTTTTTTAGGAGTTTCAGGACACACCGTACACTTCTCCAGAGTGGCTGTTGGCAATATACATCCTGCCCATCAGTGTAGCAAGGCTCCCATTTCTCCATGGCCTGTCCTGCATTTCTGGTTTTGACACGTTTTTCAGCATGGCCCTTTTGACCGATGGGTAGCGAGTCTTCTTTGGAGCGCTGATTTGCCTTTCCAGGTTGCTTGGTTGGCCAAAAAGGGCGTATGCGTTTTTTCCTGAATATATTCAGGAGAAAACGCATATGCCCTTTTTGGCAAAGGGCATCATTGTCAACGTTTTGCCGCTTTTCATGTGCTTTAAAGGCGATTCGAATCTACCTCCTGAAATCTGTTTCCTGCAATTCTGCCTTGATTTCAAATCCTCTTCTTTGCCTTCCCTCAATATATTTGTGGACGAGAGTTATCATTTATAACTCTGCAGGTTTGTGAATTGCAGTGCCCTGAAGCTCCATTTTACAACTCGCTTTTTTGAGCACTGGCCGCAAAAGCACAGGATGGCTTCAGGCCCTGTTCTGTTTCCGGGGGGCAGGCTGAGCCTGTGGTTAATTCTTCTTCCTGATTGTAAAATAGAGTGACCTGTGCCTGTCCCAACACCAAGAGCTAGTCTCTCATTGGTTCCCCGTCTTCCCGTTCATCCTCAGGACAAATTGCAACCTGTATGGAACAGGAGGTTAAAGGTGCTGATCCTCCAAGTAGGGAGATTGCTAGTAAAGCATCTGGAATGGCGAACCCAGGCACAAGGAGATGAGAAATGAGGTGCGTTTTAGAAACCTTTCCCCATCATACGGTGTACCATCTTCTGGGTTTCTCATGCATGTTTTCGATGTAGGAAGATGCCCTTGAACCTGGAGATTTGGGACTCATGGGTCGGGTACCACGCAGTATTACTTTAAAGGGTCTGCGTTTCCTCACCCTACCTCACCAAACCTCTCAGCCCCAAGAGTGTCCACCCTTATGTCTGATCCAGCTGTGCGTCTAGATATGGTCAATCCAGGTTGCATCACTGCCCCTGAACGCATTGTGTAAGAATTTCTCTCTCTTACACTGTCTTTGTTTCATGGGTTTTTTAAAGTCATTTATTTTTATAATGGGGTTTAGCTGCTTTTCACTGCTGTGTTTATGCTGCTTTACACCCACTTGACACACTAACAGAGAGATATCAATACATAGGTTTTAAGCTTATTATTAGTCAGATATATTCTTGTGCAGTGAATAGGGCGTGTTGAGTCCAGTTCTCTGAGCAAGGAGTAGGTCTTGTCTATTACATATTGGGTTTATGGAACGGTATCTGAGCTAATTTGAAACCCTTGTTTTATGCATCACCCCACCTCACCTTTCCAGTTAAGCAGCCATAGTGTGTTTTCTGCATGTGTGACTCTGTTCTGTTTTGTAATTCAGTTCAAGTGTAACGGTTTTTACATTCCTTCTATCAGTGATACCTTATGAGAAGTGTCCTTTTCTGTGTGACTTATTTCACTTAGAATCGTCGTACCTAAATCCACTCATCATGCTGCTACTAGCCTTATGATATTGATTTCATGGCTGAGTGATATTTCATTGTACATAAGGACCACAACTTCTTTATCCATTTTTCTCTTTCCTGGGATATTGAAGGTGGAATGAAGTGGAGGTCCTTTCAACAGAGCAGCACTAAACTTTGGGGTGCTTGTGTCTTGCTGATTTTTCATTTTCCCAATTTATACCCCCATGAGTGGAAGTGCCCTATGCTCTCTAAGCTGTGTTTTTTAGGAGTTTCAGGACACACCGTACACTTCTCCAGAGTGGCTGTTGGCAATATACATCCTGCCCATCAGTGTAGCAAGGCTCCCATTTCTCCATGGCCTGTACTGCATTTCTGGTTTTGACACGTTTTTCAGCATGGCCCTTTTGACCGATGGGTAGCGAGTCTTCTTTGGAGCGCTGATTTGCCTTTCCAGGTTGCTTGGTTGGCCAAAAAGGGCGTATGCGTTTTTTCCTGAATATATTCAGGAGAAAACGCATACGCCCTTTTTGGCAAAGGGCATCATTGTCAACGTTTTGCCGCTTTTCATGTGCTTTAAAGGCGATTCGAATCTACCTCCTGAAATCTGTTTCCTGCAATTCTGCCTTGATTTCAAATCCTCTTCTTTGCCTTCCCTCAATATATTTGTGGACGAGAGTTATCATTTATAACTCTGCAGGTTTGTGAATTGCAGTGCCCTGAAGCTCCATTTTACAACTCCCTTTTTTGAGCACTGGCCGCAAAAGCACAGGATGGCTTCAGGCCCTGTTCTCGTTCCGGGGGTGCAGGCTGAGCCTGTGGTTAATTCTTCTTCCTGATTGTAAAATAGAGTGACCTGTGCCTGTCCCAACACCAAGAGCTAGTCTCTCATTGGTTCCCCGTCTTCCCGTTCATCCTCAGGACAAATTGCAACCTGTATGGAACAGGAGGTTAAAGGTGCTGATCCTCCAAGTAGGGAGATTGCTAGTAAAGCATCTGGAATGGCGAACCCAGGCACAAGGAGATGAGAAATGAGGTGCGTTTTAGAAACCTTTCCCCATCACACGGTGTACCATCTTCTGGGTTTCTCATGCATGTTTTTGATGTAGGAAGATGCCCTTGAACCTGGAGATTTGGGACCCATGGGACGGGTACCACGCAGTATTACTTTAAAGGGTCTGCGTTTCCTCACCCTACCTCACCAAACCTCTCAGCCCCAAGAGTGTCCACCCTTATGTCTCATCCAGCTGTGCGTCTAGATATGGTCAATCCAGGTTGCATCACAGCCCCTGAACGCATTGTGTAAGAATTTCGCTCTCTTTCACTGTCTTTGTTTCATGGGTTTTTCAAAGTAATTTATTTTTATAATGGGGTTTAGCTGCTTTTCACTGCTGTGTTTATGCCGCTTTACACCCACTTGACACACTAACAGAGAGATATCAATACATAGGTTTTAAGATTATTACTAGTCAGATATATTCTTGTGCGGTGAATAGGGCGTGTTGAGTCCAGTTCTCTGAGCAAGGAGTAGGTCTTGTCTATTACATATTGGGTTTATGGAACGGTATCTGAGCTAATTTGAAACCCTTGTTTTATGCATCACCCCACCTCACCTTTCCCGTTAAGCAGCCATAGTGAGTTTTCTGCATGTGTGACTCTGTTCTGTTTTGTAATTCAGTTCAAGTGTAACGGTTTTTACATTCCCTCTATCAGTGATACCTTATGAGAAGTGTCCTTTTCTGTGTGACTTGTTTCACTTAGAATCGTCATACCTAAATCCACTCATCATGCTGCTACTAGCCTTATGACATTGATTTCATGGCTGAGTGATATTTCATTGTACATAAGGACCACAACTTCTTTATCCATTTTTCTCTTTCCTGGGATATTGAAGGTGGAATGAAGTGGAGGTCCTTTCAACAGAGCAGCCCTAAACTTTGGGGTGCTTGTGTCTTGCTGATTTTTCATTTTCCCAATTTATAACCCCATGAGTGGAAGTGCCGTATGCTCTCTAAGCTGTGTTTTTTAGGTGTTTCAGGACACACCGTACACTTCTCCAGAGTGGCTGTTGGCAATTTACATCCCGCCCATCAGTGTAGCAAGGCTCCCATTTCTCCATGGCCTGTCCTGCATTTCTGGTTTTGACACTTTTTTCAGCATGGCCCTTTTGACCGATGGGTAGCGACTTTTCTTTGTAGCGCTGATTTGCCTTTCCAGCTTGCTTGGTTGGCCAAAAAGGGCGTATGCGTTTTTACCTGAATATATTCAGGAGAAAATGCATACGCCCTTTTTGGCCAAGGGCATCATTGTCAACGTTTTGCCGCTTTTCATGTGCTTTAAAGGCGATTCGAATCTACCTCCTGAAATCTGTTTCCTGCAATTCTGCCTTGATTTCAAATCCTCTTCTTTGCCTTCCCTCAATATATTTGTGGACGAGAGTTATCATTTGTAACTCTGCAGGTTTGTGAATTGCAGTGCCCTGAAGCTCCATTTTACAACTCGCTTTTTTGAGAGCTGGCCGCAAAAGTGCATGATGGTTTCACGCCCTCTTCTGCTTCCGGGGGGCAGGCAGAACCTGTGGTTAATTCTTCTTCCTGATGGGAAAATAGAGTGACCTGTGCCTGTGTCCACACCAAGAGCTAATCTCTCATTGGTTCCCCGTCTTCCCGTTCATCCTCAGGACAAATTGCAACCTGTACGGAACAGGAGGTTAAAGGTGCTGATGCTCCAAGTAGGGAGATTGCTAGTAAAGTGGCTGGAATGGCGAACCCGGGCACAAGGAGATGAGAAATGAGGTTCGTTTTAGAAACCTTTCCCCATCCCACGGTGTACCATCTTCTGGGTTTCTCATGCATGTTTTCGATGTAGGAAGATGCCCTTGAACCTGGAGATTTGGGACCCATGGGTCGGGTACCACGCACTATTACTTTAAAGGGTCTGCGTTTCCTCACCCTACCTCACCAAACCTCTCAGCCCCAAGAGTGTCCACCCTTATGTCTGATCCAGCTGTGCGTCTAGATATGGTCAATCCAGGTTGCATCACAGCCCCTGAACGCATTGTGTAAGAATTTCTCTCTCTTTCACTGTGTTTGTTTCATGGGTTTTTCAAAGTAATTTATTTTTATAATGGGGTTTAGCTGCTTTTCACTGCTGTGTTTATGCCGCTTTACACCCACTTGACACACTAAAAGAGAGATATCAATACATAGGTTTTAAGCTTATTACTAGTCAGATATATTCTTGTGCGGTGAATAGGGAAGGTTGAGTCCAGTTCTCTGAGCAAGGAGTAGGTCTTGTCTATTACATATTGGGTTTATGGAACGGTATCTGAGCTAATTTGAAACCCTTGTTTTATGCATCACCCCACCTCACCTTTCCCGTTAAGCAGCCATAGTGTGTTTTCTGCATGTGTGACTCTGTTCTGTTTTGTAATTCAGTTCAAGTGTAACGGTTTTTACATTCCCTCTATAAGTGATACCTTATGAGAAGTGTCCTTTTCTGTGTGACTTATTTCACTTAGAATCGTCGTACCTAAATCCACTCATCATGCTGCTACTAGCCTTATGACATTGATTTCATGGCTGAGTGATATTTCATTGTACATAAGGACCACAACTTCTTTATCCATTTTTCTCTTTCCTGGGATATTGAAGGTGGAATGAAGTGGAGGTCCTTGTCAACAGAGCAGCCCTAAACTTTGGGGTGCTTGTGTCTTGCTGATTTTTCATTTTCCCAATTTATACCCCCATGAGTGGAAGTGCCCTATGCTCTCTAAGCTGTGTTTTTTAGGTGTTTCAGGACACACCGTACACTTCCCCAGAGTGGCTGTTGGCTATTTACATCCTGCCCATCAGTGTAGCAAGGCTCCCATTACTCCATGGCCTGTCCTGCATTTCTGGTTTTGACACGTTTTTCAGCATGGCCCTTTTGACCGATGGGTAGCGAGTCTTCTTTGGAGCGCTGATTTGCCTTTCCAGGTTGCTTGGTTGGCCAAAAAGGGCGTATGCGTTTTTTCCTGAATATATTCAGGAGAAAACGCATACGCCCTTTTTGGCCAAGGGCATCATTGTCAACGTTTTGCCGCTTTTCATGTGCTTTAAAGGCGATTCGAATCTACCTCCTGAAATCTGTTTCCTGCAATTCTGCCTTGATTTCAAATCCCCTTCTTTGCCTTCCCTCAAAATATTTGTGGACGAGCGTTATCATTTATAACTCTGAAGGTTTGTGAATTGCAGTGACCTGAAGCTCCATTTTACAACTCGCTTTTTTGAGAGCTGGCCGCAAAAGTGCAGGATGGTTTCACGCCCTCTTCTGCTTCCGGGGGGCAGGCTGAGCCTGTGGTTAATTCTTCTTCCTGATGGGAAAATAGAGTGACCTGTGCCTGTCCCAAAACCAAGAGCTAGTCTCTCATTGGTTCCCCGTCTTCCCGTTCATCCTCAGGACAAATTGCAACCTGTACGGAACAGGAGGTTAAAGGTGCTGATGCTCCAAGTAGGGAGATTGCTAGTAAAGCATCTGGAATGGCGAACCCAGGCACAAGGAGATGAGAAATGAGGTGCGTTTTAGAAACCTTTCCCCATCACACGGTGTACCATCTTCTGGGTTTCTCATGCATGTTTTCGATGTAGGAAGATGCCCTTGAACCTGGAGATTTGGGACCCATGGGACGGGTACCACGCAGTATTACTTTAAAGGGTCTGCGTTTCCTCACCCTACCTCACCAAACCTCTCAGCCCCAAGAGTGTCCACCCTTATGTCTCATCCAGCTGTGCGTCTAGATATGGTCAATCCAGGTTGCATCACAGCCCCTGAACGCATTGTGTAAGAATTTCTCTCTCTTTCACTGTGTTTGTTTCATGGGTTTTTCAAAGTAATTTATTTTTATAATGGGGTTTAGCTGCTTTTCACTGCTGTGTTTATGCCGCTTTACACCCACTTGACACACTAACAGAGAGATATCAATACATAGGTTTTAAGATTATTACTAGTCAGATATATTCTTGTGCGGTGAATAGGGCGTGTTGAGTCCAGTTCTCTGAGCAAGGAGTAGGTCTTGTCTATTACATATTGGGTTTATGGAACGGTATCTGAGCTAATTTGAAACCCTTGTTTTATGCATCACCCCACCTCACCTTTCCCGTTAAGCAGCCATAGTGTGTTTTCTGCATGTGTGACTCTGTTCTGTTTTGTAATTCAGTTCAAGTGTAACGGTTTTTACATTCCCTCTATCAGTGATACCTTATGAGAAGTGTCCTTTTCTGTGTGACTTGTTTCACTTAGAATCGTCATACCTAAATCCACTCATCATGCTGCTACTAGCCTTATGACATTGATTTCATGGCTGAGTGATATTTCATTGTACATAAGGACCACAACTTCTTTATCCATTTTTCTCTTTCCTGGGATATTGAAGGTGGAATGAAGTGGAGGTCCTTTCAACAGAGCAGCCCTAAACTTTGGGGTGCTTGTGTCTTGCTGATTTTTCATTTTCCCAATTTATACCCCCATGAGTGGAAGTGCCCTATGCTCTCTAAGCTGTGTTTTTTAGATGTTTCAGGACTCACCATAGACTTCTCCAGAGTGTCTGTTGGCAATTTACATCCCGCCCATCAGTGTAGCAAGGCTCCCATTTCTCCATGGCCTGTCCTGCATTTCTGGTTTTGACACTTTTTTCAGCATGGCCCTTTTGACCGATGGGTAGCGAGTCTTCTTTGTAGCACTGATTTGCCTTTCCAGGTTGCTTGGTTGGCCAAAAAGGGCGTATGCCTTTTTTCCTGAATATATTCAGGAAAAAACGCATATGCCCTTTTTGGCCAAGGGCATCATTGTCAACGTTTTGCCGCTTTTCATGTGCTTTAAAGGCGATTCGAATCTACCTCCTGAAATCAGTTTCCTGCAATTCTGCCTTGATTTCAAATCCTCTTCTTTGCCTTCCCTCAATATATATGTGGACGAGAGTTATCATTTATAACTCTGCAGGTTTGTGAATTGCAGTGCCCTGAAGCTCCATTTTACAACTCGCTTTTTTGAGCACTGGCCGCAAAAGCGCAGGATGGCTTCAGGCCCTGTTCTGGTTCCGGGGGGCAGGCTGAGCCTGTGGTTAATTCTTCTTCCTGATTGTAAAATAGAGTGACCTGTGCCTGTCCCAAAACCAAGAGCTAGTCTCTCATTGGTTCCCCGTCTTCCCGTTCATCCTCAGGACAAATTGCAACCTGTACGGAACAGGAGGTTAAAGGTGCTGATGCTCCAAGTAGGGAGATTGCTCGTAAAGCATCTGGAATGGCGAACCCAGGCACAAGGAGATGAGAAATGAGGTGCATTTTAGAAACCTTTCCCCATCACACGGTGTACCATCTTCTGGGTTTCTCATGCATGTTTTCGATGTAGGAAGATGCCCTTGAACCTGGAGATTTGGGACCCATGGGACGGGTACCACGCAGTATTACTTTAAAGGGTCTGCGTTTCCTCACCCTACCTCACCAAACCTCTCAGCCCCAAGAGTGTCCACCCTTATGTCTCATCCAGCTGTGCGTCTAGATATGGTCAATCCAGGTTGCATCACAGCCCCTGATCGCATTGTGTAAGAATTTCTCTCTCTTTCACTGTCTTTGTTTCATGGGTTTTTCAAAGTAATTTATTTTTATAATGGGGTTTAGCTGCTTTTCACTGCTGTGTTTATGCCGCTTTACACCCACTTGACACACTAACAAAGAGATATCAATACATAGGTTTTAAGATTATTACTAGTCAGATATATTCTTGTGTGGTGAATAGGGCGTGTTGAGTCCAGTTCTCTGAGCAAGGAGTAGGTATTGTCTATTACATATTGGGTTTATGGAACGGTATCTGAGCTAATTTGAAACCCTTGTTTTATGCATCACCCCACCTCACCTTTCCCGTTAAGCAGCCATAGTGTGTTTTCTGCATGTGTGACTCTGTTCTGTTTTGTAATTCAGTTCAAGTGTAACGGTTTTTACATTCCCTCTATAAGTGATACCTTATGAGAAGTGTCCTTTTCTGTGTGACTTATTTCACTTAGAATCGTCGTACCTAAATCCACTCATCATGCTGCTACTAGCCTTATGACATTGATTTCATGGCTGAGTGATATTTCATTGTACATAAGGACCACAACTTCTTTATCCATTTTTCTCTTTCCTGGGATATTGAAGGTGGAATGAAGTGGAGGTCCTTGTCAACAGAGCAGCCCTAAACTTTGGGGTGCTTGTGTCTTGCTGATTTTTCATTTTCCCAATTTATACCCCCATGAGTGGAAGTGCCCTATGCTCTCTAAGCTGTGTTTTTTAGGTGTTTCAGGACACACCGTACACTTCCCCAGAGTGGCTGTTGGCTATTTACATCCTGCCCATCAGTGTAGCAAGGCTCCCATTACTCCATGGCCTGTCCTGCATTTCTGGTTTTGACACGTTTTTCAGCATGGCCCTTTTGACCGATGGGTAGCGAGTCTTCTTTGGAGCGCTGATTTGCCTTTCCAGGTTGCTTGGTTGGCCAAAAAGGGCGTATGCGTTTTTTCCTGAATATATTCAGGAGAAAACGCATACGCCCTTTTTGGCCAAGGGCATCATTGTCAACGTTTTGCCGCTTTTCATGTGCTTTAAAGGCGATTCGAATCTACCTCCTGAAATCTGTTTCCTGCAATTCTGCCTTGATTTCAAATCCCCTTCTTTGCCTTCCCTCAAAATATTTGTGGACGAGCGTTATCATTTATAACTCTGAAGGTTTGTGAATTGCAGTGACCTGAAGCTCCATTTTACAACTCGCTTTTTTGAGAGCTGGCCGCAAAAGTGCAGGATGGTTTCACGCCCTCTTCTGATTCCGGGGGGCAGGCTGAGCCTGTGGTTAATTCTTCTTCCTGATGGGAAAATAGAGTGACCTGTGCCTGTCCCAAAACCAAGAGCTAGTCTCTCATTGGTTCCCCGTCTTCCCGTTCATCCTCAGGACAAATTGCAACCTGTACGGAACAGGAGGTTAAAGGTGCTGATGCTCCAAGTAGGGAGATTGCTAGTAAAGCATCTGGAATGGCGAACCCAGGCACAAGGAGATGAGAAATGAGGTGCGTTTTAGAAACCTTTCCCCATCACACGGTGTACCATCTTCTGGGTTTCTCATGCATGTTTTCGATGTAGGAAGATGCCCTTGAACCTGGAGATTTGGGACCCATGGGACGGGTACCACGCAGTATTACTTTAAAGGGTCTGCGTTTCCTCACCCTACCTCACCAAACCTCTCAGCCCCAAGAGTGTCCACCCTTATGTCTCATCCAGCTGTGCGTCTAGATATGGTCAATCCAGGTTGCATCACAGCCCCTGAACGCATTGTGTAAGAATTTCTCTCTCTTTCACTGTCTTTGTTTCATGGGTTTTTCAAAGTAATTTATTTTAATAATGGGGTTTAGCTGCTTTTCACTGCTGTGTTTATGCCGCTTTACACCCACTTGACACACTAACAGAGAGATATCAATACATAGGTTTTAAGATTATTACTAGTCAGATATATTCTTGTGCGGTGAATAGGGCGTGTTGAGTCCAGTTCTCTGAGCAAGGAGTAGGTCTTGTCTATTACATATTGGGTTTATGGAACGGTATCTGAGCTAATTTGATACCCTTGTTTTATGTATCACCCCACCTCACCTTTCCCGTTAAGCAGCCATAGTGTGTTTTCTGCATGTGTGACTCTTTTCTGTTCTGTAATTCAGTTCAAGTGTAACGGTTTTTACATTCCCTCTATCAGTGATACCTTATGAGAAGTGTCCTTTTCTGTGTGACTTATTTCACTTAGAATCGTCGTACCTAAATCCACTCATCATGCTGCTACTAGCCTTATGATATTGATTTCATGGCTGAGTGATATTTCATTGTACATAAGGACCACAACTTCTTTATCCATTTTTCTCTTTCCTGGGATATTGAAGGTGGAATGAAGTGGAGGTCCTTGTCAACAGAGCAGCCCTAAACTTTGGGGTGCTTGTGTCTTGCTGATTTTTCATTTTCCCAATTTATACCCCCATGAGTGGAAGTGCCCTATGCTCTCTAAGCTGTGTTTTTTAGGAGTTTCAGGACACACCGTACACTTCTCCAGAGTGGCTGTTGGCAATATACATCCTGCCCATCAGTGTAGCAAGGCTCCCATTTCTCCATGGCCTGTCCTGCATTTCTGGTTTTGACACGTTTTTCAGCATGGCCCTTTTGACCGATGGGTAGCGAGTCTTCTTTGGAGCGCTGATTTGCCTTTCCAGGTTGCTTGGTTGGCCAAAAAGGGCGTATGCGTTTTTTCCTGAATATATTCAGGAGAAAACGCATACGCCCTTTTTGGCAAAGGGCATCATTGTCAACGTTTTGCCGCTTTTCATGTGCTTTAAAGGCGATTCGAATCTACCTCCTGAAATGTGTTTCCTGCAATTCTGCCTTGATTTCAAATCCTCTTCTTTGCCTTCCCTCAATATATTTGTGGACGAGAGTTATCATTTATAACTCTGCAGGTTTGTGAATTGCAGTGCCCTGAAGCTCCATTTTACAACTCGCTTTTTTGAGCACTGGCCGCAAAAGCACAGGATGGCTTCAGGCCCTGTTCTGGTTCCGGGGGGCAGGCTGAGCCTGTGGTTAATTCTTCTTCCTGATTGTAAAATAGAGTGACCTGTGCCTGTCCCAACACCAAGAGCTAGTCTCTCATTGGTTCACCGTCTTCCCGTTCATCCTCAGGACAAATTGCAACCTGTATGGAACAGGAGGTTAAAGGTGCTGATCCTCCAAGTAGGGAGATTGCTAGTAAAGCATCTGGAATGGCGAACCCAGGCACAAGGAGATGAGAAATGAGGTGCGTTTTAGAAACCTTTCCCCATCATACGGTGTACCATCTTCTGGGTTTCTCATGCATGTTTTCGATGTAGGAAGATGCCCTTGAACCTGGAGATTTGGGACCCATGGGTCGGGTACCACGCAGTATTACTTTAAAGGGTCTGCGTTTCCTCACCCTACCTCACCAAACCTCTCAGCCCCAAGAGTGTCCACCCTTATGTCTGATCCAGCTGTGCGTCTAGATATGGTCAATCCAGGTTGCATCACTGCCCCTGAACGCATTGTGTAAGAATTTCTCTCTCTTACACTGTCTTTGTTTCATGGGTTTTTTAAAGTCATTTATTTTTATAATGGGGTTTAGCTGCTTTTCACTGCTGTGTTTATGCCGCTTTACACCCACTTGACACACTAACAGAGAGATATCAATACATAGGTTTTAAGCTTATTATTAGTCAGATATATTCTTGTGCAGTGAATAGGGCGTGTTGAGTCCAGTTCTCTGAGCAAGGAGTAGGTCTTGTCTATTACATATTGGGTTTATGGAACGGTATCTGAGCTAATTTGAAACCCTTGTTTTATGCATCACCCCACCTCACCTTTCCCGTTAAGCAGCCATAGTGTGTTTTCTGCATGTGTGACTCTGTTCTGTTTTGTAATTCAGTTCAAGTGTAACGGTTTTTACATTCCCTCTATCAGTGATACCTTATGAGAAGTGTCCTTTTCTGTGTGACTTATTTCACTTAGAATCGTCGTACCTAAATCCACTCATCATGCTGCTACTAGCCTTATGATATTGATTTCATGGCTGAGTGATATTTCATTGTACATAAGGACCACAACTTCTTTATCCATTTTTCTCTTTCCTGGGATATTGAAGGTGGAATGAAGTGGAGGTCCTTGTCAACAGAGCAGCCCTAAACTTTGGGGTGCTTGTGTCTTGCTGATTTTTCATTTTCCCAATTTATACCCCCATGAGTGGAAGTGCCCTATGCTCTCTAAGCTGTGTTTTTTAGGTGTTTCAGGACACACCGTACACTTCCCCAGAGTGGCTGTTGGCTATTTACATCCTGCCCATCAGTGTAGCAAGGCTCCCATTACTCCATGGCCTGTCCTGCATTTCTGGTTTTGACACGTTTTTCAGCATGGCCCTTTTGACCGATGGGTAGCGAGTCTTCTTTGGAGCGCTGATTTGCCTTTCCAGGTTGCTTGGTTGGCCAAAAAGGGCGTATGCGTTTTTTCCTGAATATATTCAGGAGAAAACGCATACGCCCTTTTTGGCCAAGGGCATCATTGTCAACGTTTTGCCGCTTTTCATGTGCTTTAAAGGCGATTCGAATCTACCTCCTGAAATCTGTTTCCTGCAATTCTGCCTTGATTTCAAATCCCCTTCTTTGCCTTCCCTCAAAATATTTGTGGACGAGCGTTATCATTTATAACTCTGAAGGTTTGTGAATTGCAGTGACCTGAAGCTCCATTTTACAACTCGCTTTTTTGAGAGCTGGCCGCAAAAGTGCAGGATGGTTTCACGCCCTCTTCTGATTCCGGGGGGCAGGCTGAGCCTGTGGTTAATTCTTCTTCCTGATGGGAAAATAGAGTGACCTGTGCCTGTCCCAAAACCAAGAGCTAGTCTCTCATTGGTTCCCCGTCTTCCCGTTCATCCTCAGGACAAATTGCAACCTGTACGGAACAGGAGGTTAAAGGTGCTGATGCTCCAAGTAGGGAGATTGCTAGTAAAGCATCTGGAATGGCGAACCCAGGCACAAGGAGATGAGAAATGAGGTGCGTTTTAGAAACCTTTCCCCATCACACGGTGTACCATCTTCTGGGTTTCTCATGCATGTTTTCGATGTAGGAAGATGCCCTTGAACCTGGAGATTTGGGACCCATGGGACGGGTACCACGCAGTATTACTTTAAAGGGTCTGCGTTTCCTCACCCTACCTCACCAAACCTCTCAGCCCCAAGAGTGTCCACCCTTATGTCTCATCCAGCTGTGCGTCTAGATATGGTCAATCCAGGTTGCATCACAGCCCCTGAACGCATTGTGTAAGAATTTCTCTCTCTTTCACTGTCTTTGTTTCATGGGTTTTTCAAAGTAATTTATTTTAATAATGGGGTTTAGCTGCTTTTCACTGCTGTGTTTATGCCGCTTTACACCCACTTGACACACTAACAGAGAGATATCAATACATAGGTTTTAAGATTATTACTAGTCAGATATATTCTTGTGCGGTGAATAGGGCGTGTTGAGTCCAGTTCTCTGAGCAAGGAGTAGGTCTTGTCTATTACATATTGGGTTTATGGAACGGTATCTGAGCTAATTTGATACCCTTGTTTTATGTATCACCCCACCTCACCTTTCCCGTTAAGCAGCCATAGTGTGTTTTCTGCATGTGTGACTCTTTTCTGTTCTGTAATTCAGTTCAAGTGTAACGGTTTTTACATTCCCTCTATCAGTGATACCTTATGAGAAGTGTCCTTTTCTGTGTGACTTATTTCACTTAGAATCGTCGTACCTAAATCCACTCATCATGCTGCTACTAGCCTTATGATATTGATTTCATGGCTGAGTGATATTTCATTGTACATAAGGACCACAACTTCTTTATCCATTTTTCTCTTTCCTGGGATATTGAAGGTGGAATGAAGTGGAGGTCCTTGTCAACAGAGCAGCCCTAAACTTTGGGGTGCTTGTGTCTTGCTGATTTTTCATTTTCCCAATTTATACCCCCATGAGTGGAAGTGCCCTATGCTCTCTAAGCTGTGTTTTTTAGGAGTTTCAGGACACACCGTACACTTCTCCAGAGTGGCTGTTGGCAATATACATCCTGCCCATCAGTGTAGCAAGGCTCCCATTTCTCCATGGCCTGTCCTGCATTTCTGGTTTTGACACGTTTTTCAGCATGGCCCTTTTGACCGATGGGTAGCGAGTCTTCTTTGGAGCGCTGATTTGCCTTTCCAGGTTGCTTGGTTGGCCAAAAAGGGCGTATGCGTTTTTTCCTGAATATATTCAGGAGAAAACGCATACGCCCTTTTTGGCAAAGGGCATCATTGTCAACGTTTTGCCGCTTTTCATGTGCTTTAAAGGCGATTCGAATCTACCTCCTGAAATGTGTTTCCTGCAATTCTGCCTTGATTTCAAATCCTCTTCTTTGCCTTCCCTCAATATATTTGTGGACGAGAGTTATCATTTATAACTCTGCAGGTTTGTGAATTGCAGTGCCCTGAAGCTCCATTTTACAACTCGCTTTTTTGAGCACTGGCCGCAAAAGCACAGGATGGCTTCAGGCCCTGTTCTGGTTCCGGGGGGCAGGCTGAGCCTGTGGTTAATTCTTCTTCCTGATTGTAAAATAGAGTGACCTGTGCCTGTCCCAACACCAAGAGCTAGTCTCTCATTGGTTCACCGTCTTCCCGTTCATCCTCAGGACAAATTGCAACCTGTATGGAACAGAAGGTTAAAGGTGCTGATCCTCCAAGTAGGGAGATTGCTAGTAAAGCATCTGGAATGGCGAACCCAGGCACAAGGAGATGAGAAATGAGGTGCGTTTTAGAAACCTTTCCCCATCATACGGTGTACCATCTTCTGGGTTTCTCATGCATGTTTTCGATGTAGGAAGATGCCCTTGAACCTGGAGATTTGGGACCCATGGGTCGGGTACCACGCAGTATTACTTTAAAGGGTCTGCGTTTCCTCACCCTACCTCACCAAACCTCTCAGCCCCAAGAGTGTCCACCCTTATGTCTGATCCAGCTGTGCGTCTAGATATGGTCAATCCAGGTTGCATCACTGCCCCTGAACGCATTGTGTAAGAATTTCTCTCTCTTACACTGTCTTTGTTTCATGGGTTTTTTAAAGTCATTTATTTTTATAATGGGGTTTAGCTGCTTTTCACTGCTGTGTTTATGCCGCTTTACACCCACTTGACACACTAACAGAGAGATATCAATACATAGGTTTTAAGCTTATTATTAGTCAGATATATTCTTGTGCAGTGAATAGGGCGTGTTGAGTCCAGTTCTCTGAGCAAGGAGTAGGTCTTGTCTATTACATATTGGGTTTATGGAACGGTATCTGAGCTAATTTGAAACCCTTGTTTTATGCATCACCCCACCTCACCTTTCCCGTTAAGCAGCCATAGTGTGTTTTCTGCATGTGTGACTCTGTTCTGTTTTGTAATTCAGTTCAAGTGTAACGGTTTTTACATTCCCTCTATCAGTGATACCTTATGAGAAGTGTCCTTTTCTGTGTGACTTATTTCACTTAGAATCGTCGTACCTAAATCCACTCATCATGCTGCTACTAGCCTTATGATATTGATTTCATGGCTGAGTGATATTTCATTGTACATAAGGACCACAACTTCTTTATCCATTTTTCTCTTTCCTGGGATATTGAAGGTGGAATGAAGTGGAGGTCCTTGTCAACAGAGCAGCCCTAAACTTTGGGGTGCTTGTGTCTTGCTGATTTTTCATTTTCCCAATTTATACCCCCATGAGTGGAAGTGCCCTATGCTCTCTAAGCTGTGTTTTTTAGGAGTTTCAGGACACACCGTACACTTCTCCAGAGTGGCTGTTGGCAATATACATCCTGCCCATCAGTGTAGCAAGGCTCCCATTTCTCCATGGCCTGTCCTGCATTTCTGGTTTTGACACGTTTTTCAGCATGGCCCTTTTGACCGATGGGTAGCGAGTCTTCTTTGGAGCGCTGATTTGCCTTTCCAGGTTGCTTGGTTGGCCAAAAAGGGCGTATGCGTTTTTTCCTGAATATATTCAGGAGAAAACGCATACGCCCTTTTTGGCAAAGGGCATCATTGTCAACGTTTTGCCGCTTTTCATGTGCTTTAAAGGCGATTCGAATCTACCTCCTGAAATCTGTTTCCTGCAATTCTGCCTTGATTTCAAATCCTCTTCTTTGCCTTCCCTCAATATATTTGTGGACGAGAGTTATCATTTATAACTCTGCAGGTTTGTGAATTGCAGTGCCCTGAAGCTCCATTTTACAACTCGCTTTTTTGAGCACTGGCCGCAAAAGCACAGGATGGCTTCAGGCCCTGTTCTGGTTCCGGGGGGGCAGGCTGAGCCTGTGGTTAATTCTTCTTCCTGATTGTAAAATAGAGTGACCTGTGCCTGTCCCAACACCAAGAGCTAGTCTCTCATTGGTTCCCCGTCTTCCCGTTCATCCTCAGGACAAATTGCAACCTGTATGGAACAGGAGGTTAAAGGTGCTGATCCTCCAAGTAGGGAGATTGCTAGTAAAGCATCTGGAATGGCGAACCCAGGCACAAGGAGATGAGAAATGAGGTGCGTTTTAGAAACCTTTTCCCATCACACGGTGTACCATCTTCTGGGTTTCTCATGCATGTTTTTGATGTAGGAAGATGCCCTTGAACCTGGAGATTTGGGACCCATGGGACGGGTACCACGCAGTATTACTTTAAAGGGTCTGCGTTTCCTCACCCTACCTCACCAAACCTCTCAGCCCCAAGAGTGTCCACCCTTATGTCTGATCCAGCTGTGCGTCTAGATATGGTCAATCCAGGTTGCATCACAGCCCCTGAACGCATTGTGTAAGAATTTCTCTCTCTTTCACTGTGTTTGTTTCATGGGTTTTTCAAAGTAATTTATTTTTATAATGGGGTTTAGCTGCTTTTCACTGCTGTGTTTATGCCGCTTTACACCCACTTGACACACTAACAGAGAGATATCAATACATAGGTTTTAAGATTATTACTAGTCAGATATATTCTTGTGCGGTGAATAGGGCGTGTTGAGTCCAGTTCTCTGAGCAAGGAGTAGGTCTTGTCTATTACATATTGGGTTTATGGAACGGTATCTGAGCTAATTTGAAACCCTTGTTTTATGCATCACCCCACCTCACCTTTCCCGTTAAGCAGCCATAGTGTGTTTTCTGCATGTGTGACTCTGTTCTGTTTTGTAATTCAGTTCAAGTGTAACGGTTTTTACATTCCCTCTATCAGTGATACCTTATGAGAAGTGTCCTTTTCTGTGTGACTTGTTTCACTTAGAATCGTCATACCTAAATCCACTCATCATGCTGCTACTAGCCTTATGACATTGATTTCATGGCTGAGTGATATTTCATTGTACATAAGGACCACAACTTCTTTATCCATTTTTCTCTTTCCTGGGATATTGAAGGTGGAATGAAGTGGAGGTCCTTTCAACAGAGCAGCCCTAAACTTTGGGGTGCTTGTGTCTTGCTGATTTTTCATTTTCCCAATTTATACCCCCATGAGTGGAAGTGCCCTATGCTCTCTAAGCTGTGTTTTTTAGATGTTTCAGGACTCACCATAGACTTCTCCAGAGTGTCTGTTGGCAATTTACATCCCGCCCATCAGTGTAGCAAGGCTCCCATTTCTCCATGGCCTGTCCTGCATTTCTGGTTTTGACACTTTTTTCAGCATGGCCCTTTTGACCGATGGGTAGCGAGTCTTCTTTGTAGCACTGATTTGCCTTTCCAGGTTGCTTGGTTGGCCAAAAAGGGCGTATGCCTTTTTTCCTGAATATATTCAGGAAAAAACGCATACGCCCTTTTTGGCCAAGGGCATCATTGTCAACGTTTTGCCGCTTTTCATGTGCTTTAAAGGCGATTCGAATCTACCTCCTGAAATCAGTTTCCTGCAATTCTGCCTTGATTTCAAATCCTCTTCTTTGCCTTCCCTCAATATATATGTGGACGAGAGTTATCATTTATAACTCTGCAGGTTTGTGAATTGCAGTGCCCTGAAGCTCCATTTTACAACTCGCTTTTTTGAGCACTGGCCGCAAAAGCGCAGGATGGCTTCAGGCCCTGTTCTGGTTCCGGGGGGCAGGCTGAGCCTGTGGTTAATTCTTCTTCCTGATTGTAAAATAGAGTGACCTGTGCCTGTCCCAAAACCAAGAGCTAGTCTCTCATTGGTTCCCCGTCTTCCCGTTCATCCTCAGGACAAATTGCAACCTGTACGGAACAGGAGGTTAAAGGTGCTGATGCTCCAAGTAGGGAGATTGCTCGTAAAGCATCTGGAATGGCGAACCCAGGCACAAGGAGATGAGAAATGAGGTGCATTTTAGAAACCTTTCCCCATCACACGGTGTACCATCTTCTGGGTTTCTCATGCATGTTTTCGATGTAGGAAGATGCCCTTGAACCTGGAGATTTGGGACCCATGGGACGGGTACCACGCAGTATTACTTTAAAGGGTCTGCGTTTCCTCACCCTACCTCACCAAACCTCTCAGCCCCAAGAGTGTCCACCCTTATGTCTCATCCAGCTGTGCGTCTAGATATGGTCAATCCAGGTTGCATCACAGCCCCTGATCGCATTGTGTAAGAATTTCTCTCTCTTTCACTGTCTTTGTTTCATGGGTTTTTCAAAGTAATTTATTTTTATAATGGGGTTTAGCTGCTTTTCACTGCTGTGTTTATGCCGCTTTACACCCACTTGACACACTAACAAAGAGATATCAATACATAGGTTTTAAGATTATTACTAGTCAGATATATTCTTGTGTGGTGAATAGGGCGTGTTGAGTCCAGTTCTCTGAGCAAGGAGTAGGTATTGTCTATTACATATTGGGTTTATGGAACGGTATCTGAGCTAATTTGAAACCTTTGTTTTATGCATCACCCCACCTCACCTTTCCCGTTAAGCAGCCATAGTGTGTTTTCTGCATGTGTGACTCTGTTCTGTTTTGTAATTCAGTTCAAGTGTAACGGTTTTTACATTCCCTCTATAAGTGATACCTTATGAGAAGTTTCCTTTTCTGTGTGACTTATTTCACTTAGAATCGTCATACCTAAATCCATTCATCATGCTGCTACTAGCCTTATGACATTGATTTCATGGCTGAGTGATATTTCATTGTACATAAGGACCACAACTTCTTTATCCATTTTTCTCTTTCCTGGGATATTTAAGGTGGAATGAAGTGGAGGTCCTTGTCAACAGAGCAGCCCTCAACTTTGGGGTGCTTGTGTCTTGCTGATTTTTCATTTTCCCAATTTATACCCCCATGAGTGGAAGTGCCCTATGCTCTCTAAGCTGTGTTTTTCAGATGTTTCAGGACACACCGTACACTTCTCCAGAGTGGCTGTTGGCAATTTACATCCCGCCCATCAGTGTAGCAAGGCTCCCATTTCTCCATGGCCTGTCCTGCATTTCTGGTTTTGACACGTTTTTCAGCATGGCCCTTTTGACCGATGGGTAGCGACTCTTCTTTGTAGCGCTGATTTGCCTTTCCAGGTTGCTTGGTTGGCCAAAAAGGGCGTATGCGTTTTTTCCTGAATATATTCAGGAGAAAACGCATACGCCCTTTTTGGCCAAGGGCATCATTGTCAACCTTTTACCGCTTTTCATGTGCTTTAAAGGCGATTCGAATCTACCTCCTGAAATCTGTTTCCTGCAATTCTGCCTTGATTTCAAATCCTCTTCTTTGCCTTCCCTCAATATATTTGTGGACGAGAGTTATCATTTATAACTCTGCAGGTTTGTGAATTGCAGTGCCCTGAATCTCCATTTTACAACTCGCGTTTTTGAGAGCTGGCCGCAAAAGTGCCGAATGGCTTCAGGCCCTGTTCTTGTTCCGGAGGGCAGGCTGAGCCTGTGGTTAATTCTTCTTCCTGATGGGAAAATAGAGTGACCTGTGCCTGTCCCAAAACCAAGAGCTAGTCTCTCATTGGTTCCCCGTCTTCCCGTTCATCCTCAGGACAAATTGCAACCTGTACGGAACAGGAGGTTAAAGGTGCTGATGCTCCAAGTAGGGAGATTGCTAGTAAAGCATCTGGAATGGCGAACCCAGGCACAAGGAGATGAGAAATGAGGTTCGTTTTAGAAACCTTTCCCCATCCCGCGGTGTACCATCTTCTGGGTTTCTCATGCATGTTTTCGATGTAGGAAGATGCCCTTGAACCTGGAGATTTGGGACCCATGGGTCGGGTACCACGCAGTATTACTTTAAAGGGTCTGCGTTTCCTCACCCTACCTCACCAAACCTCTCAGCCCCAAGAGTGTCCACCCTTATGTCTCATCCAGCTGTGGGTCTAGATATGGTCAATCCAGGTTGCATCACAGCCCCTGAACGCATTGTGTAAGAATTTCTCTCTCTTTCACTGTCTTTGTTTCATGGGTTTTTCAAAGTAATTTATTTTAATAATGGGGTTTAGCTGCTTTTCACTGCTGTGTTTATGCCGCTTTACACCCACTTGACACACTAACAGAGAGATATCAATACATAGGTTTTAAGATTATTACTAGTCAGATATATTCTTGTGCGGTGAATAGGGCGTGTTGAGTCCAGTTCTCTGAGCAAGGAGTAGGTCTTGTCTATTACATATTGGGTTTATGGAACGGTATCTGAGCTAATTTGATACCCTTGTTTTATGTATCACCCCACCTCACCTTTCCCGTTAAGCAGCCATAGTGTGTTTTCTGCATGTGTGACTCTGTTCTGTTTTGTAATTCAGTTCAAGTGTAACGGTTTTTACATTCCCTCTATCAGTGATACCTTATGAGAAGTGTCCTTTTCTGTGTGACTTATTTCACTTAGAATCGTCGTACCTAAATCCACTCATCATGCTGCTACTAGCCTTATGATATTGATTTCATGGCTGAGTGATATTTCATTGTACATAAGGACCACAACTTCTTTATCCATTTTTCTCTTTCCTGGGATATTGAAGGTGGAATGAAGTGGAGGTCCTTGTCAACAGAGCAGCCCTAAACTTTGGGGTGCTTGTGTCTTGCTGATTTTTCATTTTCCCAATTTATACCCCCATGAGTGGAAGTGCCCTATGCTCTCTAAGCTGTGTTTTTTAGGAGTTTCAGGACACACCGTACACTTCTCCAGAGTGGCTGTTGGCAATATACATCCTGCCCATCAGTGTAGCAAGGCTCCCATTTCTCCATGGCCTGTCCTGCATTTCTGGTTTTGACACGTTTTTCAGCATGGCCCTTTTGACCGATGGGTAGCGAGTCTTCTTTGGAGCGCTGATTTGCCTTTCCAGGTTGCTTGGTTGGCCAAAAAGGGCGTATGCGTTTTTTCCTGAATATATTCAGGAGAAAACGCATACGCCCTTTTTGGCAAAGGGCATCATTGTCAACGTTTTGCCGCTTTTCATGTGCTTTAAAGGCGATTCGAATCTACCTCCTGAAATCTGTTTCCTGCAATTCTGCCTTGATTTCAAATCCTCTTCTTTGCCTTCCCTCAATATATTTGTGGACGAGAGTTATCATTTATAACTCTGCAGGTTTGTGAATTGCAGTGCCCTGAAGCTCCATTTTACAACTCGCTTTTTTGAGCACTG
The DNA here is from genome assembly GCF_965194805.1 of Balaenoptera borealis. NCBI lineage: Eukaryota > Metazoa > Chordata > Mammalia > Artiodactyla > Balaenopteridae > Balaenoptera > Balaenoptera borealis. The sequence goes on along the minus strand of NW_028123894.1, from coordinate 292,676 downwards.
GCCGCAAAAGCACAGGATGGCTTCAGGCCCTGTTCTGGTTCCGGGGGGCAGGCTGAGCCTGTGGTTAATTCTTCTTCCTGATTGTAAAATAGAGTGACCTGTGCCTGTCCCAACACCAAGAGCTAGTCTCTCATTGGTTCCCCGTCTTCCCGTTCATCCTCAGGACAAATTGCAACCTGTATGGAACAGGAGGTTAAAGGTGCTGATCCTCCAAGTAGGGAGATTGCTAGTAAAGCATCTGGAATGGCGAACCCAGGCACAAGGAGATGAGAAATGAGGTGCGTTTTAGAAACCTTTCCCCATCATACGGTGTACCATCTTCTGGGTTTCTCATGCATGTTTTCGATGTAGGAAGATGCCCTTGAACCTGGAGATTTGGGACCCATGGGTCGGGTACCACGCAGTATTACTTTAAAGGGTCTGCGTTTCCTCACCCTACCTCACCAAACCTCTCAGCCCCAAGAGTGTCCACCCTTATGTCTGATCCAGCTGTGCGTCTAGATATGGTCAATCCAGGTTGCATCACTGCCCCTGAACGCATTGTGTAAGAATTTCTCTCTCTTACACTGTCTTTGTTTCATGGGTTTTTTAAAGTCATTTATTTTTATAATGGGGTTTAGCTGCTTTTCACTGCTGTGTTTATGCTGCTTTACACCCACTTGACACACTAACAGAGAGATATCAATACATAGGTTTTAAGATTATTATTAGTCAGATATATTCTTGTGCAGTGAATAGGGCGTGTTGAGTCCAGTTCTCTGAGCAAGGAGTAGGTCTTGTCTATTACATATTGGGTTTATGGAACGGTATCTGAGCTAATTTGAAACCCTTGTTTTATGCATCACCCCACCTCACCTTTCCCGTTAAGCAGCCATAGTGTGTTTTCTGCATGTGTGACTCTGTTCTGTTTTGTAATTCAGTTCAAGTGTAACGGTTTTTACATTCCCTCTATCAGTTATACCTTATGAGAAGTGTCCTTTTCTGTGTGACTTATTTCACTTAGAATCGTCGTACCTAAATCCACTCATCATGCTGCTACTAGCCTTATGATATTGATTTCATGGCTGAGTGATATTTCATTGTACATAAGGACCACAACTTCTTTATCCATTTTTCTCTTTCCTGGGATATTGAAGGTGGAATGAAGTGGAGGTCCTTGTCAACAGAGCAGCCCTAAACTTTGGGGTGCTTGTGTCTTGCTGATTTTTCATTTTCCCAATTTATACCCCCATGAGTGGAAGTGCCCTATGCTCTCTAAGCTGTGTTTTTTAGGAGTTTCAGGACACACCGTACACTTCTCCAGAGTGGCTGTTGGCAATATACATCCTGCCCATCAGTGTAGCAAGGCTCCCATTTCTCCATGGCCTGTCCTGCATTTCTGGTTTTGACACGTTTTTCAGCATGGCCCTTTTGACCGATGGGTAGCGAGTCTTCTTTGGAGCGCTGATTTGCCTTTCCAGGTTGCTTGGTTGGCCAAAAAGGGCGTATGCGTTTTTTCCTGAATATATTCAGGAGAAAACGCATACGCCCTTTTTGGCAAAGGGCATCATTGTCAACGTTTTGCCGCTTTTCATGTGCTTTAAAGGCGATTCGAATCTACCTCCTGAAATCTGTTTCCTGCAATTCTGCCTTGATTTCAAATCCTCTTCTTTGCCTTCCCTCAATATATTTGTGGACGAGAGTTATCATTTATAACTCTGCAGGTTTGTGAATTGCAGTGCCCTGAAGCTCCATTTTACAACTCGCTTTTTTGAGCACTGGCCGCAAAAGCACAGGATGGCTTCAGGCCCTGTTCTGGTTCCGGGGGTGCAGGCTGAGCCTGTGGTTAATTCTTCTTCCTGATTGTAAAATAGAGTGACCTGTGCCTGTCCCAACACCAAGAGCTAGTCTCTCATTGGTTCCCCGTCTTCCCGTTCATCCTCAGGACAAATTGCAACCTGTATGGAACAGGAGGTTAAAGGTGCTGATCCTCCAAGTAGGGAGATTGCTAGTAAAGCATCTGGAATGGCGAACCCAGGCACAAGGAGATGAGAAATGAGGTGCGTTTTAGAAACCTTTCCCCATCACACGGTGTACCATCTTCTGGGTTTCTCATGCATGTTTTTGATGTAGGAAGATGCCCTTGAACCTGGAGATTTGGGACCCATGGGACGGGTACCACGCAGTATTAATTTAAAGGGTCTGCGTTTCCTCACCCTACCTCACCAAACCTCTCAGCCCCAAGAGTGTCCACCCTTATGTCTGATCCAGCTGTGCGTCTAGATATGGTCAATCCAGGTTGCATCACAGCCCCTGAACGCATTGTGTAAGAATTTCTCTCTCTTTCACTGTGTTTGTTTCATGGGTTTTTCAAAGTAATTTATTTTTATAATGGGGTTTAGCTGCTTTTCACTGCTGTGTTTATGCCGCTTTACACCCACTTGACACACTAACAGAGAGATATCAATACATAGGTTTTAAGCTTATTACTAGTCAGATATATTCTTGTGCGGTGAATAGGGCGGGTTGAGTCCAGTTCTCTGAGCAAGGAGTAGGTCTTGTCTATTACATATTGGGTTTATGGAACGGTATCTGAGCTAATTTGAAACCCTTGTTTTATGCATCACCCCACCTCACCTTTCCCGTTAAGCAGCCATAGTGTGTTTTCTGCATGTGTGACTCTGTTCTGTTTTGTAATTCTGTTCAAGTGTAACGGTTTTTACATTCCCTCTATAAGTGATACCTTATGAGAAGTGTCCTTTTCTGTGTGACTTATTTCACTTAGAATCGTCGTACCTAAATCCACTCATCATGCTGCTACTAGCCTTATGACATTGATTTCATGGCTGAGTGATATTTCATTGTACATAAGGACCACAACTTCTTTATCCATTTTTCTCTTTCCTGGGATATTGAAGGTGGAATGAAGTGGAGGTCCTTGTCAACAGAGCAGCCCTAAACTTTGGGGTGCTTGTGTCTTGCTGATTTTTCATTTTCCCAATTTATACCCCCATGAGTGGAAGTGCCCTATGCTCTCTAAGCTGTGTTTTTTAGGTGTTTCAGGACACACCGTACACTTCCCCAGAGTGGCTGTTGGCTATTTACATCCTGCCCATCAGTGTAGCAAGGCTCCCATTTCTCCATGGCCTGTCCTGCATTTCTGGTTTTGACACGTTTTTCAGCATGGCCCTTTTGACCGATGGGTAGCGAGTCTTCTTTGGAGCGCTGATTTGCCTTTCCAGGTTGCTTGGTTGGCCAAAAAGGGCGTATGCGTTTTTTCCTGAATATATTCAGGAGAAAACGCATACGCCCTTTTTGGCCAAGGGCATCATTGTCAACGTTTTGCCGCTTTTCATGTGCTTTAAAGGCGATTCGAATCTACCTCCTGAAATCTGTTTCCTGCAATTCTGCCTTGATTTCAAATCCCCTTCTTTGCCTTCCCTCAAAATATTTGTGGACGAGCGTTATCATTTATAACTCTGAAGGTTTGTGAATTGCAGTGACCTGAAGCTCCATTTTACAACTCGCTTTTTTGAGAGCTGGCCGCAAAAGTGCAGGATGGTTTCACGCCCTCTTCTGCTTCCGGGGGGCAGGCTGAGCCTGTGGTTAATTCTTCTTCCTGATGGGAAAATAGAGTGACCTGTGCCTGTCCCAAAACCAAGAGCTAGTCTCTCATTGGTTCCCCGTCTTCCCGTTCATCCTCAGGACAAATTGCAACCTGTACGGAACAGGAGGTTAAAGGTGCTGATGCTCCAAGTAGGGAGATTGCTAGTAAAGCATCTGGAATGGCGAACCCAGGCACAAGGAGATGAGAAATGAGGTGCGTTTTAGAAACCTTTCCCCATCACACGGTGTACCATCTTCTGGGTTTCTCATGCATGTTTTCGATGTAGGAAGATGCCCTTGAACCTGGAGATTTGGGACCCATGGGACGGGTACCACGCAGTATTACTTTAAAGGGTCTGCGTTTCCTCACCCTACCTCACCAAACCTCTCAGCCCCAAGAGTGTCCACCCTTATGTCTCATCCAGCTGTGCGTCTAGATATGGTCAATCCAGGTTGCATCACAGCCCCTGAACGCATTGTGTAAGAATTTCTCTCTCTTTCACTGTCTTTGTTTCATGGGTTTTTCAAAGTAATTTATTTTAATAATGGGGTTTAGCTGCTTTTCACTGCTGTGTTTATGCCGCTTTACACCCACTTGACACACTAACAGAGAGATATCAATACATAGGTTTTAAGATTATTACTAGTCAGATATATTCTTGTGCGGTGAATAGGGCGTGTTGAGTCCAGTTCTCTGAGCAAGGAGTAGGTCTTGTCTATTACATATTGGGTTTATGGAACGGTATCTGAGCTAATTTGATACCCTTGTTTTATGTATCACCCCACCTCACCTTTCCCGTTAAGCAGCCATAGTGTGTTTTCTGCATGTGTGACTCTGTTGTGTTTTGTAATTCAGTTCAAGTGTAACGGTTTTTACATTCCCTCTATCAGTGATACCTTATGAGAAGTGTCCTTTTCTGTGTGACTTATTTCACTTAGAATCGTCGTACCTAAATCCACTCATCATGCTGCTACTAGCCTTATGATATTGATTTCATGGCTGAGTGATATTTCATTGTACATAAGGACCACAACTTCTTTATCCATTTTTCTCTTTCCTGGGATATTGAAGGTGGAATGAAGTGGAGGTCCTTGTCAACAGAGCAGCCCTAAACTTTGGGGTGCTTGTGTCTTGCTGATTTTTCATTTTCCCAATTTATACCCCCATGAGTGGAAGTGCCCTATGCTCTCTAAGCTGTGTTTTTTAGGAGTTTCAGGACACACCGTACACTTCTCCAGAGTGGCTGTTGGCAATATACATCCTGCCCATCAGTGTAGCAAGGCTCCCATTTCTCCATGGCCTGTCCTGCATTTCTGGTTTTGACACGTTTTTCAGCATGGCCCTTTTGACCGATGGGTAGCGAGTCTTCTTTGGAGCGCTGATTTGCCTTTCCAGGTTGCTTGGTTGGCCAAAAAGGGCGTATGCGTTTTTTCCTGAATATATTCAGGAGAAAACGCATATGCCCTTTTTGGCAAAGGGCATCATTGTCAACGTTTTGCCGCTTTTCATGTGCTTTAAAGGCGATTCGAATCTACCTCCTGAAATCTGTTTCCTGCAATTCTGCCTTGATTTCAAATCCTCTTCTTTGCCTTCCCTCAATATATTTGTGGACGAGAGTTATCATTTATAACTCTGCAGGTTTGTGAATTGCAGTGCCCTGAAGCTCCATTTTACAACTCGCTTTTTTGAGCACTGGCCGCAAAAGCACAGGATGGCTTCAGGCCCTGTTCTGGTTCCGGGGGTGCAGGCTGAGCCTGTGGTTAATTCTTCTTCCTGATTGTAAAATAGAGTGACCTGTGCCTGTCCCAACACCAAGAGCTAGTCTCTCATTGGTTCCCCGTCTTCCCGTTCATCCTCAGGACAAATTGCAACCTGTATGGAACAGGAGGTTAAAGGTGCTGATCCTCCAAGTAGGGAGATTGCTAGTAAAGCATCTGGAATGGCGAACCCAGGCACAAGGAGATGAGAAATGAGGTGCGTTTTAGAAACCTTTCCCCATCATACGGTGTACCATCTTCTGGGTTTCTCATGCATGTTTTCGATGTAGGAAGATGCCCTTGAACCTGGAGATTTGGGACCCATGGGTCGGGTACCACGCAGTATTACTTTAAAGGGTCTGCGTTTCCTCACCCTACCTCACCAAACCTCTCAGCCCCAAGAGTGTCCACCCTTATGTCTGATCCAGCTGTGCGTCTAGATATGGTCAATCCAGGTTGCATCACTGCCCCTGAACGCATTGTGTAAGAATTTCTCTCTCTTACACTGTCTTTGTTTCATGGGTTTTTTAAAGTCATTTATTTTTATAATGGGGTTTAGCTGCTTTTCACTGCTGTGTTTATGCCGCTTTACACCCACTTGACACACTAACAGAGAGATATCAATACATAGGTTTTAAGCTTATTATTAGTCAGATATATTCTTGTGCAGTGAATAGGGCGTGTTGAGTCCAGTTCTCTGAGCAAGGAGTAGGTCTTGTCTATTACATATTGGGTTTATGGAACGGTATCTGAGCTAATTTGAAACCCTTGTTTTATGCATCACCCCACCTCCCCTTTCCCGTTAAGCAGCCATAGTGTGTTTTCTGCATGTGTGACTCTGTTCTGTTTTGTAATTCAGTTCAAGTGTAACGGTTTTTACATTCCCTCTATCAGTGATACCTTATGAGAAGTGTCCTTTTCTGTGTGACTTATTTCACTTAGAATCGTCGTACCTAAATCCACTCATCATGCTGCTACTAGCCTTATGATATTGATTTCTTGGCTGAGTGATATTTCATTGTACATAAGGACCACAACTTCTTTATCCATTTTTCTCTTTCCTGGGATATTGAAGGTGGAATGAAGTGGAGGTCCTTGTCAACAGAGCAGCCCTAAACTTTGGGGTGCTTGTGTCTTGCTGATTTTTCATTTTCCCAATTTATACCCCCATGAGTGGAAGTGCCCTATGCTCTCTAAGCTGTGTTTTTTAGGAGTTTCAGGACACACCGTACACTTCTCCAGAGTGGCTGTTGGCAATATACATCCTGCCCATCAGTGTAGCAAGGCTCCCATTTCTCCATGGCCTGTCCTGCATTTCTGGTTTTGACACGTTTTTCAGCATGGCCCTTTTGACCGATGGGTAGCGAGTCTTCTTTGGAGCGCTGATTTGCCTTTCCAGGTTGCTTGGTTGGCCAAAAAGGGCGTATGCGTTTTTTCCTGAATATATTCAGGAGAAATCGCATACGCCCTTTTTGGCAAAGGGCATCATTGTCAACGTTTTGCCGCTTTTCATGTGCTTTAAAGGCGATTCGAATCTACCTCCTGAAATCTGTTTCCTGCAATTCTGCCTTGATTTCAAATCCTCTTCTTTGCCTTCCCTCAATATATTTGTGGACGAGAGTTATCATTTATAACTCTGCAGGTTTGTGAATTGCAGTGCCCTGAAGCTCCATTTTACAACTCGCTTTTTTGAGCACTGGCCGCAAAAGCACAGGATGGCTTCAGGCCCTGTTCTGGTTCCGGGGGGGCAGGCTGAGCCTGTGGTTAATTCTTCTTCCTGATTGTAAAATAGAGTGACCTGTGCCTGTCCCAACACCAAGAGCTAGTCTCTCATTGGTTCCCCGTCTTCCCGTTCATCCTCAGGACAAATTGCAACCTGTATGGAACAGGAGGTTAAAGGTGCTGATCCTCCAAGTAGGGAGATTGCTAGTAAAGCATCTGGAATGGCGAACCCAGGCACAAGGAGATGAGAAATGAGGTTCGTTTTAGAAACCTTTCCCCATCACACGGTGTACCATCTTCTGGGTTTCTCATGCATGTTTTTGATGTAGGAAGATGCCCTTGAACCTGGAGATTTGGGACCCATGTGACGGGTACCACGCAGTATTACTTTAAAGGGTCTGCGTTTCCTCACCCTACCTCACCAAACCTCTCAGCCCCAAGAGTGTCCACCCTTATGTCTCATCCAGCTGTGCGTCTAGATATGGTCAATCCAGGTTGCATCACAGCCCCTGAACGCATTGTGTAAGAATTTCTCTCTCTTTCACTGTGTTTGTTTCATGGGTTTTTCAAAGTAATTTATTTTTATAATGGGGTTTAGCTGCTTTTCACTGCTGTGTTTATGCCGCTTTACACCCACTTGACACACTAACAGAGAGATATCAATACATAGGTTTTAAGATTATTACTAGTCAGATATATTCTTGTGCGGTGAATAGGGCGTGTTGAGTCCAGTTCTCTGAGCAAGGAGTAGGTCTTGTCTATTACATATTGGGTTTATGGAACGGTATCTGAGCTAATTTGAAACCCTTGTTTTATGCATCACCCCACCTCACCTTTCCCGTTAAGCAGCCATAGTGTGTTTTCTGCATGTGTGACTCTGTTCTGTTTTGTAATTCAGTTCAAGTGTAACGGTTTTTACATTCCCTCTATCAGTGATACCTTATGAGAAGTGTCCTTTTCTGTGTGACTTGTTTCACTTAGAATCGTCATACCTAAATCCACTCATCATGCTGCTACTAGCCTTATGACATTGATTTCATGGCTGAGTGATATTTCATTGTACATAAGGACCACAACTTCTTTATCCATTTTTCTCTTTCCTGGGATATTGAAGGTGGAATGAAGTGGAGGTCCTTTCAACAGAGCAGCCCTAAACTTTGGGGTGCTTGTGTCTTGCTGATTTTTCATTTTCCCAATTTATACCCCCATGAGTGGAAGTGCCCTATGCTCTCTAAGCTGTGTTTTTTAGGTGTTTCAGGACACACTGTACACTTCCCCAGAGTGGCTGTTGGCAATTTACATCCTGCCCATCAGTGTAGCAAGGCTCCCATTTCTCCATGGCCTGTCCTGCATTTCTGGTTTTGACACGTTTTTCAGCATGGCCCTTTTGACCGATGGGTAGCGAGTCTTCTTTGGAGCGCTGATTTGCCTTTCCAGGTTGCTTGGTTGGCCAAAAAGGGCGTATGCGTTTTTTCCTGAATATATTCAGGAGAAAACGCATACGCCCTTTTTGGCCAAGGGCATCATTGTCAACGTTTTGCCGCTTTTCATGTGCTTTAAAGGCGATTCGAATCTACCACCTGAAATCTGTTTCCTGCAACTCTGCCTTGATTTCAAATCCTCTTCTTTGCCTTCCCTCAATATATTTGTGGACGAGAGTTATCATTTATAACTCTGCAGGTTTGTGAATTGCAGTGCCCTGAAGCTCCATTTTACAACTCGCTTTTTTGAGCACTGGCCGCAAAAGCACAGGATGGCTTCAGGCCCTGTTCTGGTTCCGGGGGGCAGGCTGAGCCTGTGGTTAATTCTTCTTCCTGATTGTAAAATAGAGTGACCTGTGCCTGTCCCAACACCAAGAGCTAGTGTCTCATTGGTTCACCGTCTTCCCGTTCATCCTCAGGACAAATTGCAACCTGTATGGAACAGGAGGTTAAAGGTGCTGATCCTCCAAGTAGGGAGATTGCTAGTAAAGCATCTGGAATGGCGAACCCAGGCACAAGGAGATGAGAAATGAGGTGCGTTTTAGAAACCTTTCCCCATCATACGGTGTACCATCTTCTGGGTTTCTCATGCATGTTTTCGATGTAGGAAGATGCCCTTGAACCTGGAGATTTGGGACCCATGGGTCGGGTACCACGCAGTATTACTTTAAAGGGTCTGCGTTTCCTCACCCTACCTCACCAAACCTCTCAGCCCCAAGAGTGTCCACCCTTATGTCTGATCCAGCTGTGCGTCTAGATATGGTCAATCCAGGTTGCATCACAGCCCCTGAACGCATTGTGTAAGAATTTCTCTCTCTTTCACTGTGTTTGTTTCATGGGTTTTTCAAAGTAATTTATTTTTATAATGGGGTTTAGCTGCTTTTCACTGCTGTGTTTATGCCGCTTTACACCCACTTGACACACTAACAGAGAGATATCAATACATAGGTTTTAAGATTATTACTAGTCAGATATATTCTTGTGCGGTGAATAGGGCGTGTTGAGTCCAGTTCTCTGAGCAAGGAGTAGGTCTTGTCTATTACATATTGGGTTTATGGAACGGTATCTGAGCTAATTTGAAACCCTTGTTTTATGCATCACCCCACCTCACCTTTCCCGTTAAGCAGCCATAGTGTGTTTTCTGCATGTGTGACTCTGTTCTGTTTTGTAATTCAGTTCAAGTGTAACGGTTTTTACATTCCCTCTATCAGTGATACCTTATGAGAAGTGTCCTTTTCTGTGTGACTTGTTTCACTTAGAATCGTCATACCTAAATCCACTCATCATGCTGCTACTAGCCTTATGACATTGATTTCATGGCTGAGTGATATTTCATTGTACATAAGGACCACAACTTCTTTATCCATTTTTCTCTTTCCTGGGATATTGAAGGTGGAATGAAGTGGAGGTCCTTTCAACAGAGCAGCCCTAAACTTTGGGGTGCTTGTGTCTTGCTGATTTTTCATTTTCCCAATTTATACCCCCATGAGTGGAAGTGCCCTATGCTCTCTAAGCTGTGTTTTTTAGGTGTTTCAGGACACACTGTACACTTCCCCAGAGTGGCTGTTGGCAATTTACATCCTGCCCATCAGTGTAGCAAGGCTCCCATTTCTCCATGGCCTGTCCTGCATTTCTGGTTTTGACACGTTTTTCAGCATGGCCCTTTTGACCGATGGGTAGCGAGTCTTCTTTGGAGCGCTGATTTGCCTTTCCAGGTTGCTTGGTTGGCCAAAAAGGGCGTATGCGTTTTTTCCTGAATATATTCAGGAGAAAACGCATACGCCCTTTTTGGCCAAGGGCATCATTGTCAACGTTTTGCCGCTTTTCATGTGCTTTAAAGGCGATTCGAATCTACCACCTGAAATCTGTTTCCTGCAACTCTGCCTTGATTTCAAATCCTCTTCTTTGCCTTCCCTCAATATATTTGTGGACGAGAGTTATCATTTATAACTCTGCAGGTTTGTGAATTGCAGTGCCCTGAACCTCCATTTTACAACTCGCTTTTTTGAGCACTGGCCGCAAAAGCACAGGATGGCTTCAGGCCCTGTTCTGGTTCCGGGGCGCAGGCTGAGCCTGTGGTTAATTCTTCTTCCTGATTGTAAAATAGAGTGACCTGTGCCTGTCCCAACACCAAGAGCTAGTCTCTCATTGGTTCCCCGTCTTCCCGTTCATCCTCAGGACAAATTGCAACCTGTATGGAACAGGAGGTTAAAGGTGCTGATCCTCCAAGTAGGGAGATTGCTAGTAAAGCATCTGGAATGGCGAACCCAGGCACAAGGAGATGAGAAATGAGGTGCGTTTTAGAAACCTTTCCCCATCACACGGTGTACCATCTTCTGGGTTTCTCATGCATGTTTTCGATGTAGGAAGATGCCCTTGAACCTGGAGATTTGGGACCCATGGGACGGGTACCACGCAGTATTACTTTAAAGGGTCTGCGTTTCCTCACCCTACCTCACCAAACCTCTCAGCCCCAAGAGTGTCCACCCTTATGTCTCATCCAGCTGTGCGTCTAGATATGGTCAATCCAGGTTGCATCACAGCCCCTGAACGCATTGTGTAAGAATTTCTCTCTCTTTCACTGTGTTTGTTTCATGGGTTTTTCAAAGTAATTTATTTTTATAATGGGGTTTAGCTGCTTTTCACTGCTGTGTTTATGCCGCTTTACACCCACTTGACACACTAACAGAGAGATATCAATACATAGGTTTTAAGCTTATTACTAGTCAGATATATTCTTGTGCGGTGAATAGGGCGGGTTGAGTCCAGTTCTCTGAGCAAGGAGTAGGTCTTGTCTATTACATATTGGGTTTATGGAACGGTATCTGAGCTAATTTGAAACCCTTGTTTTATGCATCACCCCACCTCACCTTTCCCGTTAAGCAGCCATAGTGTGTTTTCTGCATGTGTGACTCTGTTCTGTTTTGTAATTCTGTTCAAGTGTAACGGTTTTTACATTCCCTCTATCAGTGATACCTTATGAGAAGTGTCCTTTTCTGTGTGACTTGTTTCACTTAGAATCGTCATACCTAAATCCACTCATCATGCTGCTACTAGCCTTATGACATTGATTTCATGGCTGAGTGATATTTCATTGTACATAAGGACCACAACTTCTTTATCCATTTTTCTCTTTCCTGGGATATTGAAGGTGGAATGAAGTGGAGGTCCTTTCAACAGAGCAGCCCTAAACTTTGGGGTGCTTGTGTCTTGCTGATTTTTCATTTTCCCAATTTATAACCCCATGAGTGGAAGTGCCGTATGCTCTCTAAGCTGTGTTTTTTAGGTGTTTCAGGACACACCGTACACTTCTCCAGAGTGGCTGTTGGCAATTTACATCCCGCCCATCAGTGTAGCAAGGCTCCCATTTCTCCATGGCCTGTCCTGCATTTCTGGTTTTGACACTTTTTTCAGCATGGCCCTTTTGACCGATGGGTAGCGACTTTTCTTTGTAGCGCTGATTTGCCTTTCCAGCTTGCTTGGTTGGCCAAAAAGGGCGTATGCGTTTTTACCTGAATATATTCAGGAGAAAATGCATACGCCCTTTTTGGCCAAGGGCATCATTGTCAACGTTTTGCCGCTTTTCATGTGCTTTAAAGGCGATTCGAATCTACCTCCTGAAATCTGTTTCCTGCAATTCTGCCTTGATTTCAAATCCTCTTCTTTGCCTTCCCTCAATATATTTGTGGACGAGAGTTATCATTTATAACTCTGCAGGTTTGTGAATTGCAGTGCCCTGAAGCTCCATTTTACAACTCGCTTTTTTGAGAGCTGGCCGCAAAAGTGCATGATGGTTTCACGCCCTCTTCTGCTTCCGGGGGGCAGGCAGAACCTGTGGTTAATTCTTCTTCCTGATGGGAAAATAGAGTGACCTGTGCCTGTGTCCACACCAAGAGCTAGTCTCTCATTGGTTCCCCGTCTTCCCGTTCATCCTCAGGACAAATTGCAACCTGTACGGAACAGGAGGTTAAAGGTGCTGATGCTCCAAGTAGTGGGATTGCTAGTAAAGTGGCTGGAATGGCGAACCCGGGCACAAGGAGATGAGAAATGAGGTTCGTTTTAGAAACCTTTCCCCATCCCACGGTGTACCATCTTCTGGGTTTCTCATGCATGTTTTCGATGTAGGAAGATGCCCTTGAACCTGGAGATTTGGGACCCATGGGTCGGGTACCACGCAGTATTACTTTAAAGGGTCTGCGTTTCCTCACCCTACCTCACCAAACCTCTCAGCCCCAAGAGTGTCCACCCTTATGTCTGATCCAGCTGTGCGTCTAGATATGGTCAATCCAGGTTGCATCACAGCCCCTGAACGCATTGTGTAAGAATTTCTCTCTCTTTCACTGTGTTTGTTTCATGGGTTTTTCAAAGTAATTTATTTTTATAATGGGGTTTAGCTGCTTTTCACTGCTGTGTTTATGCCGCTTTACACCCACTTGACACACTAACAGAGAGATATCAATACATAGGTTTTAAGCTTATTACTAGTCAGATATATTCTTGTGCGGTGAATAGGGCGGGTTGAGTCCAGTTCTCTGAGCAAGGAGTAGGTCTTGTCTATTACATATTGGGTTTATGGAACGGTATCTGAGCTAATTTGAAACCCTTGTTTTATGCATCACCCCACCTCACCTTTCCCGTTAAGCAGCCATAGTGTGTTTTCTGCATGTGTGACTCTGTTCTGTTTTGTAATTCAGTTCAAGTGTAACGGTTTTTACATTCCCTCTATAAGTGATACCTTATGAGAAGTGTCCTTTTCTGTGTGACTTATTTCACTTAGAATCGTCGTACCTAAATCCACTCATCATGCTGCTACTAGCCTTATGACATTGATTTCATGGCTGAGTGATATTTCATTGTACATAAGGACCACAACTTCTTTATCCATTTTTCTCTTTCCTGGGATATTGAAGGTGGAATGAAGTGGAGGTCCTTGTCAACAGAGCAGCCCTAAACTTTGGGGTGCTTGTGTCTTGCTGATTTTTCATTTTCCCAATTTATACCCCCATGAGTGGAAGTGCCCTATGCTCTCTAAGCTGTGTTTTTTAGGTGTTTCAGGACACACCGTACACTTCCCCAGAGTGGCTGTTGGCTATTTACATCCTGCCCATCAGTGTAGCAAGGCTCCCATTTCTCCATGGCCTGTCCTGCATTTCTGGTTTTGACACGTTTTTCAGCATGGCCCTTTTGACCGATGGGTAGCGAGTCTTCTTTGGAGCGCTGATTTGCCTTTCCAGGTTGCTTGGTTGGCCAAAAAGGGCGTATGCGTTTTTTCCTGAATATATTCAGGAAAAAACGCATACGCCCTTTTTGGCCAAGGGCATCATTGTCAACGTTTTGCCGCTTTTCATGTGCTTTAAAGGCGATTCGAATCTACCTCCTGAAATCTGTTTCCTGCAATTCTGCCTTGATTTCAAATCCCCTTCTTTGCCTTCCCTCAAAATATTTGTGGACGAGCGTTATCATTTATAACTCTGAAGGTTTGTGAATTGCAGTGACCTGAAGCTCCATTTTACAACTCGCTTTTTTGAGAGCTGGCCGCAAAAGTGCAGGATGGTTTCACGCCCTCTTCTGCTTCCGGGGGGCAGGCTGAGCCTGTGGTTAATTCTTCTTCCTGATGGGAAAATAGAGTGACCTGTGCCTGTCCCAAAACCAAGACCTAGTCTCTCTTTGGTTCCCCGTCTTCCCGTTCATCCTCAGGACAAATTGCAACCTGTACGGAACAGGAGGTTAAAGGTGCTGATGCTCCAAGTAGGGAGATTGCTAGTAAAGCATCTGGAATGGCGAACCCAGGCACAAGGAGATGAGAAATGAGGTGCGTTTTAGAAACCTTTCCCCATCACACGGTGTACCATCTTCTGGGTTTCTCATGCATGTTTTCGATGTAGGAAGATGCCCTTGAACCTGGAGATTTGGGACCCATGGGACGGGTACCACGCAGTATTACTTTAAAGGGTCTGCGTTTCCTCACCCTACCTCACCAAACCTCTCAGCCCCAAGAGTGTCCACCCTTATGTCTCATCCAGCTGTGCGTCTAGATATGGTCAATCCAGGTTGCATCACAGCCCCTGAACGCATTGTGTAAGAATTTCTCTCTCTTTCACTGTGTTTGTTTCATGGGTTTTTCAAAGTAATTTATTTTTATAATGGGGTTTAGCTGCTTTTCACTGCTGTGTTTATGCCGCTTTACACCCACTTGACACACTAACAGAGAGATATCAATACATAGGTTTTAAGATTATTACTAGTCAGATATATTCTTGTGCGGTGAATAGGGCGTGTTGAGTCCAGTTCTCTGAGCAAGGAGTAGGTCTTGTCTATTACATATTGGGTTTATGGAACGGTATCTGAGCTAATTTGAAACCCTTGTTTTATGCATCACCCCACCTCACCTTTCCCGTTAAGCAGCCATAGTGTGTTTTCTGCATGTGTGACTCTGTTCTGTTTTGTAATTCAGTTCAAGTGTAACGGTTTTTACATTCCCTCTATCAGTGATACCTTATGAGAAGTGTCCTTTTCTGTGTGACTTGTTTCACTTAGAATCGTCATACCTAAATCCACTCATCATGCTGCTACTAGCCTTATGACATTGATTTCATGGCTGAGTGATATTTCATTGTACATAAGGACCACAACTTCTTTATCCATTTTTCTCTTTCCTGGGATATTGAAGGTGGAATGAAGTGGAGGTCCTTTCAACAGAGCAGCCCTAAACTTTGGGGTGCTTGTGTCTTGCTGATTTTTCATTTTCCCAATTTATACCCCCATGAGTGGAAGTGCCCTATGCTCTCTAAGCTGTGTTTTTTAGGTGTTTCAGGACACACTGTACACTTCCCCAGAGTGGCTGTTGGCAATTTACATCCTGCCCATCAGTGTAGCAAGGCTCCCATTTCTCCATGGCCTGTCCTGCATTTCTGGTTTTGACACGTTTTTCAGCATGGCCCTTTTGACCGATGGGTAGCGAGTCTTCTTTGGAGCGCTGATTTGCCTTTCCAGGTTGCTTGGTTGGCCAAAAAGGGCGTATGCGTTTTTTCCTGAATATATTCAGGAGAAAACGCATACGCCCTTTTTGGCCAAGGGCATCATTGTCAACGTTTTGCCGCTTTTCATGTGCTTTAAAGGCGATTCGAATCTACCACCTGAAATCTGTTTCCTGCAACTCTGCCTTGATTTCAAATCCTCTTCTTTCCCTTCCCTCAATATATTTGTGGACGAGAGTTATCATTTATAACTCTGCAGGTTTGTGAATTGCAGTGCCCTGAAGCTCCATTTTACAACTCGCTTTTTTGAGCACTGGCCGCAAAAGCACAGGATGGCTTCAGGCCCTGTTCTGGTTCCGGGGCGCAGGCTGAGCCTGTGGTTAATTCTTCTTCCTGATTGTAAAATAGAGTGACCTGTGCCTGTCCCAACACCAAGAGCTAGTCTCTCATTGGTTCCCCGTCTTCCCGTTCATCCTCAGGACAAATTGCAACCTGTATGGAACAGGAGGTTAAAGGTGCTGATCCTCCAAGTAGGGAGATTGCTAGTAAAGCATCTGGAATGGCGAACCCAGGCACAAGGAGATGAGAAATGAGGTGCGTTTTAGAAACCTTTCCCCATCACACGGTGTACCATCTTCTGGGTTTCTCATGCATGTTTTTGATGTAGGAAGATGCCCTTGAACCTGGAGATTTGGGACCCATGGGACGGGTACCACGCAGTATTACTTTAAAGGGTCTGCGTTTCCTCACCCTACCTCACCAAACCTCTCAGCCCCAAGAGTGTCCACCCTTATGTCTCATCCAGCTGTGCGTCTAGATATGGTCAATCCAGGTTGCATCACAGCCCCTGAACGCATTGTGTAAGAATTTCTCTCTCTTTCACTGTGTTTGTTTCATGGGTTTTTCAAAGTAATTTATTTTTATAATGGGGTTTAGCTGCTTTTCACTGCTGTGTTTATGCCGCTTTACACCCACTTGACACACTAACAGAGAGATATCAATACATAGGTTTTAAGATTATTACTAGTCAGATATATTCTTGTGCGGTGAATAGGGCGTGTTGAGTCCAGTTCTCTGAGCAAGGAGTAGGTCTTGTCTATTACATATTGGGTTTATGGAACGGTATCTGAGCTAATTTGAAACCCTTGTTTTATGCATCACCCCACCTCACCTTTCCCGTTAAGCAGCCATAGTGTGTTTTCTGCATGTGTGACTCTGTTCTGTTTTGTAATTCAGTTCAAGTGTAACGGTTTTTACATTCCCTCTATCAGTGATACCTTATGAGAAGTGTCCTTTTCTGTGTGACTTGTTTCACTTAGAATCGTCATACCTAAATCCACTCATCATGCTGCTACTAGCCTTATGACATTGATTTCATGGCTGAGTGATATTTCATTGTACATAAGGACCACAACTTCTTTATCCATTTTTCTCTTTCCTGGGATATTGAAGGTGGAATGAAGTGGAGGTCCTTTCAACAGAGCAGCCCTAAACTTTGGGGTGCTTGTGTCTTGCTGATTTTTCATTTTCCCAATTTATAACCCCATGAGTGGAAGTGCCGTATGCTCTCTAAGCTGTGTTTTTTAGGTGTTTCAGGACACACCGTACACTTCTCCAGAGTGGCTGTTGGCAATTTACATCCCGCCCATCAGTGTAGCAAGGCTCCCATTTCTCCATGGCCTGTCCTGCATTTCTGGTTTTGACACTTTTTTCAGCATGGCCCTTTTGACCGATGGGTAGCGACTTTTCTTTGTAGCGCTGATTTGCCTTTCCAGCTTGCTTGGTTGGCCAAAAAGGGCGTATGCGTTTTTACCTGAATATATTCAGGAGAAAATGCATACGCCCTTTTTGGCCAAGGGCATCATTGTCAACGTTTTGCCGCTTTTCATGTGCTTTAAAGGCGATTCGAATCTACCTCCTGAAATCTGTTTCCTGCAATTCTGCCTTGATTTCAAATCCTCTTCTTTGCCTTCCCTCAATATATTTGTGGACGAGAGTTATCATTTATAACTCTGCAGGTTTGTGAATTGCAGTGCCCTGAAGCTCCATTTTACAACTCGCTTTTTTGAGAGCTGGCCGCAAAAGTGCATGATGGTTTCACGCCCTCTTCTGCTTCCGGGGGGCAGGCAGAACCTGTGGTTAATTCTTCTTCCTGATGGGAAAATAGAGTGACCTGTGCCTGTGTCCACACCAAGAGCTAGTCTCTCATTGGTTCCCCGTCTTCCCGTTCATCCTCAGGACAAATTGCAACCTGTACGGAACAGGAGGTTAAAGGTGCTGATGCTCCAAGTAGTGGGATTGCTAGTAAAGTGGCTGGAATGGCGAACCCGGGCACAAGGAGATGAGAAATGAGGTTCGTTTTAGAAACCTTTCCCCATCCCACGGTGTACCATCTTCTGGGTTTCTCATGCATGTTTTCGATGTAGGAAGATGCCCTTGAACCTGGAGATTTGGGACCCATGGGTCGGGTACCACGCAGTATTACTTTAAAGGGTCTGCGTTTCCTCACCCTACCTCACCAAACCTCTCAGCCCCAAGAGTGTCCACCCTTATGTCTGATCCAGCTGTGCGTCTAGATATGGTCAATCCAGGTTGCATCACAGCCCCTGAACGCATTGTGTAAGAATTTCTCTCTCTTTCACTGTGTTTGTTTCATGGGTTTTTCAAAGTAATTTATTTTTATAATGGGGTTTAGCTGCTTTTCACTGCTGTGTTTATGCCGCTTTACACCCACTTGACACACTAACAGAGAGATATCAATACATAGGTTTTAAGCTTATTACTAGTCAGATATATTCTTGTGCGGTGAATAGGGCGGGTTGAGTCCAGTTCTCTGAGCAAGGAGTAGGTCTTGTCTATTACATATTGGGTTTATGGAACGGTATCTGAGCTAATTTGAAACCCTTGTTTTATGCATCACCCCACCTCACCTTTCCCGTTAAGCAGCCATAGTGTGTTTTCTGCATGTGTGACTCTGTTCTGTTTTGTAATTCAGTTCAAGTGTAACGGTTTTTACATTCCCTCTATAAGTGATACCTTATGAGAAGTGTCCTTTTCTGTGTGACTTATTTCACTTAGAATCGTCGTACCTAAATCCACTCATCATGCTGCTACTAGCCTTATGACATTGATTTCATGGCTGAGTGATATTTCATTGTACATAAGGACCACAACTTCTTTATCCATTTTTCTCTTTCCTGGGATATTGAAGGTGGAATGAAGTGGAGGTCCTTGTCAACAGAGCAGCCCTAAACTTTGGGGTGCTTGTGTCTTGCTGATTTTTCATTTTCCCAATTTATACCCCCATGAGTGGAAGTGCCCTATGCTCTCTAAGCTGTGTTTTTTAGGTGTTTCAGGACACACCGTACACTTCCCCAGAGTGGCTGTTGGCTATTTACATCCTGCCCATCAGTGTAGCAAGGCTCCCATTTCTCCATGGCCTGTCCTGCATTTCTGGTTTTGACACGTTTTTCAGCATGGCCCTTTTGACCGATGGGTAGCGAGTCTTCTTTGGAGCGCTGATTTGCCTTTCCAGGTTGCTTGGTTGGCCAAAAAGGGCGTATGCGTTTTTTCCTGAATATATTCAGGAAAAAACGCATACGCCCTTTTTGGCCAAGGGCATCATTGTCAACGTTTTGCCGCTTTTCATGTGCTTTAAAGGCGATTCGAATCTACCTCCTGAAATCTGTTTCCTGCAATTCTGCCTTGATTTCAAATCCCCTTCTTTGCCTTCCCTCAAAATATTTGTGGACGAGCGTTATCATTTATAACTCTGAAGGTTTGTGAATTGCAGTGACCTGAAGCTCCATTTTACAACTCGCTTTTTTGAGAGCTGGCCGCAAAAGTGCAGGATGGTTTCACGCCCTCTTCTGCTTCCGGGGGGCAGGCTGAGCCTGTGGTTAATTCTTCTTCCTGATGGGAAAATAGAGTGACCTGTGCCTGTCCCAAAACCAAGACCTAGTCTCTCTTTGGTTCCCCGTCTTCCCGTTCATCCTCAGGACAAATTGCAACCTGTACGGAACAGGAGGTTAAAGGTGCTGATGCTCCAAGTAGGGAGATTGCTAGTAAAGCATCTGGAATGGCGAACCCAGGCACAAGGAGATGAGAAATGAGGTGCGTTTTAGAAACCTTTCCCCATCACACGGTGTACCATCTTCTGGGTTTCTCATGCATGTTTTCGATGTAGGAAGATGCCCTTGAACCTGGAGATTTGGGACCCATGGGACGGGTACCACGCAGTATTACTTTAAAGGGTCTGCGTTTCCTCACCCTACCTCACCAAACCTCTCAGCCCCAAGAGTGTCCACCCTTATGTCTCATCCAGCTGTGCGTCTAGATATGGTCAATCCAGGTTGCATCACAGCCCCTGAACGCATTGTGTAAGAATTTCTCTCTCTTTCACTGTCTTTGTTTCATGGGTTTTTCAAAGTAATTTATTTTAATAATGGGGTTTAGCTGCTTTTCACTGCTGTGTTTATGCCGCTTTACACCCACTTGACACACTAACAGAGAGATATCAATACATAGGTTTTAAGATTATTACTAGTCAGATATATTCTTGTGCGGTGAATAGGGCGTGTTGAGTCCAGTTCTCTGAGCAAGGAGTAGGTCTTGTCTATTACATATTGGGTTTATGGAACGGTATCTGAGCTAATTTGATACCCTTGTTTTATGTATCACCCCACCTCACCTTTCCCGTTAAGCAGCCATAGTGTGTTTTCTGCATGTGTGACTCTGTTCTGTTTTGTAATTCAGTTCAAGTGTAACGGTTTTTACATTCCCTCTATCAGTGATACCTTATGAGAAGTGTCCTTTTCTGTGTGACTTATTTCACTTAGAATCGTCGTACCTAAATCCACTCATCATGCTGCTACTAGCCTTATGATATTGATTTCATGGCTGAGTGATATTTCATTGTACATAAGGACCACAACTTCTTTATCCATTTTTCTCTTTCCTGGGATATTGAAGGTGGAATGAAGTGGAGGTCCTTGTCAACAGAGCAGCCCTAAACTTTGGGGTGCTTGTGTCTTGCTGATTTTTCATTTTCCCAATTTATACCCCCATGAGTGGAAGTGCCCTATGCTCTCTAAGCTGTGTTTTTTAGGAATTTCAGGACACACCGTACACTTCTCCAGAGTGGCTGTTGGCAATATACATCCTGCCCATCAGTGTAGCAAGGCTCCCATTTCTCCATGGCCTGTCCTGCATTTCTGGTTTTGACACGTTTTTCAGCATGGCCCTTTTGACCGATGGGTAGCGAGTCTTCTTTGGAGCGCTGATTTGCCTTTCCAGGTTGCTTGGTTGGCCAAAAAGGGCGTATGCGTTTTTTCCTGAATATATTCAGGAGAAAACGCATACGCCCTTTTTGGCAAAGGGCATCATTGTCAACGTTTTGCCGCTTTTCATGTGCTTTAAAGGCGATTCGAATCTACCTCCTGAAATGTGTTTCCTGCAATTCTGCCTTGATTTCAAATCCTCTTCTTTGCCTTCCCTCAATATATTTGTGGACGAGAGTTATCATTTATAACTCTGCAGGTTTGTGAATTGCAGTGCCCTGAAGCTCCATTTTACAGCTCGCTTTTTTGAGCACTGGCCGCAAAAGCACAGGATGGCTTCAGGCCCTGTTCTGGTTCCGGGGGGGCAGGCTGAGCCTGTGGTTAATTCTTCTTCCTGATTGTAAAATAGAGTGACCTGTGCCTGTCCCAACACCAAGAGCTAGTCTCTCATTGGTTCCCCGTCTTCCCGTTCATCCTCAGGACAAATTGCAACCTGTATGGAACAGGAGGTTAAAGGTGCTGATCCTCCAAGTAGGGAGATTGCTAGTAAAGCATCTGGAATGGCGAACCCAGGCACAAGGAGATGAGAAATGAGGTTCGTTTTAGAAACCTTTCCCCATCACACGGTGTACCATCTTCTGGGTTTCTCATGCATGTTTTTGATGTAGGAAGATGCCCTTGAACCTGGAGATTTGGGACCCATGGGACGGGTACCACGCAGTATTACTTTAAAGGGTCTGCGTTTCCTCACCCTACCTCACCAAACCTCTCAGCCCCAAGAGTGTCCACCCTTATGTCTCATCCAGCTGTGCATCTAGATATGGTCAATCCAGGTTGCATCACTGCCCCTGAACGCATTGTGTAAGAATTTCTCTCTCTTTCACTGTCTTTGTTTCATGGGTTTTTCAAAGTAATTTATTTTAATAATGGGGTTTAGCTGCTTTTCACTGCTGTGTTTATGCCGCTTTACACCCACTTGACACACTAACAGAGAGATATCAATACATAGGTTTTAAGATTATTACTAGTCAGATATATTCTTGTGCGGTGAATAGGGCGGGTTGAGTCCAGTTCTCTGAGCAAGGAGTAGGTCTTGTCTATTACATATTGGGTTTATGGAACGGTATCTGAGCTAATTTGAAACCCTTGTTTTATGCATCACCCCACCTCACCTTTCCCGTTAAGCAGCCATAGTGTGTTTTCTGCATGTGTGACTCTGTTCTGTTTTGTAATTCAGTTCAAGTGTAACGGTTTTTACATTCCCTCTATCAGTGATACCTTATGAGAAGTGTCCTTTTCTGTGTGACTTGTTTCACTTAGAATCGTCATACCTAAATCCACTCATCATGCTGCTACTAGCCTTATGACATTGATTTCATGGCTGAGTGATATTTCATTGTACATAAGGACCACAACTTCTTTATCCATTTTTCTCTTTCCTGGGATATTGAAGGTGGAATGAAGTGGAGGTCCTTTCAACAGAGCAGCCCTAAACTTTGGGGTGCTTGTGTCTTGCTGATTTTTCATTTTCCCAATTTATACCCCCATGAGTGGAAGTGCCCTATGCTCTCTAAGCTGTGTTTTTTAGGAGTTTCAGGACACACTGTACACTTCCCCAGAGTGGCTGTTGGCAATTTACATCCTGCCCATCAGTGTAGCAAGGCTCCCATTTCTCCATGGCCTGTCCTGCATTTCTGGTTTTGACACGTTTTTCAACATGGCCCTTTTGACCGATGGGTAGCGAGTCTTCTTTGGAGCGCTGATTTGCCTTTCCAGGTTGCTTGGTTGGCCAAAAAGGGCGTATGCGTTTTTTCCTGAATATATTCAGGAGAAAACGCATACGCCCTTTTTGGCCAAGGGCATCATTGTCAACGTTTTGCCGCTTTTCATGTGCTTTAAAGGCGATTCGAATCTACCACCTGAAATCTGTTTCCTGCAATTCTGCCTTGATTTCAAATCCTCTTCTTTGCCTTCCCTCAATATATTTGTGGACGAGAGTTATCATTTATAACTCTGCAGGTTTGTGAATTGCAGTGCCCTGAAGCTCCATTTTACAACTCGCTTTTTTGAGCACTGGCCGCAAAAGCACAGGATGGCTTCAGGCCCTGTTCTGGTTCCGGGGCGCAGGCTGAGCCTGTGGTTAATTCTTCTTCCTGATGGGAAAATAGAGTGACCTGTGCCTGTCCCAAAACCAAGAGCTAGTCTCTCATTGGTTCCCCGTCTTCCCGTTCATCCTCAGGACAAATTGCAACCTGTATGGAACAGGAGGTTAAAGGTGCTGATCCTCCAAGTAGGGAGATTGCTAGTAAAGCATCTGGAATGGCGAACCCAGGCACAAGGAGATGAGAAATGAGGTGCGTTTTAGAAACCTTTCCCCATCACACGGTGTACCATCTTCTGGGTTTCTCATGCATGTTTTTGATGTAGGAAGATGCCCTTGAACCTGGAGATTTGGGACCCATGGGACGGGTACCACGCAGTATTACTTTAAAGGGTCTGCGTTTCCTCACCCTACCTCACCAAACCTCTCAGCCCCAAGAGTGTCCACCCTTATGTCTGATCCAGCTGTGCGTCTAGATATGGTCAATCCAGGTTGCATCACAGCCCCTGAACGCATTGTGTAAGAAATTCTCTCTCTTTCACTGTGTTTGTTTCATGGGTTTTTCAAAGTAATTTATTTTTATAATGGGGTTTAGCTGCTTTTCACTGCTGTGTTTATGCCGCTTTACACCCACTTGACACACTAACAGAGAGATATCAATACATAGGTTTTAAGATTATTACTAGTCAGATATTTTCTTGTGCGGTGAATAGGGCGTGTTGAGTCCAGTTCTCTGAGCAAAGAGTAGATCTTGTCTATTACATATTGGGTTTATGGAACGGTATCTGAGCTAATTTGAAACCCTTGTTTTATGCATCACCCCACCTCACCTTTCCTGTTAAGCAGCCATAGTGTGTTTTCTGCATGTGTGACTCTGTTCTGTTTTGTAATTCAGTTCAAGTGTAACGGTTTTTACATTCCCTCTATAAGTGATACCTTATGAGAAGTGTCCTTTTCTGTGTGACTTGTTTCACTTAGAATCGTCGTACCTAAATCCACTCATCATGCTGCTACTAGCCTTATGACATTGATTTCATGGCTGAGTGATATTTCATTGTACATAAGGACCACAACTTCTTTATCCATTTTTCTCTTTCCTGGGATATTGAAGGTGGAATGAAGTGGAGGTCCTTGTCAACAGAGCAGCCCTAAACTTTGGGGTGCTTGTGTCTTGCTGATTTTTCATTTTCCCAATTTATACCCCCATGAGTGGAAGTGCCCTATGCTCTCTAAGCTGTGTTTTTTAGGTGTTTCAGGACACACCGTACACTTCCCCAGAGTGGCTGTTGGCAATTTACATCCTGCCCATCAGTGTAGCAAGGCTCCCATTTCTCCATGGCCTGTCCTGCATTTCTGGTTTTGACACGTTTTTCAGCATGGCCCTTTTGACCGATGGGTAGCGAGTCTTCTTTGGAGCGCTGATTTGCCTTTCCAGGTTGCTTGGTTGGCCAAAAAGGGCGTATGCGTTTTTTCCTGAATATATTCAGGAGAAAACGCATACGCCCTTTTTGGCCAAGGACATCATTGTCAACGTTTTGCCGCTTTTCATGTGCTTTAAAGGCGATTCGAATCTACCTCCTGAAATCTGTTTCCTGCAATTCTGCCTTGATTTCAAATCCCCTTTTTTGCCTTCCCTCAAAATATTTGTGGACGAGAGTTATCATTTATAACTCTGAAGGTTTGTGAATTGCAGTGACCTGAAGCTCCATTTTACAACTCGCTTTTTTGAGAGCTGGCCGCAAAAGTGCATGATGGTTTCACGCCCTCTTCTGCTTCCGGGGGGCAGGCTGAGCCTGTGGTTAATTCTTCTTCCTGATTGTAAAATAGAGTGACCTGTGCCTGTCCCAAAACCAAGAGCTAGTCTCTCATTGGTTCCCCGTCTTCCCGTTCATCCTCAGGACAAATTGCAACCTGTACGGAACAGGAGGTTAAAGGTGCTGATGCTCCAAGTAGGGAGATTGCTCGTAAAGCATCTGGAATGGCGAACCCAGGCACAAGGAGATGAGAAATGAGGTGCGTTTTAGAAACCTTTCCCCATCACACGGTGTACCATCTTCTGGGTTTCTCATGCATGTTTTCGATGTAGGAAGATGCCCTTGAACCTGGAGATTTGGGACCCATGGGACGGGTACCACGCAGTATTACTTTAAAGGGTCTGCGTTTCCTCACCCTACCTCACCAAACCTCTCAGCCCCAAGAGTGTCCACCCTTATGTCTCATCCAGCTGTGCGTCTAGATATGGTCAATCCAGGTTGCATCACAGCCCCTGAAGGCATTGTGTAAGAATTTCTCACTCTTTCACTGTGTTTGTTTCATGGGTTTTTCAAAGTAATTTATTTTAATAATGGGGTTTAGCTGCTTTTCACTGCTGTGTTTATGCCGCTTTACACCCACTTGACACACTAACAGAGAGATATCAATACATAGGTTTTAAGATTATTACTAGTCAGATATATTCTTGTGCGGTGAATAGGGCGTGTTGAGTCCAGTTCTCTGAGCAAGAAGTAGGTCTTGTCTATTACATATTGGGTTTATGGAACGGTATCTGAGCTAATTTGATACCCTTGTTTTATGTATCACCCCACCTCACCTTTCCCGTTAAGCAGCCATAGTGTGTTTTCTGCATGTGTGACTCTGTTCTGTTTTGTAATTCAGTTCAAGTGTAACGGTTTTTACATTCCCTCTATCAGTGATACCTTATGAGAAGTGTCCTTTTCTGTGTGACTTATTTCACTTAGAATCGTCGTACCTAAATCCACTCATCATGCTGCTACTAGCCTTATGACATTGATTTCATGGCTGAGTGATATTCCATTGTACATAAGGACCACAACTTCTTTATCCATTTTTCTCTTCCTTGGGATATTTAAGTAGGAATGAAGGGGAGGTCCTTGTCAACAGAGCAGCCCTCAACTTTGGGGTGCTTGTGTCTTGCTGATTTTTAATTTTCCCAATTTATACCCCCATGAGTGGAAGTGCCCTATGCTCTCTAAGCTGTGTTTTTTAGATGTTTCAGGACTCACCGTAGACTTCTCCAGAGTGTCTGTTGGCAATTTACATCCCGCCCATCAGTGTAGCAAGGCTCCCATTTCTCCATGGCCTGTCCTGCATTTCTGGTTTTGACACTTTTTTCAGCATGGCCCTTTTGACCGATGGGTAGCGAGTCTTCTTTGTAGCACTGATTTGCCTTTCCAGGTTGCTTGGTTGGCCAAAAAGGGCGTATGCCTTTTTTCCTGAATATATTCAGGAAAAAACGCATACGCCCTTTTTGGCCAAGGGCATCATTGTCAACGTTTTGCCGCTTTTCATGTGCTTTAAAGGCGATTCGAATCTACCTCCTGAAATCTGTTTCCTGCAATTCTGCCTTGATTTCAAATCCTCTTCTTTGCCTTCCCTCAATATATATGTGGACGAGAGTTATCATTTATAACTCTGCAGGTTTGTGAATTGCAGTGCCCTGAAGCTCCATTTTACAACTCGCTTTTTTGAGCACTGGCCGCAAAAGCGCAGGATGGCTTCAGGCCCTGTTCTGGTTCCGGGGGGCAGGCTGAGCCTGTGGTTAATTCTTCTTCCTGATTGTAAAATAGAGTGACCTGTGCCTGTCCCAAAACCAAGAGCTAGTCTCTCATTGGTTCCCCGTCTTCCCGTTCATCCTCAGGACAAATTGCAACCTGTACGGAACAGGAGGTTAAAGGTGCTGATGCTCCAAGTAGGGAGATTGCTCGTAAAGCATCTGGAATGGCGAACCCAGGCACAAGGAGATGAGAAATGAGGTGCATTTTAGAAACCTTTCCCCATCACACGGTGTACCATCTTCTGGGTTTCTCATGCATGTTTTCGATGTAGGAAGATGCCCTTGAACGTGGAGATTTGGGACCCATGGGACGGGTACCACGCAGTATTACTTTAAAGGGTCTGCGTTTCCTCACCCTACCTCACCAAACCTCTCAGCCCCAAGAGTGTCCACCCTTATGTCTCATCCAGCTGTGCGTCTAGATATGGTCAATCCAGGTTGCATCACAGCCCCTGATCGCATTGTGTAAGAATTTCTCTCTCTTTCACTGTCTTTGTTTCATGGGTTTTTCAAAGTAATTTATTTTTATAATGGGGTTTAGCTGCTTTTCACTGCTGTGTTTATGCCGCTTTACACCCACTTGACACACTAACAAAGAGATATCAATACATAGGTTTTAAGATTATTACTAGTCAGATATATTCTTGTGTGGTGAATAGGGCGTGTTGAGTCCAGTTCTCTGAGCAAGGAGTAGGTATTGTCTATTACATATTGGGTTTATGGAACGGTATCTGAGCTAATTTGAAACCTTTGTTTTATGCATCACCCCACCTCACCTTTCCCGTTAAGCAGCCATAGTGTGTTTTCTGCATGTGTGACTCTGTTCTGTTTTGTAATTCAGTTCAAGTGTAACGGTTTTTACATTCCCTCTATAAGTGATACCTTATGAGAAGTTTCCTTTTCTGTGTGACTTATTTCACTTAGAATCGTCATACCTAAATCCACTCATCATGCTGCTACTAGCCTTATGACATTGATTTCATGGCTGAGTGATATTTCATTGTACATAAGGACCACAACTTCTTTATCCATTTTTCTCTTTCCTGGGATATTTAAGGTGGAATGAAGTGGAGGTCCTTGTCAACAGAGCAGCCCTCAACTTTGGGGTGCTTGTGTCTTGCTGATTTTTCATTTTCCCTATTTATACCCCCATGAGTGGAAGTGCCCTATGCTCTCTAAGCTGTGTTTTTCAGATGTTTCAGGACACACCGTACACTTCTCCAGAGTGGCTGTTGGCAATTTACATCCCGCCCATCAGTGTAGCAAGGCTCCCATTTCTCCATGGCCTGTCCTGCATTTCTGGTTTTGACACTTTTTTCAGCATGGCCCTTTTGACCGATGGGTAGCGACTCTTCTTTGTAGCGCTGATTTGCCTTTCCAGGTTGCTTGGTTGGCCAAAAAGGGCGTATGCGTTTTTTCCTGAATATATTCAGGAGAAAACGCATACGCCCTTTTTGGCCAAGGGCATCATTGTCAACCTTTTACCGCTTTTCATGTGCTTTAAAGGCGATTCGAATCTACCTCCTGAAATCTGTTTCCTGCAATTCTGCCTTGATTTCAAATCCTCTTCTTTGCCTTCCCTCAATATATTTGTGGACGAGAGTTATCATTTATAACTCTGCAGGTTTGTGAATTGCAGTGCCCTGAATCTCCATTTTACAACTCGCGTTTTTGAGAGCTGGCCGCAAAAGTGCCAAATGGCTTCAGGCCGTGTTCTTCTTCCGGAGGGCAGGCTGAGCCTGTGGTTAATTCTTCTTCCTGATGGGAAAATAGAGTGACCTGTGCCTGCCCCAAAACCAAGAGCTAGTCTCTCATTGGTTCCCCGTCTTCCCGTTCATCCTCAGGACAAATTGCAACCTGTACGGAACAGGAGGTTAAAGGTGCTGATGCTCCAAGTAGGGAGATTGCTAGTAAAGCATCTGGAATGGCGAACCCAGGCACAAGGAGATGAGAAATGAGGTTCGTTTTAGAAACCTTTCCCCATCCCGCGGTGTACCATCTTCTGGGTTTCTCATGCATGTTTTCGATGTAGGAAGATGCCCTTGAACCTGGAGATTTGGGACCCATGGGTCGGGTACCACGCAGTATTACTTTAAAGGGTCTGCGTTTCCTCACCCTACCTCACCAAACCTCTCAGCCCCAAGAGTGTCCACCCTTATGTCTGATCCAGCTGTGCGTCTAGATATGGTCAATCCAGGTTGCATCACAGCCCCTGAACGCATTGTGTAAGAATTTCTCTCTCTTTCACTGTCTTTCTTTCATGGGTTTTTCAAAGTAATTTATTTTTATAATGGGGTTTAGCTGCTTTTCACTGCTGTGTTTATGCCGCTTTACACCCACTTGACCCACTAACAGAGAGATATCAATACATAGGTTTTAAGCTTATTACTAGTCAGATATATTCTTGTGCGGTGAATAGGGCGTGTTGAGTCCAGTTCTCTGAGCAAGGAGTAGGTCTTGTCTATCACATATTGGTTTTATGGAACGGTATCTGAGCTAATTTGAAACCCTTGTTTTATGCATCACCCCACCTCACCTTTCCCGTTAAGCAGCCATAGTGTGTTTTCTGCATGTGTGACTCTGTTCTGTTTTGTAATTCAGTTCAAGTGTAACGGTTTTTACATTCCCTCTATAAGTGATACCTTATGAGAAGTGTCCTTTTCTGTGTGACTTATTTCACTTAGAATCGTCGTACCTAAATCCACTCATCATTCTGCTACTAGCCTTATGACATTGATTTCATGGCTGAGTGATATTTCATTGTACATAAGGACCACAACTTCTTTATCCATTTTTCTCTTTCCTGGGATATTGAAGGTGGAATGAAGTGGAGGTCCTTGTCAACAGAGCAGACCTAAACTTTGGGGTGCTTGTGTCTTGCTGATTTTTCATTTTCCCAATTTATACCCCCATGAGTGGAAGTGCCCTATGCTCTCTAAGCTGTGTTTTTTAGGTGTTTCAGGACACAGCGTACACTTCCCCAGAGTGGCTGTTGGCAATTTACATCCTGCCCATCAGTGTAGCAAGGCTCCCATTTCTCCATGGCCTGTCCTGCATTTCTGGTTTTGACACGTTTTTCAGCATGGCCCTTTTGACCGATGGGTAGCGAGTCTTCTTTGGAGCGCTGATTTGCCTTTCCAGGTTGCTTGGTTGGCCAAAAAGGGCGTATGCGTTTTTTCCTGAATATATTCAGGAGAAAACGCATACGCCCTTTTTGGCCAAGGGCATCATTGTCAACGTTTTGCCGCTTTTCATGTGCTTTAAAGGCGATTCGAATCTACCTCCTGAAATCTGTTTCCTGCAATTCTGCCTTGATTTCAAATCCCCTTCTTTGCCTTCCCTCAAAATATTTGTGGACGAGAGTTATCATTTATAACTCTGAAGGTTTGTGAATTGCAGTGACCTGAAGCTCCATTTTACAACTCGCTTTTTTGAGCACTGGCCTCAAAAGCGCAGGATGGTTTCACGCCCTCTTCTGCTTCCGGGGGGCAGGCTGAGCCTGTGGTTAATTCTTCTTCCTGATGGGAAAATAGAGTGACCTGTGCCTGTCCCAAAACCAAGAGCTAGTCTCTCATTGGTTCCCCGTCTTCCCGTTCATCCTCAGGACAAATTGCAACCTGTACGGAACAGGAGGTTAAAGGTGCTGATGCTCCAAGTAGGGAGATTGCTAGTAAAGCATCTGTAATGGCGAACCCAGGCACAAGGAGATGAGAAATGAGGTGCGTTTTAGAAACCTTTCCCCATCCCACGGTGTACCATCTTCTGGGTTTCTCATGCATGTTTTCGATGTAGGAAGATGCCCTTGAACCTGGAGATTTGGGACCCATGGGACGGGTACCACGCAGTATTACTTTAAAGGGTCTGCGTTTCCTCACCCTACCTCACCAAACCTCTCAGCCCCAAGAGTGTCCACCCTTATGTCTCATCCAGCTGTGCGTCTAGATATGGTCAATCCAGGTTGCATCACAGCCCCTGAACGCATTGTGTAAGAATTTCTCTCTCTTTCACTGTGTTTGTTTCATGGGTTTTTCAAAGTAATTTATTTTAATAATGGGGTTTAGCTGCTTTTCACTGCTGTGTTTATGCCGCTTTACACCCACTTGACACACTAACAGAGAGATATCAATACATAGGTTTTAAGATTATTACTAGTCAGATATATTCTTGTGCGGTGAATAGGGCGTGTTGAGTCCAGTTCTCTGAGCAAGGAGTAGGTCTTGTCTATTACATATTGGGTTTATGGAACGGTATCTGAGCTAATTTGATACCCTTGTTTTATGTATCACCCCACCTCACCTTTCCCGTTAAGCAGCCATAGTGTGTTTTCTGCATGTGTGACTCTGTTCTGTTTTGTAATTCAGTTCAAGTGTAACGGTTTTTACATTCCCTCTATCAGTGATACCTTATGAGAAGTGTCCTTTTCTGTGTGACTTATTTCACTTAGAATCGTCGTACCTAAATCCACTCATCATGCTGCTACTAGCCTTATGACATTGATTTCATGGCTGAGTGATATTTCATTGTACATAAGGACCACAACTTCTTTATCCATTTTTCTCTTTCCTGGGATATTTAAGGTGGAATGAAGTGGAGGTCCTTGTCAACAGAGCAGCCCTCAACTTTGGGGTGCTTGTGTCTTGCTGATTTTTAATTTTCCCAATTTATACCCCCATGAGTGGAAGTGCCCTATGCTCTCTAAGCTGTGTTTTTTAGATGTTTCAGGACTCACCGTACACTTCTCCAGAGTGGCTGTTGGCAATTTACATCCCGCCCATCAGTGTAGCAAGGCTCCCATTTCTCCATGGCCTGTCCTGCATTTCTGGTTTTGACACTTTTTTCAGCATGGCCCTTTTGACCGATGGGTAGCGACTCTTCTTTGTAGCGCTGATTTGCCTTTCCAGGTTGCTTGGTTGGCCAAAAAGGGCGTATGCGTTTTCTCCTGAATATATTCAGGAGAAAACGCATACGCCCTTTTTGGCCAAGGGCATCATTGTCAACGTTTTGCCGCTTTTCATGTGCTTTAAAGGCGATTCGAATCTACCTCCTGAAATCTGTTTCCTGCAATTCTGCCTTGATTTCAAATCCTCTTCTTTGCCTTCCCTCAATATATTTGTGGACGAGAGTTATCATTTATAACTCTGCAGGTTTGTGAATTGCAGTGCCCTGAATCTCCATTTTACAACTCGCGTTTTTGAGAGCTGGCCGCAAAAGCGCCGAATGGCTTCAGGCCCTGTTCTTGTTCCGGAGGGCAGGCTGAGCCTGTGGTTAATTCTTCTTCCTGATGGGAAAATAGAGTGACCTGTGCCTGTCCCAAAACCAAGAGCTAGTCTCTCATTGGTTCCCCGTCTTCCCGTTCATCCTCAGGACAAATTGCAACCTGTACGGAACAGGAGGTTAAAGGTGCTGATGCTCCAAGTAGGGAGATTGCTAGTAAAGCAGCTGGAATGGCGAACCCAGGCACAAGGAGATGAGAAATGAGGTTCATTTTAGAAACCTTTCCCCATCACACGGTGTACCATCTTCTGGGTTTCTCATGCATGTTTTCGAAGTAGGAAGATGCCCTTGAACCTGGAGATTTGGGACCCATGGGACGGGTACCACGCAGTATTACTTTAAAGGGTCTGCGTTTCCTCACCCTACCTCACCAAACCTCTCAGCCCCAAGAGTGTCCACCCTTATGTCTCATCCAGCTGTGCGTCTAGATATGGTCAATCCAGGTTGCATCACAGCCCCTGAACGCATTGTGTAAGAATTTCTCTCTGTTTCACTGTGTTTGTTTCATGGGTTTTTCAAAGTAATTTATTTTTATAATGGGGTTTAGCTGCTTTTCACTGCTGTGTTTATGCCGCTTTACACCCACTTGACACACTAACAGAGAGATATCAATACATAGGTTTTAAGCTTATTACTAGTCAGATATATTCTTGTGCGGTGAATAGGGCGTGTTGAGTCCAGTTCTCTGAGCAAGGAGTAGGTATTTTCTATTACATATTGGGTTTATGGAACGGTATCTGAGCTAATTTGAAACCCTTGTTTTATGCATCACCCCACCTCACCTTTCCCGTTAAGCAGCCATAGTGTGTTTTCTGCATGTGTGACTCTGTTCTGTTTTGTAATTCAGTTCAAGTGTAACGGTTTTTACATTCCCTCTATAAGTGATACCTTATGAGAATTGTCCTTTTTTGTGTGACTTATTTCACTTAGAATCGTCGTACCTAAATCCACTCATCATGCTGCTACTAGCCTTATGACATTGATTTCACGGCTGAGTGATATTTCATTGTACATAAGGACCACAACTTCTTTATCCATTTTTCTCTTTCCTGGGATATTGAAGGTGGAATGAAGTGGAGGTCCTTGTCAACAGAGCAGCCCTAAACTTTGGGGTGCTTGTGTCTTGCTGATTTTTCATTTTCCCAATTTATACCCCCATGAGTGGAAGTGCCCTATGCTCTCTAAGCTGTGTTTTTTAGGTGTTTCAGGACACACCGTACACTTCCCCAGAGTGGCTGTTGGCAATTTACATCCTGCCCATCAGTGTAGCAAGGCTCCCATTTCTCCATGGCCTGTCCTGCATTTCTGGTTTTGACACTTTTTTCAGCATGGCCCTTTTGACCGATGGGTAGCGAGTCTTCTTTGTAGCGCTGATTTGCCTTTCCAGGTTGCTTGGTTGGCCAAAAAGGGCGTATGCGTTTTTTCTTGAATATATTCAGGAGAAAACGCATACGCCCTTTTTGGCCAAGGGCATCATTGTCAACGTTTTGCCGCTTTTCATGTGCTTTAAAGGCGATTCGAATCTACCTCCTGAAATCTGTTTCCTGCAATTCTGCCTTGATTTCAAATCCCCTTCTTTGCCTTCCCTCAAAATATTTGTGGACGAGAGTTATCATTTATAACTCTGAAGGTTTGTGAATTGCAGTGACCTGAAGCTGCATTTTACAACTCGCTTTTTTGAGAGCTGGCCGCAAAAGTGCATGATGGTTTCACGCCCTCTTCTGCTTCCGGGGGGCAGGCTGAGCCTGTGGTTAATTCTTCTTCCTGATGGGAAAATAGAGTGACCTGTGCCTGTCCCAAAACCAAGAGCTAGTCTCTCATTGGTTCCCCGTCTTCCCGTTCATCCTCAGGACAAATTGCAACCTGTACGGAACAGGAGGTTAAAGGTCCTGATGCTCCAAGTAGGGAGATTGCTAGTAAAGCATCTGGAATGGCGAACCCAGGCACAAGGAGATGAGAAATGAGGTGCGTTTTAGAAACCTTTCCCCATCCCACGGTGTACCATCTTCTGGGTTTCTCATGCATGTTTTCGATGTAGGAAGATGCCCTTGAACCTGGAGATTTGGGACCCATGGGACGGGTACCACGCAGTATTACTTTAAAGGGTCTGCGTTTCCTCACCCTACCTCACCAAACCTCTCAGCCCCAAGAGTGTCCACCCTTATGTCTCATCCAGCTGTGCGTCTAGATATGGTCAATCCAGGTTGCATCACAGCCCCTGAACGCATTGTGTAAGAATTTCTCTCTCTTTCACTGTGTTTGTTTCATGGGTTTTTCAAAGTAATTTATTTTAATAATGGGGTTTAGCTGCTTTTCACTGCTGTGTTTATGCCGCTTTACACCCACTTGACACACTAACAGAGAGATATCAATACATAGGTTTTAAGATTATTACTAGTCAGATATATTCTTGTGCGGTGAATAGGGCGTGTTGAGTCCAGTTCTCTGAGCAAGGAGTAGGTCTTGTCTATTACATATTGGGTTTATGGAACGGTATCTGAGCTAATTTGATACCCTTGTTTTATGTATCACCCCACCTCACCTTTCCCGTTAAGCAGCCATAGTGTGTTTTCTGCATGTGTGACTCTGTTCTGTTTTGTAATTCAGTTCAAGTGTAACGGTTTTTACATTCCCTTTATCAGTGATACCTTATGAGAAGTGTCCTTTTCTGTGTGACTTATTTCACTTAGAATCGTCGTACCTAAATCCACTCATCATGCTGCTACTAGCCTTATGATATTGATTTCATGGCTGAGTGATATTTCATTGTACATAAGGACCACAACTTCTTTATCCATTTTTCTCTTTCCTGGGATATTGAAGGTGGAATGAAGTGGAGGTCCTTGTCAACAGAGCAGCCCTAAACTTTGGGGTGCTTGTGTCTTGCTGATTTTTCATTTTCCCAATTTATACCCCCATGAGTGGAAGTGCCCTATGCTCTCTAAGCTGTGTTTTTCAGATGTTTCAGGACACACCGTACCCTTCTCCAGAGTGGCTGTTGGGAATATACATCCTGCCCATCAGTGTAGCAAGGCTCCCATTTCTCCATGGCCTGTCCTGCATTTCTGGTTTTGACACTTTTTTCAGCATGGCCCTTTTGACCGATGGGTAGCGAGACTTCTTTGGAGCGCTGATTTGCCTTTCCAGGTTGCTTGGTTGGCCAAAAAGGGCGTATGCGTTTTTTCCTGAATATATTCAGGAGAAAACGCATACGCCCTTTTTGGCCAAGGGCATCATTGTCAACGTTTTGCCGCTTTTCATGTGCTTTAAAGGCGATTCGAATCTACCTCCTGAAATCTGTTTCCTGCAATTCTGCCTTGATTTCAAATCCCCTTCTTTGCCTTCCCTCAATATATTTGTGGACGAGAGTTATCATTTATAACTCTGCAGGTTTGTGAATTGCAGTGACCTGAAGCTCCATTTTACAACTCGCTTTTTTGAGAGCTGGCCGCAAAAGTGCATGATGGTTTCACGCCCTCTTCTGCTTCCGGGGGGCAGGCTGAGCCTGTGGTTAATTCTTCTTCCTGATTGTAACATAGAGTGACCTGTGCCTGTCCCAAAACCAAGAGCTAGTCTCTCATTGGTTCCCCGTCTTCCCGTTCATCCTCAGGACAAATTGCAACCTGTACGGAACAGGAGGTTAAAGGTGCTGATGCTCCAAGTAGGGAGATTGCTAGTAAAGCATCTGGAATGGCGAACCCAGGCACAAGGAGATGAGAAATGAGGTGCGTTTTAGAAACCTTTCCCCATCCCACGGTGTACCATCTTCTGGGTTTCTCATGCATGTTTTCGATGTAGGAAGATGCCCTTGAACCTGGAGATTTGGGACCCATGGGACGGGTACCACGCAGTATTACTTTAAAGGGTCTGCGTTTCCTCACCCTACCTCACCAAACCTCTCAGCCCCAAGAGTGTCCACCCTTATGTCTGATCCAGCTGTGCGTCTAGATATGGTCAATCCAGGTTGCATCACAGCCCCTGAACGCATTGTGTAAGAATTTCTCTCTCTTTCACTGTGTTTGTTTCATGGGTTTTTCAAAGTAATTTATTTTAATAATGGGGTTTAGCTGCTTTTCACTGCTGTGTTTATGCCGCTTTACACCCACTTGACACACTAACAGAGAGATATCAATACATAGGTTTTAAGATTATTACTAGTCAGATATATTCTTGTGCGGTGAATAGGGCGTGTTGAGTCCAGTTCTCTGAGCAAGGAGTAGGTCTTGTCTATTACATATTGGGTTTATGGAACGGTATCTGAGCTAATTTGATACCCTTGTTTTATGTATCACCCCACCTCACCTTTCCCGTTAAGCAGCCATAGTCTGTTTTCTGCATGTGTGACTCTGTTCTGTTTTGTAATTCAGTTCAAGTGTAACGGTTTTTACATTCCCTCTATCAGTGATAACTTATGAGAAGTGTCCTTTTCTGTGTGACTTATTTCACTTAGAATCGTCGTACCTAAATCCACTCATCATGCTGCTACTAGCCTTATGACATTGATTTCATGGCTGAGTGATATTTCATTGTACATAAGGACCACAACTTCTTTATCCATTTTTCTCTTTCCTGGGATATTTAAGGTGGAATGAAGTGGAGGTCCTTGTCAACAGAGCAGCCCTAAACTTTGGGGTGCTTGTGTCTTGCTGATTTTTCATTTTCCCAATTTATACCCCCATGAGTGGAAGTGCCCTATGCTCTCTAAGCTGTGTTTTTTAGGTGTTTCAGGACACACCGTACACTTCTCCAGAGTGGCTGTTGGCAATTTACATCCTGCCCATCAGTGTAGCAAGGCTCCCATTTCTCCATGGCCTGTCCTGCATTTCTGGTTTTGACACGTTTTTCAGCATGGCCCATTTGACCGATGGGTAGCGACTCTTCTTTGTAGCGCTGATTTGCCTTTCCAGGTTGCTTGGTTGGCCAAAAGGGGCGTATGCGTTTTTTCCTGAATATATTCAGGAGAAAACGCATACGCCCTTTTTGGCCAAGGGCATCATTGTCAACGTTTTGCCGCTTTTCATGTGCTTTAAAGGCGATTCGTATCTACCTCCTGAAATCTGTTTCGTGCAATTCTGCCTTGATTTCAAATCCTCTTCTTTGCCTTCCCTCAATATATTTGTGGACGAGAGTTATCATTTATAACTCTGCAGGTTTGTGAATTGCAGTGCCCTGAAGCTCGATTTTACAACTCGCTTTTTTGAGAGCTGGACGCAAAAGTGCATGATGGTTTCACGCCCTCATCTGCTTCCGGGGGGCAGGCTGAACCTGTGGTTTATTCTTCTTCCTGATGGGAAAATAGAGTGACCTGTGCCTGTGTCCACACCAAGAGCTAGTCTCTCATTGGTTCCCCGTCTTCCCGTTCATCCTCAGGACAAATTGCAACCTGTACGGAACAGGAGGTTAAAGGTGCTGATGCTCCAAGTAGTGGGATTGCTAGTAAAGTGGCTGGAATGGCGAACCCGGGCACAAGAAGATGAGAAATGAGGTTCGTTTTAGAAACCTTTCCCCATGACACCGTGTACCATCTTCTGGGTTTCTCATGCATGTTCTCGATGTAGGAAGATGCCCTTGAACCTGGAGATTTGGGACCCATGGGACGGGTACCACGCAGTATTACTTTAAAGGGTCTGCGTTTGCTCACCCAACCTCACCAAACCTCTCAGCCCCAAGAGTGTCCACCCTTATGTCTCATCCAGCTGTGGGTCTAGATATGGTCAATCCAAGTTGCATCACAGCCCCTGAACGCATTGTGTAAGAATTTCTCTCTCTTTCACTGTCTTTGTTTCATGGGTTTTTCAAAGTAATTTATTTTTAAAATGGGGTTTAGCTGCTTTTCACTGCTGTGTTTATGCCGCTTTACACCCCCTTGACACACTAACAGAGAGATATCAATACATAGGTTTTAAGATTATTCCTAGTCAGATATATTCTTGTGCGGTTAATAGGGCATGTTCAGTCTAGTTCTCTGAGCAAGGAGTAGGTCTTTTCTATTACATATTGAGTTTATGGAACGGTATCTGAGCTAATTTGAAACCTTTGTTTTATGCATCACCCCACCTCACCTTTCCCGTTAAGCAGCCATAGTGTGTTTTCTGCATGTGTGACTCTGTTCTGTTTTGTAATTCAGTTCAAGTGTAACGGTTTTTACATTCCCTCTATCAGTGATACCTTATGAGAAGTGTCCTTTTCTGTGTGACTTATTTCACTTAGAATCGTCGTACCTAAATCCACTCATCATGCTGCTACTAACATTATGACATTGATTTCATGGCTGAGTGATATTCCATTGTACATAAGGACCACAACTTCTTTATCCATTTTTCTCTTTCCTGGGATATTGATGGTGGAATGAAGTGGAGGTCCTTTTCAACAGAGCAGCCCTAAACTTTGGGGTGCTTGTGTCTTGCTGATTTTTAATTTTCCCAATTTATACCCCCATGAGTGGAAGTGCCCTATGCTCTCTAAGCTGTGTTTTTTAGATGTTTCAGGACTCACCGTACACTTCTCCAGAGTGGCTGTTGGCAATTTACATCCCGCCCATCAGTGTAGCAAGGCTCCCATTTCTCCATGGCCTGTCCTGCATTTCTGGTTTTGACACTTTTTTCAGCATGGCCCTTTTGACCGATGGGAAGCGAGACTTCTTTGTAGCGCTGATTTGCCTTTCCAGGTTGCTTGGTTGGCCAAAAAGGGCGTATGCGCTTTTTCCTGAATATATTCAGGAAAAAACGCATACGCTCTTTTTGGCCAAGGGCATCATTGTCAACGTTTTGCCGCTTTTCATGTGCTTTAAAGGCGATTCGAATCTACCTCCTGTAATCTGTTTCCTGCAATTCTGCCTTGATTTCAAATCCTCTTCTTTGCCTTCCCTCAATATATTTGTGGACGAGAGTTATCATTTATAACTCTGCAGGTTTGTGAATCGCAGTGCCCGGAAGCTCCATTTTACAACTCGGTTTTTGGGAGCTGGCCGCAAATGCGCAGGATGGCTTCAGGCCGTCTTCTGGTTCCGGGGGGCAGAATGAGCCTGTGGTTAATTCTTCTTCCTGATGGGAAAATAGAGTGACCTGTGCCTGTCCCAACACCAAGAGCTAGTCTCTCATTGGTTCCCCGTCTTCCCGTTCATCCTCAGGACAAATTGCAACCTGTACGGAACAGAAGGTTAAAGGTGCTGATGCTCCAAGTAGGGAGATTGGTAGTAAAGCGGCTGGAATGGGGAACCCGGGCACAAGGAGATGAGAAATGAGGTGCGTTTTAGAAACCTTTCCCCATCACATGGTGTACCAACTTCTGGGTTTCTCATGCATGTTTTCGGTGTAGGAAGATGCCCTTGAACCTGGAGATTTGGGACCCATGCGATGGGTACCACGTAGTATTATTAAAAGGGTCTGCGTTTACTCACGAAACCTCACCCAACCTCTAAGCCCCAAGAGTGTCCACCCTTATGTCTCATCCAGCTGTGGGTCTAGATATGGTCAATCCAGGTTGCATCACAGCCCCTGAACGCATTGTGTAAGAATTTCTCCCTCTTTCACTATCTTTGTTTCATGGGTTTTTCAAAGTAATTTATTTTCATAATGGGGTTTAGCTGCTTTTCACTGCTGTGTTTATGCTGCTTTACACCCACTTGACACACTAACAGAGAGATATCAATACATAGGTTTTAAGATTATTACTAGTCAGATATAATCTTGTGCGGTGAATAGGGCGTGTTGAGTCCAGTTCTCTGAGCAAGGAGTACGTCTTGTCTATTACATATTGGGTTTATGGAACGGTATCTGAGCTAATTTGAAACCCTTGTTTTATGTATCACCCCACCTCACCTTTCCCGTTAAGCAGCCATAGTGTGTTTTCTGCATGTGTGACTCTGTTCTGTTTTGTAATTCAGTTCAAGTGTAACGGTTTTTACATTCCCTCTATCAGTAATACCTTATGAGAAGTGTCCTTTACTGTGTGACTTATTTCACTTAGAATCGTCGTACCTAAATCCACTCATCATGCTGCTACTAGCCTTATGACATTGATTTCATGGCTGAGTGATATTCCATTGTACATAAGGACCACAACTTCTTTATCCATTTTTCTCTTTCCTGGGATATTGAAGGTGGAATGAAGTGGAGGTCCTTGTCAACAGAGCAGCCCTAAACTTTGGGGTGCTTGTGTCTTGCTGATTTTTCATTTTCCCAATTTATACCCCAATGAGTGGAAGTGCCCTATGCTCTCTAAGCTGTGTTTTTTAGATGTTTCAGGACTCACCGTACACTTCTCCAGAGTGGCTGTTGGCAATTTACATCCCGCCCATCAGTGTAGCAAGGCTCCCATGTCTCCATGACCTGTCCTGCATTTTCGGTTTTCAAACTTTTTTCAGCATGGCCCTTTTGACCGATGGGAAGCGAGACTTCTTTGTAGCGCTGATTTCCCTTTCCAGGTTTCTTGGTTGGCCAACAAGGGCGTATGCGCTTTTTGCTGAATATATTCAGGAAAAAACGCATACGCCCTTTTTGGCCAAGGGCATCATTCTCAACGTTTTGCCGCTTTTCATGTGCTTTAACGGCGATTCGAATCTACCTCCTGAAATCTGTTTCCTGCAATTCTGCCTTGATTTCAAGTCCTCTTCTTTGCCTTCCCTCAATATATTTGTGGACGAGAGTTATCATTTATAACTCTGCAGGTTTGTGAATTGCAGTGCCCTGAACCTCCATTTTACAACTCGCGTTTTTGAGAGCTGGCCGCAAAAGCGCCGGATGGCTTCAGGCCCTGTTCTGGTTCCAGGGGGCAGGCTGAGCCTGTGGTAAATTATTCTTCCTGATGGGAATATAGAGTGACCTGTGCCTGTCCCAACACCAAGAGCTAGTCTCTCATTGGTTCCCCGTCTTCCCGTTCATCCTCAGGACAAATTGCAACCTGTACGGAACAGGAGGTTAAAGGTGCTGATTCTCCAAGTAGGGAGATTGCTAGTAAGGTGGCTGGAATGGTGAACCCAGGCACAAGGGGATGAGAAATGAGGTGAGTTTTATAAACCATTCCCCATCACACTGTGTACCATCTTCTGGGTTTCTCATGCATGTTTTCGATGTAGGAAGATGCCCTTGAAGCTGGAGATTTGGGACCCATGCGATGGGTACCAGGCAGTATTACTTTAAAGGGTCTGCATTTACTCACCCAACCTCACAAAACCTCTCAGCCCCAAGAGTGTCCACCCTTATGTCTCATCCAGCTGTGAGTCTAGATATGGTCAATCCAGGTTGCATCACAGCCCCTGAACGCATTGTGTAAGAATTTCGCTCTCTTTCACTGTCTTTGTTTCTTGAGTTTTTCAAAGTAATTTATTTTCATAATGGGGTTTAGCTGCTTTTCACTGCTGTGTTTATGCCGCTTTACACCCACTTGACACACTAACTGAGAGATATAAATACATAGGTTTTAAGATTATTACTAGTCAGATATATTCTTGTGTGTTGAATAGGGCGTGTTGAGTCCAGTTCTCTGAGCAAGGAGTAGGTCTTGTCTATTACACATATTGGGTTTATGGAACGGTATCTGAGCAAATTTGAAACCCTTGTTTTATGTATCACCCCACCTCACCTTTCCCGTTAAGCAGCCATAGTGTGTTTTCTGCATGTGTGACTCATTTCTGTTTTTTAATTCAGTTCAAGTGTAACGGTTTTCACATTCCCTCTATCAGTGATACCTTATGAGAAGTGTCCTTTTCTGTGTGACTTATTTCACTTAGAATCGTCGTACCTAAATCCACTCATCATGCTGCTACTAGCCTTATGACATTGATTTCATGGCTGAGTGATATTCCATTGTACATAAGGACCACAACTTCTTTATCCATTTTTCTCTTTCCTGGGATATTGATGGTGGAATGAAGTGGAGGTCCTTGTCAACAGAGCAGCCCTAAACTTTGGGGTGCTTGTGTCTTGCTGATTTTTCATTTTCCCAATTTATACCCCCATGAGTGGTAGTGCCCTATGCTCTCTAAGCTGTGTTTTTTAGATGTTTCAGGACTCACCGTACACTTCTCCAGAGTGGCTGTTGGCAATTTACATCCCGCCCATCAGTGTAGCAAGGCTCCCATTTCTCCATGGCCTGTCCTGCATTTCTGGTTTTGACAATTTTTTCAGCATGGCCCTTTTGACCGATGGGAAGCGAGACTTCTTTGTAGCGCTGATTTGTCTTTCCAGGTTGCTTGGTTGTCTAAAAAGGGCGTATGCGCTTTTTCCTGAATATATTCAGGAAAAAACGCATACGCTCTTTTTGGCCAAGGGCATCATTGTCAACGTTTTGCCGCTTTTCATGTGCTTTAGAGGCGATTCGAATCTACCTCCTGTAATCTGTTTCCTGCAATTCTGCCTTGATTTCAAATCCTCTTCTTTGCCTTCCCTCAATATATTTGTGGACGAGAGTTATCATTTATAACTCTGCAGGTTTGTGAATCGCAGTGCCCGGAAGCTCCATTTTACAACTCGGTTTTTGGGAGCTGGCCGCAAATGCACAGGATGGCTTCAGGCCCTCTTCTGGTTCCGGGGGGCAGAATGAGCCTGTGGTTAATTCTTCTTCCTGATGGGAAAATAGAGTGACCTGTGCCTGTCCCAACACCAAGAGCTAGTCTCTCATTGGTTCCCCGTCTTCCCGTTCATCCTCAGGACAAATTGCAACCTGTACGGAACAGAAGGTTAAAGGTGCTGATGCTCCAAGTAGGGAGATTGGTAGTAAAGCGGCTGGAATGGGGAACCCGGGCACAAGGAGATGAGAAATGAGGTGCGTTTTAGAAACCTTTCCCCATCACATGGTGTACCAACTTCTGGGTTTCTCATGCATGTGTTCGATGTAGGAAGATGCCCTTGAACCTGGAGATTTGGGACCCATGCGATGGGTACCACGTAGTATTATTAAAAGTGTCTGCGTTTACTCACGAAACCTCACCAAACCTCTAAGCCCCAAGAGTGTCCACCCTTATGTCTCATCCAGCTGTGGGTCTAGATATGGTCAATCCAGGTTGCATCACAGCCCCTGAACGCATTGTGTAAGAATTTCTCTCTCTTTCACTATCTTTGTTTCATGGGTTTTTCAAAGTAATTTATTTTCATAATGGGGTTTAGCTGCTTTTCACTGCTGTGTTTATGCTGCTTTACACCCACTTGACACACTAACAGAGAGATATCAATACATAGGTTTTAAGATTATTACTAGTCAGATATAATCTTGTGTGGTGAATAGGGCGTGTTGAGTCCAGTTCTCTGAGCAAGGAGTACGTCTCGTCTATTACATATTGGGTTTATGGAACGGTATCTGAGCTAATTTGAAACCCTTGTTTTATGTATCACCCCACCTCACCTTTCCCGTTAAGCAGCCATAGTGTGTTTTCTGCATGTGTGACTCTGTTCTGTTTTGTAATTCAGTTCAAGTGTAACGGTTTTTACATTCCCTCTATCAGTAATACCTTATGAGAAGTGTCCTTTACTGTGTGACTTATTTCACTTAGAATCGTCGTACCTAAATCCACTCATCATGCTGCTACTAGCCTTATGACATTGATTTCATGGCTGAGTGATATTCCATTGTACATAAGGACCACAACTTCTTTATCCATTTTTCTCTTTCCTGGGATATTGAAGGTGGAATGAAGTGGAGGTCCTTGTCAACAGAGCAGCCCTAAACTTTGGGGTGCTTGTGTCTTGCTGATTTTTCATTTTCCCAATTTATACCCCAATGAGTGGAAGTGCCCTATGCTCTCTAAGCTGTGTTTTTTAGATGTTTCAGGACTCACCGTACACTTCTCCAGAGTGGCTGTTGGCAATTTACATCCCGCCCATCAGTGCAGCAAGGCTCCCATGTCTCCATGACCTGTCCTGCATTTTCGGTTTTCACACTTTTTTCAGCATGGCCCTTTTGACCGATGGGAAGCGAGACTTCTTTGTAGCGCTGATTTCCCTTTCCAGGTTTCTTGGTTGGCCAACAAGGGCGTATGCGCTTTTTGCTGAATATATTCAGGAAAAAACGCATACGCCCTTTTTGGCCAAGGGCATCATTGTCAACGTTTTGCCGCTTTTCATGTGCTTTAACGGCGATTCGAATCTACCTCCTGAAATCTGTTTCCTGCAATTCTGCCTTGATTTCAAGTCCTCTTCTTTGCCTTCCCTCAATATATTTGTGGACGAGAGTTATCATTTATAACTCTGCAGGTTTGTGAATTGCAGTGCCCTGAACCTCCATTTTACAACTCGCGTTTTTGAGAGCTGGCCGCAAAAGCGCCGGATGGCTTCAGGCCCTGTTCTGGTTCCAGGGGGCAGGCTGAGCCTGTGGTAAATTATTCTTCCTGATGGGAATATAGAGTGACCTGTGCCTGTCCCAACACCAAGAGCTAGTCTCTCATTGGTTCCCCATCTTCCCGTTCATCCTCAGGACAAATTGCAA
This sequence comes from Balaenoptera borealis, assembly GCF_965194805.1. Taxonomy (NCBI): domain Eukaryota; kingdom Metazoa; phylum Chordata; class Mammalia; order Artiodactyla; family Balaenopteridae; genus Balaenoptera; species Balaenoptera borealis. The sequence goes on along the minus strand of NW_028123894.1, from coordinate 248,505 downwards.
CCTGTACGGAACAGGAGGTTAAAGGTGCTGATTCTCCAAGTAGGGAGATTGCTAGTAAGGCGGCTGGAATGGTGAACCCAGGCACAAGGGGATGAGAAATGAGGTGAGTTTTATAAACCTTTCCCCATCACACGGTGTACCATCTTCTGGGTTTCTCATGCATGTTTTCGATGTAGGAAGATGCCCTTGAAGCTGGAGATTTGGGACCCATGCGATGGGTACCACGCAGTATTACTTTAAACGGTCTGCGTTTACTCACCCAACCTCACAAAACCTCTCAGCCCCAAGAGTGTCCACCCTTATGTCTCATCCAGCTGTGGGTCTAGATATGGTCAATCGAGGTTGCATCACAGCCCCTGAACGCATTGTGTAAGAATTTCGCTCTCTTTCACTGTCTTTGTTTCTTGGGTTTTTCAAAGTAATTTATTTTCATAATGGGGTTTAGCTGCTTTTCACTGCTGTGTTTATGCCGCTTTATACCCACTTGACACACTAACAGAGAGATATCAATACATAGGTTTTACGATTATTATTAGTCAGATATATTCTTGTGTGTTGAATAGGGCGTGTTGAGTCCAGTTCTCTGAGCAAGGAGTAGGTCTTGTCTATTACATATTGGGTTTATGGAATGGTATCTGAGCTAATTTGAAACCCTTCTTTTATGTATCACCCCACCTCACCTTTCCTGTTAAGCAGCCATAGTGTGTTTTCTGCATGTGTGACTCTGTTCTGTTTTGTAATTCAGTTCAAGTGTAACGGTTTTTACATTCCCTCTATAAGTGATACCTTATGAGAAGTGTCCTTTTCTGTGTGACTTATTTCACTTAGAATCGTCGTACCTAAATCCACTCATCATGCTGCTACTAGCCTTATGACATTGATTTCATGGCTGAGTGATATTCCATTGTACATAAGGACCACAAATTCTTTACCCATTTTTCTCTTTCCTGGGATATTGAAGGTGGAATGAAGTGGAGGTCCTTGTCAACAGAGCAGCCCTAAACTTTGGGGTGCTTGTGTCTTGCTGATTTTTCATTTTCCCAATTTATACCCCCATGAGTGGAAGTGCCCTAGGCTCTCTAAGCTGTGTTTTTTAGATGTTTCAGGACACACCGTACACTTCCCAAGTGTGGCTGTTGGCAATTTACATCCCGCCCATCAGTGCAGCAAGGCTCCCCTTTGTCCATGGCCTGTCCTGCATTTCTGGTTTTGGCACATTTTTCAGCATGGCCCTTTTGACTGATGTGTAGCGAGTCTTCTTTGTAGCGCTGATTTGCCTTTCCAGCTTGCTTGGTTGGCCAAAAAGGGTGTATGCGTTTCTTCCTGAATATATTCAGGAAAAAACGCATACGCCCTTTTTGGCCAAGGGCATCATTGTCAACCTTTTGCCGCTTTTCATGTGCTTTAAAGGCGATTCGAATCTACCTCCTGAAATCTGTTTCCTGCAATTCTGCCTTGATTTCAAGTCCTCTTCTTTGCCTTCCCTCAATATGTTTGTGGACGAGAGTTATCATTTATAACTCTGCAGGTTGGTGAATTGCACTGCCCTGAACCTCCATTTTACAACTCGCGTTTTTGGGAGCTGGCCTCAAATGCGCATGATGGCTTCAGGCCCTGTTCTGGTTCCAGGGGGCAGGCTGAGCCTGTGGTAAATTCTTCTTCCTGATGGGAAAATAGAGTGACCTGTGCCTGTCCCAACACCAAGAGCTAGTCTCTCATTGGTTCCCCGTCTTCCCGTTCATCCTCAGGACAAATTGCAACCTGTACGGAACAGGAGGTTAAAGGTGCTGATGCTCCAAGTAGGGAGATTGCTAGTAAAGCAGCTGGAATGGCGAACCCGGGCACAAGGAGATGAGAAATGAGGTGCGTTTCAGAAACCTTTCCCCATCACACGGTGTACCATCTTCTGGGTTTCTCATGCATGTTTTCAATGTACCAGGATTCCCTTGAACCTGGAGATTTGGGACCCATGCGATGGGTACCACGCAGTATTACTTTAAAGGGTCTGTGTTTGCTCACCCAACCTCACCAAACCTCTCAGCCCCAAGAGTGTCCACCCTTATGTCTCATCCAGCTGTGGGTCTAGATATGGTCAATCCAGGTTGCATCACAGCCCCTGAACGCATTGTGTAAGAATTTCGCTCTCTTTCACTGTCTTTGTTTCATGGGTTTTTCAAAGTAATTTATTTTTATAATGGGGTTTAGCTGCTTTTCACTGCTGTGTTTATGCCGCTTTACACCCACTTGACACACTAACAGAGAGATATCAATACATAGGTTTTAAGATTATTACTAGTCAGATATATCCTTGTGCGGTGAATAGGGCGTGTTGAGTCCAGTTCTCTGAGCAAGGAGTAGGTCTTGTCTATTACACATATTGGGTTTATGGAACGGTATCTGAGCAAATTTGAAACCCTTGTTTTATGTATCACCCCACCTCACCTTTCCCGTTAAGCAGCCATAGTGTGTTTTCTGCATGTGTGACTCATTTCTGTTTTTTAATTCAGTTCAAGTGTAACGGTTTTCACATTCCCTCTATCAGTGATACCTTATGAGAAGTGTCCTTTTCTGTGTGACTTATTTCACTTAGAATCGTCGTACCTAAATCCACTCATCATGCTGCTACTAGCCTTATGACATTGATTTCATGGCTGAGTGATATTCCATTGTACATAAGGACCACAACTTCTTTATCCATTTTTCTCTTTCCTGGGATATTGATGGTGGAATGAAGTGGAGGTCCTTGTCAACAGAGCAGCCCTAAACTTTGGGGTGCTTGTGTCTTGCTGATTTTTAATTTTCCCAATTTATACCCCCATGAGTGGAAGTGCCCTATGCTCTCTAAGCTGTGTTTTTTAGATGTTTCAGGACTCACTGTACACTTCTCCAGAGTGGCTGTTGGCAATTTACATCCCACCCATCAGTGTAGCAAGGCTCCCATTTCTCCATGGCCTGTCCTGCATTTCTGGTTTTGACAATTTTTTCAGCATGGCCCTTTTGACCGATGGGAAGCGAGACTTCTTTGTAGCGCTGATTTGCCTTTCCAGGTTGCTTGGTTGGCTAAAAAGGGCGTATGCGCTCTTTCCTGAATATATTCAGGAAAAAACGCATACGCTCTTTTTGGCCAAGGGCATCATTGTCAACGTTTTGCCGCTTTTCATGTGCTTTAAAGGCGATTCGAATCTACCTCCTGTAATCTGTTTCCTGCAATTCTGCCTTGATTTCAAATCCTCTTCTTTGCCTTCCCTCAATATATTTGTGGACGAGAGTTATCATTTATAACTCTGCAGGTTTGTGAATCGCAGTGCCCGGAAGCTCCATTTTACAACTCGGTTTTTGGGAGCTGGCCGCAAATGCACAGGATGGCTTCAGGCCCTCTTCTGGTTCCGGGGGGCAGAATGAGCCTGTGGTTAATTCTTCTTCCTGATGGGAAAATAGAGTGACCTGTGCCTGTCCCAACACCAAGAGCTAGTCTCTCATTGGTTCCCCGTCTTCCCGTTCATCCTCAGGACAAATTGCAACCTGTACGGAACAGAAGGTTAAAGGTGCTGATGCTCCAAGTAGGGAGATTGGTAGTAAAGCGGCTGGAATGGGGAACCCGGGCACAAGGAGATGAGAAATGAGGTGCGTTTTAGAAACCTTTCCCCATCACATGGTGTACCAATTTCTGGGTTTCTCATGCATGTTTTCGATGTAGGAAGATGCCCTTGAACCTGGAGATTTGGGACCCATGCGATGGGTACCACGTAGTATTATTAAAAGTGTCTGCGTTTACTCACGAAACCTCACCAAACCTCTAAGCCCCAAGAGTGTCCACCCTTATGTCTCATCCAGCTGTGGGTCTAGATATGGTCAATCCAGGTTGCATCACAGCCCCTGAACGCATTGTGTAAGAATTTCTCTCTCTTTCACTATCTTTGTTTCATGGGTTTTTCAAAGTAATTTATTTTCATAATGGGGTTTAGCTGCTTTTCACTGCTGTGTTTATGCTGCTTTACACCCACTTGACACACTAACAGAGAGATATCAATACATAGGTTTTAAGATTATTACTAGTCAGATATAATCTTGTGCGGTGAATAGGGCGTGTTGAGTCCAGTTCTCTGAGCAAGGAGTACGTCTTGTCTATTACATATTGGGTTTATGGAACGGTATCTGAGCTAATTTGAAACCCTTGTTTTATGTATCACCCCACCTCACCTTTCCCGTTAAGCAGCCATAGTGTGTTTTCTGCATGTGTGACTCTCTTCTGTTTTGTAATTCAGTTCAAGTGTAACGGTTTTTACATTCCCTCTATCAGTAATACCTTATGAGAAGTGTCCTATACTGTGTGACTTATTTCACTTAGAATCGTCGTACCTAAATCCACTCATCATGCTGCTACTAGCCTTATGACATTGATTTCATGGCTGAGTGATATTCCATTGTACATAAGGACCACAACTTCTTTATCCATTTTTCTCTTTCCTGGGATATTGAAGGTGGAATGAAGTGGAGGTCCTTGTCAACAGAGCAGCCCTAAACTTTGGGGTGCTTGTGTCTTGCTGATTTTTCATTTTCCCAATTTATACCCCAATGAGTGGAAGTGCCCTATGCTCTCTAAGCTGTGTTTTTTAGATGTTTCAGGACTCACCGTACACTTCTCCAGGGTGGCTGTTGGCAATTTACATCCCGCCCATCAGTGCAGCAAGGCTCCCATGTCTCCATGACCTGTCCGGCATTTTCGGTTTTCACACTTTTTTCAGCATGGCCCTTTTTGACCGATGGGAAGCGAGACTTCTTTGTAGCGCTGATTTCCCTTTCCAGGTTTCTTGGTTGGCCAACAAGGGCGTATGCGCTTTTTGCTGAATATATTCAGGAAAAAACGCATACGCCCTTTTTGGCCAAGGGCATCATTGTCAACGTTTTGCCGCTTTTCATGTGCTTTAAAGGCGATTCGAATCTACCTCCTGAAATCTGTTTCCTGCAATTCTGCCTTGATTTCAAGTCCTCTTCTTTGCCTTCCCTCAATATGTTTGTGGACGAGAGTTATCATTTATAACTCTGCAGGTTGGTGAATTGCACTGCCCTGAACCTCCATTTTACAACTCGCGTTTTTGGGAGCTGGCCTCAAATGCGCATGATGGCTTCAGGCCCTGTTCTGGTTCCAGGGGGCAGGCTGAGCCTGTGGTAAATTCTTCTTCCTGATGGGAAAATAGAGTGACCTGTGCCTGTCCCAACACCAAGAGCTAGTCTCTCATTGGTTCCCCGTCTTCCCGTTCATCCTCAGGACAAATTGCAACCTGTACGGAACAGGAGGTTAAAGGTGCTGATGCTCCAAGTAGGGAGATTGCTAGTAAAGCAGCTGGAATGGCGAACCCGGGCACAAGGAGATGAGAAATGAGGTGCGTTTCAGAAACCTTTCCCCATCACATGGTGTACCATCTTCTGGGTTTCTCATGCATGTTTTCAATGTAGCAGGATTCCCTTGAACCTGGAGATTTGGGACCCATGCGATGGGTACCACGCAGTATTACTTTAAAGGGTCTGCGTTTGCTCACCCAACCTCACCAAACCTCTCAGCCCCAAGAGTGTCCACCCTTATGTCTCATCCAGCTGTGGGTCTAGATATGGTCAATCCAGGTTGCATCACAGCCCCTGAACGCATTGTGTAAGAATTTCGCTCTCTTTCACTGTCTTTGTTTCATGGGTTTTTCAAAGTAATTTATTTTTATAATGGGGTTTAGCTGCTTTTCACTGCTGTGTTTATGCCGCTTTACACCCACTTGACACACTAACAGAGAGATATCAATACATAGGTTTTAAGATTATTACTAGTCAGATATATTCTTGTGCGGTGAATAGGGCGTGTTGAGTCCAGTTCTCTGAGCAAGGAGTAGGTCTTGTCTATTACATATTGGGTTTATGGAACGGTATCTGAGCTAATTTGAAACCCTTGTTTTATGTATCACCCCACCTCACCTTTCCCGTTAAGCAGCCATAGTGTGTTTTCTGCATTTGTGACTCTGTTCTGTTTTTTAATTCAGTTCAAGTGTAACGGTTTTTACATTCCCTCTATCAGTGATACCTTATGAGAAGTGTCCTTTTCTGTGTGACTTATTTCACTTAGAATCGTCGTACCTAAATCCACTCATCATGCTGCTACTAGCCTTATGACATTGATTTCATGGCTGAGTGATATTCCATTGTACATAAGGACCACAACTTCTTTATCCATTTTTCTCTTTCCTGGGATATTGATGGTGGAATGAAGTGGAGGTCCTTGTCAACAGAGCAGCCCTAAACTTTGGGGTGCTTGTGTCTTGCTGATTTTTAATTTTCCCAATTTATACCCCCATGAGTGGAAGTGCCCTATGCTCTCTAAGCTGTGTTTTTTAGATGTTTCAGGACTCACCGTACACTTCTCCAGAGTGGCTGTTGGCAATTTACATCCCGCCCATCAGTGTAGCAAGGCTCCCATTTCTCCATGGCCTGTCCTGCATTTCTGGTTTTGACACTTTTTTCAGCATGGCCCTTTTGACCGATGGGAAGCGAGACTTCTTTGTAGCGCTGATTTGCCTTTCCAGGTTGCTTGGTTGGCCAAAAAGAGCGTATGCGCTTTTTCCTGAATATATTCAGGAAAAAACGCATACGCCCTTTTTGGCCAAGGGCATCATTGTCAACGTTTTGCCGCTTTTCATGTGCTTTAAAGGCAATTTGAATCTACCTCCTGTAATCTGTTTCCTGCAATTCTGCCTTGATTTCAAATCCTCTTCTTTGCCTTCCCTCAATATATTTGTGGACGAGAGTTATCATTTATAACTCTGCAGGTTTGTGAATCGCAGTGCCCGGAAGCTCCATTTTACAACTCGGTTTTTGGGAGCTGGCCGCAAATGCGCAGGATGGCTTCAGGCCCTCTTCTGGTTCCGGGGGGCAGAATGAGCCTGTGGTTAATTCTTCTTCCTGATGGGAAAATAGAGTGACCTGTGCCTGTCCCAACACCAAGAGCTAGTCTCTCATTGGTTCCCCGTCTTCCCGTTCATCCTCAGGACAAATTGCAACCTGTACGGAACAGGAGGTTAAAGGTGCTGATGCTCCAAGTAGGGAGATTGCTAGTAAAGCAGCTGGAATGGCGAACCCGGGCACAAGGAGATGAGAAATGAGGTGCATTTCAGAAACCTTTCCCCATCACACGGTGTACCATCTTCTGGGTTTCTCATGCATGTTTTCAATGTACCAGGATTCCCTTGAACCTGGAGATTTGGGACCCATGCGATGGGTACCACGCAGTATTACTTTAAAGGGTCTGTGTTTGCTCACCCAACCTCACCAAACCTCTCAGCCCCAAGAGTGTCCACCCTTATGTCTCATCCAGCTGTGGGTCTAGATATGGTCAATCCAGGTTGCATCACAGCCCCTGAACGCATTGTGTAAGAATTTCGCTCTCTTTCACTGTCTTTGTTTCATGGGTTTTTCAAAGTAATTTATTTTTATAATGGGGTTTAGCTGCTTTTCACTGCTGTGTTTATGCCGCTTTACACCCACTTGACACACTAACAGAGAGATATCAATACATAGGTTTTAAGATTATTACTAGTCAGATATATCCTTGTGCGGTGAATAGGGCGTGTTGAGTCCAGTTCTCTGAGCAAGGAGTAGGTCTTGTCTATTACACATATTGGGTTTATGGAACGGTATCTGAGCAAATTTGAAACCCTTGTTTTATGTATCACCCCACCTCACCTTTCCCGTTAAGCAGCCATAGTGTGTTTTCTGCATGTGTGACTCATTTCTGTTTTTTAATTCAGTTCAAGTGTAACGGTTTTCACATTCCCTCTATCAGTGATACCTTATGAGAAGTGTCCTTTTCTGTGTGACTTATTTCACTTAGAATCGTTGTACCTAAATCCACTCATCATGCTGCTACTAGCCTTATGACATTGATTTCATGGCTGAGTGATATTCCATTGTACATAAGGACCACAACTTCTTTATCCATTTTTCTCTTTCCTGGGATATTGATGGTGGAATGAAGTGGAGGTCCTTGTCAACAGAGCAGCCCTAAACTTTGGGGTGCTTGTGTCTTGCTGATTTTTAATTTTCCCAATTTATACCCCCATGAGTGGAAGTGCCCTATGCTCTCTAAGCTGTGTTTTTTAGATGTTTCAGGACTCACTGTACACTTCTCCAGAGTGGCTGTTGGCAATTTACATCCCACCCATCAGTGTAGCAAGGCTCCCATTTCTCCATGGCCTGTCCTGCATTTCTGGTTTTGACAATTTTTTCAGCATGGCCCTTTTGACCGATGGGAAGCGAGACTTCTTTGTAGCGCTGATTTGCCTTTCCAGGTTGCTTGGTTGGCTAAAAAGGGCGTATGCGCTTTTTCCTGAATATATTCAGGAAAAAACGCATACGCTCTTTTTGGCCAAGGGCATCATTGTCAACGTTTTGCCGCTTTTCATGTGCTTTAAAGGCGATTCGAATCTACCTCCTGTAATCTGTTTCCTGCAATTCTGCCTTGATTTCAAATCCTCTTCTTTGCCTTCCCTCAATATATTTGTGGACGAGAGTTATCATTTATAACTCTGCAGGTTTGTGAATCGCAGTGCCCGGAAGCTCCATTTTACAACTCGGTTTTTGGGAGCTGGCCGCAAATGCACAGGATGGCTTCAGGCCCTCTTCTGGTTCCGGGGGGCAGAATGAGCCTGTGGTTAATTCTTCTTCCTGATGGGAAAATAGAGTGACCTGTGCCTGTCCCAACACCAAGAGCTAGTCTCTCATTGGTTCCCCGTCTTCCCGTTCATCCTCAGGACAAATTGCAACCTGTACGGAACAGAAGGTTAAAGGTGCTGATGCTCCAAGTAGGGAGATTGGTAGTAAAGCGGCTGGAATGGGGAACCCGGGCACAAGGAGATGAGAAATGAGGTGCGTTTTAGAAACCTTTCCCCATCACATGGTGTACCAATTTCTGGGTTTCTCATGCATGTTTTCGATGTAGGAAGATGCCCTTGAACCTGGAGATTTGGGACCCATGCGATGGGTACCACGTAGTATTATTAAAAGTGTCTGCGTTTACTCACGAAACCTCACCAAACCTCTAAGCCCCAAGAGTGTCCACCCTTATGTCTCATCCAGCTGTGGGTCTAGATATGGTCAATCCAGGTTGCATCACAGCCCCTGAACGCATTGTGTAAGAATTTCTCTCTCTTTCACTATCTTTGTTTCATGGGTTTTTCAAAGTAATTTATTTTCATAATGGGGTTTAGCTGCTTTTCACTGCTGTGTTTATGCTGCTTTACACCCACTTGACACACTAACAGAGAGATATCAATACATAGGTTTTAAGATTATTACTAGTCAGATATAATCTTGTGCGGTGAATAGGGCGTGTTGAGTCCAGTTCTCTGAGCAAGGAGTACGTCTTGTCTATTACATATTGGGTTTATGGAACGGTATCTGAGCTAATTTGAAACCCTTGTTTTATGTATCACCCCACCTCACCTTTCCCGTTAAGCAGCCATAGTGTGTTTTCTGCATGTGTGACTCTGTTCTGTTTTGTAATTCAGTTCAAGTGTAACGGTTTTTACATTCCCTCTATCAGTAATACCTTATGAGAAGTGTCCTTTACTGTGTGACTTATTTCACTTAGAATCGTCGTACCTAAATCCACTCATCATGCTGCTACTAGCCTTATGACATTGATTTCATGGCTGAGTGATATTCCATTGTACATAAGGACCACAACTTCTTTATCCATTTTTCTCTTTCCTGGGATATTGAAGGTGGAATGAAGTGGAGGTCCGTGTCAACAGAGCAGCCCTAAACTTTGGGGTGCTTGTGTCTTGCTGATTTTTCATTTTCCCAATTTATACCCCAATGAGTGGAAGTGCCCTATGCTCTCTAAGCTGTGTTTTTTAGATGTTTCAGGCCTCACCGTACACTTCTCCAGGATGGCTGTTGGCAATTTACATCCCGCCCATCAGTGCAGCAAGGCTCCCATGTCTCCATGACCTGTCCGGCATTTTCGGTTTTCACACTTTTTTCAGCATGGCCCTTTTTGACCGATGGGAAGCGAGACTTCTTTGTAGCGCTGATTTCCCTTTCCAGGTTTCTTGGTTGGCCAACAAGGGCGTATGCGCTTTTTGCTGAATATATTCAGGAAAAAACGCATACGCCCTTTTTGGCCAAGGGCATCATTGTCAACGTTTTGCCGCTTTTCATGTGCTTTAAAGGCGATTCGAATCTACCTCCTGAAATCTGTTTCCTGCAATTCTGCCTTGATTTCAAGTCCTCTTCTTTGCCTTCCCTCAATATGTTTGTGGACGAGAGTTATCATTTATAACTCTGCAGGTTGGTGAATTGCACTGCCCTGAACCTCCATTTTACAACTCGCTTTTTTGGGAGCTGGCCTCAAATGCGCATGATGGCTTCAGGCCCTGTTCTGGTTCCAGGGGGCAGGCTGAGCCTGTGGTAAATTCTTCTTCCTGATGGGAAAATAGAGTGACCTGTGCCTGTCCCAACACCAAGAGCTAGTCTCTCATTGGTTCCCCGTCTTCCCGTTCATCCTCAGGACAAATTGCAACCTGTACGGAACAGGAGGTTAAAGGTGCTGATGCTCCAAGTAGGGAGATTGCTAGTAAAGCAGCTGGAATGGCGAACCCGGGCACAAGGAGATGAGAAATGAGGTGCGTTTCAGAAACCTTTCCCCATCACATGGTGTACCATCTTCTGGGTTTCTCATGCATGTTTTCAATGTAGCAGGATTCCCTTGAACCTGGAGATTTGGGACCCATGCGATGGGTACCACGCAGTATTACTTTAAAGGGTCTGCGTTTGCTCACCCAACCTCACCAAACCTCTCAGCCCCAAGAGTGTCCACCCTTATGTCTCATCCAGCTGTGGGTCTAGATATGGTCAATCCAGGTTGCATCACAGCCCCTGAACGCATTGTGTAAGAATTTCGCTCTCTTTCACTGTCTTTGTTTCATGGGTTTTTCAAAGTAATTTATTTTTATAATGGGGTTTAGCTGCTTTTCACTGCTGTGTTTATGCCGCTTTACACCCACTTGACACACTAACAGAGAGATATCAATACATAGGTTTTAAGATTATTACTAGTCAGATATATTCTTGTGCGGTGAATAGGGCGTGTTGAGTCCAGTTCTCTGAGCAAGGAGTAGGTCTTGTCTATTACATATTGGGTTTATGGAACGGTATCTGAGCTAATTTGAAACCCTTGTTTTATGTATCACCCCACCTCACCTTTCCCGTTAAGCAGCCATAGTGTGTTTTCTGCATTTGTGACTCTGTTCTGTTTTTTAATTCAGTTCAAGTGTAACGGTTTTTACATTCCCTCTATCAGTGATACCTTATGAGAAGTGTCCTTTTCTGTGTGACTTATTTCACTTAGAATCGTCGTACCTAAATCCACTCATCATGCTGCTACTAGCCTTATGACATTGATTTCATGGCTGAGTGATATTCCATTGTACATAAGGACCACAACTTCTTTATCCATTTTTCTCTTTCCTGGGATATTGATGGTGGAATGAAGTGGAGGTCCTTGTCAACAGAGCAGCCCTAAACTTTGGGGTGCTTGTGTCTTGCTGATTTTTAATTTTCCCAATTTATACCCCCATGAGTGGAAGTGCCCTATGCTCTCTAAGCTGTGTTTTTTAGATGTTTCAGGACTCACCGTACACTTCTCCAGAGTGGCTGTTGGCAATTTACATCCCGCCCATCAGTGTAGCAAGGCTCCCATTTCTCCATGGCCTGTCCTGCATTTCTGGTTTTGACACTTTTTTCAGCATGGCCCTTTTGACCGATGGGAAGCGAGACTTCTTTGTAGCGCTGATTTGCCTTTCCAGGTTGCTTGGTTGGCCAAAAAGAGCGTATGCGCTTTTTCCTGAATATATTCAGGAAAAAACGCATACGCCCTTTTTGGCCAAGGGCATCATTGTCAACGTTTTGCCGCTTTTCATGTGCTTTAAAGGCGATTTGAATCTACCTCCTGTAATCTGTTTCCTGCAATTCTGCCTTGATTTCAAATCCTCTTCTTTGCCTTCCCTCAATATATTTGTGGACGAGAGTTATCATTTATAACTCTGCAGGTTTGTGAATCGCAGTGCCCGGAAGCTCCATTTTACAACTCGGTTTTTGGGAGCTGGCCGCAAATGCGCAGGATGGCTTCAGGCCCTCTTCTGGTTCCGGGGGGCAGAATGAGCCTGTGGTTAATTCTTCTTCCTGATGGGAAAATAGAGTGACCTGTGCCTGTCCCAACACCAAGAGCTAGTCTCTCATTGGTTCCCCGTCTTCCCGTTCATCCTCAGGACAAATTGCAACCTGTACGGAACAGGAGGTTAAAGGTGCTGATGCTCCAAGTAGGGAGATTGGTAGTAAAGCGGCTGGAATGGGGAACCCGGGCACAAGGAGATGAGAAATGAGGTGCGTTTTAGAAACCTTTCCCCATCACATGGTGTACCATCTTCTGGGTTTCTCATGCATGTTTTCGATGTAGGAAGATGCCCTTGAACCTGGAGATTTGGGACCCATGCGATGGGTACCACGTAGTATTATTAAAAGGGTCTGCGTTTACTCACTAAACCTCACCAAACCTCTAAGCCCCAAGAGTGTCCACCCTTATGTCTCATCCAGCTGTGGGTCTAGATATGGTCAATCCAGGTTGCATCACAGCCCCTGAACGCATTGTGTAAGAATTTCTCTCTCTTTCACTGTCTTTGTTTCATGGGTTTTTCAAAGTAATTTATTTTTATAATGGGGTTTAGCTGCTTTTCACTGCTGTGTTTATGCCGCTTTACACCCACTTGACACACTAACAGAGAGATATCAATACATAGGTTTTAAGATTATTACTAGTCAGATATATTCTTGTGCGTTGAATACGGCGTGTTGAGTGCAGTTCTCTGAGCAAGGAGTAGGTCTTGCTATTACTTATTGGGATTATGGAACGGTATCTGAGCTAATTTGAAACCCTTGTTTTATATATCACCCCACCTCACCTTTCCCGTTAAGCAGCCATAGTGTGTTTTCTGCATGTTTGACTGTGTTCTGTTTTGTAATTCAGTTCAAGTGTAACGGTTTTTACATTCCCTCTATAAGTGATACCTTATGAGAAGTGTCCTTTTCTGTGTGACTTATTTCACTTAGAATCGTCGTACCTAAATCCACTCATCATGCTGCTACTAGCCTTATGACATTGATTTCATGGCTGAGTGATATTCCATTGTACATAAGGACCACAACTTCTTTATCCATTTTTCTGTTTCCTGGGATATTGAAGGTGGAATGAAGTGGAGGTCCTTGTCAACAGAGCAGCCCTCAACTTTGGGGTGCTTGTGTCTTGCTGATTTTTAATTTTCCCAATTTATACCCCCATGAGTGGAAGTGCCCTATGCTCTCTAAGCTGTGTTTTTCAGATGTTTCAGGACACACCGTACACTTCTCCAGAGTGGCTGTTGGCAATTTACATCCCGCCCATCAGTGTAGCAAGGCTCCCCTTTGTCCATGGCCTGTCCTGCATTTCTGGTTTTGGCACATTTTTCAGCATGGCCCTTTTGACTGATGTGTAGCGAGTCTTCTTTGTAGCGCTGATTTGCCTTTCCAGCTTGCTTGGTTGGCCAAAAAGGGCGTATGCGTTTCTTCCTGAATATATTCAGGAAAAAACGCATACGCCCTTTTTGGCCAAGGGCATCATTGTCAACGTTTTGCCGCTTTTCATGTGCTTTAAAGGCGATTCGAATCTACCTCCTGAAATCTGTTTCCTGCAATTCTGCCTTGATTTCAAGTCCTCTTCTTTGCCTTCCCTCAATATATTTGTGGACGAGAGTTATCATTTATAACTCTGCAGGTTGGTGAATTGCACTGCCGTGAACCTCCATTTTACAACTCGTGTTTTTGGGAGCTGGCCTCAAATGCGCATGATGGCTTCAGGCCCTGTTCTGGTTCCGGGGGGCAGGCTGAACCTGTTGTAAATTCTTCTTCCTGATGGGAAAATAGAGTGACCTGTGCCTGTCCCAACACCAAGAGCTAGTCTCTCATTGGTTCCCCGTCTTCCCGTTCATCTTCAGGACAAATTGCAACCTGTACGGAACAGGAGGTTAAAGGTGCTGATGCTCCAAGTAGGGAGATTGCTAGTAAAGCAGCTGGAATGGCGAACCCGGGCACAAGGAGATGAGAAATGAGGTGCGTTTCAGAAACCTTTCCCCATCACATGGTGTACCATCGTCTGGGTTTCTCACGCATGTTTTCAATGTAGCAGGATTCCCTTGAACCTGGAGATTTGGGACCCATGCGATGGGTACCACGCAGTATTACTTTAAAGGGTCTGCGTTTGCTCACCCAACCTCACCAAACCTCTCAGCCCCAAGAGTGTCCACCCTTATGTCTCATCCAGCTGTGGGTATAGATATGGTCAATCCAGGTTGCATCACAGCCCCTGAACGCATTGTGTAAGAATTTCGCTCTCTTTCACTGTCTTTGTTTCATGGGTTTTTCAAAGTAATTTATATTTATAATGGGGTTTAGCTGCTTTTCACTGCTGTGTTTATGCCACTTTACACCCACTTGACACACTAACAGAGAGATATCAATACATAGGTTTTAAGATTATTACTAGTCAGATATATTCTTGTGCGGTGAATAGGGCGTGTTGAGTCCAGTTCTCTGAGCAAGGAGTAGGTCTTGTCTATTACATATTGGGTTTATGGAACGGTATCTGAGCTAATTTGAAACCCTTGTATTATGTATCACCCCACCTCACCTTTCCCGTTAAGCAGCCATAGTGTGTTTTCTGCATGTGTGACTCATTTCTGTTTTTTAATTCAGTTCAAGTGTAACGGTTTTCACATTCGCTCTATCAGTGATACCTTATGAGAAGTGTCCTTTTCTGTGTGACTTATTTCACTTAGAATCGTCGTACCTAAATCCACTCATCATGCTGCTACTAGCCTTATGACATTGATTTCATGGCTGAGTGATATTCCATTGTACATAAGGACCACAACTTCTTTATCCATTTTTCTCTTTCCTGGGATATTGATGGTGGAATGAAGTGGAGGTCCTTGTCAAGAGAGCAGCCCTAAACTTTGGGGTGCTTGTGTCTTGCTGATTTTTCATTTTCCCCATTTATACCCCCATGAGTGGAAGTGCCCTATGCTCTCTAAGCTGTGTTTTTTAGATGTTTCAGGACTCACCGTACACTTCTCCAGAGTGGCTGTTGGCAATTTACATCCCGCCCATCAGTGTAGCAAGGCTCCCATTTCTCCATGGCCTGTCCTGCATTTCTGATTTTGACACTTTTTTCAGCATGGCCCTTTTGACCGATGGGAAGCGAGACTTCTTGTAGCGCTGATTTGCCTTTCCAGGTTGCTTGGTTGGCCAAAAAGGGCGTATGCGCTTTTTCCTGAATATATTCAGGAAAAAACGCATACGCCCTTTTTGGCCAAGGGCATCATTGTCAACGTTTTGCCGCTTTTCATGTGCTTTAAAGGCGATTCGAATCTACCTCCTGAAATCTGTTTCCTGCAATTCTGCCTTGATTTCAAATCCTCTTCTTTGCCTTCCCTCAATATATTGGTGGACGAGAGTTATCATTTATAACTCTGCAGGTTTGTGAATTGCAGTGCCCGGAAGCTCCATTTTACAACTCGGTTTTTGGGAGCTGGCCGCAAATGCGCAGGATGGCTTCAGGCCCTCTTCTGGTTCCGGGGGGCAGAATGAGCCTGTGGTTAATTCTTCTTCCTGATGGGAAAATAGAGTGACCTGTGCCTGTCCCAACACCAAGAGCTTGTCTCTCATTGGTTCCCCGTCTTCCCGTTCATCCTCAGGACAAATTGCAACCTGTACGGACAGAAGGTTAAAGGTGCTGATGCTCCAAGTAGGGAGATTGGTAGTAAAGCGGCTGGAATGGGGAACCCGGGCACAAGGAGATGAGAAATGAGGTGCGTTTTAGAAACCTTTCCCCATCACATGGTGTACCATCTTCTGGGTTTCTCATGCATGTTTTCGATGTAGGAAGATGCCCTTGAACATGGAGATTTGGGACCCATGTGATGGGTACCACGTAGTATTATTTAAAGGGTCTGCGTTTACTCACAAAACCTCACCAAACCTCTAAGCCCCAAGAGTGTCCACCCTTATGTCTCATCCAGCTGTGGGTCTAGATATGGTCAATCCAGGTTGCATCACAGCCCCTGAACGCATTGTGTAAGAATTTCTCTCTCTTTCACTGTCTTTGTTTCATGGGTTTTTCAAAGTAATTTATTTTTATAATGGGGTTTAGCTGCTTTTCACTGCTGTGTTTATGCCGCTTTACACCCACTTGACACACTAACAGAGAGATATCAATACATAGGTTTTAAGATTATTACTAGTCAGATATATTCTTGTGCGTTGAATACGGCGTGTTGAGTGCAGTTCTCTGAGCAAGGAGTAGGTCTTGCTATTACTTATTGGGATTATGGAACGGTATCTGAGCTAATTTGAAACCCTTGTTTTATGTATCACCCCACCTCACCTTTCCCGTTAAGCAGCCATAGTGTGTTTTCTGCATGTTTGACTTTGTTCTGTTTTGTAATTCAGTTCAAGTGTAACGGTTTCTACATTCCCTCTATAAGTGATACCTTATGAGAAGTGTCCTTTTCTGTGTGACGTATTTCACTTAGAATAGTCGTACCTAAATCCACTCATCATGCTGCTATTAGCCTTATGACATTGATTTCATGGCTGAGTGATATTCCATTGTACATAAGGACCACAACTTCTTTATCCATTTTTCTCTTTCCTGGGATATTTAGGTGGAATGAAGTGGAGGTCCTTGTCAACAGAGCAGCCCTAAACTTTGGGGTGCTTGTGTCTTGCTGATGTTTAATTTTCCCAATTTATACCCCCATGAGTGGAAGTGCCCTATGCTCTGTAAGCTCTGATTTTTATATGTTTCAGGACTCACCGTACACTTCTCCAGAGTGGCTGATGGCAATTTACATCCCGCCCATCAGTGTAGCAAGGCTCCCATTTCTCCATGGCCTGTCCTGCATTTCTGGTTTTGACACTTTTTTCAGCATGGCCCTTTTGACCGATGGGAAGCGAGACTTCTTTGTAGCACTGATTTGCCTTTCCAGGTTGCTTGGTTGGCCAAAAAGGGCGTATGCGCTTTTTCCTGAATATATTCAGGAAAAAACGCATACGCCCTTTTTGGCCAAGGGCATCATTGTCAACGTTTTGCCGCTTTTCATGTGCTTTAAAGGCGATTTGAATCTACCTCCTGTAATCTGTTTCCTGCAATTCTGCCTTGATTTCAAATCCTCTTCTTTGCCTTCCCTCAATATATTTGTGGACGAGAGTTATCATTTATAACTCTGCAGGTTTGTGAATCGCAGTGCCCGGAAGCTCCATTTTACAACTCGGTTTTTGGGAGCTGGCCGCAAATGCGCAGGATGGCTTCAGGCCCTCTTCTGGTTCCGGGGGGCAGAATGAGCCTGTGGTTAATTCTTCTTCCTGATGGGAAAATAGAGTGACCTGTGCCTGTCCCAACACCAAGAGCTAGTCTCTCATTGGTTCCCCGTCTTCCCGTTCATCCTCAGGACAAATTGCAACCTGTACGGAACAGGAGGTTAAAGGTGCTGATGCTCCAAGTAGGGAGATTGGTAGTAAAGCGGCTGGAATGGGGAACCCGGGCACAAGGAGATGAGAAATGAGGTGCGTTTTAGAAACCTTTCCCCATCACATGGTGTACCATCTTCTGGGTTTCTCATGCATGTTTTCGATGTAGGAAGATGCCCTTGAACCTGGAGATTTGGGACCCATGCGATGGGTACCACGTAGTATTATTAAAAGGGTCTGCGTTTACTCACTAAACCTCACCAAACCTCTAAGCCCCAAGAGTGTCCACCCTTATGTCTCATCCAGCTGTGGGTCTAGATATGGTCAATCCAGGTTGCATCACAGCCCCTGAACGCATTGTGTAAGAATTTCTCTCTCTTTCACTGTCTTTGTTTCATGGGTTTTTCAAAGTAATTTATTTTTATAATGGGGTTTAGCTGCTTTTCACTGCTGTGTTTATGCCGCTTTACACCCACTTGACACACTAACAGAGAGATATCAATACATAGGTTTTAAGATTATTACTAGTCAGATATATTCTTGTGCGTTGAATACGGCGTGTTGAGTGCAGTTCTCTGAGCAAGGAGTAGGTCTTGCTATTACTTATTGGGATTATGGAACGGTATCTGAGCTAATTTGAAACCCTTGTTTTATATATCACCCCACCTCACCTTTCCCGTTAAGCAGCCATAGTGTGTTTTCTGCATGTTTGACTGTGTTCTGTTTTGTAATTCAGTTCAAGTGTAACGGTTTTTACATTCCCTCTATAAGTGATACCTTATGAGAAGTGTCCTTTTCTGTGTGACTTATTTCACTTAGAATCGTCGTACCTAAATCCACTCATCATGCTGCTACTAGCCTTATGACATTGATTTCATGGCTGAGTGATATTCCATTGTACATAAGGACCACAACTTCTTTATCCATTTTTCTGTTTCCTGGGATATTGAAGGTGGAATGAAGTGGAGGTCCTTGTCAACAGAGCAGCCCTCAACTTTGGGGTGCTTGTGTCTTGCTGATTTTTAATTTTCCCAATTTATACCCCCATGAGTGGAAGTGCCCTATGCTCTCTAAGCTGTGTTTTTCAGATGTTTCAGGACACACCGTACACTTCTCCAGAGTGGCTGTTGGCAATTTACATCCCGCCCATCAGTGTAGCAAGGCTCCCCTTTGTCCATGGCCTGTCCTGCATTTCTGGTTTTGGCACATTTTTCAGCATGGCCCTTTTGACTGATGTGTAGCGAGTCTTCTTTGTAGCGCTGATTTGCCTTTCCAGCTTGCTTGGTTGGCCAAAAAGGGCGTATGCGTTTCTTCCTGAATATATTCAGGAAAAAACGCATACGCCCTTTTTGGCCAAGGGCATCATTGTCAACGTTTTGCCGCTTTTCATGTGCTTTAAAGGCGATTCGAATCTACCTCCTGAAATCTGTTTCCTGCAATTCTGCCTTGATTTCAAGTCCTCTTCTTTGCCTTCCCTCAATATATTTGTGGACGAGAGTTATCATTTATAACTCTGCAGGTTGGTGAATTGCACTGCCCTGAACCTCCATTTTACAACTCGTGTTTTTGGGAGCTGGCCTCAAATGCGCATGATGGCTTCAGGCCCTGTTCTGGTTCCGGGGGGCAGGCTGAACCTGTTGTAAATTCTTCTTCCTGATGGGAAAATAGAGTGACCTGTGCCTGTCCCAACACCAAGAGCTAGTCTCTCATTGGTTCCCCGTCTTCCCGTTCATCTTCAGGACAAATTGCAACCTGTACGGAACAGGAGGTTAAAGGTGCTGATGCTCCAAGTAGGGAGATTGCTAGTAAAGCAGCTGGAATGGCGAACCCGGGCACAAGGAGATGAGAAATGAGGTGCGTTTCAGAAACCTTTCCCCATCACATGGTGTACCATCGTCTGGGTTTCTCACGCATGTTTTCAATGTAGCAGGATTCCCTTGAACCTGGAGATTTGGGACCCATGCGATGGGTACCACGCAGTATTACTTTAAAGGGTCTGCGTTTGCTCACCCAACCTCACCAAACCTCTCAGCCCCAAGAGTGTCCACCCTTATGTCTCATCCAGCTGTGGGTCTAGATATGGTCAATCCAGGTTGCATCACAGCCCCTGAACGCATTGTGTAAGAATTTCGCTCTCTTTCACTGTCTTTGTTTCATGGGTTTTTCAAAGTAATTTATATTTATAATGGGGTTTAGCTGCTTTTCACTGCTGTGTTTATGCCACTTTACACCCACTTGACACACTAACAGAGAGATATCAATACATAGGTTTTAAGATTATTACTAGTCAGATATATTCTTGTGCGGTGAATAGGGCGTGTTGAGTCCAGTTCTCTGAGCAAGGAGTAGGTCTTGTCTATTACATATTGGGTTTATGGAACGGTATCTGAGCTAATTTGAAACCCTTGTATTATGTATCACCCCACCTCACCTTTCCCGTTAAGCAGCCATAGTGTGTTTTCTGCATGTGTGACTCATTTCTGTTTTTTAATTCAGTTCAAGTGTAACGGTTTTCACATTCGCTCTATCAGTGATACCTTATGAGAAGTGTCCTTTTCTGTGTGACTTATTTCACTTAGAATCGTCGTACCTAAATCCACTCATCATGCTGCTACTAGCCTTATGACATTGATTTCATGGCTGAGTGATATTCCATTGTACATAAGGACCACAACTTCTTTATCCATTTTTCTCTTTCCTGGGATATTGATGGTGGAATGAAGTGGAGGTCCTTGTCAAGAGAGCAGCCCTAAACTTTGGGGTGCTTGTGTCTTGCTGATTTTTCATTTTCCCCATTTATACCCCCATGAGTGGAAGTGCCCTATGCTCTCTAAGCTGTGTTTTTTAGATGTTTCAGGACTCACCGTACACTTCTCCAGAGTGGCTGTTGGCAATTTACATCCCGCCCATCAGTGTAGCAAGGCTCCCATTTCTCCATGGCCTGTCCTGCATTTCTGATTTTGACACTTTTTTCAGCATGGCCCTTTTGACCGATGGGAAGCGAGACTTCTTGTAGCGCTGATTTGCCTTTCCAGGTTGCTTGGTTGGCCAAAAAGGGCGTATGCGCTTTTTCCTGAATATATTCAGGAAAAAACGCATACGCCCTTTTTGGCCAAGGGCATCATTGTCAACGTTTTGCCGCTTTTCATGTGCTTTAAAGGCGATTCGAATCTACCTCCTGAAATCTGTTTCCTGCAATTCTGCCTTGATTTCAAATCCTCTTCTTTGCCTTCCCTCAATATATTGGTGGACGAGAGTTATCATTTATAACTCTGCAGGTTTGTGAATTGCAGTGCCCGGAAGCTCCATTTTACAACTCGGTTTTTGGGAGCTGGCCGCAAATGCGCAGGATGGCTTCAGGCCCTCTTCTGGTTCCGGGGGGCAGAATGAGCCTGTGGTTAATTCTTCTTCCTGATGGGAAAATAGAGTGACCTGTGCCTGTCCCAACACCAAGAGCTTGTCTCTCATTGGTTCCCCGTCTTCCCGTTCATCCTCAGGACAAATTGCAACCTGTACGGACAGAAGGTTAAAGGTGCTGATGCTCCAAGTAGGGAGATTGGTAGTAAAGCGGCTGGAATGGGGAACCCGGGCACAAGGAGATGAGAAATGAGGTGCGTTTTAGAAACCTTTCCCCATCACATGGTGTACCATCTTCTGGGTTTCTCATGCATGTTTTCGATGTAGGAAGATGCCCTTGAACATGGAGATTTGGGACCCATGTGATGGGTACCACGTAGTATTATTTAAAGGGTCTGCGTTTACTCACAAAACCTCACCAAACCTCTAAGCCCCAAGAGTGTCCACCCTTATGTCTCATCCAGCTGTGGGTCTAGATATGGTCAATCCAGGTTGCATCACAGCCCCTGAACGCATTGTGTAAGAATTTCTCTCTCTTTCACTGTCTTTGTTTCATGGGTTTTTCAAAGTAATTTATTTTTATAATGGGGTTTAGCTGCTTTTCACTGCTGTGTTTATGCCGCTTTACACCCACTTGACACACTAACAGAGAGATATCAATACATAGGTTTTAAGATTATTACTAGTCAGATATATTCTTGTGCGTTGAATACGGCATGTTGAGTGCAGTTCTCTGAGCAAGGAGTAGGTCTTGCTATTACTTATTGGGATTATGGAACGGTATCTGAGCTAATTTGAAACCCTTGTTTTATGTATCACCCCACCTCACCTTTCCCGTTAAGCAGCCATAGTGTGTTTTCTGCATGTTTGACTTTGTTCTGTTTTGTAATTCAGTTCAAGTGTAACGGTTTTTACATTCCCTCTATAAGTGATACCTTATGAGAAGTGTCCTTTTCTGTGTGACGTATTTCACTTAGAATAGTCGTACCTAAATCCACTCATCATGCTGCTATTAGCCTTATGACATTGATTTCATGGCTGAGTGATATTCCATTGTACATAAGGACCACAACTTCTTTATCCATTTTTCTCTTTCCTGGGATATTTAGGTGGAATGAAGTGGAGGTCCTTGTCAACAGAGCAGCCCTAAACTTTGGGGTGCTTGTGTCTTGCTGATGTTTAATTTTCCCAATTTATACCCCCATGAGTGGAAGTGCCCTATGCTCTGTAAGCTCTGATTTTTATATGTTTCAGGACTCACCGTACACTTCTCCAGAGTGGCTGATGGCAATTTACATCCCGCCCATCAGTGTAGCAAGGCTCCCATTTCTCCATGGCCTGTCTTGCATTTCTGGTTTTGACACTTTTTTCAGCATGGCCCTTTTGACCGATGGGAAGCGAGACTTCTTTGTAGCACTGATTTGCCTTTCCAGGTTGCTTGGTTGGCCAAAAAGGGCGTATGCGCTTTTTCCTGAATATATTCAGGAAAAAACGCATACGCCCTTTTTGGCCAAGGGCATCATTGTCAACGTTTTGCCGCTTTTCATGTGCTTTAAAGGCGATTCGAATCTACCTCCTGAAATCTGTTTCCTGCAATTCTGCCTTGATTTCAAATCCTCTTCTTTGCCTTCCCTCAATATATTTGTGGACGAGAGTTATCATTTATAACTCTGCAGGTTTGTGAATTGCAGTGCCCGGAAGCTCTATTTTACAACTCGGTTTTTGGGAGCAGGCCGCAAAAGGCAGGATGGCTTCAGGCCCTGTTGTGGTTCCGGGGGGCAGGCTGAGCCTGTGGTTAATTCTTCTTCCTGATGGGAAAATAGAGTGACCTGTTCCTGTCCCAACACCAAGAGCCAGTCTCTCATTGGTTCCCCGTTTTCCCTTTCATCCTCAGGACAAATTGCAACCTGTACGGAACAGAAGGTTAAAGGTGCTGATGCTCCAAGTAGGGAGATTGCTAGTAAAGCGGCTGGAATGGGGAACCCGGGCACAAGGAGAAGAGAAATGAGGTGCGTTTTAGAAACCTTTCCCCATCATATGTTGTACCATCTTCTGGGTTTCTCATGCATGTTTTCGATATAGGAAGATGCCCTTGAACCTGGAGATTTGGGACCCATGCGATGGGTAACACGTAGTATTATTTAAAGGGTCTGCATTTGCTCACCCAACCTCACAAAACCTCTCAGCCCCAAGAGTGTCCACCCTTATGTCTCATCCAGCTGTGGGTCTAGATATGGTCAATCCAGGTTGCATCACAGCCCCTGAACGCATTGTGTAAGAATTTCGCTCTCTTTCACTGTCTTTGTTTCTTGGGTTTTTCAAAGTAATTTATTTTCATAATGGGGTTTAGCTGCTTTTCACTGCTGTGTTTATGCCGCTTTACACCCACTTGACACACTAACTGAGAGATATAAATACATAGGTTTTAAGATTATTACTAGTCAGATATATTCTTGTGTGTTGAATAGGGCGTATTGAGTCCAGTTCTCTGAGCAAGGAGTAGGTCTTGTCTATTACATATTGGGTTTATGGAATGGTATCTGAGCTAATTTGAAACCCTTCTTTTATGTATCACCCCACCTCACCTTTCCCGTTAAGCAGCCATAGTGTGTTTTCTGCATGTGTGACTCTGTTCTGTTTTGTAATTCAGTTCAAGTGTAACGGTTTTTACATTCCCTCTATAAGTGATACCTTATGAGAAGTGTCCTTTTCTGTGTGACTTATTTCACTTAGAATCGTCGTACCTAAATCCACTCATCATGCTGCTACTAGCCTTATGACATTGATTTCATGGCTGAGTGATATTCCATTGTACATAAGGACCACAACTTCTTTATCCATTTTTCTGTTTCCTGGGATATTTAAGGTGGAATGAAGTGGAGGTCCTTGTCAACAGAGCAGCCCTAAACTTTGGGGTGCTTGTGTCTTGCTGATTTTTCATTTTCCCAATTTATACCCCCATGAGTGGAAGTGCCCTATTCTCTCTAAGCTGTGTTTTTCAGATGTTTCAGGACACACCGTACACTTCTCCAGAGTGGCTGTTGGCAATTTACATCCCGCCCATCAGTGTAGCAAGGCTCCCCTTTGTCCATGGCCTGTCCTGCATTTCTGGTTTTGGCACATTTTTCAGCATGGCCCTTTTGACTGATGTGTAGCAAGTCTTCTTTGTAGCGCTGATTTGCCTTTCCAGCTTGCTTGGTTGGCCAAAAAGGGCGTATGCACTTTTTCCTGAATATATTCAGGAAAAAACGCATACGCCCTCTTTGGCCAAGGGCATCATTGTCAACGTTTTGCCGCTTTTCATGTGCTTTAAAGGCAATTCGAATCTACCTCCTGAAATCTGTTTCCTGCAATTCTGCCTTGATTTCAAATCCTCTTCTTTGCCTTCCCTCAATATATTTGTGGACGAGAGTTATCATTTATAACTCTGCATGTTTGTGAATTGCAGTGCCCGGAAGCTCCATTTTACAACTCGGTTTTTGGGAGCTGGCCGCAAAAGCGCAGGATGGCTTCAGGCCCTCTTCTGGTTCCGGGTGGCAGAATGAGCCTGTGGTTAATTCTTCTTCCTGATGGGAAAATAGAGTGACCTGTGCCTGTCCCAACACCAAGAGCTAGTCTCTCATTGGTTCCCCGTCTTCCCGTTCATCCTCAGGACAAATTGCAACCTGTACGGAACAGAAGGTTAAAGGTGCTGATGCTCCAAGTAGGGAGATTGGTAGTAAAGCGGCTGGAATGGCGAACCCGGGCACACGGAAATGAGAAATGAGGTGCGTTTTAGAAACCTTTCCCCATCACAAGGTGTACCATCTTCTTGGTTTCTCATGCATGTTTTCGATGTAGGAAGATGCCCTTGAACCTGTAGATTTGGGACCCATGCGATGGGTACCACGTAGTATTATTTAAATGGTCTGCATTTGCTCACCCAACCTGACCAAAACTCTCAGCCCCAAGAGTGTCCACCCTTATGTCTCATCCAGCTGTGGGTCTAGATATGGTCAATCCAGGTTGCATCACTGCCCCTGAACGCATTGTGTAAGAATTTCTCTCTCTTACACTGTCTTTGTTTCATGGGTTTTTTAAAGTCATTTATTTTTATAATGGGGTTTAGCTGCTTTTCACTGCTGTGTTTATGCCGCTTTACACCCACTTGACACACTAACAGAGAGATATCAATACATAGGTTTTAAGATTATTACTAGTCAGATATATTCTTGTGTGTTGAATAGGGCGTATTGAGTCCAGTTCTCTGAGCAAGGAGTAGGTCTTGTCTATTACATATTAGGTTTATGGAACGGTATCTGAGCTAATTTGAAACCCTTGTTTTATGTATCACCCCACCTCACCTTTCCCGTTAAGCAGCCATAGTGTGTTTTCTGCATGTGAGACTCTGTTCTGTTTTGTAATTCAGTTCAAGTGTAACGGTTTTTACATTCCCTCTATAAGTGATACCTTATGAGAAGTGTCCTTTTCTGTGTGACTTATTTCACTTAGAATCGTCGTACCTAAATCCACTCATCATGCTGCTACTACCCTTATGACATTGATTTCATGGCTGAGTGATATTCCATTGTACATAAGGACCACAACTTCTTTGTCCATTTTTCTGTTTCCTGGGATATTTAAGGTGGAATGAAGTGGAGGTCCTTGTCAACAGAGCAGCCCTCAACTTTGGGGTGCTTGTGTCTTGCTGATTTTTCATTTTCCAAATTTATACCCCCATGAGTGGAAGTGCCCTAGGCTCTCTAAGCTGTGTTTTTTAGATGTTTCAGGACACACCGTACACTTCTCCAGAGTGGCTGTTGGCAATTTACATCCCGCCCATCAGTGTAGCAAGGCTCCCCTTTGTCCATGGCCTGTCCTGCATTTCTGGTTTTGGCACATTTTTCAGCATGGCCCTTTTGAGCGATGGGAAGCGAGACTTCTCTGTAGCGCTGATTTGCCTTTCCAGGTTGCTTGGTTGGCCAAAAAGGGCGTATGCGTTTCTTCCTGAATATATTCAGGAAAAAACGCATACGCCCTTTTTGGCCAAGGGCATCATTGTCAACGTTTTGGCGCTTTTCATGTGCTTTAAAGGCGTTTCGAATCTACCTCCTGAAATCTGTTTCCTGCAATTCTGCCTTGATTTCAAATCCTCTTCTTTGCCTTCCCTCAATATATTTGTGGACGAGAGTTATCATTTATAACTCTGCAGGTTGGTGAATTGCACTGCCCTGAACCTCCATTTTACAACTCGTGTTTTTGGGAGCTGGCCTCAAATGCGCATGATGGCTTCAGGCCCTGTTCTGGTTCCGGGGGGCAGGCTGAGCCTGTTGTAAATTCTTCTTCCTGATGGGAAAATAGAGTGACCTGTGCCTGTCCCAACATCAAGAGCTAGTCTCTCATTGGTTCCCCGTCTTCCCGTTCATCTTCAGGACAAATTGCAACCTGTACGGAACAGGAGGTTAAAGGTGCTGATGCTCCAAGTAGGGAGATTGCTAGTAAAGCAGCTGGAATGGCGAACCGGGGCACAAGGAGATGAGAAATGAGGTGCGTTTCAGAAACCTTTCCCCATCACATGGTGTACCATCGTCTGGGTTTCTCATGCATGTTTTCAATGTAGCAGGATTCCCTTGAACCTGGAGATTTGGGACCCATGCGATGGGTACCACGCAGTATTACTTTAAAGGGTCTGCGTTTGCTCACCCAACCTCACCAAACCTCTCAGCCCCAAGAGTGTCCACCCTTATGTCTCATCCAGCTGTGGGTTTAGATATGGTCAATCCAGGTTGCATCACAGCCCCTGAACGCATTGTGTAAGAATTTCGCTCTCTTTCACTGTCTTTGTTTCATGGGTTTTTCAAAGTAATTTATTTTTATAATGGGGTTTAGCTGCTTTTCACTGCTGTGTTTATGCCGCTTTACACCCACTTGACACACTAACAGAGAGATATCAATACATACGTTTTAAGATTATTACTAGTCAGATATATTCTTGTGCGGTGAATAGGGCGTGTTGAGTCCAGTTCTCTGAGCAAGGAGTAGGTCTTGTCTATTACATATTGGGTTTATGGAACGGTATCTGAGCTAATTTGAAACCCTTGTTTTATGTATCACCCCACTTCACCTTTCCCGTTAAGCAGCCATAGTGTGTTTTCTGCATGTGTGACTCTGTTCTGTTTTGTAATTCAGTTCAAGTGTAACGGTTTTTACATTCCCTCTATAAGTGATACCTTATGAGAAGTGTCCTTTTCTGTGTGACTTATTTCACTTAGAATCGTCGTACCTAAATCCACTCATCATGCTGCTACTAACCTTACGACATTGATTTCCTGGCTGAGTGATATTCCATTGTACATAAGGACCACAACTTCTTTATCCATTTTTCTCTTTCCTGGGATATTGAAGGTGGAATGAAGTGGAGGTCCTTGTCAACAGAGCAGCCCTAAACTTTGGGGTGCTTGTGTCTTGCTGATTTTTCATTTTCCCAATTTATACCCCCATGAGTGGAAGTGCCCTATGCTCTCTAAGCTGTGTTTTTTAGATGTTTCAGGACTCACCGTACACTTCTCCAGAGTGGCTGTTGGCAATTTACATCCCGCCCATCAGTGTAGCAAGGCTCCCATTTCTCCATGGCCTGTCCTGCATTTCTGGTTTTGACACTTTTTTCAGCATGGCCCTTTTCACCGATGGGAAGCGAGACTTCTTTGTAGCGCTGATTTGCCTTTCCAGGTTGCTTGGTTTTCAAAAAAGGGCGTATGCACTTTTTCCTGAATATATTCAGGAAAAAACGCATACGCCCTCTTTGGCCAAGGGCATCATTGTCAACGTTTTGCCGCTTTTCATGTGCTTTAAAGGCAATTCGAATCTACCTCCTGAAATCTGTTTCCTGCAATTCTGCCTTGATTTCAAATCCTCTTCTTTGCCTTCCCTCAATATATTTGTGGACGAGAGTTATCATTTATAACTCTGCATGTTTGTGAATTGCAGTGCCCGGAAGCTCCATTTTACAACT
This sequence comes from Balaenoptera borealis, assembly GCF_965194805.1. NCBI lineage: Eukaryota > Metazoa > Chordata > Mammalia > Artiodactyla > Balaenopteridae > Balaenoptera > Balaenoptera borealis. Next base: position 220,559 of record NW_028123894.1, on the reverse strand, counting down.
CGGTTTTTGGGAGCTGGCCGCAAAAGCGCAGGATGGCTTCAGGCCCTCTTCTGGTTCCGGGTGGCAGAATGAGCCTGTGGTTAATTCTTCTTCCTGATGGGAAAATGGAGTGACCTGTGCCTGTCCCAACACCAAGAGCTAGTCTCTCATTGGTTCCCCGTCTTCCCGTTCATCCTCAGGACAAATTGCAACCTGTACGGAACAGAAGGTTAAAGGTGCTGATGCTCCAAGTAGGGAGATTGGTAGTAAAGCGGCTGGAATGGCGAACCCGGGCACACGGAGATGAGAAATGAGATGCGTTTTAGAAACCTTTCCCCATCACAAGGTGTACCATCTTCTTGGTTTCTCATGCATGTTTTCGATGTAGGAAGATGCCCTTGAACCTGTAGATTTGGGACCCATGCGATGGGTACCACGTAGTATTATTTAAATGGTCTGCATTTGCTCACCCAACCTGACCAAAACTCTCAGCCCCAAGAGTGTCCACCCTTATGTCTCATCCAGCTGTGGGTCTAGATATGGTCAATCCAGGTTGCATCACTGCCCCTGAACGCATTGTGTAAGAATTTCTCTCTCTTACACTGTCTTTGTTTCATGGGTTTTTTAAAGTCATTTATTTTTATAATGGGGTTTAGCTGCTTTTCACTGCTGTGTTTATGCCGCTTTACACCCACTTGACACACTAACAGAGTGATATCAATACATAGGTTTTAAGATTATTACTAGTCAGATATATTCTCGTGCGGTGAATAGGGCGTGTTGAGTCCAGTTCTCTGAGCAAGGAGTAGGTCTTGTCTATTACATATTGGGTTTCTGGAACGGTATCTGAGCTAATTTGAAACCCTTGTTTTATGTATCACCCCACTTCACCTTTCCCGTTAAGCAGCCATAGTGTGTTTTCTGCATGTTTGACTTTGTTCTGTTTTGTAATTCAGTTCAAGTGTAACGGTTTTTACATTCCCTCTATAAGTGATACCTTATGAGAAGTGTCCTTTTCTGTGTGACTTATTTCACTTAGAGTCGTCGTACCTAAATCCACTCATCATGCTGCTATTAGCCTTATGACATTGATTTCATGGGTGAGTGATATTCCATTGTACATAAGGACCACAACTTCTTTATCCATTTTTCTCTTTCCTGGGATATTTAGGTGGAATGAAGTGGAGGTCCTTGTCAACAGAGCAGCCCTAAACTTTGGGGTGCTTGTGTCTTGCTGATGTTTAATTTTCCCAATTTATACCCCCATGAGTGGAAGTGCCCTATGCTCTGTAAGCTCTGATTTTTATATGTTTCAGGACTCACCGTACACTTCTCCAGAGTGGCTGATGGCAATTTACATCCCGCCCATCAGTGTAGCAAGGCTCCCATTTCTCCATGGCCTGTCCTGCATTTCTGGTTTTGACACTTTTTTCAGCATGGCCCTTTTGACCGATGGGAAGCGAGACTTCTTTGTAGCGCTGATTTGCCTTTCCAGGTTGCTTGGTTGGCCAAAAAGGGCGTATGCGCTTTTTCCTGAATATATTCAGGAAAAAACGCATACGCCCTTTTTGGCCAAGGGCATCATTGTCAACGTTTTGCCACTTTTCATGTGCTTTAAAGGCGAATCGAATCTACCTCCTGAAATCTGTTTCGTGCAATTCTGCCTTGATTTCAAATCCTCTTCTTTGCCTTCCCTCAATATATTTGTGGACGAGAGTTATCATTTATAACTCTGCAGGTTTGTGAATTGCAGTGCCCGGAAGCTCCATTTTACAACTCGGTTTTTGGGAGCAGGCCGCAAAAGCGCAGGATGGCTTCAGGCCCTGTTCTGGTTCCGGGGGGCAGGCTGAGCCTGTGGTTAATTCTTCTTCCTGATGGGAAAATAGAGTGACCTGTGCCTGTCCCAACACCAAGAGCCAGTCTCTCATTGGTTCCCTGTTTTCCCTTTCATCCTCAGGACAAATTGCAACCTGTACGGAACAGAAGGTTAAAGGTGCTGATGCTCCAAGTAGGGAGATTGCTAGTAAAGCGGCTGGAATGGGGAACCCGGGCACAAGGAGAAGAGAAATGAGGTGCGTTTTAGAAACCTTTCCCCATCACAAGGTGTACCATCTTCTTGGTTTCTCATGCATGTTTTCGATGTAGGAAGATGCCCTTGAACCTGGAGATTTGGGACCCATGCGATGGGTACCACGTAGTATTATTTAAATGGTCTGCATTTGCTCACCCAACCTCACCAAAACTCTCAGCCCCAAGAGTGTCCACCCTTATGTCTCATCCAGCTGTGGGTCTAGATATGGTCAATCCAGGTAGCATCACTGCCCCTGAACGCATTGTGTAAGAATTTCTCTCTCTTACACTGTCTTTGTTTCATGGTTTTTTTAAAGTCATTTATTTTTATAATGGGGTTTAGCTGATTTTCACTGCTGTGTTTATGCCGCTTTACACCCACTTGACACACTAACAGAGAGATATCAATACATAGGTTTTAAGATTATTACTAGTCAGATATATTCTCGTGCGGTGAATAGGGCATGTTGAGTCCAGTTCTCTGAGCAAGGAGTAGGTCTTGTCTATTACATATTGGGTTTATGGAACGGTATCTGAGCTAATTTGAAACCCTTGTTTTATGTATCACCCCACCTCACCTTTCCCGTTAAGCAGCCATAGTGTGTTTTCTGCATGTGAGACTCTGTTCTGTTTTGTAATTCAGTTCAAGTGTAACGGTTTTTACATTCCCTCTATAAGTGATACCTTATGAGAACTGTCCTTTTCTGTGTGACTTATTTCACTTAGAATCGTCATACCTAAATCCACTCATCATGCTGCTAATAGCCTTATGACATTGATTTCATCGCTGAGTGATATTCCATTGTACATAAGGACCACAACTTCTTTATCCATTTTTCTCTTTCCTGGGATATTGAAGGTGGAATGAAGTGGAGGTCCTTGTCAACAGAGCAGCCCTAAACTTTGGGGTGCTTGTGTCTTGCTGATGTTTAATTTTCCCAATTTATACCCCCATGAGTGGAAGTGCCCTATGCTCTCTAAGCTGTGTTTTTTAGATGTTTCAGGACTCACTGTACACTTCTTCAGAGTGGCTGTTGGCAATTTACATCCCGCCCATCAGTGTAGCAAGGCTCCCATTTCTCCATGGCCTGTCCTGCATTTCTGGTTTTGACACTTTTTTCAGCATGGCCCTTTTGACCGATGGGAAGCGAGACTTCTTTGTAGCGCTGATTTGCCTTTCCAGGTTGCTTGGTTGGCCAAAAAGGGCGTATGCGCTTTTTCCTGAATATATTCAGGAAAAAACGCATACGCCCTTTTTGGCCAAGGGCATCATTGTCAACGTTTTGCCGCTTTTCATGTGCTTTAAAGGCGATTCGAATCTACCTCCTGAAATCTGTTTCCTGCAATTCTGCCTTGATTTCAAATCCTCTTCTTTGCCTTCCCTCAATATATTTGTGGACGAGAGTTATCATTTATAACTCTGCAGGTTTGTGAATTGCAGTGCCCGGAAGCTCCATTTTACAACTCGGTTTTTGGGAGCAGGCCGCAAAAGCGCAGGATGGCTTCAGGCCCTGTTCTGGTTCCGGGGGGCAGGCTGAGCCTGTGGTTAATTCTTCTTCCTGATGGGAAAATAGAGTGACCTGTGCCTGTCCCAACACCAAGAGCCAGTCTCTCATTGGTTCCCCGTTTTCCCTTTCATCCTCAGGACAAATTGCAACCTGTACGGAACAGAAGGTTAAAGGTGCTGATGCTCCAAGTAGGGAGATTGCTAGTAAAGCAGCTGGAATGGGGAAACCGGGCACAAGGAGAAGAGAAATGAGGTGCGTTTTAGAAACCTTTCCCCATCACATGTTGTACCATCTTCTGGGTTTCTCATGCATGTTTTCGATGTAGGAAGATGCCCTTGAACATGGAGATTTGGGACCCATGCGATGGGTACCACGTAGTATTATTTAAAGGGTCTGCATTTGCTCACCCAACCTCACCAAACCTCTCAGCCCCAAGAATGTCCACCCTTATGTCTCATCCAGCTGTGGGTCTAGATATGGTCAATCCAGGTTGCATCACTGCCCCTGAACGCATTGTGTAAGAATTTCTCTCTCTTACACTGTCTTTGTTTCATGGGTTTTTTAAAGTCATTTATTTTTATAATGGGGTTTAGCTGCTTTTCACTGCTGTGTTTATGCCGCTTTACACCCACTTGACACACTAACAGAGAGATATCAATACATAGGTTTTAAGATTATTACTAGTCAGATATATTCTTGTGCGGTGAATAGGGCGTGTTGAGTCCAGTTCTCTGAGCAAGGAGTAGGTCTTGTCTATTACATATTGGGTTTATGGAACGGTATCTGAGCTAATTTGAAACCCTTGTTTTATGTATCACCCCACCTCACCTTTCCCGTTAAGCAGCCATAGTGTGTTTTCTGCATGTTTGACTTTGTTCTGTTTTGTAATTCAGTTCAAGTGTAACGGTTTTTACATTCCCTCTATAAGTGATACCTTATGAGAAGTGTCCTTTTCTGTGTGACTTATTTCACTTAGAATAGTTGTACCTAAATCCACTCATCATGCTGCTATTAGCCTTATGACATTGATTTCATGGGTGAGTGATATTCCATTGTACATAAGGACCACAACTTCTTTATCCATTTTTCTCTTTCCTGGGATATTTAGGTGGAATGAAGTGGAGGTCCTTGTCAACAGAGCAGCCCTAAACTTTGGGGTGCTTGTGTCTTGCTGATGTTTAATTTTCCCAATTTATACCCCCATGAGTGGAAGTGCCCTATGCTCTGTAAGCTCTGATTTTTATATGTTTCAGGACTCACCGTACACTTCTCCAGAGTGGCTGATGGCAATTTACATCCCGCCCATCAGTGTAGCAAGGCTCCCATTTCTCCATGGCCTGTCCTGCATTTCTGGTTTTGACACTTTTTTCAGCATTGCCCTTTTGACCGATGGGAAGCGAGACTTCTTTGTAGCGCTGATTTGCCTTTCCAGGTTGCTTGGTTGGCCAAAAAGGGCGTATGCGCTTTTTCCTGAATATATTCAGGAAAAAACGCATACGCCCTTTTTGGCCAAGGGCATCATTGTCAACGTTTTGCCGCTTTTCATGTGCTTTAAAGGCGAATCGAATCTACCTCCTGAAATCTGTTTCGTGCAATTCTGCCTTGATTTCAAATCCTCTTCTTTGCCTTCCCTCAATATATTTGTGGACGAGAGTTATCATTTATAACTCTGCAGGTTTGTGAATTGCAGTGCCCGGAAGCTCCATTTTACAACTCGGTTTTTGGGAGCAGGCCGCAAAAGCGCAGGATGGCTTCAGGCCCTGTTCTGGTTCCGGGGGGCAGGCTGAGCCTGTGGTTAATTCTTCTTCCTGATGGGAAAATAGAGTGACCTGTGCCTGTCCCAACACCAAGAGCCAGTCTCTCATTGGTTCCCTGTTTTCCCTTTCATCCTCAGGACAAATTGCAACCTGTACGGAACAGAAGGTTAAAGGTGCTGATGCTCCAAGTAGGGAGATTGCTAGTAAAGCGGCTGGAATGCGGAACCCGGGCACAAGGAGAAGAGAAATGAGGTGCGTTTTAGAAACCTTTCCCCATCACATGTTGTACCATCTTCTGGGTTTCTCATGCATGTTTTCGATGTAGGAAGATGCCCTTGAACCTGGAGATTTGGGACCCATGCGATGAGTACCACGTAGTATTATTTAAAGGGTCTGCATTTGCTCACCCAACCTCACCAAACCTCTCAGCCCCAAGAGTGTCCACCCTTATGTCTCATCCAGCTGTGGGTCTAGATATGGTCAATCCAGGTTGCATCACTGCCCCTGAACGCATTGTGTAAGAATTTCTCTCTCTTACACTGTCTTTGTTTCATGGGTTTTTTAAAGTCATTTATTTTTATAATGGGGTTTAGCTGCTTTTCACTGCTGTGTTTATGCCGCTTTACACCCACTTGACACACTAACAGAGAGATATCAATACATAGGTTTTAAGATTATTACTAGTCAGATATATTCTCGTGCGGTGAATATGGCGTGTTGAGTCCAGTTCTCTGAGCAAGGAGTAGATCTTGTCTATTACATATTGGGTTTCTGGAACGGTATCTGAGCTAATTTGAAACCCTTTTTTTATGTATCACCCCACTTCACCTTTCCCGTTAAGCAGCCATAGTGTGTTTTCTGCATGTGAGACTCTGTTCTGTTTTGTAATTCAGTTCAAGTGTAACGGTTTTTACATTCCCTCTATAAGTGATACCTTATGAGAAGTGTCCTTTTCTGTGTGACTTATTTCACTTAGAATCTTCGTACCTAAATCCACTCATCATGCTGCTACTAGCCTTATGACATTGATTTCATGGCTGAGTGATATTCCATTGTACATAAGGACCACAACTTCTTTATCCATTTTTCTCTTTCCTGGGATATTGAAGGTGGAATGATGTGGAGGTCCTTGTCAACAGAGCAGCTCTAAACTTTGGGGTGCTTGTGTCTTGCTGATGTTTAATTTTCCTTATTTATACCCCCATGAGTGGAAGTACCCTATGCTCTATAAGCTGTGTTTTTTAGATGTTTCAGGACTCACCGTACACTTCTTCAGAGTGGCTGTTGGCAATTTACATCCCGCCCACCAGTGTAGCAAGGCTCCCATTTCTCCATGGCCTGTCCTGCATTTCTGGTTTTGACACTTTTTTCAGCATGGCCCTTTTGACCAATGGGAAGCGAGACTTCTTTGTAGCGCTGATTTGCCTTTCCAGGTTGCTTGGTTGGCCAAAAAGGGCGTATGCGTTTTTTCCTGAATATATTCAGGAGAAAACGCATACGCCCTTTTTGGCCAAGGGCATCATTGTCAACGTTTTGCCGCTTTTCATGTGCTTTAAAGGCGATTCGAATCTACCTACTGAAATCTGTTTCCTGCAATTCTGCCTTGATTTCAAATCCTTATCTTTGCCTTCCCTCAATATATTTGTGGACGAGAGTTATCATTTATAACTCTGCAGGTTTGTGAATTGCAGTGCCCGGAAGCTCCATTTTACAACTCGCGTTTTTGGGAGCTGGCTGCGAAAGCGCAGGATGGTTTCAGACCCTGTTCTGGTTCCGGGGAGCAGGCTGAGCCTGTGGTTAATTCTTCTTCCTGATGGGAAAATAGAGTGACCTGTTTCTGTCCCAACACCAAGAGCTAGTCCCTCATTGGTTCCCCATCTTCCCGTTCATCCTCAGGACAAATTGCAACCTGTACGGAACAGAAGGTTAAAGGTGCTGATGCTCCAAGTAGGGAGATTGGTAGTAAAGCGGCTGGAATGGCGAACCCGGGCACACGGAGATGAGAAATGAGGTGCGTTTTAGAAACCTTTCCCCATCACAAGGTGTACCATCTTCTTGGTTTCTCATGCATGTTTTCGATGTAGGAAGATGCCCTTGAACCTGGAGATTTGGGACCCATGCGATGGGTACCACGTAGTATTATTTAAATGGTCTGCATTTGCTCACCCAACCTCACCAAAACTCTCAGCCCCAAGAGTGTCCACCCTTATGTCTCATCCAGCTGTGGGTCTAGATATGGTCAATCCAGGTAGCATCACTGCCCCTGAACGCATTGTGTAAGAATTTCTCTCTCTTACACTGTCTTTGTTTCATGGTTTTTTTAAAGTCATTTATTTTTATAATGGGGTTTAGCTGATTTTCACTGCTGTGTTTATGCCGCTTTACACCCACTTGACACACTAACAGAGAGATATCAATACATAGGTTTTAAGATTATTACTAGTCAGATATATTCTCGTGCGGTGAATAGGGCATGTTGAGTCCAGTTCTCTGAGCAAGGAGTAGGTCTTGTCTATTACATATTGGGTTTATGGAACGGTATCTGAGCTAATTTGAAACCCTTGTTTTATGTATCACCCCACCTCACCTTTCCCGTTAAGCAGCCATAGTGTGTTTTCTGCATGTGAGACTCTGTTCTGTTTTGTAATTCAGTTCAAGTGTAACGGTTTTTACATTCCCTCTATAAGTGATACCTTATGAGAACTGTCCTTTTCTGTGTGACTTATTTCACTTAGAATCGTCATACCTAAATCCACTCATCATGCTGCTAATAGCCTTATGACATTGATTTCATCGCTGAGTGATATTCCATTGTACATAAGGACCACAACTTCTTTATCCATTTTTCTCTTTCCTGGGATATTTAAGGTGGAATGAAGTGGAGGTCCTTGTCAACAGAGCAGCCCTAAACTTTGGGGTGCTTGTGTCTTGCTGATGTTTAATTTTCCCAATTTATACCCCCATGAGTGGAAGTGCCCTATGCTCTCTAAGCTGTGTTTTTTAGATGTTTCAGGACTCACTGTACACTTCTTCAGAGTGGCTGTTGGCAATTTACATCCCGCCCATCAGTGTAGCAAGGCTCCCATTTCTCCATGGCCTGTCCTGCATTTCTGGTTTTGACACTTTTTTCAGCATGGCCCTTTTGACCGATGGGAAGCGAGACTTCTCTGTAGCGCTGATTTGCCTTTCCAGGTTGCTTGGTTGGCCAAAAAGGGCGTATGCACTTTTTCCTGAATATATTCAGGAAAAAACGCATACGCCCTCTTTGGCCATGGGCATCATTGTCAACGTTTTGCCGCTTTTCATGTGCTTTAAAGGCAATTCGAATCTACCTCCTGAAATCTGTTTCCTGCAATTCTGCCTTGATTTCAAATCCTCTTCTTTGCCTTCCCTCAATATATTTGTGGACGAGAGTTATCATTTATAACTCTGCATGTTTGTGAATTGCAGTGCCCGGAAGCTCCATTTTACAACTCGGTTTTTGGGAGCTGGCCGCAAAAGCGCAGGATGGCTTCAGGCCCTCTTCTGGTTCCGGGTGGCAGAATGAGCCTGTGGTTAATTCTTCTTCCTGATGGGAAAATAGAGTGACCTGTGCCTGTCACAACACCAAGAGCTAGTCTCTCATTGGTTCCCCGTCTTCCCGTTCATCCTCAGGACAAATTGCAACCTGTACGGAACAGAAGGTTAAAGGTGCTGATGCTCCAAGTAGGGAGATTGGTAGTAAAGCGGCTGGAATGGCGAACCCGGGCACACGGAGATGAGAAATGAGGTGCGTTTTAGAAACCTTTCCCCATCACAAGGTGTACCATCTTCTTGGTTTCTCATGCATGTTTTCGATGTAGGAAGATGCCCTTGAACCTGTAGATTTGGGTCCCATGCGATGGGTACCACGTAGTATTATTTAAATGGTCTGCATTTGCTCACCCAACCTGACCAAAACTCTCAGCCCCAAGAGTGTCCACCCTTATGTCTCATCCAGCTGTGGGTCTAGATATGGTCAATCCAGGTTGCATCACTGCCCCTGAACGCATTGTGTAAGAATTTCTCTCTCTTACACTGTCTTTGTTTCATGGGTTTTTTAAAGTCATTTATTTTTATAATGGGGTTTAGCTGCTTTTCACTGCTGTGTTTATGCCGCTTTACACCCACTTGACACACTAACAGAGAGATATCAATACATAGGTTTTAAGATTATTACTAGTCAGATATATTCTTGTGCGGTGAATAGGGCGTGTTGAGTCCAGTTCTCTGAGCAAGGAGTAGGTCTTGTCTATTACATATTGGGTTTATGGAACGGTATCTGAGCTAATTTGAAACCCTTGTTTTATGTATCACCCCACCTCACCTTTCCCGTTAAGCAGCCATAGTGTGTTTTCTGCATGTTTGACTTTGTTCTGTTTTGTAATTCAGTTCAAGTGTAACGGTTTTTACATTCCCTCTATAAGTGATACCTTATGAGAAGTGTCCTTTTCTGTGTGACTTATTTCACTTAGAATCGTCGTACCTAAATCCACTCATCATGCTGCTATTAGCCTTATGACATTGATTTCATGGCTGAGTGATATTCCATTGTACATAAGGACCACAACTTCTTTATCCATTTTTCTCTTTCCTGGGATATTTAGGTGGAATGAAGTGGAGGTCCTTGTCAACAGAGCAGCCCTAAACTTTGGGGTGCTTGTGTCTTGCTGATGTTTAATTTTCCCAATTTATACCCCCATGAGTGGAAGTGCCCTATGCTCTGTAAGCTCTGATTTTTATATGTTTCAGGACTCACCGTACACTTCTCCAGAGTGGCTGATGGCAATTTACATCCCGCCCATCAGTGTAGCAAGGCTCCCATTTCTCCATGGCCTGTCCTGCATTTCTGGTTTTGACACTTTTTTCAGCATGGCCCTTTTGACCGATGGGAAGCGAGACTTCTTTGTAGCGCTGATTTGCCTTTCCAGGTTGCTTGGTTGGCCAAAAAGGGCGTATGCGCTTTTTCCTGAATATATTCAGGAAAAAACGCATACGCCCTTTTTGGCCAAGGGCATCATTGTCAACGTTTTGCCGCTTTTCATGTGCTTTAAAGGCGAATCGAATCTACCTCCTGAAATCTGTTTCGTGCAATTCTGCCTTGATTTCAAATCCTCTTCTTTGCCTTCCCTCAATATATTTGTGGACGAGAGTTATCATTTATAACTCTGCAGGTTTGTGAATTGCAGTGCCCGGAAGCTCCATTTTACAACTCGGTTTTTGGGAGCAGGCCGCAAAAGCGCAGGATGGCTTCAGGCCCTGTTCTGGTTCCGGGGGGCAGGCTGAGCCTGTGGTTAATTCTTCTTCCTGATGGGAAAATAGAGTGACCTGTGCCTGTCCCAACACCAAGAGCCAGTCTCTCATTGGTTCCCTGTTTTCCCTTTCATCCTCAGGACAAATTGCAACCTGTACGGAACAGAAGGTTAAAGGTGCTGATGCTCCAAGTAGGGAGATTGCTAGTAAAGCGGCTGGAATGCGGAACCCGGGCACAAGGAGAAGAGAAATGAGGTGCGTTTTAGAAACCTTTCCCCATCACATGTTGTACCATCTTCTGGGTTTCTCATGCATGTTTTCGATGTAGGAAGATGCCCTTGAACCTGGAGATTTGGGACCCATGCGATGAGTACCACGTAGTATTATTTAAAGGGTCTGCATTTGCTCACCCAACCTCACCAAACCTCTCAGCCCCAAGAGTGTCCACCCTTATGTCTCATCCAGCTGTGGGTCTAGATATGGTCAATCCAGGTTGCATCACTGCCCCTGAACGCATTGTGTAAGAATTTCTCTCTCTTACACTGTCTTTGTTTCATGGGTTTTTTAAAGTCATTTATTTTTATAATGGGGTTTAGCTGCTTTTCACTGCTGTGTTTATGCCGCTTTACACCCACTTGACACACTAACAGAGAGATATCAATACATAGGTTTTAAGATTATTACTAGTCAGATATATTCTCGTGCGGTGAATATGGCGTGTTGAGTCCAGTTCTCTGAGCAAGGAGTAGATCTTGTCTATTACATATTGGGTTTCTGGAACGGTATCTGAGCTAATTTGAAACCCTTTTTTTATGTATCACCCCACTTCACCTTTCCCGTTAAGCAGCCATAGTGTGTTTTCTGCATGTGAGACTCTGTTCTGTTTTGTAATTCAGTTCAAGTGTAACGGTTTTTACATTCCCTGTATAAGTGATACCTTATGAGAAGTGTCCTTTTCTGTGTGACTTATTTCACTTAGAATCTTCGTACCTAAATCCACTCATCATGCTGCTACTAGCCTTATGACATTGATTTCATGGCTGAGTGATATTCCATTGTACATAAGGACCACAACTTCTTTATCCATTTTTCTCTTTCCTGGGATATTGAAGGTGGAATGATGTGGAGGTCCTTGTCAACAGAGCAGCCCTAAACTTTGGGGTGCTTGTGTCTTGCTGATGTTTAATTTTCCTTATTTATACCCCCATGAGTGGAAGTACCCTATGCTCTATAAGCTGTGTTTTTTAGATGTTTCAGGACTCACCGTACACTTCTTCAGAGTGGCTGTTGGCAATTTACATCCCGCCCACCAGTGTAGCAAGGCTCCCATTTCTCCATGGCCTGTCCTGCATTTCTGGTTTTGACACTTTTTTCAGCATGGCCCTTTTGACCAATGGGAAGCGAGACTTCTTTGTAGCGCTGATTTGCCTTTCCAGGTTGCTTGGTTGGCCAAAAAGGGCGTATGCGTTTTTTCCTGAATATATTCAGGAAAAAACGCATACGCCCTTTTTGGCCAAGGGCATCATTGTCAACGTTTTGCCGCTTTTCATGTGCTTTAAAGGCGATTCGAATCTACCTACTGAAATCTGTTTCCTGCAATTCTGCCTTGATTTCAAATCCTTTTCTTTGCCTTCCCTCAATATATTTGTGGACGAGAGTTATCATTTATAACTCTGCAGGTTTGTGAATTGCAGTGCCCGGAAGCTCCATTTTACAACTCGCGTTTTTGGGAGCTGGCTGCGAAAGCGCAGGATGGTTTCAGACCCTGTTCTGGTTCCGGGGAGCAGGCTGAGCCTGTGGTTAATTCTTCTTCCTGATGGGAAAATAGAGTGACCTGTTTCTGTCCCAACACCAAGAGCTAGTCCCTCATTGGTTCCCCATCTTCCCGTTCATCCTCAGGACAAATTGCAACCTGTACGGAACAGAAGGTTAAAGGTGCTGAAGCTGCAAGTAGGGAGATTGGTAGTAAAGCGGCTGGAATGGCGAACCCGGGCACACGGAGATGAGAAATGAGGTGCGTTTTAGAAACCTTTCCCCATCACAAAGTGTACCATCTTCTTGGTTTCTCATGCATGTTTTCGATGTAGGAAGATGCCCTTGAACCTGGAGATTTGGGACCCATGCGATGGGTACCACGTAGTATTATTTAAATGGTCTGCATTTGCTCACCCAACCTCACCAAAACTCTCAGCCCCAAGAGTGTCCACCCTTATGTCTCATCCAGCTGTGGGTCTAGATATGGTCAATCCAGGTAGCATCACTGCCCCTGAACGCATTGTGTAAGAATTTCTCTCTCTTACACTGTCTTTGTTTCATGGTTTTTTTAAAGTCATTTATTTTTATAATGGGGTTTAGCTGATTTTCACTGCTGTGTTTATGCCGCTTTACACCCACTTGACACACTAACAGAGAGATATCAATACATAGGTTTTAAGATTATTACTAGTCAGATATATTCTCGTGCGGTGAATAGGGCATGTTGAGTCCAGTTCTCTGAGCAAGGAGTAGGTCTTGTCTATTACATATTGGGTTTATGGAACGGTATCTGAGCTAATTTGAAACCCTTGTTTTATGTATCACCCCACCTCACCTTTCCCGTTAAGCAGCCATAGTGTGTTTTCTGCATGTGAGACTCTGTTCTGTTTTGTAATTCAGTTCAAGTGTAACGGTTTTTATATTCCCTCTATAAGTGATACCTTATGAGAACTGTCCTTTTCTGTGTGACTTATTTCACTTAGAATCGTCATACCTAAATCCACTCATCATGCTGCTAATAGCCTTATGACATTGATTTCATCGCTGAGTGATATTCCATTGTACATAAGGACCACAACTTCTTTATCCATTTTTCTCTTTCCTGGGATATTTAGGTGGAATGAAGTGGAGGTCCTTGTCAACAGAGCAGCCCTAAACTTTGGGGTGCTTGTGTCTTGCTGATGTTTAATTTTCCCAATTTATACCCCCATGAGTGGAAGTGCCCTATGCTCTCTAAGCTCTGATTTTTATATGTTTCAGGACTCACCGTACACTTCTCCAGAGTGGCTGATGGCAATTTACATCCCGCCCATCAGTGTAGCAAGGCTCCCATTTCTCCATGGCCTGTCCTGCATTTCTGGTTTTGACACTTTTTTCAGCATGGCCCTTTTGACCGATGGGAAGCGAGACTTCTTTGTAGCGCTGATTTGCCTTTCCAGGTTGCTTGGTTGGCCAAAAAGGGCGTATGCGCTTTTTCCTGAATATATTCAGGAAAAAACGCATACGCCCTTTTTGGCCAAGGGCATCATTGTCAACGTTTTGCCGCTTTTCATGTGCTTTAAAGGCGAATCGAATCTACCTCCTGAAATCTGTTTCGTGCAATTCTGCCTTGATTTCAAATCCTCTTCTTTGCCTTCCCTCAATATATTTGTGGACGAGAGTTATCATTTATAACTCTGCAGGTTTGTGAATTGCAGTGCCCGGAAGCTCCATTTTACAACTCGGTTTTTGGGAGCAGGCCGCAAAAGCGCAGGATGGCTTCAGGCCCTGTTCTGGTTCCGGGGGGCAGGCTGAGCCTGTGGTTAATTCTTCTTCCTGATGGGAAAATAGAGTGACCTGTGCCTGTCCCAACACCAAGAGCCAGTCTCTCATTGGTTCCCTGTTTTCCCTTTCATCCTCAGGACAAATTGCAACCTGTACGGAACAGAAGGTTAAAGGTGCTGATGCTCCAAGTAGGGAGATTGCTAGTAAAGCGGCTGGAATGCGGAACCCGGGCACAAGGAGAAGAGAAATGAGGTGCGTTTTAGAAACCTTTCCCCATCACATGTTGTACCATCTTCTGGGTTTCTCATGCATGTTTTCGATGTAGGAAGATGCCCTTGAACCTGGAGATTTGGGACCCATGCGATGAGTACCACGTAGTATTATTTAAAGGGTCTGCATTTGCTCACCCAACCTCACCAAACCTCTCAGCCCCAAGAGTGTCCACCCTTATGTCTCATCCAGCTGTGGGTCTAGATATGGTCAATCCAGGTTGCATCACTGCCCCTGAACGCATTGTGTAAGAATTTCTCTCTCTTACACTGTCTTTGTTTCATGGGTTTTTTAAAGTCATTTATTTTTATAATGGGGTTTAGCTGCTTTTCACTGCTGTGTTTATGCCGCTTTACACCCACTTGACACACTAACAGAGAGATATCAATACATAGGTTTTAAGATTATTACTAGTCAGATATATTCTCGTGCGGTGAATATGGCGTGTTGAGTCCAGTTCTCTGAGCAAGGAGTAGATCTTGTCTATTACATATTGGGTTTCTGGAACGGTATCTGAGCTAATTTGAAACCCTTGTTTTATGTATCACCCCACCTCACCTTTCCCGTTAAGCAGCCATAGTGTGTTTTCTGCATGTGAGACTCTGTTCTGTTTTGTAATTCAGTTCAAGTGTAACGGTTTTTATATTCCCTCTATAAGTGATACCTTATGAGAACTGTCCTTTTCTGTGTGACTTATTTCACTTAGAATCGTCATACCTAAATCCACTCATCATGCTGCTAATAGCCTTATGACATTGATTTCATCGCTGAGTGATATTCCATTGTACATAAGGACCACAACTTCTTTATCCATTTTTCTCTTTCCTGGGATATTTAGGTGGAATGAAGTGGAGGTCCTTGTCAACAGAGCAGCCCTAAACTTTGGGGTGCTTGTGTCTTGCTGATGTTTAATTTTCCCAATTTATACCCCCATGAGTGGAAGTGCCCTATGCTCTCTAAGCTCTGATTTTTATATGTTTCAGGACTCACCGTACACTTCTCCAGAGTGGCTGATGGCAATTTACATCCCGCCCATCAGTGTAGCAAGGCTCCCATTTCTCCATGGCCTGTCCTGCATTTCTGGTTTTGACACTTTTTTCAGCATGGCCCTTTTGACCGATGGGAAGCGAGACTTCTTTGTAGCGCTGATTTGCCTTTCCAGGTTGCTTGGTTGGCCAAAAAGGGCGTATGCGCTTTTTCCTGAATATATTCAGGAAAAAACGCATACGCCCTTTTTGGCCAAGGGCATCATTGTCAACGTTTTGCCGCTTTTCATGTGCTTTAAAGGCGAATCGAATCTACCTCCTGAAATCTGTTTCGTGCAATTCTGCCTTGATTTCAAATCCTCTTCTTTGCCTTCCCTCAATATATTTGTGGACGAGAGTTATCATTTATAACTCTGCAGGTTTGTGAATTGCAGTGCCCGGAAGCTCCATTTTACAACTCGGTTTTTGGGAGCAGGCCGCAAAAGCGCAGGATGGCTTCAGGCCCTGTTCTGGTTCCGGGGGGCAGGCTGAGCCTGTGGTTAATTCTTCTTCCTGATGGGAAAATAGAGTGACCTGTGCCTGTCCCAACACCAAGAGCCAGTCTCTCATTGGTTCCCTGTTTTCCCTTTCATCCTCAGGACAAATTGCAACCTGTACGGAACAGAAGGTTAAAGGTGCTGATGCTCCAAGTAGGGAGATTGCTAGTAAAGCGGCTGGAATGCGGAACCCGGGCACAAGGAGAAGAGAAATGAGGTGCGTTTTAGAAACCTTTCCCCATCACATGTTGTACCATCTTCTGGGTTTCTCATGCATGTTTTCGATGTAGGAAGATGCCCTTGAACCTGGAGATTTGGGACCCATGCGATGAGTACCACGTAGTATTATTTAAAGGGTCTGCATTTGCTCACCCAACCTCACCAAACCTCTCAGCCCCAAGAGTGTCCACCCTTATGTCTCATCCAGCTGTGGGTCTAGATATGGTCAATCCAGGTTGCATCACTGCCCCTGAACGCATTGTGTAAGAATTTCTCTCTCTTACACTGTCTTTGTTTCATGGGTTTTTTAAAGTCATTTATTTTTATAATGGGGTTTAGCTGCTTTTCACTGCTGTGTTTATGCCGCTTTACACCCACTTGACACACTAACAGAGAGATATCAATACATAGGTTTTACGATTATTACTAGTCAGATATATTCTCGTGCGGTGAATATGGCGTGTTGAGTCCAGTTCTCTGAGCAAGGAGTAGATCTTGTCTATTACATATTGGGTTTCTGGAACGGTATCTGAGCTAATTTGAAACCCTTTTTTTATGTATCACCCCACTTCACCTTTCCCGTTAAGCAGCCATAGTGTGTTTTCTGCATGTGAGACTCTGTTCTGTTTTGTAATTCAGTTCAAGTGTAACGGTTTTTACATTCCCTCTATAAGTGATACCTTATGAGAAGTGTCCTTTTCTGTGTGACTTATTTCACTTAGAATCTTCGTACCTAAATCCACTCATCATGCTGCTACTAGCCTTATGACATTGATTTCATGGCTGAGTGATATTCCATTGTACATAAGGACCACAACTTCTTTATCCATTTTTCTCTTTCCTGGGATATTGAAGGTGGAATGATGTGGAGGTCCTTGTCAACAGAGCAGCCCTAAACTTTGGGGTGCTTGTGTCTTGCTGATGTTTAATTTTCCTTATTTATACCCCCATGAGTGGAAGTACCCTATGCTCTATAAGCTGTGTTTTTTAGATGTTTCAGGACTCACCGTACACTTCTTCAGAGTGGCTGTTGGCAATTTACATCCCGCCCACCAGTGTAGCAAGGCTCCCATTTCTCCATGGCCTGTCCTGCATTTCTGGTTTTGACACTTTTTTCAGCATGGCCCTTTTGACCAATGGGAAGCGAGACTTCTTTGTAGCGCTGATTTGCCTTTCCAGGTTGCTTGGTTGGCCAAAAAGGGCGTATGCGTTTTTTTCCTGAATATATTCAGGAGAAAACGCATACGCCCTTTTTGGCCAAGGGCATCATTGTCAACGTTTTGCCGCTTTTCATGTGCTTTAAAGGCGATTCGAATCTACCTACTGAAATCTGTTTCCTGCAATTCTGCCTTGATTTCAAATCCTTATCTTTGCCTTCCCTCAATATATTTGTGGACGAGAGTTATCATTTATAACTCTGCAGGTTTGTGAATTGCAGTGCCCGGAAGCTCCATTTTACAACTCGCGTTTTTGGGAGCTGGCTGCGAAAGCGCAGGATGGTTTCAGACCCTGTTCTGGTTCCGGGGAGCAGGCTGAGCCTGTGGTTAATTCTTCTTCCTGATGGGAAAATAGAGTGACCTGTTTCTGTCCCAACACCAAGAGCTAGTCCCTCATTGGTTCCCCATCTTCCCGTTCATCCTCAGGACAAATTGCAACCTGTACGGAACAGAAGGTTAAAGGTGCTGATGCTCCAAGTAGGGAGATTGGTAGTAAAGCGGCTGGAATGGCGAACCCGGGCACACGGAGATGAGAAATGAGGTGCGTTTTAGAAACCTTTCCCCATCACAAGGTGTACCATCTTCTTGGTTTCTCATGCATGTTTTCGATGTAGGAAGATGCCCTTGAACCTGGAGATTTGGGACCCATGCGATGGGTACCACGTAGTATTATTTAAATGGTCTGCATTTGCTCACCCAACCTCACCAAAACTCTCAGCCCCAAGAGTGTCCACCCTTATGTCTCATCCAGCTGTGGGTCTAGATATGGTCAATCCAGGTAGCATCACTGCCCCTGAACGCATTGTGTAAGAATTTCTCTCTCTTACACTGTCTTTGTTTCATGGTTTTTTTAAAGTCATTTATTTTTATAATGGGGTTTAGCTGATTTTCACTGCTGTGTTTATGCCGCTTTACACCCACTTGACACACTAACAGAGAGATATCAATACATAGGTTTTAAGATTATTACTAGTCAGATATATTCTCGTGCGGTGAATAGGGCATGTTGAGTCCAGTTCTCTGAGCAAGGAGTAGGTCTTGTCTATTACATATTGGGTTTATGGAACGGTATCTGAGCTAATTTGAAACCCTTGTTTTATGTATCACCCCACCTCACCTTTCCCGTTAAGCAGCCATAGTGTGTTTTCTGCATGTGAGACTCTGTTCTGTTTTGTAATTCAGTTCAAGTGTAACGGTTTTTACATTCCCTCTATAAGTGATACCTTATGAGAACTGTCCTTTTCTGTGTGACTTATTTCACTTAGAATCGTCATACCTAAATCCACTCATCATGCTGCTAATAGCCTTATGACATTGATTTCATCGCTGAGTGATATTCCATTGTACATAAGGACCACAACTTCTTTATCCATTTTTCTCTTTCCTGGGATATTTAAGGTGGAATGAAGTGGAGGTCCTTGTCAACAGAGCAGCCCTAAACTTTGGGGTGCTTGTGTCTTGCTGATGTTTAATTTTCCCAATTTATACCCCCATGAGTGGAAGTGCCCTATGCTCTCTAAGCTGTGTTTTTTAGATGTTTCAGGACTCACTGTACACTTCTTCAGAGTGGCTGTTGGCAATTTACATCCCGCCCATCAGTGTAGCAAGGCTCCCATTTCTCCATGGCCTGTCCTGCATTTCTGGTTTTGACACTTTTTTCAGCATGGCCCTTTTGACCGATGGGAAGCGAGACTTCTTTGTAGCGCTGATTTGCCTTTCCAGGTTGCTTGGTTGGCCAAAAAGGGCGTATGCGCTTTTTCCTGAATATATTCAGGAAAAAACGCATACGCCCTTTTTGGCCAAGGGCATCATTGTCAACGTTTTGCCGCTTTTCATGTGCTTTAAAGGCGATTCGAATCTACCTCCTGAAATCTGTTTCCTGAAATTCTGCCTTGATTTCAAATCCTCTTCTTTGCCTTCCCTCAATATATTTGTGGACGAGAGTTATCATTTATAACTCTGCAGGTTTGTGAATTGCAGTGCCCGGAAGCTCCATTTTACAACTCGGTTTTTGGGAGCAGGCCGCAAAAGCGCAGGATGGCTTCAGGCCCTGTTCTGGTTCCGGGGGGCAGGCTGAGCCTGTGGTTAATTCTTCTTCCTGATGGGAAAATAGAGTGACCTGTGCCTGTCCCAACACCAAGAGCCAGTCTCTCATTGGTTCCCCGTTTTCCCTTTCATCCTCAGGACAAATTGCAACCTGTACGGAACAGAAGGTTAAAGGTGCTGATGCTCCAAGTAGGGAGATTGCTAGTAAAGCAGCTGGAATGGGGAAACCGGGCACAAGGAGAAGAGAAATGAGGTGCGTTTTAGAAACCTTTCCCCATCACATGTTGTACCATCTTCTGGGTTTCTCATGCATGTTTTCGATGTAGGAAGATGCCCTTGAACATGGAGATTTGGGACCCATGCGATGGGTACCACGTAGTATTATTTAAAGGGTCTGCATTTGCTCACCCAACCTCACCAAACCTCTCAGCCCCAAGAGTGTCCACCCTTATGTCTCATCCAGCTGTGGGTCTAGATATGGTCAATCCAGGTTGCATCACTGCCCCTGAACGCATTGTGTAAGAATTTCTCTCTCTTACACTGTCTTTGTTTCATGGGTTTTTTAAAGTCATTTATTTTTATAATGGGGTTTAGCTGCTTTTCACTGCTGTGTTTATGCCGCTTTACACCCACTTGACACACTAACAGAGAGATATCAATACATAGGTTTTAAGATTATTACTAGTCAGATATATTCTCGCGCGGTGAATAGGGCGTGTTGAGTCCAGTTCTCTGAGCAAGGAGTAGATCTTGTCTATTACATATTGGGTTTCTGGAACGGTATCTGAGCTAATTTGAAACCCTTGTTTTATGTATCACCCCACTTCAACTTTCCCGTTAAGCAGCCATAGTGTGTTTTCTGCATGTGAGACTCTGTTCTGTTTTGTAATTCAGTTCAAGTGTAACGGTTTTTACATTCCCCCTATCAGGCATACCTAATGAGAAGTGTCCTTTTCTGTGTGACTTATTTCACTTAGAATCGTCGTACCTAAATCCACTCATCATGCTGCTACTAGCCTTATGACATTGATTTCATGGCTGAGTGATATTCCATTGTACATAAGGACCACAACTTCTTTATCCATTTTTCTCTTTCCTGGGATATTTAAGGTGGAATGAAGTGGAGGTCCTTGTCAACAGAGCAGCCCTAAACTTTGGGGTGCTTGTGTCTTGCTGATGTTTAATTTTCCCTATTTATACCCCCATGAGTGGAAGTACCCTATGCTCTCTAAGCTGTGTTTTTTAGATGTTTCAGGACTCACCGTACACTTCTTCAGAGTGGCTGTTGGCAATTTACATCCCGCCCATCAGTGTAGCAAGGCTCCCATTTCTCCATGGCCTGTCCTGCATTTCTGGTTTTGACACTTTTTTCAGCATGGCCCTTTTGACCAATGGGAAGCGAGACTTCTTTGTAGCGCTGATTTGCCTTTCCAGGTTGCTTGGTTGGCCAAAAAGGGCGTATGCGTTTTTTCCTGAATATATTCAGGAAAAAACGCATACGCCCTTTTTGGCCAAGGGCATCATTGTCAACGTTTTGCCGCTTTTCATGTGCTTTAAAGGCGATTCGAATCTACCTCCTGAAATCTGTTTCGTGCAATTCTGCCTTGATTTCAAATCCTCTTCTTTGCCTTCCGTCAATATATTTGTGGACGAGAGTTATCATTTATAACTCTGCAGGTTTGTGAATTGCAGTGCCTGGTAGCTCCATTTTACAACTCGCGTTTTTGGGAGCTGGCCGCGAAAGCGCAGGATGGTTTCAGGCCCTGTTCTGGTTCCGGGGAGCAGGCTAAGCCTGTGGTTAATTCTTCTTCCTGATGGGAAAATAGAGTGACCTGTGTCTGTCCCAACACCAAGATCTTGTCCCTCATTGGTTCCCCATCTTCCCGTTCATCCTCAGGACAAATTGCAACCTGTACGGAACAGGAGGTTAAAGGTGCTGATTCTCCAAGTAGGGAGATTGCTAGTAAGGCGGCTGGAATGGTGAACCCAGGCACAAGGGGATGAGAAATGAGGTGCGTTTTAGAAACCTTTCCCCATCACACGGTGTACCATCTTCTGGGTTTCTCATGCATGTTTTCGATGTAGGAAGATGCCCTTGAACCTGGAGATTTGGGACCCATGCGATGGGTACCACGCAGTATTACTTTAAAGGGTCTGCGTTTACTCACCCAACCTCACCAAACCTCTCAGCCCCAAGAGTGTCCACCCTTATGTCTCATCCAGCTGTGGGTCTAGATATGGTCAATCCAGGTTGCATCACAGCCCCTGAACGGATTGTGTAAGAATGTCGCTCTCTTTCACTGTCTTTGTTTCATGGGTTTTTAAAAGTAATTTATTTTCATAATGGGGTTTAGCTGCTTTTCACTGCTGTGTTTATGCCGCTTTACACCCACTTGACACACTAACAGAGAGATATCAATATATAGGTTTTAAGATTATTACTAGTCAGATATAATCTTGTGCGGTGAATAGGGCGTGTTGAGTCCAGTTCTCTGAGCAAGGAGTAGGTCTTGTCTATTACATATTTGGTTTATGGAATGGTATCTGAGCTAATTTGAAACCCTTCTTTTATGTATCACCCCACCTCACCTTTCCCGTTAAGCAGCCATAGTGTGTTTTCTGCATGTGTGACTCTGTTCTGTTTTGTAATTCAGTTCAACTGTAACGGTTTTTACATTCCCTCTATAAGTGATACCTTATGAGAAGTGTCCTTTTCTGTGTGACTTATTTCACTTAGAATCGTCGTACCTAAATCCACTCATCATGCTGCTACTAGCCTTATGACATTGATTTCATGGCTGAGTGATATTCCATTGTACATAAGGACCACAACTTCTTTATCCATTTTTCTATTTCCTGGGATATTTAAGGTGGAATGAAGTGGAGGTCCTTGTCAACAGAGCAGCCCTAAACTTTGGGGTGCTTGTGTCTTGCTGATTTTTCATTTTCCCAATTTATACCCCCATGAGTGGAAGTGCCCTAGGCTCTCTAAGCTGTGTTTTTTAGATGTTTCAGGACACACCGTACACTTCTCCAGAGTGGCTGTTGGCAATTTACATCCCGCCCATCAGTGTAGCAAGGCTCCCCTTTGTCCATGGCCTGTCCTGCATTTCTGGTTTTGGCACATTTTTCAGCATGGCCCTTTTGACTGATGTGTAGCGAGTCTTCTTTGTAGCGCTGATTTGCCTTTCCAGCTTGCTTGGTTGGCCAAAAAGGGCGTATGCGTTTCTTCCTGAATATATTCAGGAAAAAACGCATACGCCCTTTTTGGCCAAGGGCATCATTGTCAACGTTTTGCCGCTTTTCATGTGCTTTAAAGGCGATTCGAATCTACCTCCTGAACTCTGTTTCCTGCAATTCTGCCGTGATTTCAAGTCCTCTTCTTTGCCTTCCCACAATATATTTGTGGACGAGAGTTATCATTTATAACTCTGCAGGTTGGTGAATTGCACTGCCCTGAACCTTCATTTTACAACTCGTGTTTTTGGGAGCTGGCCTCAAATGCGCATGATGGCTTCAGGCCCTGTTCTGGTTCCGGGGGGCAGGCTGAGCCTGTTGTAAATTCTTCTTCCTGATGGGAAAATAGAGTGACCTGTGCCTGTCCCAACACCAAGAGCTAGTCTCTCATTGGTTCCCCGTCTTCCCGTTCATCTTCAGGACAAATTGCAAACTGTACGGATCAGGAGGTTAAAGGTGCTGATGCTCCAAGTAGGGAGATTGCTAGTAAAGCAGCTGGAATGGCGAACCGGGGCACAAGGAGATGAGAAATGAGGTGCGTTTCAGAAACCTTTCCCCATCACATGGTGTACCATCGTCTGGGTTTCTCATGCATGTATTCAATGTAGCAGGATTCCCTTGAACCTGGAGATTTGGGACCCATGCGATGGGTACCACGCAGTATTACTTTAAAGGGTCTGCGTTTGCTCACCCAACCTCACCAAACCTCTCATGCCCAAGAGTGTCCACCCTTATGTCTCATCCAGCTGTGGGTCTAGATATGGTCAATCCAGGTTGCATCACAGCCCCTGAACGCATTGTGTAAGAATTTCGTTCTCTTTCACTGTCTTTGTTTCATGGGTTTTTCAAAGTAATTTATTTTTATAATGGGGTTTAGCTGCTTTTCACTGCTGTGTTTATGCCGCTTTACACCCACTTGATACACTAACAGAGAGATATCAATACATAGGTTTTAAGATTATTACTAGTCAGATATATTCTTGTGCGGTGAATAGGGCGTGTTGAGTCCAGTTCTCTGAGCAAGGAGTAGGTCTTGTCTATTACATATTGGGATTATGGAACGGTATCTGAGCTAATTTGAAACCCTTTTTTATGTATCACCCCACCTCACCTTTCCCGTTAAGCAGCCATAGTGTGTTTTCTGCATGTGTGACTCTGTTCTGTTTTGTAATTCAGTTCAAGTGTAACGGTTTTTACATTCTCTCTATAAGTGATACCTTATGAGAAGTGTCCTTTTCTGTGTGACTTATTTCACTTAGAATAGTCGTACCTAAATCCACTCATCATGCTGCTATTAGCCTTATGACATTGATTTCATGGCTGAGTGATATTCCATTGTACATAAGGACCACAACTTCTTTATCCATTTTTCTCTTTCCTGGGATATTTAGGTGGAATGAAGTGGAGGTCCTTGTCAACAGAGCAGCCCTAAACTTTGGGGTGCTTGTGTCTTGCTGATGTTTAATTTTCCCAATTTATACCCCCATGAGTGGAAGTGCCCTATGCTCTGTAAGCTCTGATTTTTATATGTTTCAGGACTCACCGTACACTTCTCCAGAGTGGCTGATGGCAATTTACATCCCGCCCATCAGTGTAGCAAGGCTCCCATTTCTCCATGGCCTGTCCTGCATTTCTGGTTTTGACACTTTTTTCAGCATGGCCCTTTTGACCGATGGGAAGCGAGACTTCTTTGTAGCGCTGATTTGCCTTTCCAGGTTGCTTGGTTGGCCAAAAAGGGCGTATGCGCTTTTTCCTGAATATATTCAGGAAAAAACGCATACGCCCTTTTTGGCCAAGGGCATCATTGTCAACGTTTTGCCGCTTTTCATGTGCTTTAAAGGCGATTCGAATCTACCTCCTGAAATCTGTTTCCTGCAATTCTGCCTTGATTTCAAATCCTCTTCTTTGCCTTCCCTCAATATATTTGTGGACGAGAGTTATCATTTATAACTCTGCAGGTTTTTGAATTGCAGTGCCCGGAAGCTCCATTTTACAACTCGGTTTTTGGGAGCAGGCCGCAAAAGCGCAAGATGGCTTCAGGCCCTGTTCTGGTTCCGGGGGGCAGGCTGAGCCTGTGGTTAATTCTTTTTCCTGATGGGAAAATAGAGTGACCTGTGCCTGTCCCAACACCAAGAGCCAGTCTCTCCTTGGTTCCCCGTTTTCCCTTTCATCCTCAGGACAAATTGCAACCTGTACGGAACAGGAGGTTAAAGGTGCTGATGCTCCAAGTAGGGAGATTGCTAGTAAAGCACCTGGAATGGGGAAACCGGGCACAAGGAGAAGAGAAATGAGGTGCGTTTTAGAAACCTTTCCCCATCACATGTTGTACCATCTTCTGGGTTTCTCATGCATGTTTTCGATGTAGGAAGATGCCCTTGAACATGGAGATTTGTGACCCATGCGATGGGTACCACGTAGTATTATTTAAAGGGTCTGCATTTGCTCACCCAACCTCACCAAACCTCTCAGCCCCAAGAGTGTCCACCCTTATGTCTCATCCAGCTGTGGGTCTAGATATGGTCAATCCAGGTTGCATCACTGCCCCTGAACGCATTGTGTAAGAATTTCTCTCTCTTACACTGTCTTTGTTTCATGGGTTTTTTAAAGTCATTTATTTTTATAATGGGGTTTAGCTGCTTTTCACTGCTGTGTTTATGCTGCTTTACACCCACTTGACACACTAACAGAGAGATATCAATACATAGGTTTTAAGATTATTACTAGTCAGATATATTCTCGCGCGGTGAATAGGGCGTGTTGAGTCCAGTTCTCTGAGCAAGGAGTAGATCTTGTCTATTACATATTGGGTTTCTGGAACGGTATCTGAGCTAATTTGAAACCCTTGTTTTATGTATCACCCCACTTCACCTTTCCCGTTAAGCAGCCATAGTGTGTTTTCTGCATGTGAGACTCTGTTCTGTTTTGTAATTCAGTTCAAGCGTAACGGTTTTTACATTCCCCCTATCAGGCATACCTAATGAGAAGTGTCCTTTTCTGTGTGACTTATTTCACTTAGAATCGTCGTACCTAAATCCACTCATCATGCTGCTACTAGCCTTATGACATTGATTTCATGGCTGAGTGATATTCCATTGTACATAAGGACCACAACTTCTTTATCCATTTTTCTCTTTCCTGGGATATTTAAGGTGGAATGAAGTGGAGGTCCTTGTCAACAGAGCAGCCCTAAACTTTGGGGTGCTTGTGTCTTGCTGATGTTTAATTTTCCCTATTTATACCCCCATGAGTGGAAGTACCCTATGCTCTCTAAGCTGTGTTTTTTAGATGTTTCAGGACTCACCGTACACTTCTTCAGAGTGGCTGTTGGCAATTTACATCCCGCACATCAGTGTAGCAAGGCTCCCATTTCTCCATGGCCTGTCCTGCATTTCTGGTTTTGACACTTTTTTCAGCATGGCCCTTTTGACCAATGGGAAGCGAGACTTCTTTGTAGCGCTGATTTGCCTTTCCAGGTTGCTTGGTTGGCCAAAAATGGCGTATGCGTTTTTTCCTGAATATATTCAGGAAAAAACGCATACGCCCTTTTTGGCCAAGGGCATCATTGTCAACGTTTTGCCGCTTTTCATGTGCTTTAAAGGCGATTCGAATCTACCTCCTGAAATCTGTTTCCTGCAATTCTGCCTTGATTTCAAATCCTCTTCTTTGCCTTCCCTCAATATATTTGTGGACGAGAGTTATCATTTATAACTCTGCAGGTTTGTGAATTGCAGTGCCTGGTAGCTCCATTTTACAACTCGCTTTTTTGGGAGCTGGCCGCAAAAGCGCAGGATGGCTTCAGGCCCTGTTCTGGTTCCGGGGGGCAGGCTGAGCCTGTGGTTAATTCTTCTTCCTGATGGGAAAATAGAGTGACCTGTGCCTGTCCCGACACCAAGAGCTAGTCTCTCGTTGGTTCCCCGTCTTCCCGTTCATCCTCAGGACAAATTGCAACCTGTACGGAACAGGAGGTTAAAGGTGCTGATGCTCCAAGTAGGGAGATTGCTAGTAAAGCGGCTGGAATAGCGAACCCGGGCACAAGGAGATGAGAAATGAGGTGCGTTTTAGAAACCTTTCTCCATCACACGGTGTACCATCTTCTGGGTTTCTCATGCATGTTTTCGATGTAGGAAGATGCCCTTGAAGCTGGAGATTTGGGACCCATGCGATGGGTACCACGCAGTATTACTTTAAAGGGTCTGCGTTTGCTCACCCAACCTCACCAAACCTCTCAGCCCCAAGAGTGTCCACCCTTATGTCTCATCCAGCTGTGGGTCTAGATATGGTCAATCCAGGTTGCATCACAGCCCCTGAACTCATTGTGTAAGAATTTCTATCTCTTTCACTGTCGTTGTTTCATGGGTTTTTCAAAGTAATTTATTTTCATAATGGGGTTTAGCTGCTTTTCACTGCTGTGTGTATGCCGCTTTACACCCACTTGACACACTAACAGAGAGATATCAATACATAGGTTTTAAGATTATTACTAGTCAGATATATTCTTGTGCGGTGAATAGGGCGTGTTGAGTCCAGTTCTCTGAGCAAGGAGTAGGTCTTGTCTACTACATATTGGGTTTATGGAACGGTATCTGAGCTAATTTGATACCCTTGTTTTATGTATCACCCCACCTCACCTTTCCCATTAAGCAGCCATAGTGTGTTTTCTGCATGTGTGACTCTGTTCTGTTTTGTAATTCAGTTCAAGTGTAACGGTTTTTACATTCCCTCTATCAGTGATACCTTATGAGAAGTGTCCTTTTCTGTGTGACTTATTTCACTTAGAATAGTCGTACCTAAATCCACTCATCATGCTGCTATTAGCCTTATGACATTGATTTCATGGCTGAGTGATATTCCATTGTACATAAGGACCACAACTTCTTTATCCATTTTTCTCTTTCCTGGGATATTTAAGGTGGAATGAAGTGGAGGTCCTTGTCAACAGAGCAGCCCTCAACTTTGGGGTGCTTGTGTCTTGCTGATATTTAATTTTCCCAATTTATACCCCCATGAGTGGAAGTGCCCTATGCTCTCTAAGCTGTGTTTTTCAGATGTTTCAGGACACACCGTACACTTCTCCAGAGTGGCTGTTGGCAATTTACATCCCGCCCATCAGTGTAGCAAGGCTCCCATTTCTCCATGGCCTGTCCTGCATTTCTGGTTTTGACACTTTTTTCAGCATGGCCCTTTTGACCGATGGGAAGCGAGAGTTCTCTGTAGCGCTGATTTGCCTTTCCAGGTTGTTTGGTTGGCCAAAAAGGGCGTATGCGTTTTTTCCTGAATATATTCAGGAAAAAACGCATACGCCCTTTTTGGCCAAGGGCATCATTGTCAACGTTTTGCCGCTTTTCATGTGCTTTAAAGGCGATTCGTATCTACCTCCTGAAATCTGTTTCGTGCAATTCTGCCTTGATTTCAAATCCTCTTCTTTGCCTTCCCTCAATATATTTGTGGACGAGAGTTATCATTTATAACTCTGCAGGTTTGTGAATTGCAGTGCCCTGAACCTCCATTTTACAACTCGCTTTTTTGGGAGCTGGCCGCAAAAGCGCAGGATGGCTTCAGGCCCTGTTCTGGTTCCGGGGGGCAGGCTGAGCCTGTGGTTAATTCTTCTTCCTGATGGGAAAATAGAGTGACCTGTGCCTGTCCCAACACCAAGAGCTAGTCTCTCGTTGGTTCCCCGTCTTCCCGTTCATCCTCAGGACAAATTGCAACCTGTACGGAACAGGAGGTTAAAGGTGCTGATGCTCCAAGTAGGGAGATTGCTAGTAAAGCGGCTGGAATAGCGAACCCGGGCACAAGGAGATGAGAAATGAGGTGCGTTTTAGAAACCTTTCTCCATCACACGGTGTACCATCTTCTGGGTTTCTCATGCATGTTTTCGATGTAGGAAGATGCCCTTGAAGCTGGAGATTTGGGACCCATGCGATGGGTACCACGCAGTATTACTTTAAAGGGTCTGCGTTTGCTCACCCAACCTCACCAAACCTCTAAGCCCCAAGAGTGTCCACCCTTATGTCTCATCCAGGTGTGGGTCTAGATATGGTCAATCCAGGTTGCATCACAGCCCCTGAACGCATTGTGTAAGAATTTCGCTCTCTTTCACTGTCTTTGTTTAATGGGTGTTTCAAAGTAATTTATTTTTATAATGGGGTTTAGCTGCTTTTCACGGCTATGTTTATGCCGCTTTACACCCACTTGACATACTAACAGAGAGATATCAATACATAGGTTTTAAGATTATTACTAGTCAGATATATTCTTGTGCGGTGAATAGGGCGTGTTGAGTCCAGTTCTCTGAGCAAGGAGTAGGTCTTGTCTACTACATATTGGGTTTATGGAACGGTATCTGAGCTAATTTGATACCCTTGTTTTATGTATCACCCCACCTCACCTTTCCCGTTAAGCAGCCATAGTGTGTTTTCTGCATGTGTGACTCTGTTCTGTTTTGTAATTCAGTTCAAGTGTAACGGTTTTTACATTCCCTCTATCAGTGATACCTTATGAGAAGTGTCCTTTTTTCTGTGACTTATTTCACTTAGAATCGTCGTACCTAAATCCCCTCATCATGCTGCTACTAACATTATGACACTGATTTCATGGCTGAGTGATATTCCATTGTACATAAGGACCACAACTTCTTTATCCATTTTTCTCTTTCCTGGGATATTTAAGGTGGAATGAAGTGGAGGTCCTTGTCAAAAGAGCAGCCCTCAACTTTGGGGTGCTTGTGTCTTGCTGATTTTTAATTTTCCCAATTTATACCCCCATGAGTGGAAGTGCCCTATGCTCTCTAAGCTGTGTTTTTCAGACGTTTCAGGACACACCGTACACTTCTCCAGAGTGGCTGTTGGCAATTTACATCCCACCCATCAGTGTAGCAAGGCTCCCATTTCTCCATGGCCTGTCCTGCATTTCTGGTTTTGACACTTTTTTCAGCATGGCCCTTTTGACCGATGGGAAGCGAGACTTCTCTGTAGCGCTGATTTGCCTTTCCAGGTTGCTTGGTTGGCCAAAAAGGGCGTATGCGTTTTTTCCTGAATATATTCAGGAAAAAACGCATACGCCCTTTTTGGCCAAGGGCATCATTGTCAACGTTTTGCCGCTTTTCATGTGCTTTAAAGGCGATTCGTATCTACCTCCTGAAATCTGTTTCGTGCAATTCTGACTTGATTTCAAATCCTCTTCTTTGCCTTCCCTCAATATATTTGTGGACGAGAGTTATCATTTATAACTCTGCAGGTTTGTGAATTGCAGTGCCCTGAACCTCCATTTTACAACTCGCTTTTTTGGGAGCTGGCCGCAAAAGCACAGGATGGCTTCAGGCCCTGTTCTGGTTCCGGGGGGCAGGCTGAGCCTGTGGTTAATTCTTCTTCCTGATGGGAAAATAGAGTGACCTGTGCCTGTCCCGACACCAAGAGCTAGTCTCTCGTTGGTTCCCCGTCTTCCCGTTCATCCTCAGGACAAATTGCAACCTTTACGGAACAGGAGGTTAAAGGTGCTGATGCTCCAAGTAGGGAGATTGCTAGTAAAGCGGCTGGAATGGCGAACCCGGGCACAAGGAGATGAGAAATGAGGTGCGTTTTAGAAACCTTTCCCCATCACACGGTGTACCATCTTCTGGGTTTCTCATGCATGTTTTCGATGTAGGAAGATGCCCTTGAAGCTGGAGATTTGGGACCCATGCGATGGGTACCACGCAGTATTACTTTAAAGGGTCTGCGTTTGCTCACCCAACCTCACCAAACCTCTCAGCCCCAAGAGTGTCCACCCTTATGTCTCATCCAGCTGTGGGTCTAGATATGGTCAATCCAGGTTGCATCACAGACCCTGAACTCATTGTGTAAGAATTTCTATCTCTTTCACTGTCGTTGTTTCATGGGTTTTTCAAAGTAATTTATTTTCATAATGGGGTTTAGCTGCTTTTCACGGCTGTGTTTATGCCGCTTTCCACCCACTTGACACACTAACAGAGAGATATCAATACATAGGCTTTAAGAATATTACTAGTCAGATATATTCTTGTGCGGTGAATAGGGCGTGTTGAGTCCAGTTCTCTGAGCAAGGAGTAGGTCTTGTCTACTACATATTGGGTTTATGGAAAGGTATCTGAGCTAATTTGATACCCTTGTTTTATGTATCACCCCACCTCACCTTTCCCGTTAAGCAGCCATAGTGTGTTTTCTGCATGTGTGACTCTGTTCTGTTTTGTAATTCAGTTCAAGTGTAACGGTTTTTACATTCCCTCTATCAGTGATACCTTATGAGAAGTGTCCTTTTCTGTGTGACTTATTTCACTTAGAATCGTCGTACCTAAATCCACTCATCATGCTGCTACTAACCTTATGACATTGATTTCATGGCTGAGTGATATTCCATTGTACATAAGGACCACAACTTCTTTATCCATTTTTCTCTTTCCTGGGATATTTAAGGTGGAATGAAGTGGAGGTCCTTGTCAACAGAGCAGCCCTCAACTTTGGGGTGCTTGTGTCTTGCTGATTTTTCATTTTCCCAATTTATACCCCCATGAGTGGAAGTGCCCTATGCTCTCTAAGCTGTGTTTTTCAGATGTTTCAGGACACACCGTACACTTCTCCAGAGTGGCTGTTGGCAATTTACATCCCGCCCATCAGTGTAGCAAGGCTCCCATTTCTCCATGGCCTGTCCTGCATTTCTGGTTTTGACACTTTTTTCAGCATGGCCCTTTTGACCGATGGGAAGCGAGACTTCTCTGTAGCGCTGATTTGCCTTTCCAGGTTGCTTGGTTGGCCAAAAAGGGCGTATGCGTTTTTTCCTGAATATATTCAGGAAAAAACGCATACGCCCTTTTTGGCCAAGGGCATCATTGTCAACGTTTTGCCGCTTTTCATGTGCTTTAAAGGCGATTCGTATCTACCTCCTGAAATCTGTTTCGTGCAATTCTGACTTGATTTCAAATCCTCTTCTTTGCCTTCCCTCAATATATTTGTGGACGAGAGTTATCATTTATAACTCTGCAGGTTTGTGAATTGCAGAGCCCTGAACCTCCATTTTACAACTCGCTTTTTTG
Organism: Balaenoptera borealis; assembly: GCF_965194805.1. Lineage (NCBI taxonomy): Eukaryota > Metazoa > Chordata > Mammalia > Artiodactyla > Balaenopteridae > Balaenoptera > Balaenoptera borealis. The sequence goes on along the minus strand of NW_028123894.1, from coordinate 188,898 downwards.
GGAGCTGGCCGCAAAAGCGCAGGATGGCTTCAGGCCCTGTTCTGGTTCCGGGGGGCAGGCTGAGCCTGTGGTTAATTCTTCTTCCTGATGGGAAAATAGAGTGACCTGTGCCTGTCCCAACACCAAGAGCTAGTCTCTCGTTGGTTCCCCGTCTTCCCGTTCATCCTCAGGACAAATTGCAACCTGTACGGAACAGGAGGTTAAAGGTGCTGATGCTCCAAGTAGGGAGATTGCTAGTAAAGTGGCTGGAATGGCGAACCCGGGCACAAGGAGATGAGAAATGAGGTGCGTTTTAGAAACCTTTCCCCATCACACGGTGTACCATCTTCTGGGTTTCTCATGCATGTTTTCGATGTAGGAAGATGCCCTTGAAGCTGGAGATTTGGGACCCATGCGATGGGTACCACGCAGTATTACTTTAAAGGGTCTGCGTTTGCTCACCCAACCTCACCAAACCTCTCAGCCCCAAGAGTGTCCACCCTTATGTCTCATCCAGCTGTGGGTCTAGATATGGTCAATCCAGGTTGCATCACAGCCCCTGAACTCATTGTGTAAGAATTTCTATCTCTTTCACTGTCGTTGTTTCATGGGTTTTTCAAAGTAATTTATTTTCATAATGGGGTTTAGCTGCTTTTCACGGCTGTGTTTATGCCGCTTTCCACCCACTTGACACACTAACAGAGAGATATCAATACATAGGCTTTAAGATTATTACTAGTCAGATATATTCTTGTGCGGTGAATAGGGCGTGTTGAGTCCAGTTCTCTGAGCAAGGAGTAGGTCTTGTCTATTACATATTGGGTTTATGGAACGGTATCTGAGCTAATTTGATACCCTTGTTTTATGTATCACCCCACCTCACCTTTCCCGTTAAGCAGCCATAGTGTGTTTTCTGCATGTGTGACTCTGTTCTGTTTTGTAATTCAGTTCAAGTGTAACGGTTTTTACATTCCCTCTATCAGTGATACCTTATGAGAAGTGTCCTTTTCTGTGTGACTTATTTCACTTAGAATCGTCGTACCTAAATCCACTCATCATGCTGCTACTAACATTATGACATTGATTTCATGGCTGAGTGATATTCCATTGTACATAAGGACCACAACTTCTTTATCCATTTTTCTCTTTCCTGGGATATTGAAGGTGGAATGAAGTGGAGGTCCTTGTCAACAGAGCAGCTCTCAACTTTGGGGTGCTTGTGTCTTGCTGATTTTTCATTTTCCCAATTTATACCCCCATGAGTGGAAGTGCCCTATGCTCTCTAAGCTGTGTTTTTCAGATGTTTCAGGACACACCGTACACTTCTCCAGAGTGGCTGTTGGCAATTTACATCCCGCCCATCAGTGTAGCAAGGCTCCCATTTCTCCATGGCCTGTCCTGCATTTCTGGTTTTGACACTTTTTTCAGCATGGCCCTTTTGACCGATGGGAAGCGAGACTTCTCTGTAGCGCTGATTTGCCTTTCCAGGTTGCTTGGTTGGCCAAAAAGGGCGTATGCGTTTTTTCCTGAATATATTCAGGAAAAAACGCATACGCCCTTTTTGGCCAAGGGCCTCATTGTCAACGTTTTGCCGCTTTTCATGTGCTTTAAAGGCGATTCGTATCTACCTCCTGAAATCTGTTTCGTGCAATTCTGCCTTGATTTCAAATCCTCTTCTTTGCCTTCCCTCAATATATTTGTGGACGAGAGTTATCATTTATAACTCTGCAGGTTTGTGAATTGCAGTGCCCTGAACCTCCATTTTACACCTCGCTTTTTTGGGAGCTGGCCGCAAAAGCGCAGGATGGCTTCAGGCCCTGTTCTGGTTCCGGGGGGCAGGCTGAGCCTGTGGTTAATTCTTCTTCCTGATGGGAAAATAGAGTGACCTGTGCCTGTCCCGACACCAAGAGCTAGTCTCTCGTTGGTTCCCCGTCTTCCCGTTCATCCTCAGGACAAATTGCAACCTGTACGGAACAGGAGGTTAAAGGTGCTGATGCTCCAAGTAGGGAGATTGCTAGTAAAGCGGCTGGAATGGCGAACCCGGGCACAAGGAGATGAGAAATGAGGTGCGTTTTAGAAACCTTTCCCCATCACACGGTGTACCATCTTCTGGGTTTCTCATGCATGTTTTCGATGTAGGAAGATGCCCTTGAAGCTGGAGATTTGGGACCCATGCGATGGGTACCACGCAGTATTACTTTAAAGGGTCTGCGTTTGCTCACCCAACCTCACCAAACCTCTCAGCCCCAAGAGTGTCCACCCTTAAGTCTCATCCAGCTGTGGGTCTAGATATGGTCAATCCAGGTTGCATCACAGCCCCTGAACTCATTGTGTAAGAATTTCTATCTCTTTCACTGTCGTTGTTTCATGGGTTTTTCAAAGTAATTTATTTTCATAATGGGGTTTAGCTGCTTTTCACGGCTGTGTTTATGCCGCTTTCCACCCACTTGACACACTAACAGAGAGATATCAATACATAGGCTTTAAGATTATTACTAGTCAGATATATTCTTGTGCGGTGAATAGGGCGTGTTGAGTCCAGTTCTCTGAGCAAGGAGTAGGTCTTGTCTACTACATATTGGGTTTATGGAACGGTATCTGAGCTAATTTGATACCCTTGTTTTATGTATCACCCCACCTCACATTTCCCGTTAAGCAGCCATAGTGTGTTTTCTGCATGTGTGACTCTGTTCTGTTTTGTAATTCAGTTCAAGTGTAACGGTTTTTACATTCCCTCTATCAGTGATACCTTATGAGAAGTGTCCTTTTCTGTGTGACTTATTTCACTTAGAATCGTCGTACCTAAATCCACTCATCATGCTGCTACTAACATTATGACATTGATTTCATGGCTGAGTGATATTCCATTGTACATAAGGACCACAACTTCTTTATCCATTTTTCTCTTTCCTGGGATATTTAAGGTGGAATGAAGTGGAGGTCCTTGTCAACAGAGCAGCCCTCAACTTTGGGGTGCTTGTGTCTTGCTGATTTTTCATTTTCCCAATTTATACCCCCATGAGTGGAAGTGCCCTATGCTCTCTAAGCTGTGTTTTTCAGATGTTTCAGGACACACCGTACACTTCTCCAGAGTGGCTGTTGGCAATTTACATCCCGCCCATCAGTGTAGCAAGGCTCCCATTTCTCCATGGCCTGTCCTGCATTTCTGGTTTTGACACTTTTTTCAGCATGGCCCTTTTGAGCGATGGGAAGCGAGACTTCTCTGTAGCGCTGATTTGCCTTTCCAGGTTGCTTGGTTGGCCAAAAAGGGCGTATGCGTTTTTTCCTGAATATATTCAGGAAAAAACGCATACGCCCTTTTTGGCCAAGGGCATCATTGTCAACGTTTTGCCGCTTTTCATGTGCTTTAAAGGCGATTCGTATCTACCTCCTGAAATCTGTTTCGTGCAATTCTGCCTTGATTTCAAATCCTCTTCTTTGCCTTCCCTCAATATATTTGTGGACGAGAGTTATCATTTATAACTCTGCAGGTTTGTGAATTGCAGTGCCCTGAACCTCCATTTTACAACTCGCTTTTTTGGGAGCTGGCCGCAAAAGCACAGGATGGCTTCAGGCCCTGTTCTGGTTCCGGGGGGCAGGCTGAGCCTGTGGTTAATTCTTCTTCCTGATGGGAAAATAGAGTGACCTGTGCCTGTCCCGACACCAAGAGCTAGTCTCTCGTTGGTTCCCCGTCTTCCCGTTCATCCTCAGGACAAATTGCAACCTTTACGGAACAGGAGGTTAAAGGTGCTGATGCTCCAAGTAGGGAGATTGCTAGTAAAGCGGCTGGAATGGCGAACCCGGGCACAAGGAGATGAGAAATGAGGTGCGTTTTAGAAACCTTTCCCCATCACACGGTGTACCATCTTCTGGGTTTCTCATGCATGTTTTCGATGTAGGAAGATGCCCTTGAAGCTGGAGATTTGGGACCCATGCGATGGGTACCACGCAGTATTACTTTAAAGGGTCTGCGTTTGCTCACCCAACCTCACCAAACCTCTCAGCCCCAAGAGTGTCCACCCTTATGTCTCATCCAGCTGTGGGTCTAGATATGGTCAATCCAGGTTGCATCACAGACCCTGAACTCATTGTGTAAGAATTTCTATCTCTTTCACTGTCGTTGTTTCATGGGTTTTTCAAAGTAATTTATTTTCATAATGGGGTTTAGCTGCTTTTCACGGCTGTGTTTATGCCGCTTTCCACCCACTTGACACACTAACAGAGAGATATCAATACATAGGCTTTAAGAATATTACTAGTCAGATATATTCTTGTGCGGTGAATAGGGCGTGTTGAGTCCAGTTCTCTGAGCAAGGAGTAGGTCTTGTCTACTACATATTGGGTTTATGGAAAGGTATCTGAGCTAATTTGATACCCTTGTTTTATGTATCACCCCACCTCACCTTTCCCGTTAAGCAGCCATAGTGTGTTTTCTGCATGTGTGACTCTGTTCTGTTTTGTAATTCAGTTCAAGTGTAACGGTTTTTACATTCCCTCTATCAGTGATACCTTATGAGAAGTGTCCTTTTCTGTGTGACTTATTTCACTTAGAATCGTCGTACCTAAATCCACTCATCATGCTGCTACTAACCTTATGACATTGATTTCATGGCTGAGTGATATTCCATTGTACATAAGGACCACAACTTCTTTATCCATTTTTCTCTTTCCTGGGATATTTAAGGTGGAATGAAGTGGAGGTCCTTGTCAACAGAGCAGCCCTCAACTTTGGGGTGCTTGTGTCTTGCTGATTTTTCATTTTCCCAATTTATACCCCCATGAGTGGAAGTGCCCTATGCTCTCTAAGCTGTGTTTTTCAGATGTTTCAGGACACACCGTACACTTCTCCAGAGTGGCTGTTGGCAATTTACATCCCGCCCATCAGTGTAGCAAGGCTCCCATTTCTCCATGGCCTGTCCTGCATTTCTGGTTTTGACACTTTTTTCAGCATGGCCCTTTTGACCGATGGGAAGCGAGACTTCTCTGTAGCGCTGATTTGCCTTTCCAGGTTGCTTGGTTGGCCAAAAAGGGCGTATGCGTTTTTTCCTGAATATATTCAGGAAAAAACGCATACGCCCTTTTTGGCCAAGGGCATCATTGTCAACGTTTTGCCGCTTTTCATGTGCTTTAAAGGCGATTCGTATCTACCTCCTGAAATCTGTTTCGTGCAATTCTGACTTGATTTCAAATCCTCTTCTTTGCCTTCCCTCAATATATTTGTGGACGAGAGTTATCATTTATAACTCTGCAGGTTTGTGAATTGCAGAGCCCTGAACCTCCATTTTACAACTCGCTTTTTTGGGAGCTGGCCGCAAAAGCGCAGGATGGCTTCAGGCCCTGTTCTGGTTCCGGGGGGCAGGCTGAGCCTGTGGTTAATTCTTCTTCCTGATGGGAAAATAGAGTGACCTGTGCCTGTCCCAACACCAAGAGCTAGTCTCTCGTTGGTTCCCCGTCTTCCCGTTCATCCTCAGGACAAATTGCAACCTGTACGGAACAGGAGGTTAAAGGTGCTGATGCTCCAAGTAGGGAGATTGCTAGTAAAGTGGCTGGAATGGCGAACCCGGGCACAAGGAGATGAGAAATGAGGTGCGTTTTAGAAACCTTTCCCCATCACACGGTGTACCATCTTCTGGGTTTCTCATGCATGTTTTCGATGTAGGAAGATGCCCTTGAAGCTGGAGATTTGGGACCCATGCGATGGGTACCACGCAGTATTACTTTAAAGGGTCTGCGTTTGCTCACCCAACCTCACCAAACCTCTCAGCCCCAAGAGTGTCCACCCTTATGTCTCATCCAGCTGTGGGTCTAGATATGGTCAATCCAGGTTGCATCACAGCCCCTGAACTCATTGTGTAAGAATTTCTATCTCTTTCACTGTCGTTGTTTCATGGGTTTTTCAAAGTAATTTATTTTCATAATGGGGTTTAGCTGCTTTTCACGGCTGTGTTTATGCCGCTTTCCACCCACTTGACACACTAACAGAGAGATATCAATACATAGGCTTTAAGATTATTACTAGTCAGATATATTCTTGTGCGGTGAATAGGGCGTGTTGAGTCCAGTTCTCTGAGCAAGGAGTAGGTCTTGTCTATTACATATTGGGTTTATGGAACGGTATCTGAGCTAATTTGATACCCTTGTTTTATGTATCACCCCACCTCACCTTTCCCGTTAAGCAGCCATAGTGTGTTTTCTGCATGTGTGACTCTGTTCTGTTTTGTAATTCAGTTCAAGTGTAACGGTTTTTACATTCCCTCTATCAGTGATACCTTATGAGAAGTGTCCTTTTCTGTGTGACTTATTTCACTTAGAATCGTCGTACCTAAATCCACTCATCATGCTGCTACTAACATTATGACATTGATTTCATGGCTGAGTGATATTCCATTGTACATAAGGACCACAACTTCTTTATCCATTTTTCTCTTTCCTGGGATATTGAAGGTGGAATGAAGTGGAGGTCCTTGTCAACAGAGCAGCTCTCAACTTTGGGGTGCTTGTGTCTTGCTGATTTTTCATTTTCCCAATTTATACCCCCATGAGTGGAAGTGCCCTATGCTCTCTAAGCTGTGTTTTTCAGATGTTTCAGGACACACCGTACACTTCTCCAGAGTGGCTGTTGGCAATTTACATCCCGCCCATCAGTGTAGCAAGGCTCCCATTTCTCCATGGCCTGTCCTGCATTTCTGGTTTTGACACTTTTTTCAGCATGGCCCTTTTGACCGATGGGAAGCGAGACTTCTCTGTAGCGCTGATTTGCCTTTCCAGGTTGCTTGGTTGGCCAAAAAGGGCGTATGCGTTTTTTCCTGAATATATTCAGGAAAAAACGCATACGCCCTTTTTGGCCAAGGGCCTCATTGTCAACGTTTTGCCGCTTTTCATGTGCTTTAAAGGCGATTCGTATCTACCTCCTGAAATCTGTTTCGTGCAATTCTGCCTTGATTTCAAATCCTCTTCTTTGCCTTCCCTCAATATATTTGTGGACGAGAGTTATCATTTATAACTCTGCAGGTTTGTGAATTGCAGTGCCCTGAACCTCCATTTTACACCTCGCTTTTTTGGGAGCTGGCCGCAAAAGCGCAGGATGGCTTCAGGCCCTGTTCTGGTTCCGGGGGGCAGGCTGAGCCTGTGGTTAATTCTTCTTCCTGATGGGAAAATAGAGTGACCTGTGCCTGTCCCGACACCAAGAGCTAGTCTCTCGTTGGTTCCCCGTCTTCCCGTTCATCCTCAGGACAAATTGCAACCTGTACGGAACAGGAGGTTAAAGGTGCTGATGCTCCAAGTAGGGAGATTGCTAGTAAAGCGGCTGGAATGGCGAACCCGGGCACAAGGAGATGAGAAATGAGGTGCGTTTTAGAAACCTTTCCCCATCACACGGTGTACCATCTTCTGGGTTTCTCATGCATGTTTTCGATGTAGGAAGATGCCCTTGAAGCTGGAGATTTGGGACCCATGCGATGGGTACCACGCAGTATTACTTTAAAGGGTCTGCGTTTGCTCACCCAACCTCACCAAACCTCTCAGCCCCAAGAGTGTCCACCCTTAAGTCTCATCCAGCTGTGGGTCTAGATATGGTCAATCCAGGTTGCATCACAGCCCCTGAACTCATTGTGTAAGAATTTCTATCTCTTTCACTGTCGTTGTTTCATGGGTTTTTCAAAGTAATTTATTTTCATAATGGGGTTTAGCTGCTTTTCACGGCTGTGTTTATGCCGCTTTCCACCCACTTGACACACTAACAGAGAGATATCAATACATAGGCTTTAAGATTATTACTAGTCAGATATATTCTTGTGCGGTGAATAGGGCGTGTTGAGTCCAGTTCTCTGAGCAAGGAGTAGGTCTTGTCTACTACATATTGGGTTTATGGAACGGTATCTGAGCTAATTTGATACCCTTGTTTTATGTATCACCCCACCTCACATTTCCCGTTAAGCAGCCATAGTGTGTTTTCTGCATGTGTGACTCTGTTCTGTTTTGTAATTCAGTTCAAGTGTAACGGTTTTTACATTCCCTCTATCAGTGATACCTTATGAGAAGTGTCCTTTTCTGTGTGACTTATTTCACTTAGAATCGTCGTACCTAAATCCACTCATCATGCTGCTACTAACATTATGACATTGATTTCATGGCTGAGTGATATTCCATTGTACATAAGGACCACAACTTCTTTATCCATTTTTCTCTTTCCTGGGATATTTAAGGTGGAATGAAGTGGAGGTCCTTGTCAACAGAGCAGCCCTCAACTTTGGGGTGCTTGTGTCTTGCTGATTTTTCATTTTCCCAATTTATACCCCCATGAGTGGAAGTGCCCTATGCTCTCTAAGCTGTGTTTTTCAGATGTTTCAGGACACACCGTACACTTCTCCAGAGTGGCTGTTGGCAATTTACATCCCGCCCATCAGTGTAGCAAGGCTCCCATTTCTCCATGGCCTGTCCTGCATTTCTGGTTTTGACACTTTTTTCAGCATGGCCCTTTTGAGCGATGGGAAGCGAGACTTCTCTGTAGCGCTGATTTGCCTTTCCAGGTTGCTTGGTTGGCCAAAAAGGGCGTATGCGTTTTTTCCTGAATATATTCAGGAAAAAACGCATACGCCCTTTTTGGCCAAGGGCATCATTGTCAACGTTTTGCCGATTTTCATGTGCTTTAAAGGCGATTCGTATCTACCTCCTGAAATCTGTTTCGTGCAATTCTGACTTGATTTCAAATCCTCTTCTTTGCCTTCCCTCAATATATTTGTGGACGAGAGTTATCATTTATAACTCTGCAGGTTTGTGAATTGCAGTGCCCTGAACCTCCATTTTACAACTCGCTTTTTTGGGAGCTGGCCGCAAAAGCGCAGGATGGCTTCAGGCCCTGTTCTGGTTCCGGGGGGCAGGCTGAGCCTGTGGTTAATTCTTCTTTCTGATGGGAAAATAGAGTGACCTGTGCCTGTCCCAACACCAAGAGCTAGTCTCTCGTTGGTTCCCCGTCTTCCCGTTCATCCTCAGGACAAATTGCAACCTGTACGGAACAGGAGGTTAAAGGTGCTGATGCTCCAAGTAGGGAGATTGCTAGTAAAGTGGCTGGAATGGCGAACCCGGGCACAAGGAGATGAGAAATGAGGTGCGTTTTAGAAACCTTTCCCCATCACACGGTGTACCATCTTCTGGGTTTCTCATGCATGTTTTCGATGTAGGAAGATGCCCTTGAAGCTGGAGATTTGGGACCCATGCGATGGGTACCACGCAGTATTACTTTAAAGGGTCTGCGTTTGCTCACCCAACCTCACCAAACCTCTCAGCCCCAAGAGTGTCCACCCTTATGTCTCATCCAGCTGTGGGTCTAGATATGGTCAATCCAGGTTGCATCACAGCCCCTGAACTCATTGTGTAAGAATTTCTATCTCTTTCACTGTCGTTGTTTCATGGGTTTTTCAAAGTAATTTATTTTCATAATGGGGTTTAGCTGCTTTTCACGGCTGTGTTTATGCCGCTTTCCACCCACTTGACACACTAACAGAGAGATATCAATACATAGGCTTTAAGATTATTACTAGTCAGATATATTCTTGTGCGGTGAATAGGGCGTGTTGAGTCCAGTTCTCTGAGCAAGGAGTAGGTCTTGTCTACTACATATTGGGTTTATGGAACGGTATCTGAGCTAATTTGATACCCTTGTTTTATGTATCACCCCACCTCACCTTTCCCGTTAAGCAGCCATAGTGTGTTTTCTGCATGTGTGACTCTGTTCTGTTTTGTAATTCAGTTCAAGTGTAACGGTTTTTACATTCCCTCTATCAGTGATACCTTATGAGAAGTGTCCTTTTCTGTGTGACTTATTTCACTTAGAATCGTCGTACCTAAATCCACTCATCATGCTGCTACTAACATTATGACATTGATTTCATGGCTGAGTGATATTCCATTGTACATAAGGACCACAACTTCTTTATCCATTTTTCTCTTTCCTGGGATATTGAAGGTGGAATGAAGTGGAGGTCCTTGTCAACAGAGCAGCCCTCAACTTTGGGGTGCTTGTGTCTTGCTGATTTTTCATTTTCCCAATTTATACCCCCATGAGTGGAAGTGCCCTATGCTCTCTAAGCTGTGTTTTTCAGATGTTTCAGGACACACCGTACACTTCTCCAGAGTGGCTGTTGGCAATTTACATCCCGCCCATCAGTGTAGCAAGGCTCCCATTTCTCCATGGCCTGTCCTGCATTTCTGGTTTTGACACTTTTTTCAGCATGGCCCTTTTGACCGATGGGAAGCGAGACTTCTCTGTAGCGCTGATTTGCCTTTCCAGGTTGCTTGGTTGGCCAAAAAGGGCGTATGCGTTTTTTCCTGAATATATTCAGGAAAAAACGCATACGCCCTTTTTGGCCAAGGGCCTCATTGTCAACGTTTTGCCGCTTTTCATGTGCTTTAAAGGCGATTCGTATCTACCTCCTGAAATCTGTTTCGTGCAATTCTGCCTTGATTTCAAATCCTCTTCTTTGCCTTCCCTCAATATATTTGTGGACGAGAGTTATCATTTATAACTCTGCAGGTTTGTGAATTGCAGTGCCCTGAACCTCCATTTTACACCTCGCTTTTTTGGGAGCTGGCCGCAAAAGCGCAGGATGGCTTCAGGCCCTGTTCTGGTTCCGGGGGGCAGGCTGAGCCTGTGGTTAATTCTTCTTCCTGATGGGAAAATAGAGTGACCTGTGCCTGTCCCGACACCAAGAGCTAGTCTCTCGTTGGTTCCCCGTCTTCCCGTTCATCCTCAGGACAAATTGCAACCTGTACGGAACAGGAGGTTAAAGGTGCTGATGCTCCAAGTAGGGAGATTGCTAGTAAAGCGGCTGGAATGGCGAACCCGGGCACAAGGAGATGAGAAATGAGGTGCGTTTTAGAAACCTTTCCCCATCACACGGTGTACCATCTTCTGGGTTTCTCATGCATGTTTTCGATGTAGGAAGATGCCCTTGAAGCTGGAGATTTGGGACCCATGCGATGGGTACCACGCAGTATTACTTTAAAGGGTCTGCGTTTGCTCACCCAACCTCACCAAACCTCTCAGCCCCAAGAGTGTCCACCCTTATGTCTCATCCAGCTGTGGGTCTAGATATGGTCAATCCAGGTTGCATCACAGCCCCTGAACTCATTGTGTAAGAATTTCTATCTCTTTCACTGTCGTTGTTTCATGGGTTTTTCAAAGTAATTTATTTTCATAATGGGGTTTAGCTGCTTTTCACGGCTGTGTTTATGCCGCTTTACACCCACTTGACACACTAACAGAGAGATATCAATACATAGGTTTTAAGATTATTACTAGTCACATATATTCTTGTGCTGTGAATAGGGCGTGTTGAGTCCAGTTCTCTGAGCAAGGAGTAGGTCTTGTCTATTACATATTGGGTTTATGGAACGGTATCTGAGCTAATTTGATACCCTTGTTTTATGTATCACCCCACCTCACCTTTCCCGTTAAGCAGCCATAGTCTGTTTTCTGCATGTGTGACTCTGTTCTGTTTTGTAATTCAGTTCAAGTGTAACGGTTTTTACATTCCCTCTATCAGTGATACCTTATGAGAAGTGTCCTTTTCTGTGTGACTTATTTCACTTAGAATCGTCGTACCTAAATCCACTCATCATGCTGCTACTAACATTATGACATTGATTTCATGGCTGAGTGATATTCCATTGTACATAAGGACCACAACTTCTTTATCCATTTTTCTCTTTCCTGGGATATTTAAGGTGGAATGAAGTGGAGGTCCTTGTCAACAGAGCAGCCCTCAACTTTGGGGTGCTTGTGTCTTGCTGATTTTTCATTTTCCCAATTTATACCCCCATGAGTGGAAGTGCCCTATGCTCTCTAAGCTGTGTTTTTCAGATGTTTCAGGACACACCGTACACTTCTCCAGAGTGGCTGTTGGCAATTTACATCCCGCCCATCAGTGTAGCAAGGCTCCCATTTCTCCATGGCCTGTCCTGCATTTCTGGTTTTGACACTTTTTTCAGCATGGCCCTTTTGAGCGATGGGAAGCGAGACTTCTCTGTAGCGCTGATTTGCCTTTCCAGGTTGCTTGGTTGGCCAAAAAGGGCGTATGCGTTTTTTCCTGAATATATTCAGGAAAAAACGCATACGCCCTTTTTGGCCAAGGGCATCATTGTCAACGTTTTGCCGCTTTTCATGTGCTTTAAAGGCGATTCGTATCTACCTCCTGAAATCTGTTTCGTGCAATTCTGACTTGATTTCAAATCCTCTTCTTTGCCTTCCCTCAATATATTTGTGGACGAGAGTTATCATTTATAACTCTGCAGGTTTGTGAATTGCAGTGCCCTGAACCTCCATTTTACAACTCGCTTTTTTGGGAGCTGGCCGCAAAAGCGCAGGATGGCTTCAGGCCCTGTTCTGGTTCCGGGGGGCAGGCTGAGCCTGTGGTTAATTCTTCTTTCTGATGGGAATATACAGTGACCTGTGCCTGTCCCAACACCAAGAGCTAGTCTCTCGTTGGTTCCCCGTCTTCCCGTTCATCCTCAGGACAAATTGCAACCTGTACGGAACAGGAGGTTAAAGGTGCTGATGCTCCAAGTAGGGAGATTGCTAGTAAAGTGGCTGGAATGGCGAACCCGGGCACAAGGAGATGAGAAATGAGGTGCGTTTTAGAAACCTTTCCCCATCACACGGTGTACCATCTTCTGGGTTTCTCATGCATGTTTTCGATGTAGGAAGATGCCCTTGAAGCTGGAGATTTGGGACCCATGCGATGGGTACCACGCAGTATTACTTTAAAGGGTCTGCATTTGCTCACCCAACCTCACCAAACCTCTCAGCCCCAAGAGTGTCCACCCTTATGTCTGATCCAGCTGTGGGTCTAGATATGGTCAATCCAGGTTGCATCACAGCCCCTGAACTCATTGTGTAAGAATTTCTATCTCTTTCACTGTCGTTGTTTCATGGGTTTTTCAAAGTAATTTATTTTCATAATGGGGTTTAGCTGCTTTTCACGGCTGTGTTTATGCCGCTTTACACCCACTTGACACACTAACAGAGAGATATCAATACATAGGTTTTAAGATTATTACTAGTCACATATATTCTTGTGCTGTGAATAGGGCGTGTTGAGTCCAGTTCTCTGAGCAAGGAGTAGGTCTTGTCTATTACATATTGGGTTTATGGAACGGTATCTGAGCTAATTTGATACCCTTGTTTTATGTATCACCCCACCTCACCTTTCCCGTTAAGCAGCCATAGTGTGTTTTCTGCATGTGTGACTCTGTTCTGTTTTGTAATTCAGTTCAAGTGTAACGGTTTTTACATTCCCTCTATCAGTGATACCTTATGAGAAGTGTCCTTTTCTGTGTGACTTATTTCACTTAGAATCGTCGTACCTAAATCCACTCATCATGCTGCTACTAACATTATGACATTGATTTCATGGCTGAGTGATATTCCATTGTACATAAGGACCACAACTTCTTTATCCATTTTTCTCTTTCCTGGGATATTTAAGGTGGAATGAAGTGGAGGTCCTTGTCAACAGAGCAGCCCTCAACTTTGGGGTGCTTGTGTCTTGCTGATTTTTCATTTTCCCAATTTATACCCCCATGAGTGGAAGTGCCCTATGCTCTCTAAGCTGTGTTTTTCAGATGTTTCAGGACACACCGTACACTTCTCCAGAGTGGCTGTTGGCAATTCACATCCCGCCCATCAGTGTAGCAAGACTCCCATTTCTCCATGGCCTGTCCTGCATTTCTGGTTTTGACACTTTTTTCAGCATCGCCCTTTTGAGCGATGGGAAGCGAGACTTCTCTGTAGCGCTGATTTGCCTTTCCAGGTTGCTTGGTTGGCCAAAAAGGGCGTATGCGTTTTTTCCTGAATATATTCAGGAAAAAACGCATACGCCCTTTTTGGCCAAGGGCATCATTGTCAACGTTTTGCCGCTTTTCATGTGCTTTAAAGGCGATTCGTATCTACCTCCTGAAATCTGTTTCGTGCAATTCTGACTTGATTTCAAATCCTCTTCTTTGCCTTCCCTCAATATATTTGTGGACGAGAGTTATCATTTATAACTCTGCAGGTTTGTGAATTGCAGTGCCCTGAACCTCCATTTTACAACTCGCTTTTTTGGGAGCTGGCCGCAAAAGCGCAGGATGGCTTCAGGCCCTGTTCTGGTTCCGGGGGGCAGGCTGAGCCTGTGGTTAATTCTTCTTTCTGATGGGAAAATAGAGTGACCTGTGCCTGTCCGAACACCAAGAGCTAGTCTCTCGTTGGTTCCCCGTCTTCCCGTTCATCCTCAGGACAAATTGCAACCTGTACGGAACAGGAGGTTAAAGGTGCTGATGCTCCAAGTAGGGAGATTGCTAGTAAAGTGGCTGGAATGGCGAACCCGGGCACAAGGTGATGAGAAATGAGGTGCGTTTTAGAAACCTTTCCCCATCACACGGTGTACCATCTTCTGGGTTTCTCATGCATGTTTTCGATGTAGGAAGATGCCCTTGAAGCTGGAGATTTGGGACCCATGCGATGGGTACCACGCAGTATTACTTTAAAGGGTCTGCGTTTGCTCACCCAACCTCACCAAACCTCTCAGCCCCAAGAGTGTCCACTCTTATGTCTCATCCAGCTGTGGGTCTAGATATGGTCAATCCAGGTTGCATCACAGCCCCTGAACTCATTGTGTAAGAATTTCTATCTCTTTCACTGTCGTTGTTTCATGGGTTTTTCAAAGTAATTTATTTTCATAATGGGGTTTAGCTGCTTTTCACGGCTGTGTTTATGCCGCTTTCCACCCACTTGACACACTAACAGAGAGATATCAATACATAGGCTTTAAGATTATTACTAGTCAGATATATTCTTGTGCGGTGAATAGGGCGTGTTGAGTCCAGTTCTCTGAGCAAGGAGTAGGTCTTGTCTACTACATATTGGGTTTATGGAACGGTATCTGAGCTAATTTGATACCCTTGTTTTATGTATCACCCCACCTCACCTTTCCCGTTAAGCAGCCATAGTGTGTTTTCTGCATGTGTGACTCTGTTCTGTTTTGTAATTCAGTTCAAGTGTAACGGTTTTTACATTCCCTCTATCAGTGATACCTTATGAGAAGTGTCCTTTTCTGTGTGACTTATTTCACTTAGAATCGTCGTACCTAAATCCACTCATCATGCTGCTACTAACATTATGACATTGATTTCATGGCTGAGTGATATTCCATTGTACATAAGGACCACAACTTCTTTATCCATTTTTCTCTTTCCTGGGATATTGAAGGTGGAATGAAGTGGAGGTCCTTGTCAACAGAGCAGCCCTCAACTTTGGGGTGCTTGTGTCTTGCTGATTTTTCATTTTCCCAATTTATACCCCCATGAGTGGAAGTGCCCTATGCTCTCTAAGCTGTGTTTTTCAGATGTTTCAGGACACACCGTACACTTCTCCAGAGTGGCTGTTGGCAATTTACATCCCGCCCATCAGTGTAGCAAGGCTCCCATTTCTCCATGGCCTGTCCTGCATTTCTGGTTTTGACACTTTTTTCAGCATGGCCCTTTTGACCGATGGGAAGCGAGACTTCTCTGTAGCGCTGATTTGCCTTTCCAGGTTGCTTGGTTGGCCAAAAAGGGCGTATGCGTTTTTTCCTGAATATATTCAGGAAAAAACGCATACGCCCTTTTTGGCCAAGGGCCTCATTGTCAACGTTTTGCCGCTTTTCATGTGCTTTAAAGGCGATTCGTATCTACCTCCTGAAATCTGTTTCGTGCAATTCTGCCTTGATTTCAAATCCTCTTCTTTGCCTTCCCTCAATATATTTGTGGACGAGAGTTATCATTTATAACTCTGCAGGTTTGTGAATTGCAGTGCCCTGAACCTCCATTTTACACCTCGCTTTTTTGGGAGCTGGCCGCAAAAGCGCAGGATGGCTTCAGGCCCTGTTCTGGTTCCGGGGGGCAGGCTGAGCCTGTGGTTAATTCTTCTTCCTGATGGGAAAATAGAGTGACCTGTGCCTGTCCCGACACCAAGAGCTAGTCTCTCGTTGGTTCCCCGTCTTCCCGTTCATCCTCAGGACAAATTGCAACCTGTACGGAACAGGAGGTTAAAGGTGCTGATGCTCCAAGTAGGGAGATTGCTAGTAAAGCGGCTGGAATGGCGAACCCGGGCACAAGGAGATGAGAAATGAGGTGCGTTTTAGAAACCTTTCCCCATCACACGGTGTACCATCTTCTGGGTTTCTCATGCATGTTTTCGATGTAGGAAGATGCCCTTGAAGCTGGAGATTTGGGACCCATGCGATAGGTACCACGCAGTATTACTTTAAAGGGTCTGTGTTTGCTCACCCAACCTCACCAAACCTCTCAGCCCCAAGAGTGTCCACCCTTATGTCTCATCCAGCTGTGGGTCTAGATATGGTCAATCCAGGTTGCATCACAGCCCCTGAACTCATTGTGTAAGAATTTCTATCTCTTTCACTGTCGTTGTTTCATGGGTTTTTCAAAGTAATTTATTTTCATAATGGGGTTTAGCTGCTTTTCACGGCTGTGTTTATGCCGCTTTACACCCACTTGACACACTAACAGAGAGATATCAATACATAGGTTTTAAGATTATTACTAGTCACATATATTCTTGTGCTGTGAATAGGGCGTGTTGAGTCCAGTTCTCTGAGCAAGGAGTAGGTCTTGTCTATTACATATTGGGTTTATGGAACGGTATCTGAGCTAATTTGATACCCTTGTTTTATGTATCACCCCACCTCACCTTTCCCGTTAAGCAGCCATAGTGTGTTTTCTGCATGTGTGACTCTGTTCTGTTTTGTAATTCAGTTCAAGTGTAACGGTTTTTACATTCCCTCCATAAGTGATACCTTATGAGAAGTGTCCTTTTCTGTGTGACTTATTTCACTTAGAATCGTCGTACCTAAATCCACTCATCATGCTGCTACTAACATTATGACATTGATTTCATGGCTGAGTGATATTCCATTGTACATAAGGACCACAACTTCTTTATCCATTTTTCTCTTTCCTGGGATATTTAAGGTGGAATGAAGTGGAGGTCCTTGTCAACAGAACAGCCCTCAACTTTGGGGTGCTTGTGTCTTGCTGATTTTTCATTTTCCCAATTTATACCCCCATGAGTGGAAGTGCCCTATGCTCTCTAAGCTGTGTTTTTCAGATGTTTCAGGACACACCGTACACTTCTCCAGAGTGGCTGTTGGCAATTTACATCCCGCCCATCAGTGTAGCAAGGCTCCCATTTCTCCATGGCCTGTCCTGCATTTCTGGTTTTGACACTTTTTTCAGCATGGCCCTTTTGAGCGATGGGAAGCGAGACTTCTCTGTAGCGCTGATTTGCCTTTCCAGGTTGCTTGGTTGGCCAAAAAGGGCGTATGCGTTTTTTCCTGAATATATTCAGGAAAAAACGCATACGCCATTTTTGGCCAAGGGCATCATTGTCAACGTTTTGCCGCTTTTCATGTGCTTTAAAGGCGATTCGTATCTACCTCCTGAAATCTGTTTCGTGCAATTCTGACTTGATTTCAAATCCTCTTCTTTGCCTTCCCTCAATATATTTGTGGACGAGAGTTATCATTTATAACTCTGCAGGTTTGTGAATTGCAGTGCCCTGAACCTCCATTTTACAACTCGCTTTTTTGGGAGCTGGCCGCAAAAGCGCAGGATGGCTTCAGGCCCTGTTCTGGTTCCGGGGGGCAGGCTGAGCCTGTGGTTAATTCTTCTTTCTGATGGGAAAATAGAGTGACCTGTGCCTGTCCCAACACCAAGAGCTAGTCTCTCGTTGGTTCCCCGTCTTCCCGTTCATCCTCAGGACAAATTGCAACCTGTACGGAACAGGAGGTTAAAGGTGCTGATGCTCCAAGTAGGGAGATTGCTAGTAAAGTGGCTGGAATGGCGAACCCGGGCACAAGGAGATGAGAAATGAGGTGCGTTTTAGAAACCTTTCCCCATCACACGGTGTACCATCTTCTGGGTTTCTCATGCATGTTTTCGATGTAGGAAGATGCCCTTGAAGCTGGAGATTTGGGACCCATGCGATGGGTACCACGCAGTATTACTTTAAAGGGTCTGCATTTGCTCACCCAACCTCACCAAACCTCTCAGCCCCAAGAGTGTCCACCCTTATGTCTCATCCAGCTGTGGGTCTAGATATGGTCAATCCAGGTTGCATCACAGCCCCTGAACTCATTGTGTAAGAATTTCTATCTCTTTCACTGTCGTTGTTTCATGGGTTTTTCAAAGTAATTTATTTTCATAATGGGGTTTAGCTGCTTTTCACGGCTGTGTTTATGCCGCTTTACACCCACTTGACACACTAACAGAGAGATATCAATACATAGGTTTTAAGATTATTACTAGTCACATATATTCTTGTGCTGTGAATAGGGCGTGTTGAGTCCAGTTCTCTGAGCAAGGAGTAGGTCTTGTCTATTACATATTGGGTTTATGGAACGGTATCTGAGCTAATTTGATACCCTTGTTTTATGTATCACCCCACCTCACCTTTCCCGTTAAGCAGCCATAGTGTGTTTTCTGCATGTGTGACTCTGTTCTGTTTTGTAATTCAGTTCAAGTGTAACGGTTTTTACATTCCCTCTATCAGTGATACCTTATGAGAAGTGTCCTTTTCTGTGTGACTTATTTCACTTAGAATCGTCGTACCTAAATCCACTCATCATGCTGCTACTAACATTATGACATTGATTTCATGGCTGAGTGATATTCCATTGTACATAAGGACCACAACTTCTTTATCCATTTTTCTCTTTCCTGGGATATTGAAGGTGGAATGAAGTGGAGGTCCTTGTCAACAGAGCAGCCCTCAACTTTGGGGTGCTTGTGTCTTGCTGATTTTTCATTTTCCCAATTTATACCCCCATGAGTGGAAGTGCCCTATGCTCTCTAAGCTGTGTTTTTCAGATGTTTCAGGACACACCGTACACTTCTCCAGAGTGGCTGTTGGCAATTTACATCCCGCCCATCAGTGTAGCAAGGCTCCCATTTCTCCATGGCCTGTCCTGCATTTCTGGTTTTGACACTTTTTTCAGCATGGCCCTTTTGAGCGATGGGAAGCGAGACTTCTCTGTAGCGCTGATTTGCCTTTCCAGGTTGCTTGGTTGGCCAAAAAGGGCGTATGCGTTTTTTCCTGAATATATTCAGGAAAAAACGCATACGCCCTTTTTGGCCAAGGGCATCATTGTCAACGTTTTGCTGCTTTTCATGTGCTTTAAAGGCGATTCGTATCTACCTCCTGAAATCTGTTTCGTGCAATTCTGCCTTGATTTCAAATCCTCTTCTTTGCCTTGCCTCAATATATTTGTGGACGAGAGTTATCATTTATAACTCTGCAGGTTTGTGAATTGCAGTGCCCTGAACCTCCATTTTACAACTCGCTTTTTTGGGAGCTGGCCGCAAAAGCGCAGGATGGCTTCAGGCCCTGTTCTGGTTCCGGGGGGCAGGCTGAGCCTGTGGTTAATTCTTCTTCCTGATGGGAAAATAGAGTGACCTGTGCCTGTCCCAACACCAAGAGCTAGTCTCTCGTTGGTTCCCCGTCTTCCCGTTCATCCTCAGGACAAATTGCAACCTGTACAGAACAGGAGGTTAAAGGTGCTGATGCTCCAAGTAGGGAGATTGCTAGTAAAGTGGCTGGAATGGCGAACCCGGGCACAAGGAGATGAGAAATGAGGTGCGTTTTAGAAACCTTTCCCCATCACACGGTGTACCATCTTCTGGGTTTCTCATGCATGTTTTCGATGTAGGAAGATGCCCTTGAAGCTGGAGATTTGGGACCCATGCGATGGGTACCACGCAGTATTACTTTAAAGGGTCTGCGTTTGCTCACCCAACCTCACCAAACCTCTCAGCCCCAAGAGTGTCCACCCTTATATCTCATCCAGCTGTGGGTCTAGATATGGTCAATCCAGGTTGCATCACAGCCCCTGAACTCATTGTGTAAGAATTTCTATCTCTTTCACTGTCGTTGTTTCATGGGTTTTTCAAAGTAATTTATTTTCATAATGAGGTTTAGCTGCTTTTCACGGCTGTGTTTATGCCGCTTTACACCCACTTGACACACTAACAGAGAGATATCAATACATAGGTTTTAAGATTATTACTAGTCACATATATTCTTGTGCTGTGAATAGGGCGTGTTGAGTCCAGTTCTCTGAGCAAGGAGTAGGTCTTGTCTATTACATATTGGGTTTATGGAACGGTATCTGAGCTAATTTGATACCCTTGTTTTATGTATCACCCCACCTCACCTTTCCCGTTAAGCAGCCATAGTGTGTTTTCTGCATGTGTGACTCTGTTCTGTTTTGTAATTCAGTTCAAGTGTAACGGTTTTTACATTCCCTCCATAAGTGATACCTTATGAGAAGTGTCCTTTTCTGTGTGACATATTTCACTTAGAATCGTCGTACCTAAATCCACTCATCATGCTGCTACTAACATTATGACATTGATTTCATGGCTGAGTGATATTCCATTGTACATAAGGACCACAACTTCTTTATCCATTTTTCTCTTTCCTGGGATATTTAAGGTGGAATGAAGTGGAGGTCCTTGTCAACAGAGCAGCCCTCAACATTGGGGTGCTTGTGTCTTGCTGATTTTTAATTTTCCCAATTTATACCCCCATGAGTGGAAGTGCCCTATGCTCTCTAAGCTGTGTTTTTCAGATGTTTCAGGACACACCGTGCACTTCTCCAGAGTGGCTGTTGCCAATTTACATCCCGCCCATCAGTGTAGCAAGGCTCCCATTTCTCCATGGCCTGTCCTGCATTTCTGGTTTTGACACTTTTTTCAGCATGGCCCTTTTGACCGATGGGAAGCGAGACTTCTCTGTAGCGCTGATTTGCCTTTCCAGGTTGCTTGGTTGGCCAAAAAGGGCGTATGCGTTTTTTCCTGAATATATTCAGGAAAAAACGCATACGCCCTTTTTGGCCAAGGGCATCATTGTCAACGTTTTGCCGCTTTTCATGTGCTTTAAAGGCGATTCGTATTTACCTCCTGAAATCTGTTTCGTGCAATTCTGCCTTGATTTCAAATCCTCTTCTTTGCCTTGCCTCAATATATTTGTGGACGAGAGTTATCATTTATAACTCTGCAGGTTTGTGAATTGCAGTGCCCTGAACCTCCATTTTACAACTCGCTTTTTTGGGAGCTGGCCGCAAAAGCGCAGGATGGCTTCAGGCCCTGTTCTGGTTCCGGGGGGCAGGCTGAGCCTGTGGTTAATTCTTCTTCCTGATGGGAAAATAGAGTGACCTGTGCCTGTCCCAACACCAAGAGCTAGTCTCTCGTTGGTTCCCCGTCTTCCCGTTCATCCTCAGGACAAATTGCAACCTGTACAGAACAGGAGGTTAAAGGTGCTGATGCTCCAAGTAGGGAGATTGCTAGTAAAGTGGCTGGAATGGCGAACCCGGGCACAAGGAGATGAGAAATGAGGTGCGTTTTAGAAACCTTTCCCCATCACACGGTGTACCATCTTTTGGGTTTCTCATGCATGTTTTCGATGTAGGAAGATGCCCTTGAAGCTGGAGATTTGGGACCCATGCGATGGGTACCACGCAGTATTACTTTAAAGGGTCTGCGTTTGCTCACCCAACCTCACTAAACCTCTCAGCCCCAAGAGTGTCCACCCTTATGTCTCATCCAGCTGTGGGTCTAGATATGGTCAATCCAGGTTGCATCACAGCCCCTGAACTCATTGTGTAAGAATTTCTATCTCTTTCACTGTCGTTGTTTCATGGGTTTTTCAAAGTAATTTATTTTCATAATGGGGTTTAGCTGCTTTTCACGGCTGTGTTTATGCCGCTTTCCACCCACTTGACACACTAACAGAGAGATATCAATACATAGGCTTTAAGATTATTACTAGTCAGATATATTCTTGTGCGGTGAATAGGGCGTGTTGAGTCCAGTTCTCTGAGCAAGGAGTAGGTCTTGTCTACTACATATTGGGTTTATGGAACGGTATCTGAGCTAATTTGATACCCTTGTTTTATGTATCACCCCACCTCACCTTTCCCGTTAAGCAGCCATAGTGTGTTTTCTGCATGTGTGACTCTGTTCTGTTTTGTAATTCAGTTCAAGTGTAACGGTTTTTACATTCCCTCTATCAGTGATACCTTATGAGAAGTGTCCTTTTTTTGTGTGACTTATTTCACTTAGAATCGTCGTACCTAAATCCACTCATCATGCTGCTACTAACATTATGACATTGATTTCATGGCTGAGTGATATTCCATTGTACATAAGGACCACAACTTCTTTATCCATTTTTCTCTTTCCTGGGATATTTAAGGTGGAATGAAGTGGAGGTCCTTGTCAACAGAGCAGCCCTCAACTTTGGGGTGCTTGTGTCTTGCTGATTTTTCATTTTCCCAATTTATACCCCCATGAGTAGAAGTGCCCTATGCTCTCTAAGCTGTGTTTTTCAGATGTTTCAGGACACACCGTACACTTCTCCAGAGTGGCTGTTGGCAATTTACATCCCGCCCATCAGTGTAGCAAGGCTCCCATTTCTCCATGGCCTGTCCTGCATTTCTGGTTTTGACACTTTTTTCAGCATGGCCCTTTTGACCGATGGGAAGCGAGACTTCTCTGTAGCGCTGATTTGCCTTTCCAGGTTGCTTGGTTGGCCAAAAAGGGCGTATGCGTTTTTTCCTGAATATATTCAGGAAAAAACGCATACGCCCTTTTTGGCCAAGGGCATCATTGTCAACGTTTTGCCGCTTTTCATGTGCTTTAAAGGCGATTCGTATCTACCTCCTGAAATCTGTTTCCTGCAATTCTGCCTTGATTTCAAATCCTCTTCTTTGCCTTGCCTCAATATATTTGTGGACGAGAGTTATCATTTATAACTCTGCAGGTTTGTGAATTGCAGTGCCCTGAACCTCCATTTTACAACTCGCTTTTTTGGGAGCTGGCCGCAAAAGCGCAGGATGGCTTCAGGCCCTGTTCTGGTTCCGGGGGGCAGGCTGAGCCTGTGGTTAATTCTTCTTCCTGATGGGAAAATAGAGTGACCTGTGCCAGTCCCGACACCAAGAGCTAGTCTCTCGTTGGTTCCCCGTCTTCCCGTTCATCCTCAGGACAAATTGCAACCTGTACGGAACAGGAGGTTAAAGGTGCTGATGCTCCAAGTAGGGAGATTGCTAGTAAAGTGGCTGGAATGGCGAACCCGGGCACAAGGAGATGAGAAATGAGGTGCGTTTTAGAAACCTTTCCCCATCACACGGTGTACCATCTTCTGGGTTTCTCATGCATGTTTTCGATGTAGGAAGATGCCCTTGAAGCTGGAGATTTGGGACCCATGCGATGGGTACCACGCAGTATTACTTTAAAGGGTCTGCGTTTGCTCACCCAACCTCACCAAACCTCTCAGCCCCAAGAGTGTCCACCCTTATGTCTCATCCAGCTGTGGGTCTAGATATGGTCAATCCAGGTTGCATCACAGCCCCTGAACTCATTGTGTAAGAATTTCTATCTCTTTCACTGTCGTTGTTTCATGGGTTTTTCAAAGTAATTTATTTTCATAATGGGGTTTAGCTGCTTTTCACGGCTGTGTTTATGCCGCTTTACACCCACTTGACACACTAACAGAGAGATATCAATACATAGGTTTTAAGATTATTACTAGTCACATATATTCTTGTGCTGTGAATAGGGCGTGTTGAGTCCAGTTCTCTGAGCAAGGAGTAGGTCTTGTCTATTACATATTGGGTTTATGGAACGGTATCTGAGCTAATTTGATACCCTTGTTTTATGTATCACCCCACCTCACCTTTCCCGTTAAGCAGCCATAGTGTGTTTTCTGCATGTGTGACTCTGTTCTGTTTTGTAATTCAGTTCAAGTGTAACGGTTTTTACATTCCCTCCATAAGTGATACCTTATGAGAAGTGTCCTTTTCTGTGTGACTTATTTCACTTAGAATCGTCGTACCTAAATCCACTCATCATGCTGCTACTAACATTATGACATTGATTTCATGGCTGAGTGATATTCCATTGTACATAAGGACCACAACTTCTTTATCCATTTTTCTCTTTCCTGGGATATTTAAGGTGGAATGAAGTGGAGGTCCTTGTCAACAGAACAGCCCTCAACTTTGGGGTGCTTGTGTCTTGCTGATTTTTCATTTTCCCAATTTATACCCCCATGAGTGGAAGTGCCCTATGCTCTCTAAGCTGTGTTTTTCAGATGTTTCAGGACACACCGTACACTTCTCCAGAGTGGCTGTTGGCAATTTACATCCCGCCCATCAGTGTAGCAAGGCTCCCATTTCTCCATGGCCTGTCCTGCATTTCTGGTTTTGACACTTTTTTCAGCATGGCCCTTTTGAGCGATGGGAAGCGAGACTTCTCTGTAGCGCTGATTTGCCTTTCCAGGTTGCTTGGTTGGCCAAAAAGGGCGTATGCGTTTTTTCCTGAATATATTCAGGAAAAAACGCATACGCCATTTTTGGCCAAGGGCATCATTGTCAACGTTTTGCCGCTTTTCATGTGCTTTAAAGGCGATTCGTATCTACCTCCTGAAATCTGTTTCGTGCAATTCTGACTTGATTTCAAATCCTCTTCTTTGCCTTCCCTCAATATATTTGTGGACGAGAGTTATCATTTATAACTCTGCAGGTTTGTGAATTGCAGTGCCCTGAACCTCCATTTTACAACTCGCTTTTTTGGGAGCTGGCCGCAAAAGCGCAGGATGGCTTCAGGCCCTGTTCTGGTTCCGGGGGGCAGGCTGAGCCTGTGGTTAATTCTTCTTTCTGATGGGAAAATAGAGTGACCTGTGCCTGTCCCAACACCAAGAGCTAGTCTCTCGTTGGTTCCCCGTCTTCCCGTTCATCCTCAGGACAAATTGCAACCTGTACGGAACAGGAGGTTAAAGGTGCTGATGCTCCAAGTAGGGAGATTGCTAGTAAAGTGGCTGGAATGGCGAACCCGGGCACAAGGAGATGAGAAATGAGGTGCGTTTTAGAAACCTTTCCCCATCACACGGTGTACCATCTTCTGGGTTTCTCATGCATGTTTTCGATGTAGGAAGATGCCCTTGAAGCTGGAGATTTGGGACCCATGCGATGGGTACCACGCAGTATTACTTTAAAGGGTCTGCATTTGCTCACCCAACCTCACCAAACCTCTCAGCCCCAAGAGTGTCCACCCTTATGTCTCATCCAGCTGTGGGTCTAGATATGGTCAATCCAGGTTGCATCACAGCCCCTGAACTCATTGTGTAAGAATTTCTATCTCTTTCACTGTCGTTGTTTCATGGGTTTTTCAAAGTAATTTATTTTCATAATGGGGTTTAGCTGCTTTTCACGGCTGTGTTTATGCCGCTTTACACCCACTTGACACACTAACAGAGAGATATCAATACATAGGTTTTAAGATTATTACTAGTCACATATATTCTTGTGCTGTGAATAGGGCGTGTTGAGTCCAGTTCTCTGAGCAAGGAGTAGGTCTTGTCTATTACATATTGGGTTTATGGAACGGTATCTGAGCTAATTTGATACCCTTGTTTTATGTATCACCCCACCTCACCTTTCCCGTTAAGCAGCCATAGTGTGTTTTCTGCATGTGTGACTCTGTTCTGTTTTGTAATTCAGTTCAAGTGTAACGGTTTTTACATTCCCTCTATCAGTGATACCTTATGAGAAGTGTCCTTTTCTGTGTGACTTATTTCACTTAGAATCGTCGTACCTAAATCCACTCATCATGCTGCTACTAACATTATGACATTGATTTCATGGCTGAGTGATATTCCATTGTACATAAGGACCACAACTTCTTTATCCATTTTTCTCTTTCCTGGGATATTGAAGGTGGAATGAAGTGGAGGTCCTTGTCAACAGAGCAGCCCTCAACTTTGGGGTGCTTGTGTCTTGCTGATTTTTCATTTTCCCAATTTATACCCCCATGAGTGGAAGTGCCCTATGCTCTCTAAGCTGTGTTTTTCAGATGTTTCAGGACACACCGTACACTTCTCCAGAGTGGCTGTTGGCAATTTACATCCCGCCCATCAGTGTAGCAAGGCTCCCATTTCTCCATGGCCTGTCCTGCATTTCTGGTTTTGACACTTTTTTCAGCATGGCCCTTTTGAGCGATGGGAAGCGAGACTTCTCTGTAGCGCTGATTTGCCTTTCCAGGTTGCTTGGTTGGCCAAAAAGGGCGTATGCGTTTTTTCCTGAATATATTCAGGAAAAAACGCATACGCCATTTTTGGCCAAGGGCATCATTGTCAACGTTTTGCCGCTTTTCATGTGCTTTAAAGGCGATTCGTATCTACCTCCTGAAATCTGTTTCGTGCAATTCTGACTTGATTTCAAATCCTCTTCTTTGCCTTCCCTCAATATATTTGTGGACGAGAGTTATCATTTATAACTCTGCAGGTTTGTGAATTGCAGTGCCCTGAACCTCCATTTTACAACTCGCTTTTTTGGGAGCTGGCCGCAAAAGCGCAGGATGGCTTCAGGCCCTGTTCTGGTTCCGGGGGGCAGGCTGAGCCTGTGGTTAATTCTTCTTTCTGATGGGAAAATAGAGTGACCTGTGCCTGTCCCAACACCAAGAGCTAGTCTCTCGTTGGTTCCCCGTCTTCCCGTTCATCCTCAGGACAAATTGCAACCTGTACGGAACAGGAGGTTAAAGGTGCTGATGCTCCAAGTAGGGAGATTGCTAGTAAAGTGGCTGGAATGGCGAACCCGGGCACAAGGAGATGAGAAATGAGGTGCGTTTTAGAAACCTTTCCCCATCACACGGTGTACCATCTTCTGGGTTTCTCATGCATGTTTTCGATGTAGGAAGATGCCCTTGAAGCTGGAGATTTGGGACCCATGCGATGGGTACCACGCAGTATTACTTTAAAGGGTCTGCATTTGCTCACCCAACCTCACCAAACCTCTCAGCCCCAAGAGTGTCCACCCTTATGTCTCATCCAGCTGTGGGTCTAGATATGGTCAATCCAGGTTGCATCACAGCCCCTGAACTCATTGTGTAAGAATTTCTATCTCTTTCACTGTCGTTGTTTCATGGGTTTTTCAAAGTAATTTATTTTCATAATGGGGTTTAGCTGCTTTTCACGGCTGTGTTTATGCCGCTTTACACCCACTTGACACACTAACAGAGAGATATCAATACATAGGTTTTAAGATTATTACTAGTCACATATATTCTTGTGCTGTGAATAGGGCGTGTTGAGTCCAGTTCTCTGAGCAAGGAGTAGGTCTTGTCTATTACATATTGGGTTTATGGAACGGTATCTGAGCTAATTTGATACCCTTGTTTTATGTATCACCCCACCTCACCTTTCCCGTTAAGCAGCCATAGTGTGTTTTCTGCATGTGTGACTCTGTTCTGTTTTGTAATTCAGTTCAAGTGTAACGGTTTTTACATTCCCTCTATCAGTGATACCTTATGAGAAGTGTCCTTTTCTGTGTGACTTATTTCACTTAGAATCGTCGTACCTAAATCCACTCATCATGCTGCTACTAACATTATGACATTGATTTCATGGCTGAGTGATATTCCATTGTACATAAGGACCACAACTTCTTTATCCATTTTTCTCTTTCCTGGGATATTGAAGGTGGAATGAAGTGGAGGTCCTTGTCAACAGAGCAGCCCTCAACTTTGGGGTGCTTGTGTCTTGCTGATTTTTCATTTTCCCAATTTATACCCCCATGAGTGGAAGTGCCCTATGCTCTCTAAGCTGTGTTTTTCAGATGTTTCAGGACACACCGTACACTTCTCCAGAGTGGCTGTTGGCAATTTACATCCCGCCCATCAGTGTAGCAAGGCTCCCATTTCTCCATGGCCTGTCCTGCATTTCTGGTTTTGACACTTTTTTCAGCATGGCCCTTTTGAGCGATGGGAAGCGAGACTTCTCTGTAGCGCTGATTTGCCTTTCCAGGTTGCTTGGTTGGCCAAAAAGGGCGTATGCGTTTTTTCCTGAATATATTCAGGAAAAAACGCATACGCCCTTTTTGGCCAAGGGCATCATTGTCAACGTTTTGCTGCTTTTCATGTGCTTTAAAGGCGATTCGTATCTACCTCCTGAAATCTGTTTCGTGCAATTCTGCCTTGATTTCAAATCCTCTTCTTTGCCTTGCCTCAATATATTTGTGGACGAGAGTTATCATTTATAACTCTGCAGGTTTGTGAATTGCAGTGCCCTGAACCTCCATTTTACAACTCGCTTTTTTGGGAGCTGGCCGCAAAAGCGCAGGATGGCTTCAGGCCCTGTTCTGGTTCCGGGGGGCAGGCTGAGCCTGTGGTTAATTCTTCTTCCTGATGGGAAAATAGAGTGACCTGTGCCTGTCCCAACACCAAGAGCTAGTCTCTCGTTGGTTCCCCGTCTTCCCGTTCATCCTCAGGACAAATTGCAACCTGTACAGAACAGGAGGTTAAAGGTGCTGATGCTCCAAGTAGGGAGATTGCTAGTAAAGTGGCTGGAATGGCGAACCCGGGCACAAGGAGATGAGAAATGAGGTGCGTTTTAGAAACCTTTCCCCATCACACGGTGTACCATCTTCTGGGTTTCTCATGCATGTTTTCGATGTAGGAAGATGCCCTTGAAGCTGGAGATTTGGGACCCATGCGATGGGTACCACGCAGTATTACTTTAAAGGGTCTGCGTTTGCTCACCCAACCTCACCAAACCTCTCAGCCCCAAGAGTGTCCACCCTTATATCTCATCCAGCTGTGGGTCTAGATATGGTCAATCCAGGTTGCATCACAGCCCCTGAACTCATTGTGTAAGAATTTCTATCTCTTTCACTGTCGTTGTTTCATGGGTTTTTCAAAGTAATTTATTTTCATAATGAGGTTTAGCTGCTTTTCACGGCTGTGTTTATGCCGCTTTACACCCACTTGACACACTAACAGAGAGATATCAATACATAGGTTTTAAGATTATTACTAGTCACATATATTCTTGTGCTGTGAATAGGGCGTGTTGAGTCCAGTTCTCTGAGCAAGGAGTAGGTCTTGTCTATTACATATTGGGTTTATGGAACGGTATCTGAGCTAATTTGATACCCTTGTTTTATGTATCACCCCACCTCACCTTTCCCGTTAAGCAGCCATAGTGTGTTTTCTGCATGTGTGACTCTGTTCTGTTTTGTAATTCAGTTCAAGTGTAACGGTTTTTACATTCCCTCCATAAGTGATACCTTATGAGAAGTGTCCTTTTCTGTGTGACATATTTCACTTAGAATCGTCGTACCTAAATCCACTCATCATGCTGCTACTAACATTATGACATTGATTTCATGGCTGAGTGATATTCCATTGTACATAAGGACCACAACTTCTTTATCCATTTTTCTCTTTCCTGGGATATTTAAGGTGGAATGAAGTGGAGGTCCTTGTCAACAGAGCAGCCCTCAACATTGGGGTGCTTGTGTCTTGCTGATTTTTAATTTTCCCAATTTATACCCCCATGAGTGGAAGTGCCCTATGCTCTCTAAGCTGTGTTTTTCAGATGTTTCAGGACACACCGTGCACTTCTCCAGAGTGGCTGTTGCCAATTTACATCCCGCCCATCAGTGTAGCAAGGCTCCCATTTCTCCATGGCCTGTCCTGCATTTCTGGTTTTGACACTTTTTTCAGCATGGCCCTTTTGACCGATGGGAAGCGAGACTTCTCTGTAGCGCTGATTTGCCTTTCCAGGTTGCTTGGTTGGCCAAAAAGGGCGTATGCGTTTTTTCCTGAATATATTCAGGAAAAAACGCATACGCCCTTTTTGGCCAAGGGCATCATTGTCAACGTTTTGCCGCTTTTCATGTGCTTTAAAGGCGATTCGTATTTACCTCCTGAAATCTGTTTCGTGCAATTCTGCCTTGATTTCAAATCCTCTTCTTTGCCTTGCCTCAATATATTTGTGGACGAGAGTTATCATTTATAACTCTGCAGGTTTGTGAATTGCAGTGCCCTGAACCTCCATTTTACAACTCGCTTTTTTGGGAGCTGGCCGCAAAAGCGCAGGATGGCTTCAGGCCCTGTTCTGGTTCCGGGGGGCAGGCTGAGCCTGTGGTTAATTCTTCTTCCTGATGGGAAAATAGAGTGACCTGTGCCTGTCCCAACACCAAGAGCTAGTCTCTCGTTGGTTCCCCGTCTTCCCGTTCATCCTCAGGACAAATTGCAACCTGTACAGAACAGGAGGTTAAAGGTGCTGATGCTCCAAGTAGGGAGATTGCTAGTAAAGTGGCTGGAATGGCGAACCCGGGCACAAGGAGATGAGAAATGAGGTGCGTTTTAGAAACCTTTCCCCATCACACGGTGTACCATCTTTTGGGTTTCTCATGCATGTTTTCGATGTAGGAAGATGCCCTTGAAGCTGGAGATTTGGGACCCATGCGATGGGTACCACGCAGTATTACTTTAAAGGGTCTGCGTTTGCTCACCCAACCTCACCAAACCTCTCAGCCCCAAGAGTGTCCACCCTTATGTCTCATCCAGCTGTGGGTCTAGATATGGTCAATCCAGGTTGCATCACAGCCCCTGAACTCATTGTGTAAGAATTTCTATCTCTTTCACTGTCGTTGTTTCATGGGTTTTTCAAAGTAATTTATTTTCATAATGGGGTTTAGCTGCTTTTCACGGCTGTGTTTATGCCGCTTTCCACCCACTTGACACACTAACAGAGAGATATCAATACATAGGCTTTAAGATTATTACTAGTCAGATATATTCTTGTGCGGTGAATAGGGCGTGTTGAGTCCAGTTCTCTGAGCAAGGAGTAGGTCTTGTCTACTACATATTGGGTTTATGGAACGGTATCTGAGCTAATTTGATACCCTTGTTTTATGTATCACCCCACCTCACCTTTCCCGTTAAGCAGCCATAGTGTGTTTTCTGCATGTGTGACTCTGTTCTGTTTTGTAATTCAGTTCAAGTGTAACGGTTTTTACATTCCCTCTATCAGTGATACCTTATGAGAAGTGTCCTTTTTTTGTGTGACTTATTTCACTTAGAATCGTCGTACCTAAATCCACTCATCATGCTGCTACTAACATTATGACATTGATTTCATGGCTGAGTGATATTCCATTGTACATAAGGACCACAACTTCTTTATCCATTTTTCTCTTTCCTGGGATATTTAAGGTGGAATGAAGTGGAGGTCCTTGTCAACAGAGCAGCCCTCAACTTTGGGGTGCTTGTGTCTTGCTGATTTTTCATTTTCCCAATTTATACCCCCATGAGTAGAAGTGCCCTATGCTCTCTAAGCTGTGTTTTTCAGATGTTTCAGGACACACCGTACACTTCTCCAGAGTGGCTGTTGGCAATTTACATCCCGCCCATCAGTGTAGCAAGGCTCCCATTTCTCCATGGCCTGTCCTGCATTTCTGGTTTTGACACTTTTTTCAGCATGGCCCTTTTGACCGATGGGAAGCGAGACTTCTCTGTAGCGCTGATTTGCCTTTCCAGGTTGCTTGGTTGGCCAAAAAGGGCGTATGCGTTTTTTCCTGAATATATTCAGGAAAAAACGCATACGCCCTTTTTGGCCAAGGGCATCATTGTCAACGTTTTGCCGCTTTTCATGTGCTTTAAAGGCGATTCGTATCTACCTCCTGAAATCTGTTTCCTGCAATTCTGCCTTGATTTCAAATCCTCTTCTTTGCCTTGCCTCAATATATTTGTGGACGAGAGTTATCATTTATAACTCTGCAGGTTTGTGAATTGCAGTGCCCTGAACCTCCATTTTACAACTCGCTTTTTTGGGAGCTGGCCGCAAAAGCGCAGGATGGCTTCAGGCCCTGTTCTGGTTCCGGGGGGCAGGCTGAGCCTGTGGTTAATTCTTCTTCCTGATGGGAAAATAGAGTGACCTGTGCCAGTCCCGACACCAAGAGCTAGTCTCTCGTTGGTTCCCCGTCTTCCCGTTCATCCTCAGGACAAATTGCAACCTGTACGGAACAGGAGGTTAAAGGTGCTGATGCTCCAAGTAGGGAGATTGCTAGTAAAGTGGCTGGAATGGCGAACCCGGGCACAAGGAGATGAGAAATGAGGTGCGTTTTAGAAACCTTTCCCCATCACACGGTGTACCATCTTCTGGGTTTCTCATGCATGTTTTCGATGTAGGAAGATGCCCTTGAAGCTGGAGATTTGGGACCCATGCGATGGGTACCACGCAGTATTACTTTAAAGGGTCTGCGTTTGCTCACCCAACCTCACCAAACCTCTCAGCCCCAAGAGTGTCCACCCTTATGTCTCATCCAGCTGTGGGTCTAGATATGGTCAATCCAGGTTGCATCACAGCCCCTGAACTCATTGTGTAAGAATTTCTATCTCTTTCACTGTCGTTGTTTCATGGGTTTTTCAAAGTAATTTATTTTCATAATGGGGTTTAGCTGCTTTTCACGGCTGTGTTTATGCCGCTTTACACCCACTTGACACACTAACAGAGAGATATCAATACATAGGTTTTAAGATTATTACTAGTCACATATATTCTTGTGCTGTGAATAGGGCGTGTTGAGTCCAGTTCTCTGAGCAAGGAGTAGGTCTTGTGTATTACATATTGGGTTTATGGAACGGTATCTGAGCTAATTTGATACCCTTGTTTTATGTATCACCCCACCTCACCTTTCCCGTTAAGCAGCCATAGTGTGTTTTCTGCATGTGTGACTCTGTTCTGTTTTGTAATTCAGTTCAAGTGTAACGGTTTTTACATTCCCTCCATAAGTGATACCTTATGAGAAGTGTCCTTTTCTGTGTGACTTATTTCACTTAGAATCGTCGTACCTAAATCCACTCATCATGCTGCTACTAACATTATGACATTGATTTCATGGCTGAGTGATATTCCATTGTACATAAGGACCACAACTTCTTTATCCATTTTTCTCTTTCCTGGGATATTTAAGGTGGAATGAAGTGGAGGTCCTTGTCAACAGAACAGCCCTCAACTTTGGGGTGCTTGTGTCTTGCTGATTTTTCATTTTCCCAATTTATACCCCCATGAGTGGAAGTGCCCTATGCTCTCTAAGCTGTGTTTTTCAGATGTTTCAGGACACACCGTACACTTCTCCAGAGTGGCTGTTGGCAATTTACATCCCGCCCATCAGTGTAGCAAGGCTCCCATTTCTCCATGGCCTGTCCTGCATTTCTGGTTTTGACACTTTTTTCAGCATGGCCCTTTTGAGCGATGGGAAGCGAGACTTCTCTGTAGCGCTGATTTGCCTTTCCAGGTTGCTTGGTTGGCCAAAAAGGGCGTATGCGTTTTTTCCTGAATATATTCAGGAAAAAACGCATACGCCATTTTTGGCCAAGGGCATCATTGTCAACGTTTTGCCGCTTTTCATGTGCTTTAAAGGCGATTCGTATCTACCTCCTGAAATCTGTTTCGTGCAATTCTGACTTGATTTCAAATCCTCTTCTTTGCCTTCCCTCAATATATTTGTGGACGAGAGTTATCATTTATAACTCTGCAGGTTTGTGAATTGCAGTGCCCTGAACCTCCATTTTACAACTCGCTTTTTTGGGAGCTGGCCGCAAAAGCGCAGGATGGCTTCAGGCCCTGTTCTGGTTCCGGGGGGCAGGCTGAGCCTGTGGTTAATTCTTCTTTCTGATGGGAAAATAGAGTGACCTGTGCCTGTCCCAACACCAAGAGCTAGTCTCTCGTTGGTTCCCCGTCTTCCCGTTCATCCTCAGGACAAATTGCAACCTGTACGGAACAGGAGGTTAAAGGTGCTGATGCTCCAAGTAGGGAGATTGCTAGTAAAGTGGCTGGAATGGCGAACCCGGGCACAAGGAGATGAGAAATGAGGTGCGTTTTAGAAACCTTTCCCCATCACACGGTGTACCATCTTCTGGGTTTCTCATGCATGTTTTCGATGTAGGAAGATGCCCTTGAAGCTGGAGATTTGGGACCCATGCGATGGGTACCACGCAGTATTACTTTAAAGGGTCTGCATTTGCTCACCCAACCTCACCAAACCTCTCAGCCCCAAGAGTGTCCACCCTTATGTCTCATCCAGCTGTGGGTCTAGATATGGTCAATCCAGGTTGCATCACAGCCCCTGAACTCATTGTGTAAGAATTTCTATCTCTTTCACTGTCGTTGTTTCATGGGTTTTTCAAAGTAATTTATTTTCATAATGGGGTTTAGCTGCTTTTCACGGCTGTGTTTATGCCGCTTTACACCCACTTGACACACTAACAGAGAGATATCAATACATAGGTTTTAAGATTATTACTAGTCACATATATTCTTGTGCTGTGAATAGGGCGTGTTGAGTCCAGTTCTCTGAGCAAGGAGTAGGTCTTGTCTATTACATATTGGGTTTATGGAACGGTATCTGAGCTAATTTGATACCCTTGTTTTATGTATCACCCCACCTCACCTTTCCCGTTAAGCAGCCATAGTGTGTTTTCTGCATGTGTGACTCTGTTCTGTTTTGTAATTCAGTTCAAGTGTAACGGTTTTTACATTCCCTCTATCAGTGATACCTTATGAGAAGTGTCCTTTTCTGTGTGACTTATTTCACTTAGAATCGTCGTACCTAAATCCACTCATCATGCTGCTACTAACATTATGACATTGATTTCATGGCTGAGTGATATTCCATTGTACATAAGGACCACAACTTCTTTATCCATTTTTCTCTTTCCTGGGATATTGAAGGTGGAATGAAGTGGAGGTCCTTGTCAACAGAGCAGCCCTCAACTTTGGGGTGCTTGTGTCTTGCTGATTTTTCATTTTCCCAATTTATACCCCCATGAGTGGAAGTGCCCTATGCTCTCTAAGCTGTGTTTTTCAGATGTTTCAGGACACACCGTACACTTCTCCAGAGTGGCTGTTGGCAATTTACATCCCGCCCATCAGTGTAGCAAGGCTCCCATTTCTCCATGGCCTGTCCTGCATTTCTGGTTTTGACACTTTTTTCAGCATGGCCCTTTTGAGCGATGGGAAGCGAGACTTCTCTGTAGCGCTGATTTGCCTTTCCAGGTTGCTTGGTTGGCCAAAAAGGGCGTATGCGTTTTTTCCTGAATATATTCAGGAAAAAACGCATACGCCCTTTTTGGCCAAGGGCATCATTGTCAACGTTTTGCTGCTTTTCATGTGCTTTAAAGGCGATTCGTATCTACCTCCTGAAATCTGTTTCGTGCAATTCTGCCTTGATTTCAAATCCTCTTCTTTGCCTTGCCTCAATATATTTGTGGACGAGAGTTATCATTTATAACTCTGCAGGTTTGTGAATTGCAGTGCCCTGAACCTCCATTTTACAACTCGCTTTTTTGGGAGCTGGCCGCAAAAGCGCAGGATGGCTTCAGGCCCTGTTCTGGTTCCGGGGGGCAGGCTGAGCCTGTGGTTAATTCTTCTTCCTGATGGGAAAATAGAGTGACCTGTGCCTGTCCCAACACCAAGAGCTAGTCTCTCGTTGGTTCCCCGTCTTCCCGTTCATCCTCAGGACAAATTGCAACCTGTACAGAACAGGAGGTTAAAGGTGCTGATGCTCCAAGTAGGGAGATTGCTAGTAAAGTGGCTGGAATGGCGAACCCGGGCACAAGGAGATGAGAAATGAGGTGCGTTTTAGAAACCTTTCCCCATCACACGGTGTACCATCTTCTGGGTTTCTCATGCATGTTTTCGATGTAGGAAGATGCCCTTGAAGCTGGAGATTTGGGACCCATGCGATGGGTACCACGCAGTATTACTTTAAAGGGTCTGCGTTTGCTCACCCAACCTCACCAAACCTCTCAGCCCCAAGAGTGTCCACCCTTATATCTCATCCAGCTGTGGGTCTAGATATGGTCAATCCAGGTTGCATCACAGCCCCTGAACTCATTGTGTAAGAATTTCTATCTCTTTCACTGTCGTTGTTTCATGGGTTTTTCAAAGTAATTTATTTTCATAATGGGGTTTAGCTGCTTTTCACGGCTGTGTTTATGCCGCTTTACACCCACTTGACACACTAACAGAGAGATATCAATACATAGGTTTTAAGATTATTACTAGTCACATATATTCTTGTGCTGTGAATAGGGCGTGTTGAGTCCAGTTCTCTGAGCAAGGAGTAGGTCTTGTCTATTACATATTGGGTTTATGGAACGGTATCTGAGCTAATTTGATACCCTTGTTTTATGTATCACCCCACCTCACCTTTCCCGTTAAGCAGCCATAGTGTGTTTTCTGCATGTGTGACTCTGTTCTGTTTTGTAATTCAGTTCAAGTGTAACGGTTTTTACATTCCCTCCATAAGT
The DNA here is from genome assembly GCF_965194805.1 of Balaenoptera borealis. Taxonomy (NCBI): domain Eukaryota; kingdom Metazoa; phylum Chordata; class Mammalia; order Artiodactyla; family Balaenopteridae; genus Balaenoptera; species Balaenoptera borealis. Next base: position 152,733 of record NW_028123894.1, on the reverse strand, counting down.
GATACCTTATGAGAAGTGTCCTTTTCTGTGTGACATATTTCACTTAGAATCGTCGTACCTAAATCCACTCATCATGCTGCTACTAACATTATGACATTGATTTCATGGCTGAGTGATATTCCATTGTACATAAGGACCACAACTTCTTTATCCATTTTTCTCTTTCCTGGGATATTTAAGGTGGAATGAAGTGGAGGTCCTTGTCAACAGAGCAGCCCTCAACATTGGGGTGCTTGTGTCTTGCTGATTTTTAATTTTCCCAATTTATACCCCCATGAGTGGAAGTGCCCTATGCTCTCTAAGCTGTGTTTTTCAGATGTTTCAGGACACACCGTGCACTTCTCCAGAGTGGCTGTTGCCAATTTACATCCCGCCCATCAGTGTAGCAAGGCTCCCATTTCTCCATGGCCTGTCCTGCATTTCTGGTTTTGACACTTTTTTCAGCATGGCCCTTTTGACCGATGGGAAGCGAGACTTCTCTGTAGCGCTGATTTGCCTTTCCAGGTTGCTTGGTTGGCCAAAAAGGGCGTATGCGTTTTTTCCTGAATATATTCAGGAAAAAACGCATACGCCCTTTTTGGCCAAGGGCATCATTGTCAACGTTTTGCCGCTTTTCATGTGCTTTAAAGGCGATTCGTATTTACCTCCTGAAATCTGTTTCGTGCAATTCTGCCTTGATTTCAAATCCTCTTCTTTGCCTTGCCTCAATATATTTGTGGACGAGAGTTATCATTTATAACTCTGCAGGTTTGTGAATTGCAGTGCCCTGAACCTCCATTTTACAACTCGCTTTTTTGGGAGCTGGCCGCAAAAGCGCAGGATGGCTTCAGGCCCTGTTCTGGTTCCGGGGGGCAGGCTGAGCCTGTGGTTAATTCTTCTTCCTGATGGGAAAATAGAGTGACCTGTGCCTGTCCCAACACCAAGAGCTAGTCTCTCGTTGGTTCCCCGTCTTCCCGTTCATCCTCAGGACAAATTGCAACCTGTACAGAACAGGAGGTTAAAGGTGCTGATGCTCCAAGTAGGGAGATTGCTAGTAAAGTGGCTGGAATGGCGAACCCGGGCACAAGGAGATGAGAAATGAGGTGCGTTTTAGAAACCTTTCCCCATCACACGGTGTACCATCTTTTGGGTTTCTCATGCATGTTTTCGATGTAGGAAGATGCCCTTGAAGCTGGAGATTTGGGACCCATGCGATGGGTACCACGCAGTATTACTTTAAAGGGTCTGCGTTTGCTCACCCAACCTCACCAAACCTCTCAGCCCCAAGAGTGTCCACCCTTATGTCTCATCCAGCTGTGGGTCTAGATATGGTCAATCCAGGTTGCATCACAGCCCCTGAACTCATTGTGTAAGAATTTCTATCTCTTTCACTGTCGTTGTTTCATGGGTTTTTCAAAGTAATTTATTTTCATAATGGGGTTTAGCTGCTTTTCACGGCTGTGTTTATGCCGCTTTCCACCCACTTGACACACTAACAGAGAGATATCAATACATAGGCTTTAAGATTATTACTAGTCAGATATATTCTTGTGCGGTGAATAGGGCGTGTTGAGTCCAGTTCTCTGAGCAAGGAGTAGGTCTTGTCTACTACATATTGGGTTTATGGAACGGTATCTGAGCTAATTTGATACCCTTGTTTTATGTATCACCCCACCTCACCTTTCCCGTTAAGCAGCCATAGTGTGTTTTCTGCATGTGTGACTCTGTTCTGTTTTGTAATTCAGTTCAAGTGTAACGGTTTTTACATTCCCTCTATCAGTGATACCTTATGAGAAGTGTCCTTTTTTTGTGTGACTTATTTCACTTAGAATCGTCGTACCTAAATCCACTCATCATGCTGCTACTAACATTATGACATTGATTTCATGGCTGAGTGATATTCCATTGTACATAAGGACCACAACTTCTTTATCCATTTTTCTCTTTCCTGGGATATTTAAGGTGGAATGAAGTGGAGGTCCTTGTCAACAGAGCAGCCCTCAACTTTGGGGTGCTTGTGTCTTGCTGATTTTTCATTTTCCCAATTTATACCCCCATGAGTAGAAGTGCCCTATGCTCTCTAAGCTGTGTTTTTCAGATGTTTCAGGACACACCGTACACTTCTCCAGAGTGGCTGTTGGCAATTTACATCCCGCCCATCAGTGTAGCAAGGCTCCCATTTCTCCATGGCCTGTCCTGCATTTCTGGTTTTGACACTTTTTTCAGCATGGCCCTTTTGACCGATGGGAAGCGAGACTTCTCTGTAGCGCTGATTTGCCTTTCCAGGTTGCTTGGTTGGCCAAAAAGGGCGTATGCGTTTTTTCCTGAATATATTCAGGAAAAAACGCATACGCCCTTTTTGGCCAAGGGCATCATTGTCAACGTTTTGCCGCTTTTCATGTGCTTTAAAGGCGATTCGTATCTACCTCCTGAAATCTGTTTCCTGCAATTCTGCCTTGATTTCAAATCCTCTTCTTTGCCTTGCCTCAATATATTTGTGGACGAGAGTTATCATTTATAACTCTGCAGGTTTGTGAATTGCAGTGCCCTGAACCTCCATTTTACAACTCGCTTTTTTGGGAGCTGGCCGCAAAAGCGCAGGATGGCTTCAGGCCCTGTTCTGGTTCCGGGGGGCAGGCTGAGCCTGTGGTTAATTCTTCTTCCTGATGGGAAAATAGAGTGACCTGTGCCAGTCCCGACACCAAGAGCTAGTCTCTCGTTGGTTCCCCGTCTTCCCGTTCATCCTCAGGACAAATTGCAACCTGTACGGAACAGGAGGTTAAAGGTGCTGATGCTCCAAGTAGGGAGATTGCTAGTAAAGTGGCTGGAATGGCGAACCCGGGCACAAGGAGATGAGAAATGAGGTGCGTTTTAGAAACCTTTCCCCATCACACGGTGTACCATCTTCTGGGTTTCTCATGCATGTTTTCGATGTAGGAAGATGCCCTTGAAGCTGGAGATTTGGGACCCATGCGATGGGTACCACGCAGTATTACTTTAAAGGGTCTGCGTTTGCTCACCCAACCTCACCAAACCTCTCAGCCCCAAGAGTGTCCACCCTTATGTCTCATCCAGCTGTGGGTCTAGATATGGTCAATCCAGGTTGCATCACAGCCCCTGAACTCATTGTGTAAGAATTTCTATCTCTTTCACTGTCGTTGTTTCATGGGTTTTTCAAAGTAATTTATTTTCATAATGGGGTTTAGCTGCTTTTCACGGCTGTGTTTATGCCGCTTTCCACCCACTTGACACACTAACAGAGAGATATCAATACATAGGCTTTAAGATTATTACTAGTCAGATATATTCTTGTGCGGTGAATAGGGCGTGTTGAGTCCAGTTCTCTGAGCAAGGAGTAGGTCTTGTCTACTACATATTGGGTTTATGGAAAGGTATCTGAGCTAATTTGATACCCTTGTTTTATGTATCACCCCACCTCACCTTTCCCGTTAAGCAGCCATAGTGTGTTTTCTGCATGTGTGACTCTGTTCTGTTTTGTAATTCAGTTCAAGTGTAACGGTTTTTACATTCCCTCTATCAGTGATACCTTAGGAGAAGTGTCCTTTTCTGTGTGACTTATTTCACTTAGAATCGTCGTACCTAAATCCACTCATCATGCTGCTACTAACATTATGACATTGATTTCATGGCTGAGTGATATTCCATTGTACATAAGGACCACAACTTCTTTATCCATTTTTCTCTTTCCTGGGATATTTAAGGTGGAATGAAGTGGAGGTCCTTGTCAACAGAGCAGCCCTCAACTTTGGGGTGCTTGTGTCTTGCTGATTTTTCATTTTCCCAATTTATACCCCCATGAGTGGAAGTGCCCTATGCCCTCTAAGCTGTGTTTTTCAGATGTTTCAGGACACACCGTACACTTCTCCAGAGTGGCTGTTGGCAATTTACATCCCGCCCATCAGTGTAGCAAGGCTCCCATTTCTCCATGGCCTGTCCTGCATTTCTGGTTTTGACACTTTTTTCAGCATGGCCCTTTTGACCGATGGGAAGCGAGACTTCTCTGTAGTGCTGATTTGCCTTTCCAGGTTGCTTGGTTGGCCAAAAAGGGCGTATGCGTTTTTTCCTGAATATATTCAGGAAAAAACGCATACGCCCTTTTTGGCCAAGGGCCTCATTGTCAAAGTTTTGCCGCTTTTCATGTGCTTTAAAGGCGATTCGTATCTACCTCCTGAAATCTGTTTCGTGCAATTCTGCCTTGATTTCAAATCCTCTTCTTTGCCTTGCCTCAATATATTTGTGGACGAGAGTTATCATTTATATCTCTGCAGGTTTGTGAATTGCAGTGCCCTGAACCTCCATTTTACACCTCGCTTTTTTGGGAGCTGGCCGCAAAAGCGCAGGATGGCTTCAGGCCCTGTTCTGGTTCCGGGGGGCAGGCTGAGCCTGTGGTTAATTCTTCTTCCTGATGGGAAAATAGAGTGACCTGTGCCTGTCCTGACACCAAGAGCTAGTCTCTCGTTGGTTCCCCGTCTTCCCGTTCATCCTCAGGACAAATTGCAACCTGTACGGAACAGGAGGTTAAAGGTGCTGATGCTCCAAGTAGGGAGATTGCTAGTAATGCGGCTGGAATGGCGAACCCGGGCACAAGGAGATGAGAAATGAGGTGCGTTTTAGAAACCTTTCCCCATCACACGGTGTACCATCTTCTGGGTTTCTCATGCATGTTTTCGATGTAGGAAGATGCCCTTGAAGCTGGAGATTTGGGACCCATGCGATGGGTACCACGCAGTATTACTTTAAAGGGTCTGCGTTTGCTCACCCAACCTCACCAAACCTCTCAGCCCCAAGAGTGTCCACCCTTATGTCTCATCCAGCTGTGGGTCTAGATATGGTCAATCCAGGTTGCATCACAGCCCCTGAACTCATTGTGTAAGAATTTCTATCTCTTTCACTGTCGTTGTTTCATGGGTTTTTCAAAGTAATTTATTTTCATAATGGGGTTTAGCTGCTTTTCACGGCTGTGTTTATGCCGCTTTCCACCCACTTGACACACTAACAGAGAGATATCAATACATAGGCTTTAAGATTATTACTAGTCAGATATATTCTTGTGCGGTGAATAGGGCGTGTTGAGTCCAGTTCTCTGAGCAAGGAGTAGGTCTTGTCTACTACATATTGGGTTTATGGAACGGTATCTGAGCTAATTTGATACCCTTGTTTTATGTATCACCCCACCTCACCTTTCCCGTTAAGCAGCCATAGTGTGTTTTCTGCATGTGTGACTCTGTTCTGTTTTGTAATTCAGTTCAAGTGTAACGGTTTTTACATTCCCTCTATCAGTGATACCTTATGAGAAGTGTCCTTTTCTGTGTGACTTATTTCACTTAGAATCGTCGTACCTAAATCCACTCATCATGCTGCTACTAACATTATGACATTGATTTCATGGCTGAGTGATATTCCATTGTACATAAGGACCACAACTTCTTTATCCATTTTTCTCTTTCCTGGGATATTTAAGGTGGAATGAAGTGGAGGTCCTTGTCAACAGAGCAGCCCTCAACTTTGGGGTGCTTGTGTCTTGCTGATTTTTCATTTTCCCAATTTATACCCCCATGAGTGGAAGTGCCCTATGCTCTCTAAGCTGTGTTTTTCAGATGTTTCAGGACACACCGTACACTTCTCCAGAGTGGCTGTTGGCAATTTACATCCCGCCCATCAGTGTAGCAAGGCTCCCATTTCTCCATGGCCTGTCCTGCATTTCTGGTTTTGACACTTTTTTCAGCATGGCCCTTTTGACCGATGGGAAGCGAGACTTCTCTGTAGCGCTGATTTGCCTTTCCAGGTTGCTTGGTTGGCCAAAAAGGGCGTATGCGTTTTTTCATGAATATATTCAGGAAAAAACGCATACGCCCTTTTTGGCCAAGGGCATCATTGTCAACGTTTTGCCGCTTTTCATGTGCTTTAAAGGCGATTCGTATCTACCTCCTGAAATCTGTTTCGTGCAATTCTGACTTGATTTCAAATCCTCTTCTTTGCCTTCCCTCAATATATTTGTGGACGAGAGTTATCATTTATAACTCTGCAGGTTTGTGAATTGCAGTGCCCTGAACCTCCATTTTACAACTCGCTTTTTTGGGAGCTGGCCGCAAAAGCTCAGGATGGCTTCAGGCCCTGTTCTGGTTCCGGGGGGCAGGCTGAGCCTGTGGTTAATTTTTCTTCCTGATGGGAAAATAGAGTGACCTGTGCCTGTCCCGACACCAAGAGCTAGTCTCTCGTTGGTTCCCCGTTTTCCCGTTCATCCTCAGGAAAAATTGCAACCTGTACGGAACAGGAGGTTAAAGGTGCTGATGCTCCAAGTAGGGAGATTGCTAGTAAAGTGGCTGGAATGGCGAACCCGGGCACAAGGAGATGAGAAATGAGGTGCGTTTTAGAAACCTTTCCCCATCACACGGTGTACCATCTTCTGGGTTTCTCATGCATGTTTTCGATGTAGGAAGATGCCCTTGAAGCTGGAGATTTGGGACCCATGCGATGGGTACCACGCAGTATTACGTTAAAGGGTCTGCGTTTGCTCACCCAACCTCACCAAACCTCTCAGCCCCAAGAGTGTCCACCCTTATGTCTCATCCAGCTGTGGGTCTAGATATGGTCAATCCAGGTTGCATCACAGCCCCTGAACTCATTGTGTAACAATTTCTATCTCTTTCACTGTCGTTGTTTCATGGGTTTTTCAAAGTAATTTATTTTCATAATGGGGTTTAGCTGCTTTTCACGGCTGTGTTTATGCCGCTTTCCACCCACTTGACACACTAACAGAGAGATATCAATACATAGGCTTTAAGATTATTACTAGTCAGATATATTCTTGTGCGGTGAATAGGGCGTGTTGAGTCCAGTTCTCTGAGCAAGGAGTAGGTCTTGTCTATTACATATTGGGTTTATGGAACGGTATCTGAGCTAATTTGATACCCTTGTTTTATGTATCACCCCACCTCACCTTTCCCGTTAAGCAGCCATAGTGTGTTTTCTGCATGTGTGACTCTGTTCTGTTTTGTAATTCAGTTCAAGTGTAACGGTTTTTACATTCCCTCCATAAGTGATACCTTATGAGAAGTGTCCTTTTCTGTGTGACTTATTTCACTTAGAATCGTCGTACCTAAATCCACTCATCATGCTGCTACTAACATTATGACATTGATTTCATGGCTGAGTGATATTCCATTGTACATAAGGACCACAACTTCTTTATCCATTTTTCTCTTTCCTGGGATATTTAAGGTGGAATGAAGTGGAGGTCCTTGTCAACAGAGCAGCCCTCAACATTGGGGTGCTTGTGTCTTGCTGATTTTTAATTTTCCCAATTTATACCCCCATGAGTGGAAGTGCCCTATGCTCTCTAAGCTGTGTTTTTCAGATGTTTCAGGACACACCGTGCACTTCTCCAGAGTGGCTGTTGGCAATTTACATCCCGCCCATCAGTGTAGCAAGGCTCCCATTTCTCCATGGCCTGTCCTGCATTTCTGGTTTTGACACTTTTTTCAGCATGGCCCTTTTGAGCGATGGGAAGCGAGACTTCTCTGTAGCGCTGATTTGCCTTTCCAGGTTGCTTGGTTGGCCAAAAAGGGCGTATGCGTTTTTTCCTGAATATATTCAGGAAAAAACGCATACGCCCTTTTTGGCCAAGGGCATCATTGTCAACGTTTTGCCGCTTTTCATGTGCTTTAAAGGCGATTCGTATCTACCTCCTGAAATCTGTTTCGTGCAATTCTGCCTTGATTTCAAATCCTCTTCTTTGCCTTCCCTCTATATATTTGTGGACGAGAGTTATCATTTATAACTCTGCAGGTTTGTGAATTGCAGTGCCCTGAACCTCCATTTTACAACTCGCTTTTTTGGGAGCTGGCCGCAAAAGCGCAGGATGGCTTCAGGCCCTGTTCTGGTTCCGGGGGGCAGGCTGAGCCTGTGGTTAATTCTTCTTCCTGATGGGAAAATAGAGTGACCTGTGCCTGTCCCAACACCAAGAGCTAGTCTCTCGTTGGTTCCCCGTCTTCCCGTTCATCCTCAGGACAAATTGCAACCTGTACAGAACAGGAGGTTAAAGGTGCTGATGCTCCAAGTAGGGAGATTGCTAGTAAAGTGGCTGGAATGGCGAACCCGGGCACAAGGAGATGAGAAATGAGGTGCGTTTTAGAAACCTTTCCCCATCACACGGTGTACCATCTTCTGGGTTTCTCATGCATGTTTTCGATGTAGGAAGATGCCCTTGAAGCTGGAGATTTGGGACCCATGCGATGGGTACCACGCAGTATTACTTTAAAGGGTCTGCGTTTGCTCACCCAACCTCACCAAACCTCTCAGCCCCAAGAGTGTCCACCCTTATGTCTCATCCAGCTGTGGGTCTAGATATGGTCAATCCAGGTTGCATCACAGCCCCTGAACTCATTGTGTAAGAATTTCTATCTCTTTCACTGTCGTTGTTTCATGGGTTTTTCAAAGTAATTTATTTTCATAATGGGGTTTAGCTGCTTTTCACGGCTGTGTTTATGCCGCTTTCCACCCACTTGACACACTAACAGAGAGATATCAATACATAGGCTTTAAGATTATTACTAGTCAGATATATTCTTGTGCGGTGAATAGGGCGTGTTGAGTCCAGTTCTCTGAGCAAGGAGTAGGTCTTGTGTATTACATATTGGGTTTATGGAACGGTATCTGAGCTAATTTGATACCCTTGTTTTATGTATCACCCCACCTCACCTTTCCCGTTAAGCAGCCATAGTGTGTTTTCTGCATGTGTGACTCTGTTCTGTTTTGTAATTCAGTTCAAGTGTAACGGTTTTTACATTCCCTCTATCAGTGATACCTTATGAGAAGTGTCCTTTTCTGTGTGACTTATTTCACTTAGAATCGTCGTACCTAAATCCACTCATCATGCTGCTACTAACATTATGACATTGATTGCATGGCTGAGTGATATTCCATTGTACATAAGGACCACAACTTCTTTATCCATTTTTCTCTTTCCTGGGATATTTAAGGTGGAATGAAGTGGAGGTCCTTGTCAACAGAGCAGCCCTCAACATTGGGGTGCTTGTGTCTTGCTGATTTTTAATTTTCCCAATTTATACCCCCATGAGTGGAAGTGCCCTATGCTCTCTAAGCTGTGTTTTTCAGATGTTTCAGGACACACCGTGCACTTCTCCAGAGTGGCTGTTGGCAATTTACATCCCGCCCATCAGTGTAGCAAGGCTCCCATTTCTCCATGGCCTGTCCTGCATTTCTGGTTTTGACACTTTTTTCAGCATGGCCCTTTTGAGCGATGGGAAGCGAGACTTCTCTGTAGCGCTGATTTGCCTTTCCAGGTTGCTTGGTTGGCCAAAAAGGGCGTATGCGTTTTTTCCTGAATATATTCAGGAAAAAACGCATACGCCCTTTTTGGCCAAGGGCATCATTGTCAACGTTTTGCCGCTTTTCATGTGCTTTAAAGGCGATTCGTATCTACCTCCTGAAATCTGTTTCGTGCAATTCTGCCTTGATTTCAAATCCTCTTCTTTGCCTTCCCTCAATATATCTGTGGACGAGAGTTATCATTTATAACTCTGCAGGTTTGTGAATTGCAGTGCCCTGAAGCTCCATTTTACAACTCGCTTTTTTGGGAGCTGGCCGCAAAAGCGCAGGATGGCTTCAGGCCCTGTTCTGGTTCCGGGGGGCAGGCTGAGCCTGTGGTTAATTCTTCTTCCTGATGGGAAAATAGAGTGACCTGTGCCTGTCCCGACACCAAGAGCTAGTCTCTCGTTGGTTCCCCGTCTTCCCGTTCATCCTCAGGACAAATTGCAACCTGTACAGAACAGGAGGTTAAAGGTGCTGATGCTCCAAGTAGGGAGATTGCTAGTAAAGCGGCTGGAATGGCGAACCCGGGCACAAGGAGATGAGAAATGAGGTGCGTTTTAGAAACCTTTCCCCATCACACGGTGTACCATCTTCTGGGTTTCTCATGCATGTTTTCGATGTAGGAAGATGCCCTTGAAGCTGGAGATTTGGGACCCATGCGATGGGTACCACGCAGTATTACTTTAAAGGGTCTGCGTTTGCTCACCCAACCTCACCAAACCTCTCAGCCCCAAGAGTGTCCACCCTTATGTCTCATCCAGCTGTGGGTCTAGATATGGTCAATCCAGGTTGCATCACAGCCCCTGAACTCATTGTGTAAGAATTTCTATCTCTTTCACTGTCGTTGTTTCATGGGTTTTTCAAAGTAATTTATTTTCATAATGGGGTTTAGCTGCTTTTCACGGCTGTGTTTATGCCGCTTTCCACCCACTTGACACACTAACAGAGAGATATCAATACATAGGCTTTAAGATTATTACTAGTCAGATATATTCTTGTGCTGTGAATAGGGCGTGTTGAGTCCAGTTCTCTGAGCAAGGAGTAGGTCTTGTCTATTACATATTGGGTTTATGGAACGGTATCTGAGCTAATTTGATACCCTTGTTTTATGTATCACCCCACCTCACCTTTCCCGTTAAGCAGCCATAGTGTGTTTTCTGCATGTGTGACTCTGTTCTGTTTTGTAATTCAGTTCAAGTGTAACGGTTTTTACATTCCCTCTATCAGTGATACCTTATGAGAAGTGTCCTTTTCTGTGTGACTTATTTCACTTAGAATCGTCGTACCTAAATCCACTCATCATGCTGCTACTAACATTATGACATTGATTGCATGGCTGAGTGATATTCCATTGTACATAAGGACCACAACTTCTTTATCCATTTTTCTCTTTCCTGGGATATTTAAGGTGGAATGAAGTGGAGGTCCTTGTCAACAGAGCAGCCCTCAACATTGGGGTGCTTGTGTCTTGCTGATTTTTAATTTTCCCAATTTATACCCCCATGAGTGGAAGTGCCCTATGCTCTCTAAGCTGTGTTTTTCAGATGTTTCAGGACACACCGTGCACTTCTCCAGAGTGGCTGTTGGCAATTTACATCCCGCCCATCAGTGTAGCAAGGCTCCCATTTCTCCATGGCCTGTCCTGCATTTCTGGTTTTGACACTTTTTTCAGCATGGCCCTTTTGAGCGATGGGAAGCGAGACTTCTCTGTAGCGCTGATTTGCCTTTCCAGGTTGCTTGGTTGGCCAAAAAGGGCGTATGCGTTTTTTCCTGAATATATTCAGGAAAAAACGCATACGCCCTTTTTGGCCAAGGGCATCATTGTCAACGTTTTGCCGCTTTTCATGTGCTTTAAAGGCGATTCGTATCTACCTCCTGAAATCTGTTTCGTGCAATTCTGCCTTGATTTCAAATCCTCTTCTTTGCCTTCCCTCAATATATTTGTGGACGAGAGTTATCATTTATAACTCTGCAGGTTTGTGAATTGCAGTGCCCTGAACCTCCATTTTACAACTCGCTTTTTTGGGAGCTGGCCGCAAAAGCGCAGGATGGCTTCAGGCCCTGTTCTGGTTCCGGGGGGCAGGCTGAGCCTGTGGTTAATTCTTCTTCCTGATGGGAAAATAGAGTGACCTGTGCCTGTCCCAACACCAAGAGCTAGTCTCTCGTTGGTTCCCCGTCTTCCCGTTCATCCTCAGGACAAATTGCAACCTGTACGGAACAGGAGGTTAAAGGTGCTGATGCTCCAAGTAGGGAGATTGCTAGTAAAGTGGCTGGAATGGCGAACCCGGGCACAAGGAGATGAGAAATGAGGTGCGTTTTAGAAACCTTTCCCCATCACACGGTGTACCATCTTCTGGGTTTCTCATGCATGTTTTCGATGTAGGAAGATGCCCTTGAAGCTGGAGATTTGGGACCCATGCGATGGGTACCATGCAGTATTACTTTAAAGGGTCTGCGTTTGCTCACCCAACCTCACCAAACCTCTCAGCCCCAAGAGTGTCCACCCTTATGTCTCATCCAGCTGTGGGTCTAGATATGGTCAATCCAGGTTGCATCACAGCCCCTGAACTCATTGTGTAAGAATTTCTGTCTCTTTCACTGTCGTTGTTTCATGGGTTTTTCAAAGTAATTTAATTTCATAATGGGGTTTAGCTGCTTTTCACGGCTGTGTTTATGCCGCTTTCCACCCACTTGACACACTAACAGAGAGATATCAATACATAGGCTTTAAGATTATTACTAGTCAGATATATTCTTGTGCGGTGAATAGGGCGTGTTGAGTCCAGTTCTCTGAGCAAGGAGTAGGTCTTGTCTACTACATATTGGGTTTATGGAACGGTATCTGAGCTAATTTGATACCCTTGTTTTATGTATCACCCCACCTCACCTTTCCCGTTAAGCAGCCATAGTGTGTATTCTGCATGTGTGACTCTGTTCTGTTTTGTAATTCAGTTCAAGTGTAACGGTTTTTACATTCCCTCTATCAGTGATACCTTATGAGAAGTGTCCTTTTCTGTGTGACTTATTTCACTTAGAATCGTCGTACCTAAATCCACTCATCATGCTGCTACTAACATTATGACACTGATTGCATGGCTGAGTGATATTCCATTGTACATAAGGACCACAACTTCTTTATCCATTTTTCTCTTTCCTGGGATATTTAAGGTGGAATGAAGTGGAGGTCCTTGTCAAAAGAGCAGCCCTCAACTTTGGGGTGCTTGTGTCTTGCTGATTTTTCATTTTCCCAATTTATACCCCCATGAGTGGAAGTGCCCTATGCTCTCTAAGCTGTGTTTTTCAGACGTTTCAGGACACACCGTACACTTCTCCAGAGTGGCTGTTGGCAATTTACATCCCACCCATCAGTGTAGCAAGGCTCCCATTTCTCCATGGCCTGTCCTGCATTTCTGGTTTTGACACTTTTTTCAGCATGGCCCTTTTGACCGATGGGAAGCGAGACTTCTCTGTAGCGCTGATTTGCCTTTCCAGGTTGCTTGGTTGGCCAAAAAGGGCGTATGCGTTTTTTCCTGAATATATTCAGGAAAAAACGCATACGCCCTTTTTGGCCAAGGGCATCATTGTCCACGTTTTGCCGCTTTTCATGTGCTTTAAAGGCGATTCGTATCTACCTCCTGAAATCTGTTTCGTGCAATTCTGCCTTGATTTCAAATCCTCTTCTTTGCCTTCCCTCAATATATTTGTGGACGAGAGTTATCATTTATAACTCTGCAGGTTTGTGAATTGCAGTGCCCTGAACCTCCATTTTACAACTCGCTTTTTTGGGAGCTGGCCGCAAAAGCGCAGGATGGCTTCAGGCCCTGTTCTGGTTCCGGGGGGCAGGCTGAGCCTGTGGTTAATTCTTCTTCCTGATGGGAAAATAGAGTGACCTGTGCCTGTCCCGACACCAAGAGCTAGTCTCTCGTTGGTTCCCCGTCTTCCCGTTCATCCTCAGGACAAATTGCAACCTGTACGGAACAGGAGGTTAAAGGTGCTGATGCTCCAAGTAGGGAGATTGCTCGTAAAGCGGCTGGAATGGCGAACCCGGGCACAAGGAGATGAGAAATGAGGTGCGTTTTAGAAACCTTTCCCCATCACACGGTGTACCATCTTCTGGGTTTCTCATGCATGTTTTCGATGTAGGAAGATGCCCTTGAAGCTGGAGATTTGGGACCCATGCGATGGGTACCACGCAGTATTACTTTAAAGGGTCTGCGTTTGCTCACCCAACCTCACCAAACCTCTCAGCCCCAAGAGTGTCCACCCTTATGTCTCATCCAGCTGTGGGTCTAGATATGGTCAATCCAGGTTGCATCACAGCCCCTGAACTCATTGTGTAAGAATTTCTATCTCTTTCACTGTCGTTGTTTCATGGGTTTTTCAAAGTAATTTATTTTCATAATGGGGTTTAGCTGCTTTTCACGGCTGTGTTTATGCCGCTTTCCACCCACTTGACACACTAACAGAGAGATATCAATACATAGGCTTTAAGATTATTACTAGTCAGATATATTCTTGTGCGGTGAATAGGGCGTGTTGAGCCCAGTTCTCTGAGCAAGGAGTAGGTCTTGTCTACTACATATTGGGTTTATGGAACGGTATCTGAGCTAATTTGATACCCTTGTTTTATGTATCACCCCACCTCACCTTTCCCGTTAAGCAGCCATAGTGTGTTTTCTGCATGTGTGACTCTGTTCTGTTTTGTAATTCAGTTCAAGTGTAACGGTTTTTACATTCCCTCTATCAGTGATACCTTATGAGAAGTGTCCTTTTCTGTGTGACTTATTTCACTTAGAATCGTCGTACCTAAATCCACTCATCATGCTGCTACTAACATTATGACATTGATTTCATGGCTGAGTGATATTCCATTGTACATAAGGACCACAACTTCTTTATCCATTTTTCTCTTTCCTGGGATATTGAAGGTGGAATGAAGTGGAGGTCCTTGTCAACAGAGCAGCCCTCAACTTTGGGGTGCTTGTGTCTTGCTGATTTTTCATTTTCCCAATTTATACCCCCATGAGTGGAAGTGCCCTATGCTCTCTAAGCTGTGTTTTTCAGATGTTTCAGGACACACCGTACACTTCTCCAGAGTGGCTGTTGGCAATTTACATCCCGCCCATCAGTGTAGCAAGGCTCCCATTTCTCCATGGCCTGTCCTGCATTTCTGGTTTTGACACTTTTTTCAGCATGGCCCTTTTGACCGATGGGAAGCGAGACTTCTCTGTAGCGCTGATTTGCCTTTCCAGGTTGCTTGGTTGGCCAAAAAGGGCGTATGCGTTTTTTCCTGAATATATTCAGGAAAAAACGCATACGCCCTTTTTGGCCAAGGGCCTCATTGTCAACGTTTTGCCGCTTTTCATGTGCTTTAAAGGCGATTCGTATCTACCTCCTGAAATCTGTTTCGTGCAATTCTGCCTTGATTTCAAATCCTCTTCTTTGCCTTGCCTCAATATATTTGTGGACGAGAGTTATCATTTATAACTCTGCAGGTTTGTGAATTGCAGTGCCCTGAACCTCCATTTTACACCTCGCTTTTTTGGGAGCTGGCCGCAAAAGCGCAGGATGGCTTCAGGCCCTGTTCTGGTTCCGGGGGGCAGGCTGAGCCTGTGGTTAATTCTTCTTCCTGATGGGAAAATAGAGTGACCTGTGCCTGTCCTGACACCAAGAGCTAGTCTCTCGTTGGTTCCCCGTCTTCCCGTTCATCCTCAGGACAAATTGCAACCTGTACGGAACAGGAGGTTAAAGGTGCTGATGCTCCAAGTAGGGAGATTGCTAGTAATGCGGCTGGAATGGCGAACCTGGGCACAAGGAGATGAGAAATGAGGTGCGTTTTAGAAACCTTTCCCCATCACACGGTGTACCATCTTCTGGGTTTCTCATGCATGTTTTCGATGTAGGAAGATGCCCTTGAAGCTGGAGATTTGGGACCCATGCGATGGGTACCACGCAGTATTACTTTAAAGGGTCTGCGTTTGCTCACCCAACCTCACCAAACCTCTCAGCCCCAAGAGTGTCCACCCTTATGTCTCATCCAGCTGTGGGTCTAGATATGGTCAATCCAGGTTGCATCACAGCCCCTGAACTCATTGTGTAAGAATTTCTATCTCTTTCACTGTCGTTGTTTCATGGGTTTTTCAAAGTAATTTATTTTCATAATGGGGTTTAGCTGCTTTTCACGGCTGTGTTTATGCCGCTTTCCACCCACTTGACACACTAACAGAGAGATATCAATACATAGGCTTTAAGATTATTACTAGTCAGATATATTCTTGTGCGGTGAATAGGGCGTGTTGAGTCCAGTTCTCTGAGCAAGGAGTAGGTCTTGTCTACTACATATTGGGTTTATGGAACGGTATCTGAGCTAATTTGATACCCTTGTTTTATGTATCACCCCACCTCACCTTTCCCGTTAAGCAGCCATAGTGTGTTTTCTGCATGTGTGACTCTGTTCTGTTTTGTAATTCAGTTCAAGTGTAACGGTTTTTACATTCCCTCTATCAGTGATACCTTATGAGAAGTGTCCTTTTCTGTGTGACTTATTTCACTTAGAATCGTCGTACC
Organism: Balaenoptera borealis; assembly: GCF_965194805.1. Classification (NCBI taxonomy): domain Eukaryota; kingdom Metazoa; phylum Chordata; class Mammalia; order Artiodactyla; family Balaenopteridae; genus Balaenoptera; species Balaenoptera borealis. Next base: position 136,833 of record NW_028123894.1, on the reverse strand, counting down.
TAAATCCACTCATCATGCTGCTACTAACATTATGACATTGATTTCATGGCTGAGTGATATTCCATTGTACATAAGGACCACAACTTCTTTATCCATTTTTCTCTTTCCTGGGATATTTAAGGTGGAATGAAGTGGAGGTCCTTGTCAACAGAGCAGCCCTCAACTTTGGGGTGCTTGTGTCTTGCTGATTTTTCATTTTCCCAATTTATACCCCCATGAGTGGAAGTGCCCTATGCTCTCTAAGCTGTGTTTTTCAGATGTTTCAGGACACACCGTACACTTCTCCAGAGTGGCTGTTGGCAATTTACATCCCGCCCATCAGTGTAGCAAGGCTCCCATTTCTCCATGGCCTGTCCTGCATTTCTGGTTTTGACACTTTTTTCAGCATGGCCCTTTTGACCGATGGGAAGCGAGACTTCTCTGTAGCGCTGATTTGCCTTTCCAGGTTGCTTGGTTGGCCAAAAAGGGCGTATGCGTTTTTTCATGAATATATTCAGGAAAAAACGCATACGCCCTTTTTGGCCAAGGGCATCATTGTCAACGTTTTGCCGCTTTTCATGTGCTTTAAAGGCGATTCGTATCTACCTCCTGAAATCTGTTTCGTGCAATTCTGACTTGATTTCAAATCCTCTTCTTTGCCTTCCCTCAATATATTTGTGGACGAGAGTTATCATTTATAACTCTGCAGGTTTGTGAATTGCAGTGCCCTGAACCTCCATTTTACAACTCGCTTTTTTGGGAGCTGGCCGCAAAAGCTCAGGATGGCTTCAGGCCCTGTTCTGGTTCCGGGGGGCAGGCTGAGCCTGTGGTTAATTTTTCTTCCTGATGGGAAAATAGAGTGACCTGTGCCTGTCCCGACACCAAGAGCTAGTCTCTCGTTGGTTCCCCGTTTTCCCGTTCATCCTCAGGAAAAATTGCAACCTGTACGGAACAGGAGGTTAAAGGTGCTGATGCTCCAAGTAGGGAGATTGCTAGTAAAGTGGCTGGAATGGCGAACCCGGGCACAAGGAGATGAGAAATGAGGTGCGTTTTAGAAACCTTTCCCCATCACACGGTGTACCATCTTCTGGGTTTCTCATGCATGTTTTCGATGTAGGAAGATGCCCTTGAAGCTGGAGATTTGGGACCCATGCGATGGGTACCACGCAGTATTACGTTAAAGGGTCTGCGTTTGCTCACCCAACCTCACCAAACCTCTCAGCCCCAAGAGTGTCCACCCTTATGTCTCATCCAGCTGTGGGTCTAGATATGGTCAATCCAGGTTGCATCACAGCCCCTGAACTCATTGTGTAACAATTTCTATCTCTTTCACTGTCGTTGTTTCATGGGTTTTTCAAAGTAATTTATTTTCATAATGGGGTTTAGCTGCTTTTCACGGCTGTGTTTATGCCGCTTTCCACCCACTTGACACACTAACAGAGAGATATCAATACATAGGCTTTAAGATTATTACTAGTCAGATATATTCTTGTGCGGTGAATAGGGCGTGTTGAGTCCAGTTCTCTGAGCAAGGAGTAGGTCTTGTCTATTACATATTGGGTTTATGGAACGGTATCTGAGCTAATTTGATACCCTTGTTTTATGTATCACCCCACCTCACCTTTCCCGTTAAGCAGCCATAGTGTGTTTTCTGCATGTGTGACTCTGTTCTGTTTTGTAATTCAGTTCAAGTGTAACGGTTTTTACATTCCCTCCATAAGTGATACCTTATGAGAAGTGTCCTTTTCTGTGTGACTTATTTCACTTAGAATCGTCGTACCTAAATCCACTCATCATGCTGCTACTAACATTATGACATTGATTTCATGGCTGAGTGATATTCCATTGTACATAAGGACCACAACTTCTTTATCCATTTTTCTCTTTCCTGGGATATTTAAGGTGGAATGAAGTGGAGGTCCTTGTCAACAGAGCAGCCCTCAACATTGGGGTGCTTGTGTCTTGCTGATTTTTAATTTTCCCAATTTATACCCCCATGAGTGGAAGTGCCCTATGCTCTCTAAGCTGTGTTTTTCAGATGTTTCAGGACACACCGTGCACTTCTCCAGAGTGGCTGTTGGCAATTTACATCCCGCCCATCAGTGTAGCAAGGCTCCCATTTCTCCATGGCCTGTCCTGCATTTCTGGTTTTGACACTTTTTTCAGCATGGCCCTTTTGAGCGATGGGAAGCGAGACTTCTCTGTAGCGCTGATTTGCCTTTCCAGGTTGCTTGGTTGGCCAAAAAGGGCGTATGCGTTTTTTCCTGAATATATTCAGGAAAAAACGCATACGCCCTTTTTGGCCAAGGGCATCATTGTCAACGTTTTGCCGCTTTTCATGTGCTTTAAAGGCGATTCGTATCTACCTCCTGAAATCTGTTTCGTGCAATTCTGCCTTGATTTCAAATCCTCTTCTTTGCCTTCCCTCTATATATTTGTGGACGAGAGTTATCATTTATAACTCTGCAGGTTTGTGAATTGCAGTGCCCTGAACCTCCATTTTACAACTCGCTTTTTTGGGAGCTGGCCGCAAAAGCGCAGGATGGCTTCAGGCCCTGTTCTGGTTCCGGGGGGCAGGCTGAGCCTGTGGTTAATTCTTCTTCCTGATGGGAAAATAGAGTGACCTGTGCCTGTCCCAACACCAAGAGCTAGTCTCTCGTTGGTTCCCCGTCTTCCCGTTCATCCTCAGGACAAATTGCAACCTGTACAGAACAGGAGGTTAAAGGTGCTGATGCTCCAAGTAGGGAGATTGCTAGTAAAGTGGCTGGAATGGCGAACCCGGGCACAAGGAGATGAGAAATGAGGTGCGTTTTAGAAACCTTTCCCCATCACACGGTGTACCATCTTCTGGGTTTCTCATGCATGTTTTCGATGTAGGAAGATGCCCTTGAAGCTGGAGATTTGGGACCCATGCGATGGGTACCACGCAGTATTACTTTAAAGGGTCTGCGTTTGCTCACCCAACCTCACCAAACCTCTCAGCCCCAAGAGTGTCCACCCTTATGTCTCATCCAGCTGTGGGTCTAGATATGGTCAATCCAGGTTGCATCACAGCCCCTGAACTCATTGTGTAAGAATTTCTATCTCTTTCACTGTCGTTGTTTCATGGGTTTTTCAAAGTAATTTATTTTCATAATGGGGTTTAGCTGCTTTTCACGGCTGTGTTTATGCCGCTTTCCACCCACTTGACACACTAACAGAGAGATATCAATACATAGGCTTTAAGATTATTACTAGTCAGATATATTCTTGTGCGGTGAATAGGGCGTGTTGAGTCCAGTTCTCTGAGCAAGGAGTAGGTCTTGTGTATTACATATTGGGTTTATGGAACGGTATCTGAGCTAATTTGATACCCTTGTTTTATGTATCACCCCACCTCACCTTTCCCGTTAAGCAGCCATAGTGTGTTTTCTGCATGTGTGACTCTGTTCTGTTTTGTAATTCAGTTCAAGTGTAACGGTTTTTACATTCCCTCTATCAGTGATACCTTATGAGAAGTGTCCTTTTCTGTGTGACTTATTTCACTTAGAATCGTCGTACCTAAATCCACTCATCATGCTGCTACTAACATTATGACATTGATTGCATGGCTGAGTGATATTCCATTGTACATAAGGACCACAACTTCTTTATCCATTTTTCTCTTTCCTGGGATATTTAAGGTGGAATGAAGTGGAGGTCCTTGTCAACAGAGCAGCCCTCAACATTGGGGTGCTTGTGTCTTGCTGATTTTTAATTTTCCCAATTTATACCCCCATGAGTGGAAGTGCCCTATGCTCTCTAAGCTGTGTTTTTCAGATGTTTCAGGACACACCGTGCACTTCTCCAGAGTGGCTGTTGGCAATTTACATCCCGCCCATCAGTGTAGCAAGGCTCCCATTTCTCCATGGCCTGTCCTGCATTTCTGGTTTTGACACTTTTTTCAGCATGGCCCTTTTGAGCGATGGGAAGCGAGACTTCTCTGTAGCGCTGATTTGCCTTTCCAGGTTGCTTGGTTGGCCAAAAAGGGCGTATGCGTTTTTTCCTGAATATATTCAGGAAAAAACGCATACGCCCTTTTTGGCCAAGGGCATCATTGTCAACGTTTTGCCGCTTTTCATGTGCTTTAAAGGCGATTCGTATCTACCTCCTGAAATCTGTTTCGTGCAATTCTGCCTTGATTTCAAATCCTCTTCTTTGCCTTCCCTCAATATATTTGTGGACGAGAGTTATCATTTATAACTCTGCAGGTTTGTGAATTGCAGTGCCCTGAACCTCCATTTTACAACTCGCTTTTTTGGGAGCTGGCCGCAAAAGCGCAGGATGGCTTCAGGCCCTGTTCTGGTTCCAGGGGGCAGGCTGAGCCTGTGGTTAATTCTTCTTCCTGATGGGAAAATAGAGTGACCTGTGCCTGTCCCGACACCAAGAGCTAGTCTCTCGTTGGTTCCCCGTCTTCCCGTTCATCCTCAGGACAAATTGCAACCTGTACAGAACAGGAGGTTAAAGGTGCTGATGCTCCAAGTAGGGAGATTGCTAGTAAAGCGGCTGGAATGGCGAACCCGGGCACAAGGAGATGAGAAATGAGGTGCGTTTTAGAAACCTTTCCCCATCACACGGTGTACCATCTTCTGGGTTTCTCATGCATGTTTTCGATGTAGGAAGATGCCCTTGAAGCTGGAGATTTGGGACCCATGCGATGGGTACCACGCAGTATTACTTTAAAGGGTCTGCGTTTGCTCACCCAACCTCACCAAACCTCTCAGCCCCAAGAGTGTCCACCCTTATGTCTCATCCAGCTGTGGGTCTAGATATGGTCAATCCAGGTTGCATCACAGCCCCTGAACTCATTGTGTAAGAATTTCTATCTCTTTCACTGTCGTTGTTTCATGGGTTTTTCAAAGTAATTTATTTTCATAATGGGGTTTAGCTGCTTTTCACGGCTGTGTTTATGCCGCTTTCCACCCACTTGACACACTAACAGAGAGATATCAATACATAGGCTTTAAGATTATTACTAGTCAGATATATTCTTGTGCTGTGAATAGGGCGTGTTGAGTCCAGTTCTCTGAGCAAGGAGTAGGTCTTGTCTATTACATATTGGGTTTATGGAACGGTATCTGAGCTAATTTGATACCCTTGTTTTATGTATCACCCCACCTCACCTTTCCCGTTAAGCAGCCATAGTGTGTTTTCTGCATGTGTGACTCTGTTCTGTTTTGTAATTCAGTTCAAGTGTAACGGTTTTTACATTCCCTCTATCAGTGATACCTTATGAGAAGTGTCCTTTTCTGTGTGACTTATTTCACTTAGAATCGTCGTACCTAAATCCACTCATCATGCTGCTACTAACATTATGACATTGATTGCATGGCTGAGTGATATTCCATTGTACATAAGGACCACAACTTCTTTATCCATTTTTCTCTTTCCTGGGATATTTAAGGTGGAATGAAGTGGAGGTCCTTGTCAACAGAGCAGCCCTCAACATTGGGGTGCTTGTGTCTTGCTGATTTTTAATTTTCCCAATTTATACCCCCATGAGTGGAAGTGCCCTATGCTCTCTAAGCTGTGTTTTTCAGATGTTTCAGGACACACCGTGCACTTCTCCAGAGTGGCTGTTGGCAATTTACATCCCGCCCATCAGTGTAGCAAGGCTCCCATTTCTCCATGGCCTGTCCTGCATTTCTGGTTTTGACACTTTTTTCAGCATGGCCCTTTTGAGCGATGGGAAGCGAGACTTCTCTGTAGCGCTGATTTGCCTTTCCAGGTTGCTTGGTTGGCCAAAAAGGGCGTATGCGTTTTTTCCTGAATATATTCAGGAAAAAACGCATACGCCCTTTTTGGCCAAGGGCATCATTGTCAACGTTTTGCCGCTTTTCATGTGCTTTAAAGGCGATTCGTATCTACCTCCTGAAATCTGTTTCGTGCAATTCTGCCTTGATTTCAAATCCTCTTCTTTGCCTTCCCTCAATATATTTGTGGACGAGAGTTATCATTTATAACTCTGCAGGTTTGTGAATTGCAGTGCCCTGAACCTCCATTTTACAACTCGCTTTTTTGGGAGCTGGCCGCAAAAGCGCAGGATGGCTTCAGGCCCTGTTCTGGTTCCGGGGGGCAGGCTGAGCCTGTGGTTAATTCTTCTTCCTGATGGGAAAATAGAGTGACCTGTGCCTGTCCCAACACCAAGAGCTAGTCTCTCGTTGGTTCCCCGTCTTCCCGTTCATCCTCAGGACAAATTGCAACCTGTATGGAACAGGAGGTTAAAGGTGCTGATGCTCCAAGTAGGGAGATTGCTAGTAAAGTGGCTGGAATGGCGAACCCGGGCACAAGGAGATGAGAAATGAGGTGCGTTTTAGAAACCTTTCCCCATCACACGGTGTACCATCTTCTGGGTTTCTCATGCATGTTTTCGATGTAGGAAGATGCCCTTGAAGCTGGAGATTTGGGACCCATGCGATGGGTACCATGCAGTATTACTTTAAAGGGTCTGCGTTTGCTCACCCAACCTCACCAAACCTCTCAGCCCCAAGAGTGTCCACCCTTATGTCTCATCCAGCTGTGGGTCTAGATATGGTCAATCCAGGTTGCATCACAGCCCCTGAACTCATTGTGTAAGAATTTCTGTCTCTTTCACTGTCGTTGTTTCATGGGTTTTTCAAAGTAATTTAATTTCATAATGGGGTTTAGCTGCTTTTCACGGCTGTGTTTATGCCGCTTTCCACCCACTTGACACACTAACAGAGAGATATCAATACATAGGCTTTAAGATTATTACTAGTCAGATATATTCTTGTGCGGTGAATAGGGCGTGTTGAGTCCAGTTCTCTGAGCAAGGAGTAGGTCTTGTCTACTACATATTGGGTTTATGGAACGGTATCTGAGCTAATTTGATACCCTTGTTTTATGTATCACCCCACCTCACCTTTCCCGTTAAGCAGCCATAGTGTGTATTCTGCATGTGTGACTCTGTTCTGTTTTGTAATTCAGTTCAAGTGTAACGGTTTTTACATTCCCTCTATCAGTGATACCTTATGAGAAGTGTCCTTTTCTGTGTGACTTATTTCACTTAGAATCGTCGTACCTAAATCCACTCATCATGCTGCTACTAACATTATGACACTGATTGCATGGCTGAGTGATATTCCATTGTACATAAGGACCACAACTTCTTTATCCATTTTTCTCTTTCCTGGGATATTTAAGGTGGAATGAAGTGGAGGTCCTTGTCAAAAGAGCAGCCCTCAACTTTGGGGTGCTTGTGTCTTGCTGATTTTTCATTTTCCCAATTTATACCCCCATGAGTGGAAGTGCCCTATGCTCTCTAAGCTGTGTTTTTCAGACGTTTCAGGACACACCGTACACTTCTCCAGAGTGGCTGTTGGCAATTTACATCCCACCCATCAGTGTAGCAAGGCTCCCATTTCTCCATGGCCTGTCCTGCATTTCTGGTTTTGACACTTTTTTCAGCATGGCCCTTTTGACCGATGGGAAGCGAGACTTCTCTGTAGCGCTGATTTGCCTTTCCAGGTTGCTTGGTTGGCCAAAAAGGGCGTATGCGTTTTTTCCTGAATATATTCAGGAAAAAACGCATACGCCCTTTTTGGCCAAGGGCATCATTGTCCACGTTTTGCCGCTTTTCATGTGCTTTAAAGGCGATTCGTATCTACCTCCTGAAATCTGTTTCGTGCAATTCTGCCTTGATTTCAAATCCTCTTCTTTGCCTTCCCTCAATATATTTGTGGACGAGAGTTATCATTTATAACTCTGCAGGTTTGTGAATTGCAGTGCCCTGAACCTCCATTTTACAACTCGCTTTTTTGGGAGCTGGCCGCAAAAGCGCAGGATGGCTTCAGGCCCTGTTCTGGTTCCGGGGGGCAGGCTGAGCCTGTGGTTAATTCTTCTTCCTGATGGGAAAATAGAGTGACCTGTGCCTGTCCCGACACCAAGAGCTAGTCTCTCGTTGGTTCCCCGTCTTCCCGTTCATCCTCAGGACAAATTGCAACCTGTACGGAACAGGAGGTTAAAGGTGCTGATGCTCCAAGTAGGGAGATTGCTCGTAAAGCGGCTGGAATGGCGAACCCGGGCACAAGGAGATGAGAAATGAGGTGCGTTTTAGAAACCTTTCCCCATCACACGGTGTACCATCTTCTGGGTTTCTCATGCATGTTTTCGATGTAGGAAGATGCCCTTGAAGCTGGAGATTTGGGACCCATGCGATGGGTACCACGCAGTATTACTTTAAAGGGTCTGCGTTTGCTCACCCAACCTCACCAAACCTCTCAGCCCCAAGAGTGTCCACCCTTATGTCTCATCCAGCTGTGGGTCTAGATATGGTCAATCCAGGTTGCATCACAGCCCCTGAACTCATTGTGTAAGAATTTCTATCTCTTTCACTGTCGTTGTTTCATGGGTTTTTCAAAGTAATTTATTTTCATAATGGGATTTAGCTGCTTTTCACGGCTGTGTTTATGCCGCTTTCCACCCACTTGACACACTAACAGAGAGATATCAATACATAGGCTTTAAGGTTATTACTAGTCAGATATATTCTTGTGCGGTGAATAGGGCGTGTTGAGTCCAGTTCTCTGAGCAAGGAGTAGGTCTTGTCTACTACATATTGGGTTTATGGAAAGGTATCTGAGCTAATTTGATACCCTTGTTTTATGTATCACCCCACCTCACCTTTCCCGTTAAGCAGCCATAGTGTGTTTTCTGCATGTGTGACTCTGTTCTGTTTTGTAATTCAGTTCAAGTGTAACGGTTTTTACATTCCCTCTATCAGTGATACCTTATGAGAAGTGTCCTTTTCTGTGTGACTTATTTCACTTAGAATCGTCGTACCTAAATCCACTCATCATGCTGCTACTAACCTTATGACATTGATTTCATGGCTGAGTGATATTCCATTGTACATAAGGACCACAACTTCTTTATCCATTTTTCTCTTTCCTTGGATATTTAAGGTGGAATGAAGTGGAGGTCCTTGTCAACAGAGCAGCCCTCAACTTTGGGGTGCTTGTGTCTTGCTGATTTTTCATTTTCCCAATTTATACCCCCATGAGTGGAAGTGCCCTATGCTCTCTAAGCTGTGTTTTTCAGATGTTTCAGGACACACCGTACACTTCTCCAGAGTGGCTGTTGGCAATTTACATCCCGCCCATCAGTGTAGCAAGGCTCCCATTTCTCCATGGCCTGTCCTGCATTTCTGGTTTTGACACTTTTTTCAGCATGGCCCTTTTGACCGATGGGAAGCGAGACTTCTCTGTAGCGCTGATTTGCCTTTCCAGGTTGCTTGGTTGGCCAAAAAGGGCGTATGCGTTTTTTCCTGAATATATTCAGGAAAAAACGCATACGCCCTTTTTGGCCAAGGGCATCATTGTCAACGTTTTGCCGCTTTTCATGTGCTTTAAAGGCGATTCGTATCTACCTCCTGAAATCTGTTTCGTGCAATTCTGACTTGATTTCAAATCCTCTTCTTTGCCTTCCCTCAATATATTTGTGGACGAGAGTTATCATTTATAACTCTGCAGGTTTGTGAATTGCAGTGCCCTGAACCTCCATTTTACAACTCGCTTTTTTGGGAGCTGGCCGCAAAAGCGCAGGATGGCTTCAGGCCCTGTTCTGGTTCCGGGGGGCAGGCTGAGCCTGTGGTTAATTCTTCTTTCTGATGGGAAAATAGAGTGACCTGTGCCTGTCCCGACACCAAGAGCTAGTCTCTCGTTGGTTCCCCGTCTTCCCGTTCATCCTCAGGACAAATTGCAACCTGTACGGAACAGGAGGTTAAAGGTGCTGATGCTCCAAGTAGGGAGATTGCTAGTAAAGTGGCTGGAATGGCGAACCCGGGCACAAGGAGATGAGAAATGAGGTGCGTTTTAGAAACCTTTCCCCATCACACGGTGTACCATCTTCTGGGTTTCTCATGCATGTTTTCGATGTAGGAAGATGCCCTTGAAGCTGGAGATTTGGGACCCATGCGATGGGTACCACGCAGTATTACTTTAAAGGGTCTGCGTTTGCTCACCCAACCTCACCAAACCTCTCAGCCCCAAGAGTGTCCACCCTTATGTCTCATCCAGCTGTGGGTCTAGATATGGTCAATCCAGGTTGCATCACAGCCCCTGAACTCATTGTGTAAGAATTTCTATCTCTTTCACTGTCGTTGTTTCATGGGTTTTTCAAAGTAATTTATTTTCATAATGGGGTTTAGCTGCTTTTCACGGCTGTGTTTATGCCGCTTTCCACCCACTTGACACACTAACAGAGAGATATCAATACATAGGCTTTAAGATTATTACTAGTCAGATATATTCTTGTGCGGTGAATAGGGCGTGTTGAGTCCAGTTCTCTGAGCAAGGAGTAGGTCTTGTCTACTACATATTGGGTTTATGGAACGGTATCTGAGCTAATTTGATACCCTTGTTTTATGTATCACCCCACCTCACCTTTCCCGTTAAGCAGCCATAGTGTGTTTTCTGCATGTGTGACTCTGTTCTGTTTTGTAATTCAGTTCAAGTGTAACGGTTTTTACATTCCCTCTATCAGTGATACCTTATGAGAAGTGTCCTTTTCTGTGTGACTTATTTCACTTAGAATCGTCGTACCTAAATCCACTCATCATGCTGCTACTAACATTATGACATTGATTTCATGGCTGAGTGATATTCCATTGTACATAAGGACCACAACTTCTTTATCCATTTTTCTCTTTCCTGGGATATTGAAGGTGGAATGAAGTGGAGGTCCTTGTCAACAGAGCAGCCCTCAACTTTGGGGTGCTTGTGTCTTGCTGATTTTTCATTTTCCCAATTTATACCCCCATGAGTGGAAGTGCCCTATGCTCTCTAAGCTGTGTTTTTCAGATGTTTCAGGACACACCGTACACTTCTCCAGAGTGGCTGTTGGCAATTTACATCCCGCCCATCAGTGTAGCAAGGCTCCCATTTCTCCATGGCCTGTCCTGCATTTCTGGTTTTGACACTTTTTTCAGCATGGCCCTTTTGACCGATGGGAAGCGAGACTTCTCTGTAGCGCTGATTTGCCTTTCCAGGTTGCTTGGTTGGCCAAAAAGGGCGTATGCGTTTTTTCCTGAATATATTCAGGAAAAAACGCATACGCCCTTTTTGGCCAAGGGCCTCATTGTCAACGTTTTGCCGCTTTTCATGTGCTTTAAAGGCGATTCGTATCTACCTCCTGAAATCTGTTTCGTGCAATTCTGCCTTGATTTCAAATCCTCTTCTTGGCCTTCCCTCAATATATTTGTGGACGAGAGTTATCATTTATAACTCTGCAGGTTTGTGAATTGCAGTGCCCTGAACCTCCATTTTACAACTCGCTTTTTTGGGAGCTGGCCGCAAAAGCGCAGGATGGCTTCAGGCCCTGTTCTGGTTCCGGGGGGCAGGCTGAGCCTGTGGTTAATTCTTCTTCCTGATGGGAAAATAGAGTGACCTGTGCCTGTCCCGACACCAAGAGCTAGTCTCTCGTTGGTTCCCCGTCTTCCCGTTCATCCTCAGGACAAATTGCAACCTGTACAGAACAGGAGGTTAAAGGTGCTGATGCTCCAAGTAGGGAGATTGCTAGTAAAGTGGCTGGAATGGCGAACCCGGGCACAAGGAGATGAGAAATGAGGTGCGTTTTAGAAACCTTTCCCCATCACACGGTGTACCATCTTCTGGGTTTCTCATGCATGTTTTCGATGTAGGAAGATGCCCTTGAAGCTGGAGATTTGGGACCCATGCGATGGGTACCACGCAGTATTACTTTAAAGGGTCTGCATTTGCTCACCCAACCTCACCAAACCTCTCAGCCCCAAGAGTGTCCACCCTTATGTCTCATCCAGCTGTGGGTCTAGATATGGTCAATCCAGGTTGCATCACAGCCCCTGAACTCATTGTGTAAGAATTTCTATCTCTTTCACTGTCGTTGTTTCATGGGTTTTTCAAAGTAATTTATTTTCATAATGGGGTTTAGCTGCTTTTCACGGCTGTGTTTATGCCGCTTTCCACCCACTTGACACACTAACAGAGAGATATCAATACATAGGCTTTAAGATTATTACTAGTCAGATATATTCTTGTGCGGTGAATAGGGCGTGTTGAGTCCAGTTCTCTGAGCAAGGAGTAGGTCTTGTCTACTACATATTGGGTTTATTGAACGGTATCTGAGCTAATTTGATACCCTTGTTTTATGTATCACCCCACCTCACCTTTCCCGTTAAGCAGCCATAGTGTGTTTTCTGCATGTGTGACTCTGTTCTGTTTTGTAATTCAGTTCAAGTGTAACGGTTTTTACATTCCCTCTATCAGTGATACCTTATGAGAAGTGTCCTTTTCTGTGTGACTTATTTCACTTAGAATCGTCGTACCTAAATCCACTCATCATGCTGCTACTAACATTATGACATTGATTTCATGGCTGAGTGATATTCCATTGTACATAAGGACCACAACTTCTTTATCCATTTTTCTCTTTCCTGGGATATTTAAGGTGGAATGAAGTGGAGGTCCTTGTCAACAGAGCAGCCCTCAACATTGGGGTGCTTGTGTCTTGCTGATTTTTAATTTTCCCAATTTATACCCCCATGAGTGGAAGTGCCCTATGCTCTCTAAGCTGTGTTTTTCAGATGTTTCAGGACACACCGTGCACTTCTCCAGAGTGGCTGTTGGCAATTTACATCCCGCCCATCAGTGTAGCAAGGCTCCCATTTCTCCATGGCCTGTCCTGCATTTCTGGTTTTGACACTTTTTTCAGCATGGCCCTTTTGAGCGATGGGAAGCGAGACTTCTCTGTAGCGCTGATTTGCCTTTCCAGGTTGCTTGGTTGGCCAAAAAGGGCGTATGCGTTTTTTCCTGAATATATTCAGGAAAAAACGCATACGCCCTTTTTGGCCAAGGGCATCATTGTCAACGTTTTGCCGCTTTTCATGTGCTTTAAAGGCGATTCGTATCTACCTCCTGAAATCTGTTTCGTGCAATTCTGCCTTGATTTCAAATCCTCTTCTTTGCCTTCCCTCAATATATTTGTGGACGAGAGTTATCATTTATAACTCTGCAGGTTTGTGAATTGCAGTGCCCTGAACCTCCATTTTACAACTCGCTTTTTTGGGAGCTGGCCGCAAAAGCGCAGGATGGCTTCAGGCCCTGTTCTGGTTCCGGGGGGCAGGCTGAGCCTGTGGTTAATTCTTCTTCCTGATGGGAAAATAGAGTGACCTGTGCCTGTCCCAACACCAAGAGCTAGTCTCTCGTTGGTTCCCCGTCTTCCCGTTCATCCTCAGGACAAATTGCAACCTGTACGGAACAGGAGGTTAAAGGTGCTGATGCTCCAAGTAGGGAGATTGCTAGTAAAGTGGCTGGAATGGCGAACCCGGGCACAAGGAGATGAGAAATGAGGTGCGTTTTAGAAACCTTTCCCCATCACACGGTGTACCATCTTCTGGGTTTCTCATGCATGTTTTCGATGTAGGAAGATGCCCTTGAAGCTGGAGATTTGGGACCCATGCGATGGGTACCACGCAGTATTACTTTAAAGGGTCTGCGTTTGCTCACCCAACCTCACCAAACCTCTCAGCCCCAAGAGTGTCCACCCTTAGGTCTCATCCAGCTGTGGGTCTAAATATGGTCAATCCAGGTTGCATCACAGCCCCTGAACTCATTGTGTAAGAATTTCTATCTCTTTCACTGTCGTTGTTTCATGGGTTTTTCAAAGTAATTTATTTTCATAATGGGGTTTAGCTGCTTTTCACGGCTGTGTTTATGCCGCTTTCCACCCACTTGACACACTAACAGAGAGATATCAATACATAGGCTTTAAGATTATTACTAGTCAGATATATTCTTGTGCGGTGAATAGGGCGTGTTGAGTCCAGTTCTCTGAGCAAGGAGTAGGTCTTGTCTACTACATATTGGGTTTATGGAATGGTATCTGAGCTAATTTGATACCCTTGTTTTATGTATCACCCCACCTCACCTTTCCCGTTAAGCAGCCATAGTGTGTTTTCTGCATGTGTGACTCTGTTCTGTTTTGTAATTCAGTTCAAGTGTAACGGTTTTTACATTCCCTCTATCAGTGATACCTTATGAGAAGTGTCCTTTTCTGTGTGACTTATTTCACTTAGAATCGTCGTACCTAAATCCACTCATCATGCTGCTACTAACATTATGACATTGATTTCATGGCTGAGTGATATTCCATTGTACATAAGGACCACAACTTCTTTATCCATTTTTCTCTTTCCTGGGATATTTAAGGTGGAATGAAGTGGAGGTCCTTGTCAACAGAGCAGCCCTCAACTTTGGGGTGCTTGTGTCTTGCTGATTTTTCATTTTCCCAATTTATACCCCCATGAGTGGAAGTGCCCTATGCTCTCTAAGCTGTGTTTTTCAGATGTTTCAGGACACACCATGCACTTCTCCAGAGTGGCTGTTGGCAATTTACATCCCGCCCATCAGTGTAGCAAGGCTCCCATTTCTCCATGGCCTGTCCTGCATTTCTGGTTTTGACACTTTTTTCAGCATGGCCCTTTTGACCGATGGGAAGCGAGACTTCTCTGTAGCGCTGATTTGCCTTTCCAGGTTGCTTGGTTGGCCAAAAAGGGCGTATGCGTTTTTTCCTGAATATATTCAGGAAAAAACGCATACGCCCTTTTTGGCCAAGGGCATCATTGTCAACGTTTTGCCGCTTTTCATGTGCTTTAAAGGCGATTCGTATCTACCTCCTGAAATCTGTTTCGTGCAATTCTGCCTTGATTTCAAATCCTCTTCTTTGCCTTCCCTCAATATATTTGTGGACGAGAGTTATCATTTATAACTCTGCAGGTTTGTGAATTGCAGTGCCCTGAACCTCCATTTTACAACTCGCTTTTTTGGGAGCTGGCCGCAAAAGCGCAGGATGGCTTCAGGCCCTGTTCTGGTTCCGGGGGGCAGGCTGAGCCTGTGGTTAATTCTTCTTCCTGATGGGAAAATAGAGTGACCTGTGCCTGTCCCAACACCAAGAGCTAGTCTCTCGTTGGTTCCCCGTCTTCCCGTTCATCCTCAGGACAAATTGCAACCTGTACGGAACAGGAGGTTAAAGGTGCTGATGCTCCAAGTAGGGAGATTGCTAGTAAAGTGGCTGGAATGGCGAACCCGGGCACAAGGAGATGAGAAATGAGGTGCGTTTTAGAAACCTTTCCCCATCACACGGTGTACCATCTTCTGGGTTTCTCATGCATGTTTTCGATGTAGGAAGATGCCCTTGAAGCTGGAGATTTGGGACCCATGCGATGGGTACCACGCAGTATTACTTTAAAGGGTCTGCGTTTGCTCACCCAACCTCACCAAACCTCTCAGCCCCAAGAGTGTCCACCCTTATGTCTCATCCAGCTGTGGGTCTAGATATGGTCAATCCAGGTTGCATCACAGCCCCTGAACTCATTGTGTAAGAATTTCTATCTCTTTCACTGTCGTTGTTTCATGGGTTTTTCAAAGTAATTTATTTTCATAATGGGGTTTAGCTGCTTTTCACGGCTGTGTTTATGCCGCTTTCCACCCACTTGACACACTAACAGAGAGATATCAATACATAGGCTTTAAGATTATTACTAGTCAGATATATTCTTGTGCGGTGAATAGGGCGTGTTGAGTCCAGTTCTCTGAGCAAGGAGTAGGTCTTGTCTACTACATATTGGGTTTATTGAACGGTATCTGAGCTAATTTGATACCCTTGTTTTATGTATCACCCCACCTCACCTTTCCCGTTAAGCAGCCATAGTGTGTTTTCTGCATGTGTGACTCTGTTCTGTTTTGTAATTCAGTTCAAGTGTAACGGTTTTTACATTCCCTCTATCAGTGATACCTTATGAGAAGTGTCCTTTTCTGTGTGACTTATTTCACTTAGAATCGTCGTACCTAAATCCACTCATCATGCTGCTACTAACCTTATGACATTGATTTCATGGCTGAGTGATATTCCATTGTACATAAGGACCACAACTTCTTTATCCATTTTTCTCTTTCCTGGGATATTTAAGGTGGAATGAAGTGGAGGTCCTTGTCAACAGAGCAGCCCTCAACTTTGGGGTGCTTGTGTCTTGCTGATTTTTCATTTTCCCAATTTATACCCCCATGAGTGGAAGTGCCCTATGCTCTCTAAGCTGTGTTTTTCAGATGTTTCAGGACACACCATGCACTTCTCCAGAGTGGCTGTTGGCAATTTACATCCCGCCCATCAGTGTAGCAAGGCTCCCATTTCTCCATGGCCTGTCCTGCATTTCTGGTTTTGACACTTTTTTCAGCATGGCCCTTTTGACCGATGGGAAGCGAGACTTCTCTGTAGCGCTGATTTGCCTTTCCAGGTTGCTTGGTTGGCCAAAAAGGGCGTATGCGTTTTTTCCTGAATATATTCAGGAAAAAACGCATACGCCCTTTTTGGCCAAGGGCATCATTGTCAACGTTTTGCCGCTTTTCATGTGCTTTAAAGGCGATTCGTATCTACCTCCTGAAATCTGTTTCGTGCAATTCTGCCTTGATTTCAAATCCTCTTCTTTGCCTTCCCTCAATATATTTGTGGACGAGAGTTATCATTTATAACTCTGCAGGTTTGTGAATTGCAGTGCCCTGAACCTCCATTTTACAACTCGCTTTTTTGGGAGCTGGCCGCAAAAGCGCAGGATGGCTTCAGGCCCTGTTCTGGTTCCGGGGGGCAGGCTGAGCCTGTGGTTAATTCTTCTTCCTGATGGGAAAATAGAGTGACCTGTGCCTGTCCCAACACCAAGAGCTAGTCTCTCGTTGGTTCCCCGTCTTCCCGTTCATCCTCAGGACAAATTGCAACCTGTACGGAACAGGAGGTTAAAGGTGCTGATGCTCCAAGTAGGGAGATTGCTAGTAAAGTGGCTGGAATGGCGAACCCGGGCACAAGGAGATGAGAAATGAGGTGCGTTTTAGAAACCTTTCCCCATCACACGGTGTACCATCTTCTGGGTTTCTCATGCATGTTTTCGATGTAGGAAGATGCCCTTGAAGCTGGAGATTTGGGACCCATGCGATGGGTACCACGCAGTATTACTTTAAAGGGTCTGCGTTTGCTCACCCAACCTCACCAAACCTCTCAGCCCCAAGAGTGTCCACCCTTATGTCTCATCCAGCTGTGGGTCTAGATATGGTCAATCCAGGTTGCATCACAGCCCCTGAACTCATTGTGTAAGAATTTCTATCTCTTTCACTGTCGTTGTTTCATGGGTTTTTCAAAGTAATTTATTTTCATAATGGGGTTTAGCTGCTTTTCACGGCTGTGTTTATGCCGCTTTCCACCCACTTGACACACTAACAGAGAGATATCAATACATAGGCTTTAAGATTATTACTAGTCAGATATATTCTTGTGCGGTGAATAGGGCGTGTTGAGTCCAGTTCTCTGAGCAAGGAGTAGGTCTTGTCTACTACATATTGGGTTTATGGAACGGTATCTGAGCTAATTTGATACCCTTGTTTTATGTATCACCCCACCTCACCTTTCCCGTTAAGCAGCCATAGTGTGTTTTCTGCATGTGTGACTCTGTTCTGTTTTGTAATTCAGTTCAAGTGTAACGGTTTTTACATTCCCTCTATCAGTGATACCTTATGAGAAGTGTCCTTTTCTGTGTGACT
The DNA here is from genome assembly GCF_965194805.1 of Balaenoptera borealis. NCBI lineage: Eukaryota > Metazoa > Chordata > Mammalia > Artiodactyla > Balaenopteridae > Balaenoptera > Balaenoptera borealis. The sequence continues at coordinate 119,257 of NW_028123894.1, read as the reverse complement.
TATTTCACTTAGAATCGTCGTACCTAAATCCACTCATCATGCTGCTACTAACATTATGACATTGATTTCATGGCTGAGTGATATTCCATTGTACATAAGGACCACAACTTCTTTATCCATTTTTCTCTTTCCTGGGATATTTAAGGTGGAATGAAGTGGAGGTCCTTGTCAACAGAGCAGCCCTCAACTTTGGGGTGCTTGTGTCTTGCTGATTTTTCATTTTCCCAATTTATACCCCCATGAGTGGAAGTGCCCTATGCTCTCTAAGCTGTGTTTTTCAGATGTTTCAGGACACACCGTACACTTCTCCAGAGTGGCTGTTGGCAATTTACATCCCGCCCATCAGTGTAGCAAGGCTCCCATTTCTCCATGGCCTGTCCTGCATTTCTGGTTTTGACACTTTTTTCAGCATGGCCCTTTTGACCGATGGGAAGCGAGACTTCTCTGTAGCGCTGATTTGCCTTTCCAGGTTGCTTGGTTGGCCAAAAAGGGCGTATGCGTTTTTTCCTGAATATATTCAGGAAAAAACGCATACGCCCTTTTTGGCCAAGGGCCTCATTGTCAACGTTTTGCCGCTTTTCATGTGCTTTAAAGGCGATTCGTATCTACCTCCTGAAATCTGTTTCGTGCAATTCTGCCTTGATTTCAAATCCTCTTCTTTGCCTTCCCTCAATATATTTGTGGACGAGAGTTATCATTTATAACTCTGCAGGTTTGTGAATTGCAGTGCCCTGAACCTCCATTTTACACCTCGCTTTTTTGGGAGCTGGCCGCAAAAGCGCAGGATGGCTTCAGGCCCTGTTCTGGTTCCGGGGGGCAGGCTGAGCCTGTGGTTAATTCTTCTTCCTGATGGGAAAATAGAGTGACCTGTGCCTGTCCCGACACCAAGAGCTAGTCTCTCGTTGGTTCCCCGTCTTCCCGTTCATCCTCAGGACAAATTGCAACCTGTACGGAACAGGAGGTTAAAGGTGCTGATGCTCCAAGTAGGGAGATTGCTAGTAAAGCGGCTGGAATGGCGAACCCGGGCACAAGGAGATGAGAAATGAGGTGCGTTTTAGAAACCTTTCCCCATCACACGGTGTACCATCTTCTGGGTTTCTCATGCATGTTTTCGATGTAGGAAGATGCCCTTGAAGCTGGAGATTTGGGACCCATGCGATGGGTACCACGCAGTATTACTTTAAAGGGTCTGCGTTTGCTCACCCAACCTCACCAAACCTCTCAGCCCCAAGAGTGTCCACCCTTAGGTCTCATCCAGCTGTGGGTCTAGATATGGTCAATCCAGGTTGCATCACAGCCCCTGAACTCATTGTGTAAGAATTTCTGTCTCTTTCACTGTCGTTGTTTCATGGGTTTTTCAAAGTAATTTAATTTCATAATGGGGTTTAGCTGCTTTTCACGGCTGTGTTTATGCCGCTTTCCACCCACTTGACACACTAACAGAGAGATATCAATACATAGGCTTTAAGATTATTACTAGTCAGATATATTCTTGTGCGGTGAATAGGGCGTGTTGAGTCCAGTTCTCTGAGCAAGGAGTAGGTCTTGTCTACTACATATTGGGTTTATGGAACGGTATCTGAGCTAATTTGATACCCTTGTTTTATGTATCACCCCACCTCACCTTTCCCGTTAAGCAGCCATAGTGTGTATTCTGCATGTGTGACTCTGTTCTGTTTTGTAATTCAGTTCAAGTGTAACGGTTTTTACATTCCCTCTATCAGTGATACCTTATGAGAAGTGTCCTTTTCTGTGTGACTTATTTCACTTAGAATCGTCGTACCTAAATCCACTCATCATGCTGCTACTAACATTATGACACTGATTGCATGGCTGAGTGATATTCCATTGTACATAAGGACCACAACTTCTTTATCCATTTTTCTCTTTCCTGGGATATTTAAGGTGGAATGAAGTGGAGGTCCTTGTCAAAAGAGCAGCCCTCAACTTTGGGGTGCTTGTGTCTTGCTGATTTTTAATTTTCCCAATTTATACCCCCATGAGTGGAAGTGCCCTATGCTCTCTAAGCTGTGTTTTTCAGACGTTTCATGACACACTGTACACTTCTCCAGAGTGGCTGTTGGCAATTTACATCCCACCCATCAGTGTAGCAAGGCTCCCATTTCTCCATGGCCTGTCCTGCATTTCTGGTTTTGACACTTTTTTCAGCATGGCCCTTTTGACCGATGGGAAGCGAGACTTCTCTGTAGCGCTGATTTGCCTTTCCAGGTTGCTTGGTTGGCCAAAAAGGGCGTATGCGTTTTTTCCTGAATATATTCAGGAAAAAACGCATACGCCCTTTTTGGCCAAGGGCCTCATTGTCAACGTTTTGCCGCTTTTCATGTGCTTTAAAGGCGATTCGTATCTACCTCCTGAAATCTGTTTCGTGCAATTCTGCCTTGATTTCAAATCCTCTTCTTTGCCTTCCCTCAATATATTTGTGGACGAGAGTTATCATTTATAACTCTGCAGGTTTGTGAATTGCAGTGCCCTGAACCTCCATTTTACACCTCGCTTTTTTGGGAGCTGGCCGCAAAAGCGCAGGATGGCTTCAGGCCCTGTTCTGGTTCCGGGGGGCAGGCTGAGCCTGTGGTTAATTCTTCTTCCTGATGGGAAAATAGAGTGACCTGTGCCTGTCCCGACACCAAGAGCTAGTCTCTCGTTGGTTCCCCGTCTTCCCGTTCATCCTCAGGACAAATTGCAACCTGTACGGAACAGGAGGTTAAAGGTGCTGATGCTCCAAGTAGGGAGATTGCTAGTAAAGCGGCTGGAATGGCGAACCCGGGCACAAGGAGATGAGAAATGAGGTGCGTTTTAGAAACCTTTCCCCATCACACGGTGTACCATCTTCTGGGTTTCTCATGCATGTTTTCGATGTAGGAAGATGCCCTTGAAGCTGGAGATTTGGGACCCATGCGATGCGTACCACGCAGTATTACTTTAAAGGGTCTGCGTTTGCTCACCCAACCTCACCAAACCTCTCAGCCCCAAGAGTGTCCACCCTTATGTCTCATCCAGCTGTGGGTCTAGATATGGTCAATCCAGGTTGCATCACAGCCCCTGAACTCATTGTGTAAGAATTTCTGTCTCTTTCACTGTCGTTGTTTCATGGGTTTTTCAAAGTAATTTAATTTCATAATGGGGTTTAGCTGCTTTTCACGGCTGTGTTTATGCCGCTTTCCACCCACTTGACACACTAACAGAGAGATATCAATACATAGGCTTTAAGATTATTACTAGTCAGATATATTCTTGTGCGGTGAATAGGGCGTGTTGAGTCCAGTTCTCTGAGCAAGGAGTAGGTCTTGTCTACTACATATTGGGTTTATGGAACGGTATCTGAGCTAATTTGATACCCTTGTTTTATGTATCACCCCACCTCACCTTTCCCGTTAAGCAGCCATAGTGTGTATTCTGCATGTGTGACTCTGTTCTGTTTTGTAATTCAGTTCAAGTGTAACGGTTTTTACATTCCCTCTATCAGTGATACCTTATGAGAAGTGTCCTTTTCTGTGTGACTTATTTCACTTAGAATCGTCGTACCTAAATCCACTCATCATGCTGCTACTAACATTATGACACTGATTGCATGGCTGAGTGATATTCCATTGTACATAAGGACCACAACTTCTTTATCCATTTTTCTCTTTCCTGGGATATTTAAGGTGGAATGAAGTGGAGGTCCTTGTCAAAAGAGCAGCCCTCAACTTTGGGGTGCTTGTGTCTTGCTGATTTTTAATTTTCCCAATTTATACCCCCATGAGTGGAAGTGCCCTATGCTCTCTAAGCTGTGTTTTTCAGACGTTTCAGGACACACCGTACACTTCTCCAGAGTGGCTTTTGGCAATTTACATCCCACCCATCAGTGTAGCAAGGCTCCCATTTCTCCATGGCCTGTCCTGCATTTCTGGTTTTGACACTTTTTTCAGCATGGCCCTTTTGACCGATGGGAAGCGAGACTTCTCTGTAGCGCTGATTTGCCTTTCCAGGTTGCTTGGTTGGCCAAAAAGGGCGTATGCGTTTTTTCCTGAATATATTCAGGAAAAAACGCATACGCCCTTTTTGGCCAAGGGCATCATTGTCAACGTTTTGCCGCTTTTCTTGTGCTTTAAAGGCGATTCGTATCTACCTCCTGAAATCTGTTTCGTGCAATTCTGCCTTGATTTCAAATCCTCTTCTTTGCCTTCCCTCAATATATTTGTGGACGAGAGTTATCATTTATAACTCTGCAGGTTTGTGAATTGCAGTGCCCTGAACCTCCATTTTACAACTCGCTTTTTTGGGAGCTGGCCGCAAAAGCGCAGGATGGCTTCAGGCCCTGTTTTTGTTCCGGGGGGCAGGCTGAGCCTGTGGTTAATTCTTCTTCCTGATGGGAAAATAGAGTGACCTGTGCCTGTCCCGACACCAAGAGCTAGTCTCTCGTTGGTTCCCCGTCTTCCCGTTCATCCTCAGGACAAATTGCAACCTGTACGGAACAGGAGGTTAAAGGTGCTGATGCTCCAAGTAGGGAGATTGCTAGTAAAGCGGCTGGAATGGCGAACCCGGGCACAAGGAGATGAGAAATGAGGTGCGTTTTAGAAACCTTTCCCCATCACACGGTGTACCATCTTCTGGGTTTCTCATGCATGTTTTCGATGTAGGAAGATGCCCTTGAAGCTGGAGATTTGGGACCCATGCGATGGGTACCACGCAGTATTACTTTAAAGGGTCTGCGTTTGCTCACCCAACCTCACCAAACCTCTCAGCCCCAAGAGTGTCCACCCTTATGTCTCATCCAGCTGTGGGTCTAGATATGGTCAATCCAGGTTGCATCACAGCCCCTGAACTCATTGTGTAAGAATTTCTATCTCTTTCACTGTCGTTGTTTCATGGGTTTTTCAAAGTAATTTATTTTCATAATGGGGTTTAGCTGCTTTTCACGGCTGTGTTTATGCCGCTTTCCACCCACTTGACACACTAACAGAGAGATATCAATACATAGGCTTTAAGATTATTACTAGTCAGATATATTCTTGTGCGGTGAATAGGGCGTGTTGAGTCCAGTTCTCTGAGCAAGGAGTAGGTCTTGTCTACTACATATTGGGTTTATGGAACGGTATCTGAGCTAATTTGATACCCTTGTTTTATGTATCACCCCACCTCACCTTTCCCGTTAAGCAGCCATAGTGTGTTTTCTGCATGTGTGACTCTGTTCTGTTTTGTAATTCAGTTCAAGTGTAACGGTTTTTACATTCCCTCTATCAGTGATACCTTATGAGAAGTGTCCTTTTCTGTGTGACTTATTTCACTTAGAATCGTCGTACCTAAATCCACTCATCATGCTGCTACTAACATTATGACATTGATTTCATGGCTGAGTGATATTCCATTGTACATAAGGACCACAACTTCTTTATCCATTTTTCTCTTTCCTGGGATATTTAAGGTGGAATGAAGTGGAGGTCCTTGTCAACAGAGCAGCCCTCAACATTGGGGTGCTTGTGTCTTGCTGATTTTTAATTTTCCCAATTTATACCCCCATGAGTGGAAGTGCCCTATGCTCTCTAAGCTGTGTTTTTCAGATGTTTCAGGACACACCGTGCACTTCTCCAGAGTGGCTGTTGGCAATTTACATCCCGCCCATCAGTGTAGCAAGGCTCCCATTTCTCCATGGCCTGTCCTGCATTTCTGGTTTTGACACTTTTTTCAGCATGGCCCTTTTGAGCGATGGGAAGCGAGACTTCTCTGTAGCGCTGATTTGCCTTTCCAGGTTGCTTGGTTGGCCAAAAAGGGCGTATGCGTTTTTTCCTGAATATATTCAGGAAAAAACGCATACGCCCTTTTTGGCCAAGGGCCTCATTGTCAACGTTTTGCCGCTTTTCATGTGCTTTAAAGGCGATTCGTATCTACCTCCTGAAATCTGTTTCGTGCAATTCTGCCTTGATTTCAAATCCTCTTCTTGGCCTTCCCTCAATATATTTGTGGACGAGAGTTATCATTTATAACTCTGCAGGTTTGTGAATTGCAGTGCCCTGAACCTCCATTTTACAACTCGCTTTTTTGGGAGCTGGCCGCAAAAGCGCAGGATGGCTTCAGGCCCTGTTCTGGTTCCGGGGGGCAGGCTGAGCCTGTGGTTAATTCTTCTTCCTGATGGGAAAATAGAGTGACCTGTGCCTGTCCCGACACCAAGAGCTAGTCTCTCGTTGGTTCCCCGTCTTCCCGTTCATCCTCAGGACAAATTGCAACCTGTACGGAACAGGAGGTTAAAGGTGCTGATGCTCCAAGTAGGGAGATTGCTAGTAAAGCGGCTGGAATGGCGAACCCGGGCACAAGGAGATGAGAAATGAGGTGCGTTTTAGAAACCTTTCCCCATCACACGGTGTACCATCTTCTGGGTTTCTCATGCATGTTTTCGATGTAGGAAGATGCCCTTGAAGCTGGAGATTTGGGACCCATGCGATGGGTACCACGCAGTATTACTTTAAAGGGTCTTTGTTTGCTCACCCAACCTCACCAAACCTCTCAGCCCCAAGAGTGTCCACCCTTATGTCTCATCCAGCTGTGGGTCTAGATATGGTCAATCCAGGTTGCATCACAGCCCCTGAACTCATTGTGTAAGAATTTCTATCTCTTTCACTGTCGTTGTTTCATGGGTTTTTCAAAGTAATTTATTTTCATAATGGGGTTTAGCTGCTTTTCACGGCTGTGTTTATGCCGCTTTCCACCCACTTGACACACTAACAGAGAGATATCAATACATAGGCTTTAAGATTATTACTAGTCAGATATATTCTTGTGCGGTGAATAGGGCGTGTTGAGTCCAGTTCTCTGAGCAAGGAGTAGGTCTTGTCTACTACATATTGGGTTTATGGAACGGTATCTGAGCTAATTTGATACCCTTGTTTTATGTATCACCCCACCTCACCTTTCCCGTTAAGCAGCCATAGTGTGTTTTCTGCATGTGTGACTCTGTTCTGTTTTGTAATTCAGTTCAAGTGTAACGGTTTTTACATTCCCTCTATCAGTGATACCTTATGAGAAGTGTCCTTTTCTGTGTTACTTATTTCACTTAGAATCGTCGTACCTAAATCCACTCATCATGCTGCTACTAACATTATGACATTGATTTCATGGCTGAGTGATATTCCATTGTACATAAGGACCACAACTTCTTTATCCATTTTTCTCTTTCCTGGGATATTTAAGGTGGAATGAAGTGGAGGTCCTTGTCAACAGAGCAGCCCTCAACTTTGGGGTGCTTGTGTCTTGCTGATTTTTCATTTTCCCAATTTATACCCCCATGAGTGGAAGTGCCCTATGCTCTCTAAGCTGTGTTTTTCAGATGTTTCAGGACACACCGTACACTTCTCCAGAGTGGCTGTTGGCAATTTACATCCCGCCCATCAGTGTAGCAAGGCTCCCATTTCTCCATGGCCTGTCCTGCATTTCTGGTTTTGACACTTTTTTCAGCATGGCCCTTTTGACCGATGGGAAGCGAGACTTCTCTGTAGCGCTGATTTGCCTTTCCAGGTTGCTTGGTTGGCCAAAAAGGGCGTATGCGTTTTTTCCTGAATATATTCAGGAAAAAACGCATACGCCCTTTTTGGCCAAGGGCCTCATTGTCAACGTTTTGCCGCTTTTCATGTGCTTTAAAGGCGATTCGTATCTACCTCCTGAAATCTGTTTCGTGCAATTCTGCCTTGATTTCAAATCCTCTTCTTTGCCTTCCCTCAATATATTTGTGGACGAGAGTTATCATTTATAACTCTGCAGGTTTGTGAATTGCAGTGCCCTGAACCTCCATTTTACACCTCGCTTTTTTGGGAGCTGGCCGCAAAAGCGCAGGATGGCTTCAGGCCCTGTTCTGGTTCCGGGGGGCAGGCTGAGCCTGTGGTTAATTCTTCTTCCTGTTGGGAAAATAGAGTGACCTGTGCCTGTCCCGACACCAAGAGCTAGTCTCTCGTTGGTTCCCCGTCTTCCCGTTCATCCTCAGGACAAATTGCAACCTGTACGGAACAGGAGGTTAAAGGTGCTGATGCTCCAAGTAGGGAGATTGCTAGTAAAGCGGCTGGAATGGCGAACCCGGGCACAAGGAGATGAGAAATGAGGTGCGTTTTAGAAACCTTTCCCCATCACACGGTGTACCATCTTCTGGGTTTCTCATGCATGTTTTCGATGTAGGAAGATGCCCTTGAAGCTGGAGATTTGGGACCCATGCGATGGGTACCACGCAGTATTACTTTAAAGGGTCTGCGTTTGCTCACCCAACCTCACCAAACCTCTCAGCCCCAAGAGTGTCCACCCTTAGGTCTCATCCAGCTGTGGGTCTAGATATGGTCAATCCAGGTTGCATCACAGCCCCTGAACTCATTGTGTAAGAATTTCTGTCTCTTTCACTGTCGTTGTTTCATGGGTTTTTCAAAGTAATTTAATTTCATAATGGGGTTTAGCTGCTTTTCACGGCTGTGTTTATGCCGCTTTCCACCCACTTGACACACTAACAGAGAGATATCAATACATAGGCTTTAAGATTATTACTAGTCAGATATATTCTTGTGCGGTGAATAGGGCGTGTTGAGTCCAGTTCTCTGAGCAAGGAGTAGGTCTTGTCTACTACATATTGGGTTTATGGAACGGTATCTGAGCTAATTTGATACCCTTGTTTTATGTATCACCCCACCTCACCTTTCCCGTTAAGCAGCCATAGTGTGTATTCTGCATGTGTGACTCTGTTCTGTTTTGTAATTCAGTTCAAGTGTAACGGTTTTTACATTCCCTCTATCAGTGATACCTTATGAGAAGTGTCCTTTTCTGTGTGACTTATTTCACTTAGAATCGTCGTACCTAAATCCACTCATCATGCTGCTACTAACATTATGACACTGATTGCATGGCTGAGTGATATTCCATTGTACATAAGGACCACAACTTCTTTATCCATTTTTCTCTTTCCTGGGATATTTAAGGTGGAATGAAGTGGAGGTCCTTGTCAAAAGAGCAGCCCTCAACTTTGGGGTGCTTGTGTCTTGCTGATTTTTAATTTTCCCAATTTATACCCCCATGAGTGGAAGTGCCCTATGCTCTCTAAGCTGTGTTTTTCAGACGTTTCAGGACACACCGTACACTTCTCCAGAGTGGCTGTTGGCAATTTACATCCCACCCATCAGTGTAGCAAGGCTCCCATTTCTCCATGGCCTGTCCTGCATTTCTGGTTTTGACACTTTTTTCAGCATGGCCCTTTTGACCGATGGGAAGCGAGACTTCTCTGTAGCGCTGATTTGCCTTTCCAGGTTGCTTGGTTGGCCAAAAAGGGCGTATGCGTTTTTTCCTGAATATATTCAGGAAAAAACGCATACGCCCTTTTTGGCCAAGGGCATCATTGTCAACGTTTTGCCGCTTTTCTTGTGCTTTAAAGGCGATTCGTATCTACCTCCTGAAATCTGTTTCGTGCAATTCTGCCTTGATTTCAAATCCTCTTCTTTGCCTTCCCTCAATATATTTGTGGACGAGAGTTATCATTTATAACTCTGCAGGTTTGTGAATTGCAGTGCCCTGAACCTCCATTTTACAACTCGCTTTTTTGGGAGCTGGCCGCAAAAGCGCAGGATGGCTTCAGGCCCTGTTCTGGTTCCGGGGGGCAGGCTGAGCCTGTGGTTAATTCTTCTTCCTGATGGGAAAATAGAGTGACCTGTGCCTGTCCCGACACCAAGAGCTAGTCTCTCGTTGGTTCCCCGTCTTCCCGTTCATCCTCAGGACAAATTGCAACCTGTACGGAACAGGAGGTTAAAGGTGCTGATGCTCCAAGTAGGGAGATTGCTAGTAAAGCGGCTGGAATGGCGAACCCGGGGACAAGGAGATGAGAAATGAGGTGCGTTTTAGAAACCTTTCCCCATCACACGGTGTACCATCTTCTGGGTTTCTCATGCATGTTTTCGATGTAGGAAGATGCCCTTGAAGCTGGAGATTTGGGACCCATGCGATGGGTACCACGCAGTATTACTTTAAAGGGTCTGCGTTTGCTCACCCAACCTCACCAAACCTCTCAGCCCCAAGAGTGTCCACCCTTATGTCTCATCCAGCTGTGGGTCTAGATATGGTCAATCCAGGTTGCATCACAGCCCCTGAACTCATTGTGTAAGAATTTCTATCTCTTTCACTGTCGTTGTTTCATGGGTTTTTCAAAGTAATTTATTTTCATAATGGGGTTTAGCTGCTTTTCACGGCTGTGTTTATGCCGCTTTCCACCCACTTGACACACTAACAGAGAGATATCAATACATAGGCTTTAAGATTATTACTAGTCAGATATATTCTTGTGCGGTGAATAGGGCGTGTTGAGTCCAGTTCTCTGAGCAAGGAGTAGGTCTTGTCTACTACATATTGGGTTTATGGAACGGTATCTGAGCTAATTTGATACCCTTGTTTTATGTATCACCCCACCTCACCTTTCCCGTTAAGCAGCCATAGTGTGTTTTCTGCATGTGTGACTCTGTTCTGTTTTGTAATTCAGTTCAAGTGTAACGGTTTTTACATTCCCTCTATCAGTGATACCTTATGAGAAGTGTCCTTTTCTGTGTGACTTATTTCACTTAGAATCGTCGTACCTAAATCCACTCATCATGCTGCTACTAACCTTATGACATTGATTTCATGGCTGAGTGATATTCCATTGTACATAAGGACCACAACTTCTTTATCCATTTTTCTCTTTCCTTGGATATTTAAGGTGGAATGAAGTGGAGGTCCTTGTCAACAGAGCAGCCCTCAACTTTGGGGTGCTTGTGTCTTGCTGATTTTTCATTTTCCCAATTTATACCCCCATGAGTGGAAGTGCCCTATGCTCTCTAAGCTGTGTTTTTCAGATGTTTCAGGACACACCGTACATTTCTCCAGAGTGGCTGTTGGCAATTTACATCCCGCCCATCAGTGTAGCAAGGCTCCCATTTCTCCATGGCCTGTCCTGCATTTCTGGTTTTGACACTTTTTTCAGCATGGCCCTTTTGACCGATGGGAAGCGAGACTTCTCTGTAGCGCTGATTTGCCTTTCCAGGTTGCTTGGTTGGCCAAAAAGGGCGTATGCGTTTTTTCCTGAATATATTCAGGAAAAAACGCATACGCCCTTTTTGGCCAAGGGCATCATTGTCAACGTTTTGCCGCTTTTCATGTGCTTTAAAGGCGATTCGTATCTACCTCCTGAAATCTGTTTCGTGCAATTCTGACTTGATTTCAAATCCTCTTCTTTGCCTTCCCTCAATATATTTGTGGACGAGAGTTATCATTTATAACTCTGCAGGTTTGTGAATTGCAGTGCCCTGAACCTCCATTTTACAACTCGCTTTTTTGGGAGCTGGCCGCAAAAGCGCAGGATGGCTTCAGGCCCTGTTCTGGTTCCGGGGGGCAGGCTGAGCCTGTGGTTAATTCTTCTTTCTGATGGGAAAATAGAGTGACCTGTGCCTGTCCCAACACCAAGAGCTAGTCTCTCGTTGGTTCCCCGTCTTCCCGTTCATCCTCAGGACAAATTGCAACCTGTACGGAACAGGAGGTTAAAGGTGCTGATGCTCCAAGTAGGGAGATTGCTAGTAAAGTGGCTGGAATGGCGAACCCGGGCACAAGGAGATGAGAAATGAGGTGCGTTTTAGAAACCTTTCCCCATCACACGGTGTACCATCTTCTGGGTTTCTCATGCATGTTTTCGATGTAGGAAGATGCCCTTGAAGCTGGAGATTTGGGACCCATGCGATGGGTACCACGCAGTATTACTTTAAAGGGTCTGCGTTTGCTCACCCAACCTCACCAAACCTCTCAGCCCCAAGAGTGTCCACCCTTATGTCTCATCCAGCTGTGGGTCTAGATATGGTCAATCCAGGTTGCATCACAGCCCCTGAACTCATTGTGTAAGAATTTCTATCTCTTTCACTGTCGTTGTTTCATGGGTTTTTCAAAGTAATTTATTTTCATAATGGGGTTTAGCTGCTTTTCACGGCTGTGTTTATGCCGCTTTCCACCCACTTGACACACTAACAGAGAGATATCAATACATAGGCTTTAAGATTATTACTAGTCAGATATATTCTTGTGCGGTGAATAGGGCGTGTTGAGTCCAGTTCTCTGAGCAAGGAGTAGGTCTTGTCTACTACATATTGGGTTTATGGAACGGTATCTGAGCTAATTTGATACCCTTGTTTTATGTATCACCCCACCTCACCTTTCCCGTTAAGCAGCCATAGTGTGTTTTCTGCATGTGTGACTCTGTTCTGTTTTGTAATTCAGTTCAAGTGTAACGGTTTTTACATTCCCTCTATCAGTGATACCTTATGAGAAGTGTCCTTTTCTGTGTGACTTATTTCACTTAGAATCGTCGTACCTAAATCCACTCATCATGCTGCTACTAACATTATGACATTGATTTCATGGCTGAGTGATATTCCATTGTACATAAGGACCACAACTTCTTTATCCATTTTTCTCTTTCCTGGGATATTGAAGGTGGAATGAAGTGGAGGTCCTTGTCAACAGAGCAGCCCTCAACTTTGGGGTGCTTGTGTCTTGCTGATTTTTCATTTTCCCAATTTATACCCCCATGAGTGGAAGTGCCCTATGCTCTCTAAGCTGTGTTTTTCAGATGTTTCAGGACACACCGTACACTTCTCCAGAGTGGCTGTTGGCAATTTACATCCCGCCCATCAGTGTAGCAAGGCTCCCATTTCTCCATGGCCTGTCCTGCATTTCTGGTTTTGACACTTTTTTCAGCATGGCCCTTTTGAGCGATGGGAAGCGAGACTTCTCTGTAGCGCTGATTTGCCTTTCCAGGTTGCTTGGTTGGCCAAAAAGGGCGTATGCGTTTTTTCCTGAATATATTCAGGAAAAAACGCATACGCCCTTTTTGGCCAAGGGCCTCATTGTCAACGTTTTGCCGCTTTTCATGTGCTTTAAAGGCGATTCGTATCTACCTCCTGAAATCTGTTTCGTGCAATTCTGCCTTGATTTCAAATCCTCTTCTTTGCCTTCCCTCAATATATTTGTGGACGAGAGTTATCATTTATAACTCTGCAGGTTTGTGAATTGCAGTGCCCTGAACCTCCATTTTACACCTCGCTTTTTTGGGAGCTGGCCGCAAAAGCGCAGGATGGCTTCAGGCCCTGTTCTGGTTCCGGGGGGCAGGCTGAGCCTGTGGTTAATTCTTCTTCCTGATGGGAAAATAGAGTGACCTGTGCCTGTCCCGACACCAAGAGCTAGTCTCTCGTTGGTTCCCCGTCTTCCCGTTCATCCTCAGGACAAATTGCAACCTGTACGGAACAGGAGGTTAAAGGTGCTGATGCTCCAAGTAGGGAGATTGCTAGTAAAGCGGCTGGAATGGCGAACCCGGGCACAAGGAGATGAGAAATGAGGTGCGTTTTAGAAACCTTTCCCCATCACACGGTGTACCATCTTCTGGGTTTCTCATGCATGTTTTCGATGTAGGAAGATGCCCTTGAACCTGGAGATTTGGGACCCATGCGATGGGTACCACGCAGTATTACTTTAAAGGGTCTGCGTTTGCTCACCCAACCTCACCAAACCTCTCAGCCCCAAGAGTGTCCACCCTTATGTCTCATCCAGCTGTGGGTCTAGATATGGTCAATCCAGGTTGCATCACAGCCCCTGAACTCATTGTGTAAGAATTTCTATCTCTTTCACTGTCGTTGTTTCATGGGTTTTTCAAAGTAATTTATTTTCATAATGGGGTTTAGCTGCTTTTCACGGCTGTGTTTATGCCGCTTTACACCCACTTGACACACTAACAGAGAGATATCAATACATAGGTTTTAAGATTATTACTAGTCACATATATTCTTGTGCTGTGAATAGGGCGTGTTGAGTCCAGTTCTCTGAGCAAGGAGTAGGTCTTGTCTATTACATATTGGGTTTATGGAACGGTATCTGAGCTAATTTGATACCCTTGTTTTATGTATCACCCCACCTCACCTTTCCCGTTAAGCAGCCATAGTGTGTTTTCTGCATGTGTGACTCTGTTCTGTTTTGTAATTCAGTTCAAGTGTAACGGTTTTTACATTCCCTCCATAAGTGATACCTTATGAGAAGTGTCCTTTTCTGTGTGACTTATTTCACTTAGAATCGTCGTACCTAAATCCACTCATCATGCTGCTACTAACATTATGACATTGATTTCATGGCTGAGTGATATTCCATTGTACATAAGGACCACAACTTCTTTATCCATTTTTCTCTTTCCTGGGATATTTAAGGTGGAATGAAGTGGAGGTCCTTGTCAACAGAGCAGCCCTCAACATTGGGGTGCTTGTGTCTTGCTGATTTTTAATTTTCCCAATTTATACCCCCATGAGTGGAAGTGCCCTATGCTCTCTAAGCTGTGTTTTTCAGATGTTTCAGGACACACCGTGCACTTCTCCAGAGTGGCTGTTGCCAATTTACATCCCGCCCATCAGTGTAGCAAGGCTCCCATTTCTCCATGGCCTGTCCTGCATATCTGGTTTTGACACTTTTTTCAGCATGGCCCTTTTGACCGATGGGAAGCGAGACTTCTCTGTAGCGCTGATTTGCCTTTCCAGGTTGCTTGGTTGGCCAAAAAGGGCGTATGCGTTTTTTCCTGAATATATTCAGGAAAAAACGCATACGCCCTTTTTGGCCAAGGGCATCATTGTCAACGTTTTGCCGCTTTTCATGTGCTTTAAAGGCGATTCGTATCTACCTCCTGAAATCTGTTTCGTGCAATTCTGCCTTGATTTCAAATCCTCTTCTTTGCCTTCCCTCAATATATTTGTGGACGAGAGTTATCATTTATAACTCTGCAGGTTTGTGAATTGCAGTGCCCTGAACCTCCATTTTACAACTCGCTTTTTTGGGAGCTGGCCGCAAAAGCGCAGGATGGCTTCAGGCCCTGTTGTGGTTCCGGGGGGCAGGCTGAGCCTGTGGTTAATTCTTCTTCCTGATGGGAAAATAGAGTGACCTGTGCCTGTCCCAACACCAAGAGCTAGTCTCTCGTTGGTTCCCCGTCTTCCCGTTCATCCTCAGGACAAATTGCAACCTGTACAGAACAGGAGGTTAAAGGTGCTGATGCTCCAAGTAGGGAGATTGCTAGTAAAGTGGCTGGAATGGCGAACCCGGGCACAAGGAGATGAGAAATGAGGTGCGTTTTAGAAACCTTTCCCCATCACACGGTGTACCATCTTTTGGGTTTCTCATGCATGTTTTCGATGTAGGAAGATGCCCTTGAAGCTGGAGATTTGGGACCCATGCGATGGGTACCACGCAGTATTACTTTAAAGGGTCTGCGTTTGCTCACCCAACCTCACCAAACCTCTCAGCCCCAAGAGTGTCCTCCCTTATGTCTCATCCAGCTGTGGGTCTAGATATGGTCAATCCAGGTTGCATCACAGCCCCTGAACTCATTGTGTAAGAATTTCTATCTCTTTCACTGTCGTTGTTTCATGGGTTTTTCAAAGTAATTTATTTTCATAATGGGGTTTAGCTGCTTTTCACGGCTGTGTTTATGCCGCTTTCCACCCACTTGACACACTAACAGAGAGATATCAATACATAGGCTTTAAGATTATTACTAGTCAGATATATTCTTGTGCGGTGAATAGGGCGTGTTGAGTCCAGTTCTCTGAGCAAGGAGTAGGTCTTGTCTACTACATATTGGGTTTATGGAACGGTATCTGAGCTAATTTGATACCCTTGTTTTATGTATCACCCCACCTCACCTTTCCCGTTAAGCAGCCATAGTGTGTTTTCTGCATGTGTGACTCTGTTCTGTTTTGTAATTCAGTTCAAGTGTAACGGTTTTTACATTCCCTCTATCAGTGATACCTTATGAGAAGTGTCCTTTTCTGTGTGACTTATTTCACTTAGAATCGTCGTACCTAAATCCACTCATCATGCTGCTACTAACATTATGACATTGATTTCATGGCTGAGTGATATTCCATTGTACATAAGGACCACAACTTCTTTATCCATTTTTCTCTTTCCTGGGATATTTAAGGTGGAATGAAGTGGAGGTCCTTGTCAACAGAGCAGCCCTCAACTTTGGGGTGCTTGTGTCTTGCTGATTTTTCATTTTCCCAATTTATACCCCCATGAGTGGAAGTGCCCTATGCCCTCTAAGCTGTGTTTTTCAGATGTTTCAGGACACACCGTACACTTCTCCAGAGTGGCTGTTGGCAATTTACATCCCGCCCATCAGTGTAGCAAGGCTCCCATTTCTCCATGGCCTGTCCTGCATTTCTGGTTTTGACACTTTTTTCAGCATGGCCCTTTTGACCGATGGGAAGCGAGACTTCTCTGTAGCGCTGATTTGCCTTTCCAGGTTGCTTGGTTGGCCAAAAAGGGCGTATGCGTTTTTTCCTGAATATATTCAGGAAAAAACGCATACGCCCTTTTTGGCCAAGGGCCTCATTGTCAACGTTTTGCCGCTTTTCATGTGCTTTAAAGGCGATTCGTATCTACCTCCTGAAATCTGTTTCGTGCAATTCTGCCTTGATTTCAAATCCTCTTCTTTGCCTTCCCTCAATATATTTGTGGACGAGAGTTATCATTTATAACTCTGCAGGTTTGTGAATTGCAGTGCCCTGAACCTCCATTTTACACCTCGCTTTTTTGGGAGCTGGCCGCAAAAGCGCAGGATGGCTTCAGGCCCTGTTGTGGTTCCGGGGGGCAGGCTGAGCCTGTGGTTAATTCTTCTTCCTGATGGGAAAATAGAGTGACCTGTGCCTGTCCTGACACCAAGAGCAAGTCTCTCGTTGGTTCCCCGTCTTCCCGTTCATCCTCAGGACAAATTGCAACCTGTACGGAACAGGAGGTTAAAGGTGCTGATGCTCCAAGTAGGGAGATTGCTAGTAATGCGGCTGGAATGGCGAACCCGGGCACAAGGAGATGAGAAATGAGGTGCGTTTTAGAAACCTTTCCCCATCACACGGTGTACCATCTTCTGGGTTTCTCATGCATGTTTTCGATGTAGGAAGATGCCCTTGAAGCTGGAGATTTGGGACCCATGCGATGGGTACCACGCAGTATTACTTTAAAGGGTCTGCGTTTGCTCACCCAACCTCACCAAACCTCTCAGCCCCAAGAGTGTCCACCCTTATGTCTCATCCAGCTGTGGGTCTAGATATGGTCAATCCAGGTTGCATCACAGCCCCTGAACTCATTGTGTAAGAATTTCTATCTCTTTCACTGTCGTTGTTTCATGGGTTTTTCAAAGTAATTTATTTTCATAATGGGGTTTAGCTGCTTTTCACGGCTGTGTTTATGCCGCTTTCCACCCACTTGACACACTAACAGAGAGATATCAATACATAGGTTTTAAGATTATTACTAGTCACATATATTCTTGTGCTGTGAATAGGGCGTGTTGAGTCCAGTTCTATGAGCAAGGAGTAGGTCTTGTCTATTACATATTGGGTTTATGGAACGGTATCTGAGCTAATTTGATACCCTTGTTTTATGTATCACCCCACCTCACCTTTCCCGTTAAGCAGCCATAGTGTATTTTCTGCATGTGTGACTCTGTTCTGTTTTGTAATTCAGTTCAAGTGTAACGGTTTTTACATTCCCTCCATAAGTGATACCTTATGAGAAGTGTCCTTTTCTGTGTGACTTATTTCACTTAGAATCGTCGTACCTAAATCCACTCATCATGCTGCTACTAACATTATGACATTGATTTCATGGCTGAGTGATATTCCATTGTACATAAGGACCACAACTTCTTTATCCATTTTTCTCTTTCCTGGGATATTTAAGGTGGAATGAAGTGGAGGTCCTTGTCAACAGAGCAGCCCTCAACATTGGGGTGCTTGTGTCTTGCTGATTTTTCATTTTCCCAATTTATACCCCCATGAGTGGAAGTGCCCTATGCTCTCTAAGCTGTGTTTTTCAGATGTTTCAGGACACACCGTGCACTTCTCCAGAGTGGCTGTTGGCAATTTACATCCCGCCCATCAGTGTAGCAAGGCTCCCATTTCTCCATGGCCTGTCCTGCATTTCTGGTTTTGACACTTTTTTCAGCATGGCCCTTTTGACTGATGGGAAGCGAGACTTCTCTGTAGCGCTGATTTGCCTTTCCAGGTTGCTTGGTTGGCCAAAAAGGGCGTATGCGTTTTTTCCTGAATATATTCAGGAAAAAACGCATACGCCCTTTTTGGCCAAGGGCATCATTGTCAACGTTTTGCCGCTTTTCATGTGCTTTAAAGGCGATTCGTATCTACCTCCTGAAATCTGTTTCGTGCAATTCTGCCTTGAATTCAAATCCTCTTCTTTGCCTTCCCTCTATATATTTGTGGACGAGAGTTATCATTTATAACTCTGCAGGTTTGTGAATTGCAGTGCCCTGAACCTCCATTTTACAACTCGCTTTTTTGGGAGCTGGCCGCAAAAGCGCAGGATGGCTTCAGGCCCTGTTCTGGTTCCGGGGGGCAGGCTGAGCCTGTGGTTAATTCTTCTTCCTGATGGGAAAATAGAGTGACCTGTGCCTGTCCCAACACCAAGAGCTAGTCTCTCGTTGGTTCCCCGTCTTCCCGTTCATCCTCAGGACAAATTGCAACCTGTACAGAACAGGAGGTTAAAGGTGCTGATGCTCCAAGTAGGGAGATTGCTAGTAAAGTGGCTGGAATGGCGAACCCGGGCACAAGGAGATGAGAAATGAGGTGCGTTTTAGAAACCTTTCCCCATCACACGGTGTACCATCTTCTGGGTTTCTCATGCATGTTTTCGATGTAGGAAGATGCCCTTGAAGCTGGAGATTTGGGACCCATGCGATGGGTACCACGCAGTATTACTTTAAAGGGTCTGCGTTTGCTCACCCAACCTCACCAAACCTCTCAGCCCCAAGAGTGTCCACCCTTATGTCTCATCCAGCTGTGGGTCTAGATATGGTCAATCCAGGTTGCATCACAGCCCCTGAACTCATTGTGTAAGAATTTCTATCTCTTTCACTGTCGTTGTTTCATGGGTTTTTCAAAGTAATTTATTTTCATAATGGGGTTTAGCTGCTTTTCACGGCTGTGTTTATGCCGCTTTCCACCCACTTGACACACTAACAGAGAGATATCAATACATAGGCTTTAAGATTATTACTAGTCAGATATATTCTTGTGCGGTGAATAGGGCGTGTTGAGTCCAGTTCTCTGAGCAAGGAGTAGGTCTTGTCTACTACATATTGGGTTTATGGAACGGTATCTGAGCTAATTTGATACCCTTGTTTTATGTATCACCCCACCTCACCTTTCCCGTTAAGCAGCCATAGTGTGTTTTCTGCATGTGTGACTCTGTTCTGTTTTGTAATTCAGTTCAAGTGTAACGGTTTTTACATTCCCTCTATCAGTGATACCTTATGAGAAGTGTCCTTTTCTGTGTGACTTATTTCACTTAGAATCGTCGTACCTAAATCCACTCATCATGCTGCTACTAACATTATGACATTGATTTCATGGCTGAGTGATATTCCATTGTACATAAGGACCACAACTTCTTTATCCATTTTTCTCTTTCCTGGGATATTGAAGGTGGAATGAAGTGGAGGTCCTTGTCAACAGAGCAGCCCTCAACTTTGGGGTGCTTGTGTCTTGCTGATTTTTCATTTTCCCAATTTATACCCCCATGAGTGGAAGTGCCCTATGCTCTCTAAGCTGTGTTTTTCAGATGTTTCAGGACACACCGTACACTTCTCCAGAGTGGCTGTTGGCAATTTACATCCCGCCCATCAGTGTAGCAAGGCTCCCATTTCTCCATGGCCTGTCCTGCATTTCTGGTTTTGACACTTTTTTCAGCATGGCCCTTTTGACCGATGGGAAGCGAGACTTCTCTGTAGCGCTGATTTGCCTTTCCAGGTTGCTTGGTTGGCCAAAAAGGGCGTATGCGTTTTTTCCTGAATATATTCAGGAAAAAACGCATACGCCCTTTTTGGCCAAGGGCCTCATTGTCAACGTTTTGCCGCTTTTCATGTGCTTTAAAGGCGATTCGTATCTACCTCCTGAAATCTGTTTCGTGCAATTCTGCCTTGATTTCAAATCCTCTTCTTTGCCTTCCCTCAATATATTTGTGGACGAGAGTTATCATTTATAACTCTGCAGGTTTGTGAATTGCAGTGCCCTGAACCTCCATTTTACACCTCGCTTTTTTGGGAGCTGGCCGCAAAAGCGCAGGATGGCTTCAGGCCCTGTTCTGGTTCCGGGGGGCAGGCTGAGCCTGTGGTTAATTCTTCTTCCTGATGGGAAAATAGAGTGACCTGTGCCTGTCCCGACACCAAGAGCTAGTCTCTCGTTGGTTCCCCGTCTTCCCGTTCATCCTCAGGACAAATTGCAACCTGTACGGAACAGGAGGTTAAAGGTGCTGATGCTCCAAGTAGGGAGATTGCTAGTAAAGCGGCTGGAATGGCGAACCCGGGCACAAGGAGATGAGAAATGAGGTGCGTTTTAGAAACCTTTCCCCATCACACGGTGTACCATCTTCTGGGTTTCTCATGCATGTTTTCGATGTAGGAAGATGCCCTTGAACCTGGAGATTTGGGACCCATGCGATGGGTACCACGCAGTATTACTTTAAAGGGTCTGCGTTTGCTCACCCAACCTCACCAAACCTCTCAGCCCCAAGAGTGTCCACCCTTATGTCTCATCCAGCTGTGGGTCTAGATATGGTCAATCCAGGTTGCATCACAGCCCCTGAACTCATTGTGTAAGAATTTCTATCTCTTTCACTGTCGTTGTTTCATGGGTTTTTCAAAGTAATTTATTTTCATAATGGGGTTTAGCTGCTTTTCACGGCTGTGTTTATGCCGCTTTACACCCACTTGACACACTAACAGAGAGATATCAATACATAGGTTTTAAGATTATTACTAGTCACATATATTCTTGTGCTGTGAATAGGGCGTGTTGAGTCCAGTTCTCTGAGCAAGGAGTAGGTCTTGTCTATTACATATTGGGTTTATGGAACGGTATCTGAGCTAATTTGATACCCTTGTTTTATGTATCACCCCACCTCACCTTTCCCGTTAAGCAGCCATAGTGTGTTTTCTGCATGTGTGACTCTGTTCTGTTTTGTAATTCAGTTCAAGTGTAACGGTTTTTACATTCCCTCCATAAGTGATACCTTATGAGAAGTGTCCTTTTCTGTGTGACTTATTTCACTTAGAATCGTCGTACCTAAATCCACTCATCATGCTGCTACTAACATTATGACATTGATTTCATGGCTGAGTGATATTCCATTGTACATAAGGACCACAACTTCTTTATCCATTTTTCTCTTTCCTGGGATATTTAAGGTGGAATGAAGTGGAGGTCCTTGT
Organism: Balaenoptera borealis; assembly: GCF_965194805.1. Lineage (NCBI taxonomy): Eukaryota > Metazoa > Chordata > Mammalia > Artiodactyla > Balaenopteridae > Balaenoptera > Balaenoptera borealis. The sequence goes on along the minus strand of NW_028123894.1, from coordinate 97,968 downwards.
CAACAGAGCAGCCCTCAACATTGGGGTGCTTGTGTCTTGCTGATTTTTAATTTTCCCAATTTATACCCCCATGAGTGGAAGTGCCCTATGCTCTCTAAGCTGTGTTTTTCAGATGTTTCAGGACACACCGTGCACTTCTCCAGAGTGGCTGTTGCCAATTTACATCCCGCCCATCAGTGTAGCAAGGCTCCCATTTCTCCATGGCCTGTCCTGCATATCTGGTTTTGACACTTTTTTCAGCATGGCCCTTTTGACCGATGGGAAGCGAGACTTCTCTGTAGCGCTGATTTGCCTTTCCAGGTTGCTTGGTTGGCCAAAAAGGGCGTATGCGTTTTTTCCTGAATATATTCAGGAAAAAACGCATACGCCCTTTTTGGCCAAGGGCATCATTGTCAACGTTTTGCCGCTTTTCATGTGCTTTAAAGGCGATTCGTATCTACCTCCTGAAATCTGTTTCGTGCAATTCTGCCTTGATTTCAAATCCTCTTCTTTGCCTTCCCTCAATATATTTGTGGACGAGAGTTATCATTTATAACTCTGCAGGTTTGTGAATTGCAGTGCCCTGAACCTCCATTTTACAACTCGCTTTTTTGGGAGCTGGCCGCAAAAGCGCAGGATGGCTTCAGGCCCTGTTGTGGTTCCGGGGGGCAGGCTGAGCCTGTGGTTAATTCTTCTTCCTGATGGGAAAATAGAGTGACCTGTGCCTGTCCCAACACCAAGAGCTAGTCTCTCGTTGGTTCCCCGTCTTCCCGTTCATCCTCAGGACAAATTGCAACCTGTACAGAACAGGAGGTTAAAGGTGCTGATGCTCCAAGTAGGGAGATTGCTAGTAAAGTGGCTGGAATGGCGAACCCGGGCACAAGGAGATGAGAAATGAGGTGCGTTTTAGAAACCTTTCCCCATCACACGGTGTACCATCTTTTGGGTTTCTCATGCATGTTTTCGATGTAGGAAGATGCCCTTGAAGCTGGAGATTTGGGACCCATGCGATGGGTACCACGCAGTATTACTTTAAAGGGTCTGCGTTTGCTCACCCAACCTCACCAAACCTCTCAGCCCCAAGAGTGTCCTCCCTTATGTCTCATCCAGCTGTGGGTCTAGATATGGTCAATCCAGGTTGCATCACAGCCCCTGAACTCATTGTGTAAGAATTTCTATCTCTTTCACTGTCGTTGTTTCATGGGTTTTTCAAAGTAATTTATTTTCATAATGGGGTTTAGCTGCTTTTCACGGCTGTGTTTATGCCGCTTTCCACCCACTTGACACACTAACAGAGAGATATCAATACATAGGCTTTAAGATTATTACTAGTCAGATATATTCTTGTGCGGTGAATAGGGCGTGTTGAGTCCAGTTCTCTGAGCAAGGAGTAGGACTTGTCTACTACATATTGGGTTTATGGAACGGTATCTGAGCTAATTTGATACCCTTGTTTTATGTATCACCCCACCTCACCTTTCCCGTTAAGCAGCCATAGTGTGTTTTCTGCATGTGTGACTCTGTTCTGTTTTGTAATTCAGTTCAAGTGTAACGGTTTTTACATTCCCTCTATCAGTGATACCTTATGAGAAGTGTCCTTTTCTGTGTGACTTATTTCACTTAGAATCATCGTACCTAAATCCACTCATCATGCTGCTACTAACATTATGACATTGATTTCATGGCTGAGTGATATTCCATTGTACATAAGGACCACAACTTCTTTATCCATTTTTCTCTTTCCTGGGATATTTAAGGTGGAATGAAGTGGAGGTCCTTGTCAACAGAGCAGCCCTCAACTTTGGGGTGCTTGTGTCTTGCTGATTTTTAATTTTCCCAATTTATACCCCCATGAGTGGAAGTGCCCTATGCCCTCTAAGCTGTGTTTTTCAGATGTTTCAGGACACACCGTACACTTCTCCAGAGTGGCTGTTGGCAATTTACATCCCGCCCATCAGTGTAGCAAGGCTCCCATTTCTCCATGGCCTGTCCTGCATTTCTGGTTTTGACACTTTTTTCAGCATGGCCCTTTTGACCGATGGGAAGCGAGACTTCTCTGTAGCGCTGATTTGCCTTTCCAGGTTGCTTGGTTGGCCAAAAAGGGCGTATGCGTTTTTTCCTGAATATATTCAGGAAAAAACGCATACGCCCTTTTTGGCCAAGGGCCTCATTGTCAACGTTTTGCCGCTTTTCATGTGCTTTAAAGGCGATTCGTATCTACCTCCTGAAATCTGTTTCGTGCAATTCTGCCTTGATTTCAAATCCTCTTCTTTGCCTTCCCTCAATATATTTGTGGACGAGAGTTATCATTTATAACTCTGCAGGTTTGTGAATTGCAGTGCCCTGAACCTCCATTTTACACCTCGCTTTTTTGGGAGCTGGCCGCAAAAGCGCAGGATGGCTTCAGGCCCTGTTGTGGTTCCGGGGGGCAGGCTGAGCCTGTGGTTAATTCTTCTTCCTGATGGGAAAATAGAGTGACCTGTGCCTGTCCTGACACCAAGAGCAAGTCTCTCGTTGGTTCCCCGTCTTCCCGTTCATCCTCAGGACAAATTGCAACCTGTACGGAACAGGAGGTTAAAGGTGCTGATGCTCCAAGTAGGGAGATTGCTAGTAATGCGGCTGGAATGGCGAACCCGGGCACAAGGAGATGAGAAATGAGGTGCGTTTTAGAAACCTTTCCCCATCACACGGTGTACCATCTTCTGGGTTTCTCATGCATGTTTTCGATGTAGGAAGATGCCCTTGAAGCTGGAGATTTGGGACCCATGCGATGGGTACCACGCAGTATTACTTTAAAGGGTCTGCGTTTGCTCACCCAACCTCACCAAACCTCTCAGCCCCAAGAGTGTCCACCCTTATGTCTCATCCAGCTGTGGGTCTAGATATGGTCAATCCAGGTTGCATCACAGCCCCTGAACTCATTGTGTAAGAATTTCTATCTCTTTCACTGTCGTTGTTTCATGGGTTTTTCAAAGTAATTTATTTTCATAATGGGGTTTAGCTGCTTTTCACGGCTGTGTTTATGCCGCTTTCCACCCACTTGACACACTAACAGAGAGATATCAATACATAGGTTTTAAGATTATTACTAGTCACATATATTCTTGTGCTGTGAATAGGGCGTGTTGAGTCCAGTTCTATGAGCAAGGAGTAGGTCTTGTCTATTACATATTGGGTTTATGGAACGGTATCTGAGCTAATTTGATACCCTTGTTTTATGTATCACCCCACCTCACCTTTCCCGTTAAGCAGCCATAGTGTGTTTTCTGCATGTGTGACTCTGTTCTGTTTTGTAATTCAGTTCAAGTGTAACGGTTTTTACATTCCCTCCATAAGTGATACCTTATGAGAAGTGTCCTTTTCTGTGTGACTTATTTCACTTAGAATCGTCGTACCTAAATCCACTCATCATGCTGCTACTAACATTATGACATTGATTTCATGGCTGAGTGATATTCCATTGTACATAAGGACCACAACTTCTTTATCCATTTTTCTCTTTCCTGGGATATTTAAGGTGGAATGAAGTGGAGGTCCTTGTCAACAGAGCAGCCCTCAACATTGGGGTGCTTGTGTCTTGCTGATTTTTCATTTTCCCAATTTATACCCCCATGAGTGGAAGTGCCCTATGCTCTCTAAGCTGTGTTTTTCAGATGTTTCAGGACACACCGTGCACTTCTCCAGAGTGGCTGTTGGCAATTTACATCCCGCCCATCAGTGTAGCAAGGCTCCCATTTCTCCATGGCCTGTCCTGCATTTCTGGTTTTGACACTTTTTTCAGCATGGCCCTTTTGACTGATGGGAAGCGAGACTTCTCTGTAGCGCTGATTTGCCTTTCCAGGTTGCTTGGTTGGCCAAAAAGGGCGTATGCGTTTTTTCCTGAATATATTCAGGAAAAAACGCATACGCCCTTTTTGGCCAAGGGCATCATTGTCAACGTTTTGCCGCTTTTCATGTGCTTTAAAGGCGATTCGTATCTACCTCCTGAAATCTGTTTCGTGCAATTCTGCCTTGAATTCAAATCCTCTTCTTTGCCTTCCCTCTATATATTTGTGGACGAGAGTTATCATTTATAACTCTGCAGGTTTGTGAATTGCAGTGCCCTGAACCTCCATTTTACAACTCGCTTTTTTGGGAGCTGGCCGCAAAAGCGCAGGATGGCTTCAGGCCCTGTTCTGGTCCCGGGGGGCAGGCTGAGCCTGTGGTTAATTCTTCTTCCTGATGGGAAAATAGAGTGACCTGTGCCTGTCCCAACACCAAGAGCTAGTCTCTCGTTGGTTCCCCGTCTTCCCGTTCATCCTCAGGACAAATTGCAACCTGTACAGAACAGGAGGTTAAAGGTGCTGATGCTCCAAGTAGGGAGATTGCTAGTAAAGTGGCTGGAATGGCGAACCCGGGCACAAGGAGATGAGAAATGAGGTGCGTTTTAGAAACCTTTCCCCATCACACGGTGTACCATCTTCTGGGTTTCTCATGCATGTTTTCGATGTAGGAAGATGCCCTTGAAGCTGGAGATTTGGGACCCATGCGATGGGTACCACGCAGTATTACTTTAAAGGGTCTGCGTTTGCTCACCCAACCTCACCAAACCTCTCAGCCCCAAGAGTGTCCACCCTTATGTCTCATCCAGCTGTGGGTCTAGATATGGTCAATCCAGGTTGCATCACAGCCCCTGAACTCATTGTGTAAGAATTTCTATCTCTTTCACTGTCGTTGTTTCATGGGTTTTTCAAAGTAATTTATTTTCATAATGGGGTTTAGCTGCTTTTCACGGCTGTGTTTATGCCGCTTTCCACCCACTTGACACACTAACAGAGAGATATCAATACATAGGCTTTAAGATTATTACTAGTCAGATATATTCTTGTGCGGTGAATAGGGCGTGTTGAGTCCAGTTCTCTGAGCAAGGAGTAGGTCTTGTCTACTACATATTGGGTTTATGGAACGGTATCTGAGCTAATTTGATACCCTTGTTTTATGTATCACCCCACCTCACCTTTCCCGTTAAGCAGCCATAGTGTGTTTTCTGCATGTGTGACTCTGTTCTGTTTTGTAATTCAGTTCAAGTGTAACGGTTTTTACATTCCCTCTATCAGTGATACCTTATGAGAAGTGTCCTTTTCTGTGTGACTTATTTCACTTAGAATCGTCGTACCTAAATCCACTCATCATGCTGCTACTAACCTTATGACATTGATTTCATGGCTGAGTGATATTCCATTGTACATAAGGACCACAACTTCTTTATCCATTTTTCTCTTTCCTGGGATATTTAAGGTGGAATGAAGTGGAGGTCCTTGTCAACAGAGCAGCCCTCAACTTTGGGGTGCTTGTGTCTTGCTGATTTTTCATTTTCCCAATTTATACCCCCATGAGTGGAAATGCCCTATGCTCTCTAAGCTGTGTTTTTCAGATGTTTCAGGACACACCGTGCACTTCTCCAGAGTGGCTGTTGGCAATGTACATCCCGCCCATCAGTGTAGCAAGGCTCCCATTTCTCCATGGCCTGTCCTGCATTTCTGGTTTTTCACACTTTTTTCAGCATGGCCCTTTTGACCGATGGGAAGCGAGACTTCTCTGTAGCGCTGATTTGCCTTTCCAGGTTGCTTGGTTGGCCAAAAAGGGCGTATGCGTTTTTTCCTGAATATATTCAGGAAAAAACGCATACGCCCTTTTTGGCCAAGGGCATCATTGTCAACGTTTTGCCGCTTTTCATGTGCTTTAAGGGCGATTCGTATCTACCTCCTGAAATCTGTTTCGTGCAATTCTGCCTTGATTTCAAATCCTCTTCTTTGCCTTCCCTCAATATATTTGTGGACGAGAGTTATCATTTATAACTCTGCAGGTTTGTGAATTGCAGTGCCCTGAACCTCCATTTTACAACTCGCTTTTTTGGGAGCTGGCCGCAAAAGCGCAGGATGGCTTCAGGCCCTGTTCTGGTTCCGGGGGGCAGGCTGAGCCTGTGGTTAATTCTTCTTCCTGATGGGAAAATAGAGTGACCTGTGCCTGTCCCAACACCAAGAGCTAGTCTCTCGTTGGTTCCCCGTCTTCCCGTTCATCCTCAGGACAAATTGCAACCTGTACGGAACAGGAGGTTAAAGGTGCTGATGCTCCAAGTAGGGAGATTGCTAGTAAAGTGGCTGGAATGGCGAACCCGGGCACAAGGAGATGAGAAATGAGGTGCGTTTTAGAAACCTTTCCCCATCACACGGTGTACCATCTTCTGGGTTTCTCATGCATGTTTTCGATGTAGGAAGATGCCCTTGAAGCTGGAGATTTGGGACCCATGCGATGGGTACCACGCAGTATTACTTTAAAGGGTCTGCGTTTGCTCACCCAACCTCACCAAACCTCTCAGCCCCAAGAGTGTCCACCCTTATGTCTCATCCAGCTGTGGGTCTAGATATGGTCAATCCAGGTTGCATCACAGCCCCTGAACTCATTGTGTAAGAATTTCTATCTCTTTCACTGTCGTTGTTTCATGGGTTTTTCAAAGTAATTTATTTTCATAATGGGGTTTAGCTGCTTTTCACGGCTGTGTTTATGCCGCTTTCCACCCACTTGACACACTAACAGAGAGATATCAATACATAGGCTTTAAGATTATTACTAGTCAGATATATTCTTGTGCGGTGAATAGGGCGTGTTGAGCCCAGTTCTCTGAGCAAGGAGTAGGTCTTGTCTACTACATATTGGGTTTATGGAACGGTATCTGAGCTAATTTGATACCCTTGTTTTATGTATCACCCCACCTCACCTTTCCCGTTAAGCAGCCATAGTGTGTTTTCTGCATGTGTGACTCTGTTCTGTTTTGTAATTCAGTTCAAGTGTAACGGTTTTTACATTCCCTCTATCAGTGATACCTTATGAGAAGTGTCCTTTTCTGTGTGACTTATTTCACTTAGAATCGTCGTACCTAAATCCACTCATCATGCTGCTACTAACATTATGACATTGATTTCATGGCTGAGTGATATTCCATTGTACATAAGGACCACAACTTCTTTATCCATTTTTCTCTTTCCTGGGATATTGAAGGTGGAATGAAGTGGAGGTCCTTGTCAACAGAGCAGCCCTCAACTTTGGGGTGCTTGTGTCTTGCTGATTTTTCATTTTCCCAATTTATACCCCCATGAGTGGAAGTGCCCTATGCTCTCTAAGCTGTGTTTTTCAGATGTTTCAGGACACACCGTACACTTCTCCAGAGTGGCTGTTGGCAATTTACATCCCGCCCATCAGTGTAGCAAGGCTCCCATTTCTCCATGGCCTGTCCTGCATTTCTGGTTTTGACACTTTTTTCAGCATGGCCCTTTTGACCGATGGGAAGCGAGACTTCTCTGTAGCGCTGATTTGCCTTTCCAGGTTGCTTGGTTGGCCAAAAAGGGCGTATGCGTTTTTTCCTGAATATATTCAGGAAAAAACGCATACGCCCTTTTTGTCCAAGGGCATCATTGTCAACGTTTTGCCGCTTTTCATGTGCTTTAAAGGCGATTCGTATCTACCTCCTGAAATCTGTTTCGTGCAATTCTGCCTTGATTTCAAATCCTCTTCTTTGCCTTCCCTCAATATATTTGTGGACGAGAGTTATCATTTATAACTCTGCAGGTTTGTGAATTGCAGTGCCCTGAACCTCCATTTTACAACTCGCTTTTTTGGGAGCTGGCCGCAAAAGCGCAGGATGGCTTCAGGCCCTGTTCTGGTTCCGGGGGGCAGGCTGAGCCTGTGGTTAATTCTTCTTCCTGATGGGAAAATAGAGTGACCTGTGCCTGTCCCGACACCAAGAGCTAGTCTCTCGTTGGTTCCCCGTCTTCCCGTTCATCCTCAGGACAAATTGCAACCTGTACGGAACAGGAGGTTAAAGGTGCTGATGCTCCAAGTAGGGAGATTGCTAGTAAAGTGGCTGGAATGGCGAACCCGGGCACAAGGAGATGAGAAATGAGGTGCGTTTTAGAAACCTTTCCCCATCACACGGTGTACCATCTTCTGGGTTTCTCATGCATGTTTTCGATGTAGGAAGATGCCCTTGAAGCTGGAGATTTGGGACCCATGCGATGGGTACCACGCAGTATTACTTTAAAGGGTCTGCGTTTGCTCACCCAACCTCACCAAACCTCTCAGCCCCAAGAGTGTCCACCCTTATGTCTCATCCAGCTGTGGGTCTAGATATGGTCAATCCAGGTTGCATCACAGCCCCTGAACTCATTGTGTAAGAATTTCTATCTCTTTCACTGTCGTTGTTTCATGGGTTTTTCAAAGTAATTTATTTTCATAATGGGGTTTAGCTGCTTTTCACGGCTGTGTTTATGCCGCTTTCCACCCACTTGACACACTAACAGAGAGATATCAATACATAGGCTTTAAGATTATTACTAGTCAGATATATTCTTGTGCGGTGAATAGGGCGTGTTGAGTCCAGTTCTCTGAGCAAGGAGTAGGTCTTGTCTACTACATATTGGGTTTATGGAACGGTATCTGAGCTAATTTGATACCCTTGTTTTATGTATCACCCCACCTCACCTTTCCCGTTAAGCAGCCATAGTGTGTTTTCTGCATGTGTGACTCTGTTCTGTTTTGTAATTCAGTTCAAGTGTAACGGTTTTTACATTCCCTCTATCAGTGATACCTTATGAGAAGTGTCCTTTTCTGTGTGACTTATTTCACTTAGAATCGTCGTACCTAAATCCACTCATCATGCTGCTACTAACATTATGACATTGATTTCATGGCTGAGTGATATTCCATTGTACATAAGGACCACAACTTCTTTATCCATTTTTCTCTTTCCTGGGATATTTAAGGTGGAATGAAGTGGAGGTCCTTGTCAACAGAGCAGCCCTCAACTTTGGGGTGCTTGTGTCTTGCTGATTTTTCATTTTCCCAATTTATACCCCCATGAGTGGAAGTGCCCTATGCCCTCTAAGCTGTGTTTTTCAGATGTTTCAGGACACACCGTACACTTCTCCAGAGTGGCTGTTGGCAATTTACATCCCGCCCATCAGTGTAGCAAGGCTCCCATTTCTCCATGGCCTGTCCTGCATTTCTGGTTTTGACACTTTTTTCAGCATGGCCCTTTTGACCGATGGGAAGCGAGACTTCTCTGTAGCGCTGATTTGCCTTTCCAGGTTGCTTGGTTGGCCAAAAAGGGCGTATGCGTTTTTTCCTGAATATATTCAGGAAAAAACGCATACGCCCTTTTTGGCCAAGGGCCTCATTGTCAACGTTTTGCCGCTTTTCATGTGCTTTAAAGGCGATTCGTATCTACCTCCTGAAATCTGTTTCGTGCAATTCTGCCTTGATTTCAAATCCTCTTCTTTGCCTTCCCTCAATATATTTGTGGACGAGAGTTATCATTTATAACTCTGCAGGTTTGTGAATTGCAGTGCCCTGAACCTCCATTTTACAACTCGCTTTTTTGGGAGCTGGCCGCAAAAGCGCAGGATGGCTTCAGGCCCTGTTGTGGTTCCGGGGGGCAGGCTGAGCCTGTGGTTAATTCTTCTTCCTGATGGGAAAATAGAGTGACCTGTGCCTGTCCTGACACCAAGAGCAAGTGTCTCGTTGGTTCCCCGTCTTCCCGTTCATCCTCAGGACAAATTGCAACCTGTACGGAACAGGAGGTTAAAGGTGCTGATGCTCCAAGTAGGGAGATTGCTAGTAATGCGGCTGGAATGGCGAACCCGGGCACAAGGAGATGAGAAATGAGGTGCGTTTTAGAAACCTTTCCCCATCACACGGTGTACCATCTTCTGGGTTTCTCATGCATGTTTTCGATGTAGGAAGATGCCCTTGAAGCTGGAGATTTGGGACCCATGCGATGGGTACCACGCAGTATTACTTTAAAGGGTCTGCGTTTGCTCACCCAACCTCACCAAACCTCTCAGCCCCAAGAGTGTCCACCCTTATGTCTCATCCAGCTGTGGGTCTAGATATGGTCAATCCAGGTTGCATCACAGCCCCTGAACTCATTGTGTAAGAATTTCTATCTCTTTCACTGTCGTTGTTTCATGGGTTTTTCAAAGTAATTTATTTTCATAATGGGGTTTAGCTGCTTTTCACGGCTGTGTTTATGCCGCTTTCCACCCACTTGACACACTAACAGAGAGATATCAATACATAGGTTTTAAGATTATTACTAGTCACATATATTCTTGTGCTGTGAATAGGGCGTGTTGAGTCCAGTTCTATGAGCAAGGAGTAGGTCTTGTCTATTACATATTGGGTTTATGGAACGGTATCTGAGCTAATTTGATACCCTTGTTTTATGTATCACCCCACCTCACCTTTCCCGTTAAGCAGCCATAGTGTGTTTTCTGCATGTGTGACTCTGTTCTGTTTTGTAATTCAGTTCAAGTGTAACGGTTTTTACATTCCCTCCATAAGTGATACCTTATGAGAAGTGTCCTTTTCTGTGTGACTTATTTCACTTAGAATCGTCGTACCTAAATCCACTCATCATGCTGCTACTAACATTATGACATTGATTTCATGGCTGAGTGATATTCCATTGTACATAAGGACCACAACTTCTTTATCCATTTTTCTCTTTCCTGGGATATTTAAGGTGGAATGAAGTGGAGGTCCTTGTCAACAGAGCAGCCCTCAACATTGGGGTGCTTGTGTCTTGCTGATTTTTCATTTTCCCAATTTATACCCCCATGAGTGGAAGTGCCCTATGCTCTCTAAGCTGTGTTTTTCAGATGTTTCAGGACACACCGTGCACTTCTCCAGAGTGGCTGTTGGCAATTTACATCCCGCCCATCAGTGTAGCAAGGCTCCCATTTCTCCATGGCCTGTCCTGCATTTCTGGTTTTGACACTTTTTTCAGCATGGCCCTTTTGACTGATGGGAAGCGAGACTTCTCTGTAGCGCTGATTTGCCTTTCCAGGTTGCTTGGTTGGCCAAAAAGGGCGTATGCGTTTTTTCCTGAATATATTCAGGAAAAAACGCATACGCCCTTTTTGGCCAAGGGCATCATTGTCAACGTTTTGCCGCTTTTCATGTGCTTTAAAGGCGATTCGTATCTACCTCCTGAAATCTGTTTCGTGCAATTCTGCCTTGAATTCAAATCCTCTTCTTTGCCTTCCCTCTATATATTTGTGGACGAGAGTTATCATTTATAACTCTGCAGGTTTGTGAATTGCAGTGCCCTGAACCTCCATTTTACAACTCGCTTTTTTGGGAGCTGGCCGCAAAAGCGCAGGATGGCTTCAGGCCCTGTTCTGGTTCCGGGGGGCAGGCTGAGCCTGTGGTTAATTCTTCTTCCTGATGGGAAAATAGAGTGACCTGTGCCTGTCCCAACACCAAGAGCTAGTCTCTCGTTGGTTCCCCGTCTTCCCGTTCATCCTCAGGACAAATTGCAACCTGTACAGAACAGGAGGTTAAAGGTGCTGATGCTCCAAGTAGGGAGATTGCTAGTAAAGTGGCTGGAATGGCGAACCCGGGCACAAGGAGATGAGAAATGAGGTGCGTTTTAGAAACCTTTCCCCATCACACGGTGTACCATCTTCTGGGTTTCTCATGCATGTTTTCGATGTAGGAAGATGCCCTTGAAGCTGGAGATTTGGGACCCATGCGATGGGTACCACGCAGTATTACTTTAAAGGGTCTGCGTTTGCTCACCCAACCTCACCAAACCTCTCAGCCCCAAGAGTGTCCACCCTTATGTCTCATCCAGCTGTGGGTCTAGATATGGTCAATCCAGGTTGCATCACAGCCCCTGAACTCATTGTGTAAGAATTTCTATCTCTTTCACTGTCGTTGTTTCATGGGTTTTTCAAAGTAATTTATTTTCATAATGGGGTTTAGCTGCTTTTCACGGCTGTGTTTATGCCGCTTTCCACCCACTTGACACACTAACAGAGAGATATCAATACATAGGCTTTAAGATTATTACTAGTCAGATATATTCTTGTGCGGTGAATAGGGCGTGTTGAGTCCAGTTCTCTGAGCAAGGAGTAGGTCTTGTCTACTACATATTGGGTTTATGGAACGGTATCTGAGCTAATTTGATACCCTTGTTTTATGTATCACCCCACCTCACCTTTCCCGTTAAGCAGCCATAGTGTGTTTTCGGCATGTGTGACTCTGTTCTGTTTTGTAATTCAGTTCAAGTGTAACGGTTTTTACATTCCCTCTATCAGTGATACCTTATGAGAAGTGTCCTTTTCTGTGTGACTTATTTCACTTAGAATCGTCGTACCTAAATCCACTCATCATGCTGCTACTAACATTATGACATTGATTTCATGGCTGAGTGATATTCCATTGTACATAAGGACCACAACTTCTTTATCCATTTTTCTCTTTCCTGGGATATTTAAGGTGGAATGAAGTGGAGGTCCTTGTCAACAGAGCAGCCCTCAACATTGGGGTGCTTGTGTCTTGCTGATTTTTCATTTTCCCAATTTATACCCCCATGAGTGGAAGTGCCCTATGCTCTCTAAGCTGTGTTTTTCAGATGTTTCAGGACACACCGTGCACTTCTCCCGAGTGGCTGTTGGCAATTTACATCCCGCCCATCAGTGTAGCAAGGCTCTCATTTCTCCATGGCCTGTCCTGCATTTCTGGTTTTGACACTTTTTTCAGCATGGCCCTTTTGACTGATGGGAAGCGAGACTTCTCTGTAGCGCTGATTTGCCTTTCCAGGTTGCTTGGTTGGCCAAAAAGGGCGTATGCGTTTTTTCCTGAATATATTCAGGAAAAAACGCATACGCCCTTTTTGGCCAAGGGCATCATTGTCAACGTTTTGCCGCTTTTCATGTGCTTTAAAGGCGATTCGTATCTACCTCCTGAAATCTGTTTCGTGCAATTCTGCCTTGAATTCAAATCCTCTTCTTTGCCTTCCCTCTATATATTTGTGGACGAGAGTTATCATTTATAACTCTGCAGGTTTGTGAATTGCAGTGCCCTGAACCTCCATTTTACAACTCGCTTTTTTGGGAGCTGGCCGCAAAAGCGCAGGATGGCTTCAGGCCCTGTTCTGGTTCCGGGGGGCAGGCTGAGCCTGTGGTTAATTCTTCTTCCTGATGGGAAAATAGAGTGACCTGTGCCTGTCCCGACACCAAGAGCTAGTCTCTCGTTGGTTCCCCGTCTTCCCGTTCATCCTCAGGACAAATTGCAACCTGTACGGAACAGGAGGTTAAAGGTGCTGATGCTCCAAGTAGGGAGATTGCTAGTAAAGTGGCTGGAATGGCGAACCCGGGCACAAGGAGATGAGAAATGAGGTGCGTTTTAGAAACCTTTCCCCATCACACGGTGTACCATCTTCTGGGTTTCTCATGCATGTTTTCGATGTAGGAAGATGCCCTTGAAGCTGGAGATTTGGGACCCATGCGATGGGTACCACGCAGTATTACTTTAAAGGGTCTGCGTTTGCTCACCCAACCTCACCAAACCTCTCAGCCCCAAGAGTGTCCACCCTTATGTCTCATCCAGCTGTGGGTCTAGATATGGTCAATCCAGGTTGCATCACAGCCCCTGAACTCATTGTGTAAGAATTTCTATCTCTTTCACTGTCGTTGTTTCATGGGTTTTTCAAAGTAATTTATTTTCATAATGGGGTTTAGCTGCTTTTCACGGCTGTGTTTATGCCGCTTTCCACCCACTTGACACACTAACAGAGAGATATCAATACATAGGCTTTAAGATTATTACTAGTCAGATATATTCTTGTGCGGTGAATAGGGCGTGTTGAGTCCAGTTCTCTGAGCAAGGAGTAGGTCTTGTCTACTACATATTGGGTTTATGGAACGGTATCTGAGCTAATTTGATACCCTTGTTTTATGTATCACCCCACCTCACCTTTCCCGTTAAGCAGCCATAGTGTGTTTTCGGCATGTGTGACTCTGTTCTGTTTTGTAATTCAGTTCAAGTGTAACGGTTTTTACATTCCCTCTATCAGTGATACCTTATGAGAAGTGTCCTTTTCTGTGTGACTTATTTCACTTAGAATCGTCGTACCTAAATCCACTCATCATGCTGCTACTAACATTATGACATTGATTTCATGGCTGAGTGATATTCCATTGTACATAAGGACCACAACTTCTTTATCCATTTTTCTCTTTCCTGGGATATTGAAGGTGGAATGAAGTGGAGGTCCTTGTCAACAGAGCAGCCCTCAACATTGGGGTGCTTGTGTCTTGCTGATTTTTCATTTTCCCAATTTATACCCCCATGAGTGGAAGTGCCCTATGCTCTCTAAGCTGTGTTTTTCAGATGTTTCAGGACACACCGTGCACTTCTCCCGAGTGGCTGTTGGCAATTTACATCCCGCCCATCAGTGTAGCAAGGCTCTCATTTCTCCATGGCCTGTCCTGCATTTCTGGTTTTGACACTTTTTTCAGCATGGCCCTTTTGACTGATGGGAAGCGAGACTTCTCTGTAGCGCTGATTTGCCTTTCCAGGTTGCTTGGTTGGCCAAAAAGGGCGTATGCGTTTTTTCCTGAATATATTCAGGAAAAAACGCATACGCCCTTTTTGGCCAAGGGCATCATTGTCAACGTTTTGCCGCTTTTCATGTGCTTTAAAGGCGATTCGTATCTACCTCCTGAAATCTGTTTCGTGCAATTCTGCCTTGAATTCAAATCCTCTTCTTTGCCTTCCCTCTATATATTTGTGGACGAGAGTTATCATTTATAACTCTGCAGGTTTGTGAATTGCAGTGCCCTGAACCTCCATTTTACAACTCGCTTTTTTGGGAGCTGGCCGCAAAAGCGCAGGATGGCTTCAGGCCCTGTTCTGGTTCCGGGGGGCAGGCTGAGCCTGTGGTTAATTCTTCTTCCTGATGGGAAAATAGAGTGACCTGTGCCTGTCCCGACACCAAGAGCTAGTCTCTCGTTGGTTCCCCGTCTTCCCGTTCATCCTCAGGACAAATTGCAACCTGTACGGAACAGGAGGTTAAAGGTGCTGATGCTCCAAGTAGGGAGATTGCTAGTAAAGTGGCTGGAATGGCGAACCCGGGCACAAGGAGATGAGAAATGAGGTGCGTTTTAGAAACCTTTCCCCATCACACGGTGTACCATCTTCTGGGTTTCTCATGCATGTTTTCGATGTAGGAAGATGCCCTTGAAGCTGGAGATTTGGGACCCATGCGATGGGTACCACGCAGTATTACTTTAAAGGGTCTGCGTTTGCTCACCCAACCTCACCAAACCTCTCAGCCCCAAGAGTGTCCACCCTTATGTCTCATCCAGCTGTGGGTCTAGATATGGTCAATCCAGGTTGCATCACAGCCCCTGAACTCATTGTGTAAGAATTTCTATCTCTTTCACTGTCGTTGTTTCATGGGTTTTTCAAAGTAATTTATTTTCATAATGGGGTTTAGCTGCTTTTCACGGCTGTGTTTATGCCGCTTTCCACCCACTTGACACACTAACAGAGAGATATCAATACATAGGCTTTAAGATTATTACTAGTCAGATATATTCTTGTGCGGTGAATAGGGCGTGTTGAGTCCAGTTCTCTGAGCAAGGAGTAGGTCTTGTCTACTACATATTGGGTTTATGGAACGGTATCTGAGCTAATTTGATACCCTTGTTTTATGTATCACCCCACCTCACCTTTCCCGTTAAGCAGCCATAGTGTGTTTTCGGCATGTGTGACTCTGTTCTGTTTTGTAATTCAGTTCAAGTGTAACGGTTTTTACATTCCCTCTATCAGTGATACCTTATGAGAAGTGTCCTTTTCTGTGTGACTTATTTCACTTAGAATCGTCGTACCTAAATCCACTCATCATGCTGCTACTAACATTATGACATTGATTTCATGGCTGAGTGATATTCCATTGTACATAAGGACCACAACTTCTTTATCCATTTTTCTCTTTCCTGGGATATTTAAGGTGGAATGAAGTGGAGGTCCTTGTCAACAGAGCAGCCCTCAACATTGGGGTGCTTGTGTCTTGCTGATTTTTCATTTTCCCAATTTATACCCCCATGAGTGGAAGTGCCCTATGCTCTCTAAGCTGTGTTTTTCAGATGTTTCAGGACACACCGTGCACTTCTCCCGAGTGGCTGTTGGCAATTTACATCCCGCCCATCAGTGTAGCAAGGCTCTCATTTCTCCATGGCCTGTCCTGCATTTCTGGTTTTGACACTTTTTTCAGCATGGCCCTTTTGACTGATGGGAAGCGAGACTTCTCTGTAGCGCTGATTTGCCTTTCCAGGTTGCTTGGTTGGCCAAAAAGGGCGTATGCGTTTTTTCCTGAATATATTCAGGAAAAAACGCATACGCCCTTTTTGGCCAAGGGCATCATTGTCAACGTTTTGCCGCTTTTCATGTGCTTTAAAGGCGATTCGTATCTACCTCCTGAAATCTGTTTCGTGCAATTCTGCCTTGAATTCAAATCCTCTTCTTTGCCTTCCCTCTATATATTTGTGGACGAGAGTTATCATTTATAACTCTGCAGGTTTGTGAATTGCAGTGCCCTGAACCTCCATTTTACAACTCGCTTTTTTGGGAGCTGGCCGCAAAAGCGCAGGATGGCTTCAGGCCCTGTTCTGGTTCCGGGGGGCAGGCTGAGCCTGTGGTTAATTCTTCTTCCTGATGGGAAAATAGAGTGACCTGTGCCTGTCCCAACACCAAGAGCTAGTCTCTCGTTGGTTCCCCGTCTTCCCGTTCATCCTCAGGACAAATTGCAACCTGTACAGAACAGGAGGTTAAAGGTGCTGATGCTCCAAGTAGGGAGATTGCTAGTAAAGTGGCTGGAATGGCGAACCCGGGCACAAGGAGATGAGAAATGAGGTGCGTTTTAGAAACCTTTCCCCATCACACGGTGTACCATCTTCTGGGTTTCTCATGCATGTTTTCGATGTAGGAAGATGCCCTTGAAGCTGGAGATTTGGGACCCATGCGATGGGTACCACGCAGTATTACTTTAAAGGGTCTGCGTTTGCTCACCCAACCTCACCAAACCTCTCAGCCCCAAGAGTGTCCACCCTTATGTCTCATCCAGCTGTGGGTCTAGATATGGTCAATCCAGGTTGCATCACAGCCCCTGAACTCATTGTGTAAGAATTTCTATCTCTTTCACTGTCGTTGTTTCATGGGTTTTTCAAAGTAATTTATTTTCATAATGGGGTTTAGCTGCTTTTCACGGCTGTGTTTATGCCGCTTTCCACCCACTTGACACACTAACAGAGAGATATCAATACATAGGCTTTAAGATTATTACTAGTCAGATATATTCTTGTGCGGTGAATAGGGCGTGTTGAGTCCAGTTCTCTGAGCAAGGAGTAGGTCTTGTCTACTACATATTGGGTTTATGGAACGGTATCTGAGCTAATTTGATACCCTTGTTTTATGTATCACCCCACCTCACCTTTCCCGTTAAGCAGCCATAGTGTGTTTTCTGCATGTGTGACTCTGTTCTGTTTTGTAATTCAGTTCAAGTGTAACGGTTTTTACATTCCCTCTATCAGTGATACCTTATGAGAAGTGTCCTTTTCTGTGTGACTTATTTCACTTAGAATCGTCGTACCTAAATCCACTCATCATGCTGCTACTAACCTTATGACATTGATTTCATGGCTGAGTGATATTCCATTGTACATAAGGACCACAACTTCTTTATCCATTTTTCTCTTTCCTGGGATATTTAAGGTGGAATGAAGTGGAGGTCCTTGTCAACAGAGCAGCCCTCAACTTTGGGGTGCTTGTGTCTTGCTGATTTTTCATTTTCCCAATTTATACCCCCATGAGTGGAAATGCCCTATGCTCTCTAAGCTGTGTTTTTCAGATGTTTCAGGACACACCGTGCACTTCTCCAGAGTGGCTGTTGGCAATTTACATCCCGCCCATCAGTGTAGCAAGGCTCCCATTTCTCCATGGCCTGTCCTGCATTTCTGGTTTTGACACTTTTTTCAGCATGGCCCTTTTGAGCGATGGGAAGCGAGACTTCTCTGTAGCGCCGATTTGCCTTTCCAGGTTGCTTGGTTGGCCAAAAAGGGCGTATGCGTTTTTTCCTGAATATATTCAGGAAAAAACGCATACGCCCTTTTTGGCCAAGGGCATCATTGTCAACGTTTTGCCGCTTTTCATGTGCTTTAAGGGCGATTCGTATCTACCTCCTGAAATCTGTTTCGTGCAATTCTGCCTTGATTTCAAATCCTCTTCTTTGCCTTCCCTCAATATATTTGTGGACGAGAGTTATCATTTATAACTCTGCAGGTTTGTGAATTGCAGTGCCCTGAACCTCCATTTTACAACTCGCTTTTTTGGGAGCTGGCCGCAAAAGCGCAGGATGGCTTCAGGCCCTGTTCTGGTTCCGGGGGGCAGGCTGAGCCTGTGGTTAATTCTTCTTCCTAATGGGAAAATAGAGTGACCTGTGCCTGTCCCAACACCAAGAGCTAGTCTCTCGTTGGTTCCCCGTCTTCCCGTTCATCCTCAGGACAAATTGCAACCTGTACGGAACAGGAGGTTAAAGGTGCTGATGCTCCAAGTAGGGAGATTGCTAGTAAAGCGGCTGGAATGGCGAACCCGGGCACAAGGAGATGAGAAATGAGGTGCGTTTTAGAAACCTTTCCCCATCACACGGTGTACCATCTTCTGGGTTTCTCATGCATGTTTTCGATGTAGGAAGATGCCCTTGAAGCTGGAGATTTGGGACCCATGCGATGGGTACCACGCAGTATTACTTTAAAGGGTCTGCGTTTGCTCACCCAACCTCACCAAACCTCTCAGCCCCAAGAGTGTCCACCCTTATGTCTCATCCAGCTGTGGGTCTAGATATGGTCAATCCAGGTTGCATCACAGCCCCTGAACTCATTGTGTAAGAATTTCTATCTCTTTCACTGTCGTTGTTTCATGGGTTTTTCAAAGTAATTTATTTTCATAATGGGGTTTAGCTGCTTTTCACGGCTGTGTTTATGCCGCTTTCCACCCACTTGACACACTAACAGAGAGATATCAATACATAGGCTTTAAGATTATTACTAGTCAGATATATTCTTGTGCGGTGAATAGGGCGTGTTGAGTCCAGTTCTCTGAGCAAGGAGTAGGTCTTGTCTACTACATATTGGGTTTATGGAACGGTATCTGAGCTAATTTGATACCCTTGTTTTATGTATCACCCCACCTCACCTTTCCCGTTAAGCAGCCATAGTGTGTTTTCGGCATGTGTGACTCTGTTCTGTTTTGTAATTCAGTTCAAGTGTAACGGTTTTTACATTCCCTCTATCAGTGATACCTTATGAGAAGTGTCCTTTTCTGTGTGACTTATTTCACTTAGAATCGTCGTACCTAAATCCACTCATCATGCTGCTACTAACATTATGACATTGATTTCATGGCTGAGTGATATTCCATTGTACATAAGGACCACAACTTCTTTATCCATTTTTCTCTTTCCTGGGATATTTAAGGTGGAATGAAGTGGAGGTCCTTGTCAACAGAGCAGCCCTCAACATTGGGGTGCTTGTGTCTTGCTGATTTTTCATTTTCCCAATTTATACCCCCATGAGTGGAAGTGCCCTATGCTCTCTAAGCTGTGTTTTTCAGATGTTTCAGGACACACCGTGCACTTCTCCCGAGTGGCTGTTGGCAATTTACATCCCGCCCATCAGTGTAGCAAGGCTCTCATTTCTCCATGGCCTGTCCTGCATTTCTGGTTTTGACACTTTTTTCAGCATGGCCCTTTTGACTGATGGGAAGCGAGACTTCTCTGTAGCGCTGATTTGCCTTTCCAGGTTGCTTGGTTGGCCAAAAAGGGCGTATGCGTTTTTTCCTGAATATATTCAGGAAAAAACGCATACGCCCTTTTTGGCCAAGGGCATCATTGTCAACGTTTTGCCGCTTTTCATGTGCTTTAAAGGCGATTCGTATCTACCTCCTGAAATCTGTTTCGTGCAATTCTGCCTTGAATTCAAATCCTCTTCTTTGCCTTCCCTCTATATATTTGTGGACGAGAGTTATCATTTATAACTCTGCAGGTTTGTGAATTGCAGTGCCCTGAACCTCCATTTTACAACTCGCTTTTTTGGGAGCTGGCCGCAAAAGCGCAGGATGGCTTCAGGCCCTGTTCTGGTTCCGGGGGGCAGGCTGAGCCTGTGGTTAATTCTTCTTCCTGATGGGAAAATAGAGTGACCTGTGCCTGTCCCAACACCAAGAGCTAGTCTCTCGTTGGTTCCCCGTCTTCCCGTTCATCCTCAGGACAAATTGCAACCTGTACAGAACAGGAGGTTAAAGGTGCTGATGCTCCAAGTAGGGAGATTGCTAGTAAAGTGGCTGGAATGGCGAACCCGGGCACAAGGAGATGAGAAATGAGGTGCGTTTTAGAAACCTTTCCCCATCACACGGTGTACCATCTTCTGGGTTTCTCATGCATGTTTTCGATGTAGGAAGATGCCCTTGAAGCTGGAGATTTGGGACCCATGCGATGGGTACCACGCAGTATTACTTTAAAGGGTCTGCGTTTGCTCACCCAACCTCACCAAACCTCTCAGCCCCAAGAGTGTCCACCCTTATGTCTCATCCAGCTGTGGGTCTAGATATGGTCAATCCAGGTTGCATCACAGCCCCTGAACTCATTGTGTAAGAATTTCTATCTCTTTCACTGTCGTTGTTTCATGGGTTTTTCAAAGTAATTTATTTTCATAATGGGGTTTAGCTGCTTTTCACGGCTGTGTTTATGCCGCTTTCCACCCACTTGACACACTAACAGAGAGATATCAATACATAGGCTTTAAGATTATTACTAGTCAGATATATTCTTGTGCGGTGAATAGGGCGTGTTGAGTCCAGTTCTCTGAGCAAGGAGTAGGTCTTGTCTACTACATATTGGGTTTATGGAACGGTATCTGAGCTAATTTGATACCCTTGTTTTATGTATCACCCCACCTCACCTTTCCCGTTAAGCAGCCATAGTGTGTTTTCTGCATGTGTGACTCTGTTCTGTTTTGTAATTCAGTTCAAGTGTAACGGTTTTTACATTCCCTCTATCAGTGATACCTTATGAGAAGTGTCCTTTTCTGTGTGACTTATTTCACTTAGAATCGTCGTACCTAAATCCACTCATCATGCTGCTACTAACCTTATGACATTGATTTCATGGCTGAGTGATATTCCATTGTACATAAGGACCACAACTTCTTTATCCATTTTTCTCTTTCCTGGGATATTTAAGGTGGAATGAAGTGGAGGTCCTTGTCAACAGAGCAGCCCTCAACTTTGGGGTGCTTGTGTCTTGCTGATTTTTCATTTTCCCAATTTATACCCCCATGAGTGGAAATGCCCTATGCTCTCTAAGCTGTGTTTTTCAGATGTTTCAGGACACACCGTGCACTTCTCCAGAGTGGCTGTTGGCAATTTACATCCCGCCCATCAGTGTAGCAAGGCTCCCATTTCTCCATGGCCTGTCCTGCATTTCTGGTTTTGACACTTTTTTCAGCATGGCCCTTTTGAGCGATGGGAAGCGAGACTTCTCTGTAGCGCCGATTTGCCTTTCCAGGTTGCTTGGTTGGCCAAAAAGGGCGTATGCGTTTTTTCCTGAATATATTCAGGAAAAAACGCATACGCCCTTTTTGGCCAAGGGCATCATTGTCAACGTTTTGCCGCTTTTCATGTGCTTTAAGGGCGATTCGTATCTACCTCCTGAAATCTGTTTCGTGCAATTCTGCCTTGATTTCAAATCCTCTTCTTTGCCTTCCCTCAATATATTTGTGGACGAGAGTTATCATTTATAACTCTGCAAGTTTGTGAATTGCAGTGCCCTGAACCTCCATTTTACAACTCGCTTTTTTGGGAGCTGGCCGCAAAAGCGCAGGATGGCTTCAGGCCCTGTTCTGGTTCCGGGGGGCAGGCTGAGCCTGTGGTTAATTCTTCTTCCTAATGGGAAAATAGAGTGACCTGTGCCTGTCCCAACACCAAGAGCTAGTCTCTCGTTGGTTCCCCGTCTTCCCGTTCATCCTCAGGACAAATTGCAACCTGTACGGAACAGGAGGTTAAAGGTGCTGATGCTCCAAGTAGGGAGATTGCTAGTAAAGCGGCTGGAATGGCGAACCCGGGCACAAGGAGATGAGAAATGAGGTGCGTTTTAGAAACCTTTCCCCATCACACGGTGTACCATCTTCTGGGTTTCTCATGCATGTTTTCGATGTAGGAAGATGCCCTTGAAGCTGGAGATTTGGGACCCATGCGATGGGTACCACGCAGTATTACTTTAAAGGGTCTGCGTTTGCTCACCCAACCTCACCAAACCTCTCAGCCCCAAGAGTGTCCACCCTTATGTCTCATCCAGCTGTGGGTCTAGATATGGTCAATCCAGGTTGCATCACAGCCCCTGAACTCATTGTGTAAGAATTTCTATCTCTTTCACTGTCGTTGTTTCATGGGTTTTTCAAAGTAATTTATTTTCATAATGGGGTTTAGCTGCTTTTCACGGCTGTGTTTATGCCGCTTTCCACCCACTTGACACACTAACAGAGAGATATCAATACATAGGCTTTAAGATTATTACTAGTCAGATATATTCTTGTGCGGTGAATAGGGCGTGTTGAGTCCAGTTCTCTGAGCAAGGAGTAGGTCTTGTCTACTACATATTGGGTTTATGGAACGGTATCTGAGCTAATTTGATACCCTTGTTTTATGTATCACCCCACCTCACCTTTCCCGTTAAGCAGCCATAGTGTGTTTTCGGCATGTGTGACTCTGTTCTGTTTTGTAATTCAGTTCAAGTGTAACGGTTTTTACATTCCCTCTATCAGTGATACCTTATGAGAAGTGTCCTTTTCTGTGTGACTTATTTCACTTAGAATCGTCGTACCTAAATCCACTCATCATGCTGCTACTAACATTATGACATTGATTTCATGGCTGAGTGATATTCCATTGTACATAAGGACCACAACTTCTTTATCCATTTTTCTCTTTCCTGGGATATTGAAGGTGGAATGAAGTGGAGGTCCTTGTCAACAGAGCAGCCCTCAACATTGGGGTGCTTGTGTCTTGCTGATTTTTCATTTTCCCAATTTATACCCCCATGAGTGGAAGTGCCCTATGCTCTCTAAGCTGTGTTTTTCAGATGTTTCAGGACACACCGTGCACTTCTCCCGAGTGGCTGTTGGCAATTTACATCCCGCCCATCAGTGTAGCAAGGCTCTCATTTCTCCATGGCCTGTCCTGCATTTCTGGTTTTGACACTTTTTTCAGCATGGCCCTTTTGACTGATGGGAAGCGAGACTTCTCTGTAGCGCTGATTTGCCTTTCCAGGTTGCTTGGTTGGCCAAAAAGGGCGTATGCGTTTTTTCCTGAATATATTCAGGAAAAAACGCATACGCCCTTTTTGGCCAAGGGCATCATTGTCAACGTTTTGCCGCTTTTCATGTGCTTTAAAGGCGATTCGTATCTACCTCCTGAAATCTGTTTCGTGCAATTCTGCCTTGAATTCAAATCCTCTTCTTTGCCTTCCCTCTATATATTTGTGGACGAGAGTTATCATTTATAACTCTGCAGGTTTGTGAATTGCAGTGCCCTGAACCTCCATTTTACAACTCGCTTTTTTGGGAGCTGGCCGCAAAAGCGCAGGATGGCTTCAGGCCCTGTTCTGGTTCCGGGGGGCAGGCTGAGCCTGTGGTTAATTCTTCTTCCTGATGGGAAAATAGAGTGACCTGTGCCTGTCCCGACACCAAGAGCTAGTCTCTCGTTGGTTCCCCGTCTTCCCGTTCATCCTCAGGACAAATTGCAACCTGTACGGAACAGGAGGTTAAAGGTGCTGATGCTCCAAGTAGGGAGATTGCTAGTAAAGTGGCTGGAATGGCGAACCCGGGCACAAGGAGATAAGAAATGAGGTGCGTTTTAGAAACCTTTCCCCATCACACGGTGTACCATCTTCTGGGTTTCTCATGCATGTTTTCGATGTAGGAAGATGCCCTTGAAGCTGGAGATTTGGGACCCATGCGATGGGTACCACGCAGTATTACTTTAAAGGGTCTGCGTTTGCTCACCCAACCTCACCAAACCTCTCAGCCCCAAGAGTGTCCACCCTTATGTCTCATCCAGCTGTGGGTCTAGATATGGTCAATCCAGGTTGCATCACAGCCCCTGAACTCATTGTGTAAGAATTTCTATCTCTTTCACTGTCGTTGTTTCATGGGTTTTTCAAAGTAATTTATTTTCATAATGGGGTTTAGCTGCTTTTCACGGCTGTGTTTATGCCGCTTTCCACCCACTTGACACACTAACAGAGAGATATCAATACATAGGCTTTAAGATTATTACTAGTCAGATATATTCTTGTGCGGTGAATAGGGCGTGTTGAGTCCAGTTCTCTGAGCAAGGAGTAGGTCTTGTCTACTACATATTGGGTTTATGGAACGGTATCTGAGCTAATTTGATACCCTTGTTTTATGTATCACCCCACCTCACCTTTCCCGTTAAGCAGCCATAGTGTGTTTTCGGCATGTGTGACTCTGTTCTGTTTTGTAATTCAGTTCAAGTGTAACGGTTTTTACATTCCCTCTATCAGTGATACCTTATGAGAAGTGTCCTTTTCTGTGTGACTTATTTCACTTAGAATCGTCGTACCTAAATCCACTCATCATGCTGCTACTAACATTATGACATTGATTTCATGGCTGAGTGATATTCCATTGTACATAAGGACCACAACTTCTTTATCCATTTTTCTCTTTCCTGGGATATTGAAGGTGGAATGAAGTGGAGGTCCTTGTCAACAGAGCAGCCCTCAACATTGGGGTGCTTGTGTCTTGCTGATTTTTCATTTTCCCAATTTATACCCCCATGAGTGGAAGTGCCCTATGCTCTCTAAGCTGTGTTTTTCAGATGTTTCAGGACACACCGTGCACTTCTCCCGAGTGGCTGTTGGCAATTTACATCCCGCCCATCAGTGTAGCAAGGCTCTCATTTCTCCATGGCCTGTCCTGCATTTCTGGTTTTGACACTTTTTTCAGCATGGCCCTTTTGACTGATGGGAAGCGAGACTTCTCTGTAGCGCTGATTTGCCTTTCCAGGTTGCTTGGTTGGCCAAAAAGGGCGTATGCGTTTTTTCCTGAATATATTCAGGAAAAAACGCATACGCCCTTTTTGGCCAAGGGCATCATTGTCAACGTTTTGCCGCTTTTCATGTGCTTTAAAGGCGATTCGTATCTACCTCCTGAAATCTGTTTCGTGCAATTCTGCCTTGAATTCAAATCCTCTTCTTTGCCTTCCCTCTATATATTTGTGGACGAGAGTTATCATTTATAACTCTGCAGGTTTGTGAATTGCAGTGCCCTGAACCTCCATTTTACAACTCGCTTTTTTGGGAGCTGGCCGCAAAAGCGCAGGATGGCTTCAGGCCCTGTTCTGGTTCCGGGGGGCAGGCTGAGCCTGTGGTTAATTCTTCTTCCTGATGGGAAAATAGAGTGACCTGTGCCTGTCCCAACACCAAGAGCTAGTCTCTCGTTGGTTCCCCGTCTTCCCGTTCATCCTCAGGACAAATTGCAACCTGTACGGAACAGGAGGTTAAAGGTGCTGATGCTCCAAGTAGGGAGATTGCTAGTAAAGTGGCTGGAATGGCGAACCCGGGCACAAGGAGATGAGAAATGAGGTGCGTTTTAGAAACCTTTCCCCATCACACGGTGTACCATCTTCTGGGTTTCTCATGCATGTTTTCGATGTAGGAAGATGCCCTTGAAGCTGGAGATTTGGGAACCATGCGATGGGTACCACGCAGTATTACTTTAAAGGGTCTGCGTTTGCTCACCCAACCTCACCAAACCTCTCAGCCCCAAGAGTGTCCACCCTTATGTCTCATCCAGCTGTGGGTCTAGATATGGTCAATCCAGGTTGCATCACAGCCCCTGAACTCATTGTGTAAGAATTTCTATCTCTTTCACTGTCGTTGTTTCATGGGTTTTTCAAAGTAATTTATTTTCATAATGGGGTTTAGCTGCTTTTCACGGCTGTGTTTATGCCGCTTTCCACCCACTTGACACACTAACAGAGAGATATCAATACATAGGCTTTAAGATTATTACTAGTCAGATATATTCTTGTGCGGTGAATAGGGCGTGTTGAGTCCAGTTCTCTGAGCAAGGAGTAGGTCTTGTCTACTACATATTGGGTTT
The DNA here is from genome assembly GCF_965194805.1 of Balaenoptera borealis. Classification (NCBI taxonomy): domain Eukaryota; kingdom Metazoa; phylum Chordata; class Mammalia; order Artiodactyla; family Balaenopteridae; genus Balaenoptera; species Balaenoptera borealis. The sequence continues at coordinate 71,929 of NW_028123894.1, read as the reverse complement.
ATGGAACGGTATCTGAGCTAATTTGATACCCTTGTTTTATGTATCACCCCACCTCACCTTTCCCGTTAAGCAGCCATAGTGTGTTTTCTGCATGTGTGACTCTGTTCTGTTTTGTAATTCAGTTCAAGTGTAACGGTTTTTACATTCCCTCTATCAGTGATACCTTATGAGAAGTGTCCTTTTCTGTGTGACTTATTTCACTTAGAATCGTCGTACCTAAATCCACTCATCATGCTGCTACTAACATTATGACATTGATTTCATGGCTGAGTGATATTCCATTGTACATAAGGACCACAACTTCTTTATCCATTTTTCTCTTTCCTGGGATATTTAAGGTGGAATGAAGTGGAGGTCCTTGTCAACAGAGCAGCCCTCAACTTTGGGGTGCTTGTGTCTTGCTGATTTTTCATTTTCCCAATTTATACCCCCATGAGTGGAAGTGCCCTATGCTCTCTAAGCTGTGTTTTTCAGATGTTTCAGGACACACCGTGCACTTCTCCAGAGTGGCTGTTGGCAATTTACATCCCGCCCATCAGTGTAGCAAGGCTCCCATTTCTCCATGGCCTGTCCTGCATTTCTGGTTTTGACACTTTTTTCAGCATGGCCCTTTTGACCGATGGGAAGCGAGACTTCTCTGTAGCGCTGATTTGCCTTTCCAGGTTGCTTGGTTGGCCAAAAAGGGCGTATGCGTTTTTTCCTGAATATATTCAGGAAAAAACGCATACGCCCTTTTTGGCCAAGGGCATCATTGTCAACGTTTTGCCGCTTTTCATGTGCTTTAAAGGCGATTCGTATCTACCTCCTGAAATCTGTTTCGTGCAATTCTGCCTTGATTTCAAATCCTCTTCTTTGCCTTCCCTCAATATATTTGTGGACGAGAGTTATCATTTATAACTCTGCAGGTTTGTGAATTGCAGTGCCCTGAACCTCCATTTTACAACTCGCTTTTTTGGGAGCTGGCCGCAAAAGCGCAGGATGGCTTCAGGCCCTGTTCTGGTTCCGGGGGGCAGGCTGAGCCTGTGGTTAATTCTTCTTCCTGATGGGAAAATAGAGTGACCTGTGCCTGTCCCAACACCAAGAGCTAGTCTCTCGTTGGTTCCCCGTCTTCCCGTTCATCCTCAGGACAAATTGCAACCTGTACGGAACAGGAGGTTAAAGGTGCTGATGCTCCAAGTAGGGAGATTGCTAGTAAAGCGGCTGGAATGGCTAACCCGGGCACAAGGAGATGAGAAATGAGGTGCGTTTTAGAAACCTTTCCCCATCACACGGTGTACCATCTTCTGGGTTTCTCATGCATGTTTTCGATGTAGGAAGATGCCCTTGAACCTGGAGATTTGGGACCCATGCGATGGGTACCACGCAGTATTACTTTAAAGGGTCTGCGTTTGCTCACCCAACCTCACCAAACCTCTCAGCCCCAAGAGTGTCCACCCTTATGTCTCATCCACCTGTGGGTCTAGATATGGTCAATCCAGGTTGCATCACAGCCCCTGAACTCATTGTGTAAGAATTTCTATCTCTTTCACTGTCGTTGTTTCATGGGTTTTTCAAAGTAATTTATTTTCATAATGGGGTTTAGCTGCTTTTCACGGCTGTGTTTATGCCGCTTTCCACCCACTTGACACACTAACAGAGAGATATCAATACATAGGCTTTAAGATTATTACTAGTCAGATATATTCTTGTGCGGTGAATAGGGCGTGTTGAGTCCAGTTCTCTGAGCAAGGAGTAGGTCTTGTCTACTACATATTGGGTTTATGGAACGGTATCTGAGCTAATTTGATACCCTTGTTTTATGTATCACCCCACCTCACCTTTCCCGTTAAGCAGCCATAGTGTGTTTTCTGCATGTGTGACTCTGTTCTGTTTTGTAATTCAGTTCAAGTGTAACGGTTTTTACATTCCCTCTATCAGTGATACCTTATGAGAAGTGTCCTTTTCTGTGTGACTTATTTCACTTAGAATCGTCGTACCTAAATCCACTCATCATGCTGCTACTAACATTATGACATTGATTTCATGGCTGAGTGATATTCCATTGTACATAAGGACCACAACTTCTTTATCCATTTTTCTCTTTCCTGGGATATTTAAGGTGGAATGAAGTGGAGGTCCTTGTCAACAGAGCAGCCCTCAACTTTGGGGTGCTTGTGTCTTGCTGATTTTTCATTTTCCCAATTTATACCCCCATGAGTGGAAGTGCCCTATGCTCTCTAAGCTGTGTTTTTCAGATGTTTCAGGACACACCGTACACTTCTCCAGAGTGGCTGTTGGCAATTTACATCCCGCCCATCAGTGTAGCAAGGCTCCCATTTCTCCATGGCCTGTCCTGCATTTCTGGTTTTGACACTTTTTTCAGCATGGCCCTTTTGACCGATGGGAAGCGAGACTTCTCTGTAGCGCTGATTTGCCTTTCCAGGTTGCTTGGTTGGCCAAAAAGGGCGTATGCGTTTTTTCCTGAATATATTCAGGAAAAAACGCATACGCCCTTTTTGGCCAAGGGCATCATTGTCAACGTTTTGCCGCTTTTCATGTGCTTTAAAGGCGATTCGTATCTACCTCCTGAAATCTGTTTCGTGCAATTCTGCCTTGATTTCAAATCCTCTTCTTTGCCTTCCCACTATATATTTGTGGACGAGAGTTATCATTTATAACTCTGCAGGTTTGTGAATTGCAGTGCCCTGAACCTCCATTTTACACCTCGCTTTTTTGGGAGCTGGCCGCAAAAGCGCAGGATGGCTTCAGGCCCTGTTCTGGTTCCGGGGGGCAGGCTGAGCCTGTGGTTAATTCTTCTTCCTGATGGGAAAATAGAGTGACCTGTGCCTGTCCCAACACCAAGAGCTAGTCTCTCGTTGGTTCCCCGTCTTCCCGTTCATCCTCAGGACAAATTGCAACCTGTACAGAACAGGAGGTTAAAGGTGCTGATGCTCCAAGTAGGGAGATTGCTAGTAAAGCGGCTGGAATGGCGAACCCGGGCACAAGGAGATGAGAAATGAGGTGCGTTTTAGAAACCTTTCCCCATCACACGGTGTACCATCTTCTGGGTTTCTCATGCATGTTTTCGATGTAGGAAGATGCCCTTGAAGCTGGAGATTTGGGACCCATGCGATGGGTACCACGCAGTATTCCTTTAAAGGGTCTGCGTTTGCTCACCCAACCTCACCAAACCTCTCAGCCCCAAGAGTGTCCACCCTTATGTCTCATCCAGCTGTGGGTCTAGATATGGTCAATCCAGGTTGCATCACAGCCCCTGAACTCATTGTGTAAGAATTTCTGTCTCTTTCACTGTCGTTGTTTCATGGGTTTTTCAAAGTAATTTATTTTCATAATGGGGTTTAGCTGCTTTTCACGGCTGTGTTTATGCCGCTTTCCACCCACTTGACACACTAACAGAGAGATATCAATACATAGGCTTTAAGATTATTACTAGTCAGATATATTCTTGTGCGGTGAATAGGGCGTGTTGAGTCCAGTTCTCTGAGCAAGGAGTAGGTCTTGTCTACTACATATTGGGTTTATGGAACGGTATCTGAGCTAATTTGATACCCTTGTTTTATGTATCACCCCACCTCACCTTTCCCGTTAAGCAGCCATAGTGTGTATTCTGCATGTGTGACTCTGTTCTGTTTTGTAATTCAGTTCAAGTGTAACGGTTTTTACATTCCCTCTATCAGTGATACCTTATGAGAAGTGTCCTTTTCTGTGTGACTTATTTCACTTAGAATCGTCGTACCTAAATCCACTCATCATGCTGCTACTAACATTATGACACTGATTGCATGGCTGAGTGATATTCCATTGTACATAAGGACCACAACTTCTTTATCCATTTTTCTCTTTCCTGGGATATTTAAGGTGGAATGAAGTGGAGGTCCTTGTCAAAAGAGCAGCCCTCAACTTTGGGGTGCTTGTGTCTTGCTGATTTTTAATTTTCCCAATTTATACCCCCATGAGTGGAAGTGCCCTATGCTCTCTAAGCTGTGTTTTTCAGACGTTTCAGGACACACCGTACACTTCTCCAGAGTGGCTGTTGGCAATTTACATCCCACCCATCAGTGTAGCAAGGCTCCCATTTCTCCATGGCCTGTCCTGCATTTCTGGTTTTGACACTTTTTTCAGCATGGCCCTTTTGACCGATGGGAAGCGAGACTTCTCTGTAGCGCTGATTTGCCTTTCCAGGTTGCTTGGTTGGCCAAAAAGGGCGTATGCGTTTTTTCCTGAATATATTCAGGAAAAAACGCATACGCCCTTTTTGGCCAAGGGCATCATTGTCAACGTTTTGCCGCTTTTCTTGTGCTTTAAAGGCGATTCGTATCTACCTCCTGAAATCTGTTTCGTGCAATTCTGCCTTGATTTCAAATCCTCTTCTTTGCCTTCCCTCAATATATTTGTGGACGAGAGTTATCATTTATAACTCTGCAGGTTTGTGAATTGCAGTGCCCTGAACCTCCATTTTACAACTCGCTTTTTTGGGAGCTGGCCGCAAAAGCGCAGGATGGCTTCAGGCCCTGTTCTGGTTCCGGGGGGCAGGCTGAGCCTGTGGTTAATTCTTCTTCCTGATGGGAAAATAGAGTGACCTGTGCCTGTCCCGACACCAAGAGCTAGTCTCTCGTTGGTTCCCCGTCTTCCCGTTCATCCTCAGGACAAATTGCAACCTGTACGGAACAGGAGGTTAAAGGTGCTGATGCTCCAAGTAGGGAGATTGCTAGTAAAGCGGCTGGAATGGCGAACCCGGGCACAAGGAGATGAGAAATGAGGTGCGTTTTAGAAACCTTTCCCCATCACACGGTGTACCATCTTCTGGGTTTCTCATGCATGTTTTCGATGTAGGAAGATGCCCTTGAAGCTGGAGATTTGGGACCCATGCGATGGGTACCACGCAGTATTACTTTAAAGGGTCTGCGTTTGCTCACCCAACCTCACCAAACCTCTCAGCCCCAAGAGTGTCCACCCTTATGTCTCATCCAGCTGTGGGTCTAGATATGGTCAATCCAGGTTGCATCACACCCCTGAACTCATTGTGTAAGAATTTCTGTCTCTTTCACTGTCGTTGTTTCATGGGTTTTTCAAAGTAATTTAATTTCATAATGGGGTTTAGCTGCTTTTCACGGCTGTGTTTATGCCGCTTTCCACCCACTTGACACACTAACAGAGAGATATCAATACATAGGCTTTAAGATTATTACTAGTCAGATATATTCTTGTGCGGTGAATAGGGCGTGTTGAGTCCAGTTCTCTGAGCAAGGAGTAGGTCTTGTCTACTACATATTGGGTTTATGGAACGGTATCTGAGCTAATTTGATACCCTTGTTTTATGTATCACCCCTCCTCACCTTTCCCGTTAAGCAGCCATAGTGTGTATTCTGCATGTGTGACTCTGTTCTGTTTTGTAATTCAGTTCAAGTGTAACGGTTTTTACATTCCCTCTATCAGTGATACCTTATGAGAAGTGTCCTTTTCTGTGTGACTTATTTCACTTAGAATCGTCGTACCTAAATCCACTCATCATGCTGCTACTAACATTATGACACTGATTGCATGGCTGAGTGATATTCCATTGTACATAAGGACCACAACTTCTTTATCCATTTTTCTCTTTCCTGGGATATTTAAGGTGGAATGAAGTGGAGGTCCTTGTCAAAAGAGCAGCCCTCAACTTTGGGGTGCTTGTGTCTTGCTGATTTTTAATTTTCCCAATTTATACCCCCATGAGTGGAAGTGCCCTATGCTCTCTAAGCTGTGTTTTTCAGACGTTTCAGGACACACCGTACACTTCTCCAGAGTGGCTGTTGGCAATTTACATCCCACCCATCAGTGTAGCAAGGCTCCCATTTCTCTATGGCCTGTCCTGCATTTCTGGTTTTGACACTTTTTTCAGCATGGCCCTTTTGACCGATGGGAAGCGAGACTTCTCTGTAGCGCTGATTTGCCTTTCCAGGTTGCTTGGTTGGCCAAAAAGGGCGTATGCGTTTTTTCCTGAATATATTCAGGAAAAAACGCATACGCCCTTTTTGGCCAAGGGCATCATTGTCAACGTTTTGCCGCTTTTCTTGTGCTTTAAAGGCGATTCGTATCTACCTCCTGAAATCTGTTTCGTGCAATTCTGCCTTGATTTCAAATCCTCTTCTTTGCCTTCCCTCAATATATTTGTGGACGAGAGTTATCATTTATAACTCTGCAGGTTTGTGAATTGCAGTGCCCTGAACCTCCATTTTACAACTCGCTTTTTTGGGAGCTGGCCGCAAAAGCGCAGGATGGCTTCAGGCCCTGTTCTGGTTCCGGGGGGCAGGCTGAGCCTGTGGTTAATTCTTCTTCCTGATGGGAAAATAGAGTGACCTGTGCCTGTCCCGACACCAAGAGCTAGTCTCTCGTTGGTTCCCCGTCTTCCCGTTCATCCTCAGGACAAATTGCAACCTGTACGGAACAGGAGGTTAAAGGTGCTGATGCTCCAAGTAGGGAGATTGCTAGTAAAGCGGCTGGAATGGCGAACCCGGGCACAAGGAGATGAGAAATGAGGTGCGTTTTAGAAACCTTTCCCCATCACACGGTGTACCATCTTCTGGGTTTCTCATGCATGTTTTCGATGTAGGAAGATGCCCTTGAAGCTGGAGATTTGGGACCCATGCGATGGGTACCACGCAGTATTACTTTAAAGGGTCTGCGTTTGCTCACCCAACCTCACCAAACCTCTCAGCCCCAAGAGTGTCCACCCTTATGTCTCATCCAGCTGTGGGTCTAGATATGGTCAATCCAGGTTGCATCACAGCCCCTGAACTCATTGTGTAAGAATTTCTATCTCTTTCACTGTCGTTGTTTCATGGGTTTTTCAAAGTAATTTATTTTCATAATGGGGTTTAGCTGCTTTTCACGGCTGTGTTTATGCCGCTTTCCACCCACTTGACACACTAACAGAGAGATATCAATACATAGGCTTTAAGATTATTACTAGTCAGATATATTCTTGTGCGGTGAATAGGGCGTGTTGAGTCCAGTTCTCTGAGCAAGGAGTAGGTCTTGTCTACTACATATTGGGTTTATGGAACGGTATCTGAGCTAATTTGATACCCTTGTTTTATGTATCACCCCACCTCACCTTTCCCGTTAAGCAGCCATAGTGTGTTTTCTGCATGTGTGACTCTGTTCTGTTTTGTAATTCAGTTCAAGTGTAACGGTTTTTACATTCCCTCTATCAGTGATACCTTATGAGAAGTGTCCTTTTCTGTGTGACTTATTTCACTTAGAATCGTCGTACCTAAATCCACTCATCATGCTGCTACTAACATTATGACATTGATTTCATGGCTGAGTGATATTCCATTGTACATAAGGACCACAACTTCTTTATCCATTTTTCTCTTTCCTGGGATATTGAAGGTGGAATGAAGTGGAGGTCCTTGTCAACAGAGCAGCCCTCAACATTGGGGTGCTTGTGTCTTGCTGATTTTTCATTTTCCCAATTTATACCCCCATGAGTGGAAGTGCCCTATGCTCTCTAAGCTGTGTTTTTCAGATGTTTCAGGACACACCGTGCACTTCTCCCGAGTGGCTGTTGGCAATTTACATCCCGCCCATCAGTGTAGCAAGGCTCTCATTTCTCCATGGCCTGTCCTGCATTTCTGGTTTTGACACTTTTTTCAGCATGGCCCTTTTGACTGATGGGAAGCGAGACTTCTCTGTAGCGCTGATTTGCCTTTCCAGGTTGCTTGGTTGGCCAAAAAGGGCGTATGCGTTTTTTCCTGAATATATTCAGGAAAAAACGCATACGCCCTTTTTGGCCAAGGGCATCATTGTCAACGTTTTGCCGCTTTTCATGTGCTTTAAAGGCGATTCGTATCTACCTCCTGAAATCTGTTTCGTGCAATTCTGCCTTGAATTCAAATCCTCTTCTTTGCCTTCCCTCTATATATTTGTGGACGAGAGTTATCATTTATAACTCTGCAGGTTTGTGAATTGCAGTGCCCTGAACCTCCATTTTACAACTCGCTTTTTTGGGAGCTGGCCGCAAAAGCGCAGGATGGCTTCAGGCCCTGTTCTGGTTCCGGGGGGCAGGCTGAGCCTGTGGTTAATTCTTCTTCCTGATGGGAAAATAGAGTGACCTGTGCCTGTCCCGACACCAAGAGCTAGTCTCTCGTTGGTTCCCCGTCTTCCCGTTCATCCTCAGGACAAATTGCAACCTGTACGGAACAGGAGGTTAAAGGTGCTGATGCTCCAAGTAGGGAGATTGCTAGTAAAGTGGCTGGAATGGCGAACCCGGGCACAAGGAGATGAGAAATGAGGTGCGTTTTAGAAACCTTTCCCCATCACACGGTGTACCATCTTCTGGGTTTCTCATGCATGTTTTCGATGTAGGAAGATGCCCTTGAAGCTGGAGATTTGGGACCCATGCGATGGGTACCACGCAGTATTACTTTAAAGGGTCTGCGTTTGCTCACCCAACCTCACCAAACCTCTCAGCCCCAAGAGTGTCCACCCTTATGTCTCATCCAGCTGTGGGTCTAGATATGGTCAATCCAGGTTGCATCACAGCCCCTGAACTCATTGTGTAAGAATTTCTATCTCTTTCACTGTCGTTGTTTCATGGGTTTTTCAAAGTAATTTATTTTCATAATGGGGTTTAGCTGCTTTTCACGGCTGTGTTTATGCCGCTTTCCACCCACTTGACACACTAACAGAGAGATATCAATACATAGGCTTTAAGATTATTACTAGTCAGATATATTCTTGTGCGGTGAATAGGGCGTGTTGAGTCCAGTTCTCTGAGCAAGGAGTAGGTCTTGTCTACTACATATTGGGTTTATGGAACGGTATCTGAGCTAATTTGATACCCTTGTTTTATGTATCACCCCACCTCACCTTTCCCGTTAAGCAGCCATAGTGTGTTTTCGGCATGTGTGACTCTGTTCTGTTTTGTAATTCAGTTCAAGTGTAACGGTTTTTACATTCCCTCTATCAGTGATACCTTATGAGAAGTGTCCTTTTCTGTGTGACTTATTTCACTTAGAATCGTCGTACCTAAATCCACTCATCATGCTGCTACTAACATTATGACATTGATTTCATGGCTGAGTGATATTCCATTGTACATAAGGACCACAACTTCTTTATCCATTTTTCTCTTTCCTGGGATATTTAAGGTGGAATGAAGTGGAGGTCCTTGTCAACAGAGCAGCCCTCAACATTGGGGTGCTTGTGTCTTGCTGATTTTTCATTTTCCCAATTTATACCCCCATGAGTGGAAGTGCCCTATGCTCTCTAAGCTGTGTTTTTCAGATGTTTCAGGACACACCGTGCACTTCTCCCGAGTGGCTGTTGGCAATTTACATCCCGCCCATCAGTGTAGCAAGGCTCTCATTTCTCCATGGCCTGTCCTGCATTTCTGGTTTTGACACTTTTTTCAGCATGGCCCTTTTGACTGATGGGAAGCGAGACTTCTCTGTAGCGCTGATTTGCCTTTCCAGGTTGCTTGGTTGGCCAAAAAGGGCGTATGCGTTTTTTCCTGAATATATTCAGGAAAAAACGCATACGCCCTTTTTGGCCAAGGGCATCATTGTCAACGTTTTGCCGCTTTTCATGTGCTTTAAAGGCGATTCGTATCTACCTCCTGAAATCTGTTTCGTGCAATTCTGCCTTGAATTCAAATCCTCTTCTTTGCCTTCCCTCTATATATTTGTGGACGAGAGTTATCATTTATAACTCTGCAGGTTTGTGAATTGCAGTGCCCTGAACCTCCATTTTACAACTCGCTTTTTTGGGAGCTGGCCGCAAAAGCGCAGGATGGCTTCAGGCCCTGTTCTGGTTCCGGGGGGCAGGCTGAGCCTGTGGTTAATTCTTCTTCCTGATGGGAAAATAGAGTGACCTGTGCCTGTCCCAACACCAAGAGCTAGTCTCTCGTTGGTTCCCCGTCTTCCCGTTCATCCTCAGGACAAATTGCAACCTGTACGGAACAGGAGGTTAAAGGTGCTGATGCTCCAAGTAGGGAGATTGCTAGTAAAGTGGCTGGAATGGCGAACCCGGGCACAAGGAGATGAGAAATGAGGTGCGTTTTAGAAACCTTTCCCCATCACACGGTGTACCATCTTCTGGGTTTCTCATGCATGTTTTCGATGTAGGAAGATGCCCTTGAAGCTGGAGATTTGGGACCCATGCGATGGGTACCACGCAGTATTACTTTAAAGGGTCTGCGTTTGCTCACCCAACCTCACCAAACCTCTCAGCCCCAAGAGTGTCCACCCTTATGTCTCATCCAGCTGTGGGTCTAGATATGGTCAATCCAGGTTGCATCACAGCCCCTGAACTCATTGTGTAAGAATTTCTATCTCTTTCACTGTCGTTGTTTCATGGGTTTTTCAAAGTAATTTATTTTCATAATGGGGTTTAGCTGCTTTTCACGGCTGTGTTTATGCCGCTTTCCACCCACTTGACACACTAACAGAGAGATATCAATACATAGGCTTTAAGATTATTACTAGTCAGATATATTCTTGTGCGGTGAATAGGGCGTGTTGAGTCCAGTTCTCTGAGCAAGGAGTAGGTCTTGTCTACTACATATTGGGTTTATGGAACGGTATCTGAGCTAATTTGATACCCTTGTTTTATGTATCACCCCACCTCACCTTTCCCGTTAAGCAGCCATAGTGTGTTTTCTGCATGTGTGACTCTGTTCTGTTTTGTAATTCAGTTCAAGTGTAACGGTTTTTACATTCCCTCTATCAGTGATACCTTATGAGAAGTGTCCTTTTCTGTGTGACTTATTTCACTTAGAATCGTCGTACCTAAATCCACTCATCATGCTGCTACTAACATTATGACATTGATTTCATGGCTGAGTGATATTCCATTGTACATAAGGACCACAACTTCTTTATCCATTTTTCTCTTTCCTGGGATATTTAAGGTGGAATGAAGTGGAGGTCCTTGTCAACAGAGCAGCCCTCAACTTTGGGGTGCTTGTGTCTTGCTGATTTTTCATTTTCCCAATTTATACCCCCATGAGTGGAAGTGCCCTATGCTCTCTAAGCTGTGTTTTTCAGATGTTTCAGGACACACCGTGCACTTCTCCAGAGTGGCTGTTGGCAATTTACATCCCGCCCATCAGTGTAGCAAGGCTCCCATTTCTCCATGGCCTGTCCTGCATTTCTGGTTTTGACACTTTTTTCAGCATGGCCCTTTTGACCGATGGGAAGCGAGACTTCTCTGTAGCGCTGATTTGCCTTTCCAGGTTGCTTGGTTGGCCAAAAAGGGCGTATGCGTTTTTTCCTGAATATATTCAGGAAAAAACGCATACGCCCTTTTTGGCCAAGGGCATCATTGTCAACGTTTTGCCGCTTTTCATGTGCTTTAAAGGCGATTCGTATCTACCTCCTGAAATCTGTTTCGTGCAATTCTGCCTTGATTTCAAATCCTCTTCTTTGCCTTCCCTCAATATATTTGTGGACGAGAGTTATCATTTATAACTCTGCAGGTTTGTGAATTGCAGTGCCCTGAACCTCCATTTTACAACTCGCTTTTTTGGGAGCTGGCCGCAAAAGCGCAGGATGGCTTCAGGCCCTGTTCTGGTTCCGGGGGGCAGGCTGAGCCTGTGGTTAATTCTTCTTCCTGATGGGAAAATAGAGTGACCTGTGCCTGTCCCAACACCAAGAGCTAGTCTCTCGTTGGTTCCCCGTCTTCCCGTTCATCCTCAGGACAAATTGCAACCTGTACGGAACAGGAGGTTAAAGGTGCTGATGCTCCAAGTAGGGAGATTGCTAGTAAAGCGGCTGGAATGGCTAACCCGGGCACAAGGAGATGAGAAATGAGGTGCGTTTTAGAAACCTTTCCCCATCACACGGTGTACCATCTTCTGGGTTTCTCATGCATGTTTTCGATGTAGGAAGATGCCCTTGAACCTGGAGATTTGGGACCCATGCGATGGGTACCACGCAGTATTACTTTAAAGGGTCTGCGTTTGCTCACCCAACCTCACCAAACCTCTCAGCCCCAAGAGTGTCCACCCTTATGTCTCATCCACCTGTGGGTCTAGATATGGTCAATCCAGGTTGCATCACAGCCCCTGAACTCATTGTGTAAGAATTTCTATCTCTTTCACTGTCGTTGTTTCATGGGTTTTTCAAAGTAATTTATTTTCATAATGGGGTTTAGCTGCTTTTCACGGCTGTGTTTATGCCGCTTTCCACCCACTTGACACACTAACAGAGAGATATCAATACATAGGCTTTAAGATTATTACTAGTCAGATATATTCTTGTGCGGTGAATAGGGCGTGTTGAGTCCAGTTCTCTGAGCAAGGAGTAGGTCTTGTCTACTACATATTGGGTTTATGGAACGGTATCTGAGCTAATTTGATACCCTTGTTTTATGTATCACCCCACCTCACCTTTCCCGTTAAGCAGCCATAGTGTGTTTTCTGCATGTGTGACTCTGTTCTGTTTTGTAATTCAGTTCAAGTGTAACGGTTTTTACATTCCCTCTATCAGTGATACCTTATGAGAAGTGTCCTTTTCTGTGTGACTTATTTCACTTAGAATCGTCGTACCTAAATCCACTCATCATGCTGCTACTAACATTATGACATTGATTTCATGGCTGAGTGATATTCCATTGTACATAAGGACCACAACTTCTTTATCCATTTTTCTCTTTCCTGGGATATTTAAGGTGGAATGAAGTGGAGGTCCTTGTCAACAGAGCAGCCCTCAACTTTGGGGTGCTTGTGTCTTGCTGATTTTTCATTTTCCCAATTTATACCCCCATGAGTGGAAGTGCCCTATGCTCTCTAAGCTGTGTTTTTCAGATGTTTCAGGACACACCGTACACTTCTCCAGAGTGGCTGTTGGCAATTTACATCCCGCCCATCAGTGTAGCAAGGCTCCCATTTCTCCATGGCCTGTCCTGCATTTCTGGTTTTGACACTTTTTTCAGCATGGCCCTTTTGACCGATGGGAAGCGAGACTTCTCTGTAGCGCTGATTTGCCTTTCCAGGTTGCTTGGTTGGCCAAAAAGGGCGTATGCGTTTTTTCCTGAATATATTCAGGAAAAAACGCATACGCCCTTTTTGGCCAAGGGCATCATTGTCAACGTTTTGCCGCTTTTCATGTGCTTTAAAGGCGATTCGTATCTACCTCCTGAAATCTGTTTCGTGCAATTCTGCCTTGATTTCAAATCCTCTTCTTTGCCTTCCCACTATATATTTGTGGACGAGAGTTATCATTTATAACTCTGCAGGTTTGTGAATTGCAGTGCCCTGAACCTCCATTTTACACCTCGCTTTTTTGGGAGCTGGCCGCAAAAGCGCAGGATGGCTTCAGGCCCTGTTCTGGTTCCGGGGGGCAGGCTGAGCCTGTGGTTAATTCTTCTTCCTGATGGGAAAATAGAGTGACCTGTGCCTGTCCCAACACCAAGAGCTAGTCTCTCGTTGGTTCCCCGTCTTCCCGTTCATCCTCAGGACAAATTGCAACCTGTACAGAACAGGAGGTTAAAGGTGCTGATGCTCCAAGTAGGGAGATTGCTAGTAAAGCGGCTGGAATGGCGAACCCGGGCACAAGGAGATGAGAAATGAGGTGCGTTTTAGAAACCTTTCCCCATCACACGGTGTACCATCTTCTGGGTTTCTCATGCATGTTTTCGATGTAGGAAGATGCCCTTGAAGCTGGAGATTTGGGACCCATGCGATGGGTACCACGCAGTATTACTTTAAAGGGTCTGCGTTTGCTCACCCAACCTCACCAAACCTCTCAGCCCCAAGAGTGTCCACCCTTATGTCTCATCCAGCTGTGGGTCTAGATATGGTCAATCCAGGTTGCATCACAGCCCCTGAACTCATTGTGTAAGAATTTCTGTCTCTTTCACTGTCGTTGTTTCATGGGTTTTTCAAAGTAATTTATTTTCATAATGGGGTTTAGCTGCTTTTCACGGCTGTGTTTATGCCGCTTTCCACCCACTTGACACACTAACAGAGAGATATCAATACATAGGCTTTAAGATTATTACTATTCAGATATATTCTTGTGCGGTGAATAGGGCGTGTTGAGTCCAGTTCTCTGAGCAAGGAGTAGGTCTTGTCTACTACATATTGGGTTTATGGAACGGTATCTGAGCTAATTTGATACCCTTGTTTTATGTATCACCCCACCTCACCTTTCCCGTTAAGCAGCCATAGTGTGTATTCTGCATGTGTGACTCTGTTCTGTTTTGTAATTCAGTTCAAGTGTAACGGTTTTTACATTCCCTCTATCAGTGATACCTTATGAGAAGTGTCCTTTTCTGTGTGACTTATTTCACTTAGAATCGTCGTACCTAAATCCACTCATCATGCTGCTACTAACATTATGACATTGATTTCATGGCTGAGTGATATTCCATTGTACATAAGGACCACAACTTCTTTATCCATTTTTCTCTTTCCTGGGATATTGAAGGTGGAATGAAGTGGAGGTCCTTGTCAACAGAGCAGCCCTCAACATTGGGGTGCTTGTGTCTTGCTGATTTTTCATTTTCCCAATTTATACCCCCATGAGTGGAAGTGCCCTATGCTCTCTAAGCTGTGTTTTTCAGATGTTTCAGGACACACCGTGCACTTCTCCCGAGTGGCTGTTGGCAATTTACATCCCGCCCATCAGTGTAGCAAGGCTCTCATTTCTCCATGGCCTGTCCTGCATTTCTGGTTTTGACACTTTTTTCAGCATGGCCCTTTTGACTGATGGGAAGCGAGACTTCTCTGTAGCGCTGATTTGCCTTTCCAGGTTGCTTGGTTGGCCAAAAAGGGCGTATGCGTTTTTTCCTGAATATATTCAGGAAAAAACGCATACGCCCTTTTTGGCCAAGGGCATCATTGTCAACGTTTTGCCGCTTTTCATGTGCTTTAAAGGCGATTCGTATCTACCTCCTGAAATCTGTTTCGTGCAATTCTGCCTTGAATTCAAATCCTCTTCTTTGCCTTCCCTCTATATATTTGTGGACGAGAGTTATCATTTATAACTCTGCAGGTTTGTGAATTGCAGTGCCCTGAACCTCCATTTTACAACTCGCTTTTTTGGGAGCTGGCCGCAAAAGCGCAGGATGGCTTCAGGCCCTGTTCTGGTTCCGGGGGGCAGGCTGAGCCTGTGGTTAATTCTTCTTCCTGATGGGAAAATAGAGTGACCTGTGCCTGTCCCAACACCAAGAGCTAGTCTCTCGTTGGTTCCCCGTCTTCCCGTTCATCCTCAGGACAAATTGCAACCTGTACGGAACAGGAGGTTAAAGGTGCTGATGCTCCAAGTAGGGAGATTGCTAGTAAAGTGGCTGGAATGGCGAACCCGGGCACAAGGAGATGAGAAATGAGGTGCGTTTTAGAAACCTTTCCCCATCACACGGTGTACCATCTTCTGGGTTTCTCATGCATGTTTTCGATGTAGGAAGATGCCCTTGAAGCTGGAGATTTGGGACCCATGCGATGGGTACCACGCAGTATTACTTTAAAGGGTCTGCGTTTGCTCACCCAACCTCACCAAACCTCTCAGCCCCAAGAGTGTCCACCCTTATGTCTCATCCAGCTGTGGGTCTAGATATGGTCAATCCAGGTTGCATCACAGCCCCTGAACTCATTGTGTAAGAATTTCTATCTCTTTCACTGTCGTTGTTTCATGGGTTTTTCAAAGTAATTTATTTTCATAATGGGGTTTAGCTGCTTTTCACGGCTGTGTTTATGCCGCTTTCCACCCACTTGACACACTAACAGAGAGATATCAATACATAGGCTTTAAGATTATTACTAGTCAGATATATTCTTGTGCGGTGAATAGGGCGTGTTGAGTCCAGTTCTCTGAGCAAGGAGTAGGTCTTGTCTACTACATATTGGGTTTATGGAACGGTATCTGAGCTAATTTGATACCCTTGTTTTATGTATCACCCCACCTCACCTTTCCCGTTAAGCAGCCATAGTGTGTTTTCTGCATGTGTGACTCTGTTCTGTTTTGTAATTCAGTTCAAGTGTAACGGTTTTTACATTCCCTCTATCAGTGATACCTTATGAGAAGTGTCCTTTTCTGTGTGACTTATTTCACTTAGAATCGTCGTACCTAAATCCACTCATCATGCTGCTACTAACATTATGACATTGATTTCATGGCTGAGTGATATTCCATTGTACATAAGGACCACAACTTCTTTATCCATTTTTCTCTTTCCTGGGATATTTAAGGTGGAATGAAGTGGAGGTCCTTGTCAACAGAGCAGCCCTCAACTTTGGGGTGCTTGTGTCTTGCTGATTTTTCATTTTCCCAATTTATACCCCCATGAGTGGAAGTGCCCTATGCTCTCTAAGCTGTGTTTTTCAGATGTTTCAGGACACACCGTGCACTTCTCCAGAGTGGCTGTTGGCAATTTACATCCCGCCCATCAGTGTAGCAAGGCTCCCATTTCTCCATGGCCTGTCCTGCATTTCTGGTTTTGACACTTTTTTCAGCATGGCCCTTTTGACCGATGGGAAGCGAGACTTCTCTGTAGCGCTGATTTGCCTTTCCAGGTTGCTTGGTTGGCCAAAAAGGGCGTATGCGTTTTTTCCTGAATATATTCAGGAAAAAACGCATACGCCCTTTTTGGCCAAGGGCATCATTGTCAACGTTTTGCCGCTTTTCATGTGCTTTAAAGGCGATTCGTATCTACCTCCTGAAATCTGTTTCGTGCAATTCTGCCTTGATTTCAAATCCTCTTCTTTGCCTTCCCTCAATATATTTGTGGACGAGAGTTATCATTTATAACTCTGCAGGTTTGTGAATTGCAGTGCCCTGAACCTCCATTTTACAACTCGCTTTTTTGGGAGCTGGCCGCAAAAGCGCAGGATGGCTTCAGGCCCTGTTCTGGTTCCGGGGGGCAGGCTGAGCCTGTGGTTAATTCTTCTTCCTGATGGGAAAATAGAGTGACCTGTGCCTGTCCCAACACCAAGAGCTAGTCTCTCGTTGGTTCCCCGTCTTCCCGTTCATCCTCAGGACAAATTGCAACCTGTACAGAACAGGAGGTTAAAGGTGCTGATGCTCCAAGTAGGGAGATTGCTAGTAAAGCGGCTGGAATGGCTAACCCGGGCACAAGGAGATGAGAAATGAGGTGCGTTTTAGAAACCTTTCCCCATCACACGGTGTACCATCTTCTGGGTTTCTCATGCATGTTTTCGATGTAGGAAGATGCCCTTGAACCTGGAGATTTGGGACCCATGCGATGGGTACCACGCAGTATTACTTTAAAGGGTCTGCGTTTGCTCACCCAACCTCACCAAACCTCTCAGCCCCAAGAGTGTCCACCCTTATGTCTCATCCACCTGTGGGTCTAGATATGGTCAATCCAGGTTGCATCACAGCCCCTGAACTCATTGTGTAAGAATTTCTATCTCTTTCACTGTCGTTGTTTCATGGGTTTTTCAAAGTAATTTATTTTCATAATGGGGTTTAGCTGCTTTTCACGGCTGTGTTTATGCCGCTTTCCACCCACTTGACACACTAACAGAGAGATATCAATACATAGGCTTTAAGATTATTACTAGTCAGATATATTCTTGTGCGGTGAATAGGGCGTGTTGAGTCCAGTTCTCTGAGCAAGGAGTAGGTCTTGTCTACTACATATTGGGTTTATGGAACGGTATCTGAGCTAATTTGATACCCTTGTTTTATGTATCACCCCACCTCACCTTTCCCGTTAAGCAGCCATAGTGTGTTTTCTGCATGTGTGACTCTGTTCTGTTTTGTAATTCAGTTCAAGTGTAACGGTTTTTACATTCCCTCTATCAGTGATACCTTATGAGAAGTGTCCTTTTCTGTGTGACTTATTTCACTTAGAATCGTCGTACCTAAATCCACTCATCATGCTGCTACTAACATTATGACATTGATTTCATGGCTGAGTGATATTCCATTGTACATAAGGACCACAACTTCTTTATCCATTTTTCTCTTTCCTGGGATATTTAAGGTGGAATGAAGTGGAGGTCCTTGTCAACAGAGCAGCCCTCAACTTTGGGGTGCTTGTGTCTTGCTGATTTTTCATTTTCCCAATTTATACCCCCATGAGTGGAAGTGCCCTATGCTCTCTAAGCTGTGTTTTTCAGATGTTTCAGGACACACCGTACACTTCTCCAGAGTGGCTGTTGGCAATTTACATCCCGCCCATCAGTGTAGCAAGGCTCCCATTTCTCCATGGCCTGTCCTGCATTTCTGGTTTTGACACTTTTTTCAGCATGGCCCTTTTGACCGATGGGAAGCGAGACTTCTCTGTAGCGCTGATTTGCCTTTCCAGGTTGCTTGGTTGGCCAAAAAGGGCGTATGCGTTTTTTCCTGAATATATTCAGGAAAAAACGCATACGCCCTTTTTGGCCAAGGGCATCATTGTCAACGTTTTGCCGCTTTTCATGTGCTTTAAAGGCGATTCGTATCTACCTCCTGAAATCTGTTTCGTGCAATTCTGCCTTGATTTCAAATCCTCTTCTTTGCCTTCCCACTATATATTTGTGGACGAGAGTTATCATTTATAACTCTGCAGGTTTGTGAATTGCAGTGCCCTGAACCTCCATTTTACACCTCGCTTTTTTGGGAGCTGGCCGCAAAAGCGCAGGATGGCTTCAGGCCCTGTTCTGGTTCCGGGGGGCAGGCTGAGCCTGTGGTTAATTCTTCTTCCTGATGGGAAAATAGAGTGACCTGTGCCTGTCCCAACACCAAGAGCTAGTCTCTCGTTGGTTCCCCGTCTTCCCGTTCATCCTCAGGACAAATTGCAACCTGTACAGAACAGGAGGTTAAAGGTGCTGATGCTCCAAGTAGGGAGATTGCTAGTAAAGCGGCTGGAATGGCGAACCCGGGCACAAGGAGATGAGAAATGAGGTGCGTTTTAGAAACCTTTCCCCATCACACGGTGTACCATCTTCTGGGTTTCTCATGCATGTTTTCGATGTAGGAAGATGCCCTTGAAGCTGGAGATTTGGGACCCATGCGATGGGTACCACGCAGTATTACTTTAAAGGGTCTGCGTTTGCTCACCCAACCTCACCAAACCTCTCAGCCCCAAGAGTGTCCACCCTTATGTCTCATCCAGCTGTGGGTCTAGATATGGTCAATCCAGGTTGCATCACAGCCCCTGAACTCATTGTGTAAGAATTTCTGTCTCTTTCACTGTCGTTGTTTCATGGGTTTTTCAAAGTAATTTATTTTCATAATGGGGTTTAGCTGCTTTTCACGGCTGTGTTTATGCCGCTTTCCACCCACTTGACACACTAACAGAGAGATATCAATACATAGGCTTTAAGATTATTACTAGTCAGATATATTCTTGTGCGGTGAATAGGGCGTGTTGAGTCCAGTTCTCTGAGCAAGGAGTAGGTCTTGTCTACTACATATTGGGTTTATGGAACGGTATCTGAGCTAATTTGATACCCTTGTTTTATGTATCACCCCACCTCACCTTTCCCGTTAAGCAGCCATAGTGTGTATTCTGCATGTGTGACTCTGTTCTGTTTTGTAATTCAGTTCAAGTGTAACGGTTTTTACATTCCCTCTATCAGTGATACCTTATGAGAAGTGTCCTTTTCTGTGTGACTTATTTCACTTAGAATCGTCGTACCTAAATCCACTCATCATGCTGCTACTAACATTATGACACTGATTGCATGGCTGAGTGATATTCCATTGTACATAAGGACCACAACTTCTTTATCCATTTTTCTCTTTCCTGGGATATTTAAGGTGGAATGAAGTGGAGGTCCTTGTCAAAAGAGCAGCCCTCAACTTTGGGGTGCTTGTGTCTTGCTGATTTTTAATTTTCCCAATTTATACCCCCATGAGTGGAAGTGCCCTATGCTCTCTAAGCTGTGTTTTTCAGACGTTTCAGGACACACCGTACACTTCTCCAGAGTGGCTGTTGGCAATTTACATCCCACCCATCAGTGTAGCAAGGCTCCCATTTCTCCATGGCCTGTCCTGCATTTCTGGTTTTGACACTTTTTTCAGCATGGCCCTTTTGACCGATGGGAAGCGAGACTTCTCTGTAGCGCTGATTTGCCTTTCCAGGTTGCTTGGTTGGCCAAAAAGGGCGTATGCGTTTTTTCCTGAATATATTCAGGAAAAAACGCATACGCCCTTTTTGGCCAAGGGCATCATTGTCAACGTTTTGCCGCTTTTCTTGTGCTTTAAAGGCGATTCGTATCTACCTCCTGAAATCTGTTTCGTGCAATTCTGCCTTGAATTCAAATCCTCTTCTTTGCCTTCCCTCAATATATTTGTGGACGAGAGTTATCATTTATAACTCTGCAGGTTTGTGAATTGCAGTGCCCTGAACCTCCATTTTACAACTCGCTTTTTTGGGAGCTGGCCGCAAAAGCGCAGGATGGCTTCAGGCCCTGTTCTGGTTCCGGGGGGCAGGCTGAGCCTGTGGTTAATTCTTCTTCCTGATGGGAAAATAGAGTGACCTGTGCCTGTCCCGACACCAAGAGCTAGTCTCTCGTTGGTTCCCCGTCTTCCCGTTCATCCTCAGGACAAATTGCAACCTGTACGGAACAGGAGGTTAAAGGTGCTGATGCTCCAAGTAGGGAGATTGCTAGTAAAGCGGCTGGAATGGCGAACCCGGGCACAAGGAGATGAGAAATGAGGTGCGTTTTAGAAACCTTTCCCCATCACACGGTGTACCATCTTCTGGGTTTCTCATGCATGTTTTCGATGTAGGAAGATGCCCTTGAAGCTGGAGATTTGGGACCCATGCGATGGGTACCACGCAGTATTACTTTAAAGGGTCTGCGTTTGCTCACCCAACCTCACCAAACCTCTCAGCCCCAAGAGTGTCCACCCTTATGTCTCATCCAGCTGTGGGTCTAGATATGGTCAATCCAGGTTGCATCACAGCCCCTGAACTCATTGTGTAAGAATTTCTGTCTCTTTCACTGTCGTTGTTTCATGGGTTTTTCAAAGTAATTTAATTTCATAATGGGGTTTAGCTGCTTTTCATGGCTGTGTTTATGCCGCTTTCCACCCACTTGACACACTAACAGAGAGATATCAATACATAGGCTTTAAGATTATTACTAGTCAGATATATTCTTGTGCGGTGAATAGGGCGTGTTGAGTCCAGTTCTCTGAGCAAGGAGTAGGTCTTGTCTACTACATATTGGGTTTATGGAACGGTATCTGAGCTAATTTGATACCCTTGTTTTATGTATCACCCCACCTCACCTTTCCCGTTAAGCAGCCATAGTGTGTATTCTGCATGTGTGACTCTGTTCTGTTTTGTAATTCAGTTCAAGTGTAACGGTTTTTACATTCCCTCTATCAGTGATACCTTATGAGAAGTGTCCTTTTCTGTGTGACTTATTTCACTTAGAATCGTCGTACCTAAATCCACTCATCATGCTGCTACTAACATTATGACACTGATTGCATGGCTGAGTGATATTCCATTGTACATAAGGACCACAACTTCTTTATCCATTTTTCTCTTTCCTGGGATATTTAAGGTGGAATGAAGTGGAGGTCCTTGTCAAAAGAGCAGCCCTCAACTTTGGGGTGCTTGTGTCTTGCTGATTTTTAATTTTCCCAATTTATACCCCCATGAGTGGAAGTGCCCTATGCTCTCTAAGCTGTGTTTTTCAGACGTTTCAGGACACACCGTACACTTCTCCAGAGTGGCTGTTGGCAATTTACATCCCACCCATCAGTGTAGCAAGGCTCCCATTTCTCCATGGCCTGTCCTGCATTTCTGGTTTTGACACTTTTTTCAGCATGGCCCTTTTGACCGATGGGAAGCGAGACTTCTCTGTAGCGCTGATTTGCCTTTCCAGGTTGCTTGGTTGGCCAAAAAGGGCGTATGCGTTTTTTCCTGAATATATTCAGGAAAAAACGCATACGCCCTTTTTGGCCAAGGGCATCATTGTCAACGTTTTGCCGCTTTTCTTGTGCTTTAAAGGCGATTCGTATCTACCTCCTGAAATCTGTTTCGTGCAATTCTGCCTTGATTTCAAATCCTCTTCTTTGCCTTCCCTCAATATATTTGTGGACGAGAGTTATCATTTATAACTCTGCAGGTTTGTGAATTGCAGTGCCCTGAACCTCCATTTTACAACTCGCTTTTTTGGGAGCTGGCCGCAAAAGCGCAGGATGGCTTCAGGCCCTGTTCTGGTTCCGGGGGGCAGGCTGAGCCTGTGGTTAATTCTTCTTCCTGATGGGAAAATAGAGTGACCTGTGCCTGTCCCGACACCAAGAGCTAGTCTCTCGTTGGTTCCCCGTCTTCCCGTTCATCCTCAGGACAAATTGCAACCTGTACGGAACAGGAGGTTAAAGGTGCTGATGCTCCAAGTAGGGAGATTGCTAGTAAAGCGGCTGGAATGGCGAACCCGGGCACAAGGAGATGAGAAATGAGGTGCGTTTTAGAAACCTTTCCCCATCACACGGTGTACCATCTTCTGGGTTTCTCATGCATGTTTTCGATGTAGGAAGATGCCCTTGAAGCTGGAGATTTGGGACCCATGCGATGGGTACCACGCAGTATTACTTTAAAGGGTCTGCGTTTGCTCACCCAACCTCACCAAACCTCTCAGCCCCAAGAGTGTCCACCCTTATGTCTCATCCAGCTGTGGGTCTAGATATGGTCAATCCAGGTTGCATCACAGCCCCTGAACTCATTGTGTAAGAATTTCTATCTCTTTCACTGTCGTTGTTTCATGGGTTTTTCAAAGTAATTTATTTTCATAATGGGGTTTAGCTGCTTTTCACGGCTGTGTTTATGCCGCTTTCCACCCACTTGACACACTAACAGAGAGATATCAATACATAGGCTTTAAGATTATTACTAGTCAGATATATTCTTGTGCGGTGAATAGGGCGTGTTGAGTCCAGTTCTCTGAGCAAGGAGTAGGTCTTGTCTACTACATATTGGGTTTATGGAACGGTATCTGAGCTAATTTGATACCCTTGTTTTATGTATCACCCCACCTCACCTTTCCCGTTAAGCAGCCATAGTGTGTTTTCTGCATGTGTGACTCTGTTCTGTTTTGTAATTCAGTTCAAGTGTAACGGTTTTTACATTCCCTCTATCAGTGATACCTTAGGAGAAGTGTCCTTTTCTGTGTGACTTATTTCACTTAGAATCGTCGTACCTAAATCCACTCATCATGCTGCTACTAACATTATGACATTGATTTCATGGCTGAGTGATATTCCATTGTACATAAGGACCACAACTTCTTTATCCATTTTTCTCTTTCCTGGGATATTTAAGGTGGAATGAAGTGGAGGTCCTTGTCAACAGAGCAGTCCTCAACTTTGGGGTGCTTGTGTCTTGCTGATTTTTCATTTTCCCAATTTATACCCCCATGAGTGGAAGTGCCCTATGCTCTCTAAGCTGTGTTTTTCAGATGTTTCAGGACACACCGTACACTTCTCCAGAGTGGCTGTTGGCAATTTACATCCCGCCCATCAGAGTAGCAAGGCTCCCATTTCTCCATGGCCTGTCCTGCATTTCTGGTTTTGACACTTTTTTCAGCATGGCCCTTTTGACCGATGGGAAGCGAGACTTCTCTGTAGCGCTGATTTGCCTTTCCAGGTTGCTTGGTTGGCCAAAAAGGGCGTATGCGTTTTTTCCTGAATATATTCAGGAAAAAACGCATACGCCCTTTTTGGCCAAGGGCATCATTGTCATCGTTTTGCTGCTTTTCATGTGCTTTAAAGGCGATTCGTATCTACCTCCTGAAATCTGTTTCGTGCAATTCTGCCTTGATTTCAAATCCTCTTCTTTGCCTTCCCTCAATATATTTGTGGACGAGAGTTATCATTTATAACTCTGCAGGTTTGTGAATTGCAGTGCCCTGAACCTCCATTTTACAACTCGCTTTTTTGGGAGCTGGCCGCAAAAGCGCAGGATGGCTTCAGGCCCTGTTCTGGTTCCGGGGGGCAGGCTGAGCCTGTGGTTAATTCTTCTTCCTGATGGGAAAATAGAGTGACCTGTGCCTGTCCCGACACCAAGAGCTAGTCTCTCGTTGGTTCCCCGTCTTCCCGTTCATCCTCAGGACAAATTGCAACCTGTACGGAACAGGAGGTTAAAGGTGCTGATGCTCCAAGTAGGGAGATTGCTAGTAAAGCGGCTGGAATGGCGAACCCGGGCACAAGGAGATGAGAAATGAGGTGCGTTTTAGAAACCTTTCCCCATCACACGGTGTACCATCTTCTGGGTTTCTCATGCATGTTTTCGATGTAGGAAGATGCCCTTGAAGCTGGAGATTTGGGACCCATGCGATGGGTACCACGCAGTATTACTTTAAAGGGTCTGCGTTTGCTCACCCAACCTCACCAAACCTCTCAGCCCCAAGAGTGTCCACCCTTATGTCTCATCCAGCTGTGGGTCTAGATATGGTCAATCCAGGTTGCATCACAGCCCCTGAACTCATTGTGTAAGAATTTCTATCTCTTTCACTGTCGTTGTTTCATGGGTTTTTCAAAGTAATTTATTTTCATAATGGGGTTTAGCTGCTTTTCACGGCTGTGTTTATGCCGCTTTCCACCCACTTGACACACTAACAGAGAGATATCAATACATAGGCTTTAAGATTATTACTAGTCAGATATATTCTTGTGCTGTGAATAGGGCGTGTTGAGTCCAGTTCTCTGAGCAAGGAGTAGGTCTTGTCTATTACATATTGGGTTTATGGAACGGTATCTGAGCTAATTTGATACCCTTGTTTTATGTATCACCCCACCTCACCTTTCCCGTTAAGCAGCCATAGTGTGTTTTCTGCATGTGTGACTCTGTTCTGTTTTGTAATTCAGTTCAAGTGTAACGGTTTTTACATTCCCTCCATAAGTGATACCTTATGAGAAGTGTCCTTTTCTGTGTGACTTATTTCACTTAGAATCGTCGTACCTAAATCCACTCATCATGCTGCTACTAACATTATGACATTGATTTCATGGCTGAGTGATATTCCATTGTACATAAGGACCACAACTTCTTTATCCATTTTTCTCTTTCCTGGGATATTTAAGGTGGAATGAAGTGGAGGTCCTTGTCAACAGAGCAGCCCTCAACATTGGGGTGCTTGTGTCTTGCTGATTTTTAATTTTCCCAATTTATACCCCCATGAGTGGAAGTGCCCTATGCTCTCTAAGCTGTGTTTTTCAGATGTTTCAGGACACACCGTGCACTTCTCCAGAGTGGCTGTTGGCAATTTACATCCCGCCCATCAGTGTAGCAAGGCTCCCATTTCTCCATGGCCTGTCCTGCATTTCTGGTTTTGACACTATTTTCAGCATGGCCCTTTTGAGCGATGGGAAGCGAGACTTCTCTGTAGCGCTGATTTGCCTTTCCAGGTTGCTTGGTTGGCCAAAAAGGGCGTATGCGTTTTTTCCTGAATATATTCAGGAAAAAACGCATACGCCCTTTTTGGCCAAGGGCATCATTGTCAACGTTTTGCCGCTTTTCATGTGCTTTAAAGGCGATTCGTATCTACCTCCTGAAATCTGTTTCGTGCAATTCTGCCTTGATTTCAAATCCTCTTCTTTGCCTTCCCTCAATATATTTGTGGACGAGAGTTATCATTTATAACTCTGCAGGTTTGTGAATTGCAGTGCCCTGAACCTCCATTTTACAACTCGCTTTTTTGGGAGCTGGCCGCAAAAGCGCAGGATGGCTTCAGGCCCTGTTCTGGTTCCGGGGGGCAGGCTGAGCCTGTGGTTAATTCTTCTTCCTGATGGGAAAATAGAGTGACCTGTGCCTGTCCCAACACCAAGAGCTAGTCTCTCGTTGGTTCCCCGTCTTCCCGTTCATCCTCAGGACAAATTGCAACCTGTACAGAACAGGAGGTTAAAGGTGCTGATGCTCCAAGTAGGGAGATTGCTAGTAAAGCGGCTGGAATGGCGAACCCGGGCACAAGGAGATGAGAAATGAGGTGCGTTTTAGAAACCTTTCCCCATCACACGGTGTACCATCTTCTGGGTTTCTCATGCATGTTTTCGATGTAGGAAGATGCCCTTGAAGCTGGAGATTTGGGACCCATGCGATGGGTACCACGCAGTATTACTTTAAAGGGTCTGCGTTTGCTCACCCAACCTCACCAAACCTCTCAGCCCCAAGAGTGTCCACCCTTATGTCTCATCCAGCTGTGGGTCTAGATATGGTCAATCCAGGTTGCATCACAGCCCCTGAACTCATTGTGTAAGAATTTCTATCTCTTTCACTGTCGTTGTTTCATGGGTTTTTCAAAGTAATTTATTTTCATAATGGGGTTTAGCTGCTTTTCACGGCTGTGTTTATGCCGCTTTCCACCCACTTGACACACTAACAGAGAGATATCAATACATAGGCTTTAAGATTATTACTAGTCAGATATATTCTTGTGCTGTGAATAGGGCGTGTTGAGTCCAGTTCTCTGAGCAAGGAGTAGGTCTTGTCTATTACATATTGGGTTTATGGAACGGTATCTGAGCTAATTTGATACCCTTGTTTTATGTATCACCCCACCTCACCTTTCCCGTTAAGCAGCCATAGTGTGTTTTCTGCATGTGTGACTCTGTTCTGTTTTGTAATTCAGTTCAAGTGTAACGGTTTTTACATTCCCTCCATAAGTGATACCTTATGAGAAGTGTCCTTTTCTGTGTGACTTATTTCACTTAGAATCGTCGTACCTAAATCCACTCATCATGCTGCTACTAACATTATGACATTGATTTCATGGCTGAGTGATATTCCATTGTACATAAGGACCACAACTTCTTTATCCATTTTTCTCTTTCCTGGGATATTTAAGGTGGAATGAAGTGGAGGTCCTTGTCAACAGAGCAGCCCTCAACATTGGGGTGCTTGTGTCTTGCTGATTTTTAATTTTCCCAATTTATACCCCCATGAGTGGAAGTGCCCTATGCTCTCTAAGCTGTGTTTTTCAGATGTTTCAGGACACACCGTGCACTTCTCCAGAGTGGCTGTTGGCAATTTACATCCCGCCCATCAGTGTAGCAAGGCTCCCATTTCTCCATGGCCTGTCCTGCATTTCTGGTTTTGACACTATTTTCAGCATGGCCCTTTTGAGCGATGGGAAGCGAGACTTCTCTGTAGCGCTGATTTGCCTTTCCAGGTTGCTTGGTTGGCCAAAAAGGGCGTATGCGTTTTTTCCTGAATATATTCAGGAAAAAACGCATACGCCCTTTTTGGCCAAGGGCATCATTGTCAACGTTTTGCCGCTTTTCATGTGCTTTAAAGGCGATTCGTATCTACCTCCTGAAATCTGTTTCGTGCAATTCTGCCTTGATTTCAAATCCTCTTCTTTGCCTTCCCTCAATATATTTGTGGACGAGAGTTATCATTTATAACTCTGCAGGTTTGTGAATTGCAGTGCCCTGAACCTCCATTTTACAACTCGCTTTTTTGGGAGCTGGCCGCAAAAGCGCAGGATGGCTTCAGGCCCTGTTCTGGTTCCGGGGGGCAGGCTGAGCCTGTGGTTAATTCTTCTTCCTGATGGGAAAATAGAGTGACCTGTGCCTGTCCCAACACCAAGAGCTAGTCTCTCGTTGGTTCCCCGTCTTCCCGTTCATCCTCAGGACAAATTGCAACCTGTACAGAACAGGAGGTTAAAGGTGCTGATGCTCCAAGTAGGGAGATTGCTAGTAAAGCGGCTGGAATGGCGAACCCGGGCACAAGGAGATGAGAAATGAGGTGCGTTTTAGAAACCTTTCCCCATCACACGGTGTACCATCTTCTGGGTTTCTCATGCATGTTTTCGATGTAGGAAGATGCCCTTGAAGCTGGAGATTTGGGACCCATGCGATGGGTACCACGCAGTATTACTTTAAAGGGTCTGCGTTTGCTCACCCAACCTCACCAAACCTCTCAGCCCCAAGAGTGTCCACCCTTATGTCTCATCCAGCTGTGGGTCTAGATATGGTCAATCCAGGTTGCATCACAGCCCCTGAACTCATTGTGTAAGAATTTCTATCTCTTTCACTGTCGTTGTTTCATGGGTTTTTCAAAGTAATTTATTTTCATAATGGGGTTTAGCTGCTTTTCACGGCTGTGTTTATGCCGCTTTCCACCCACTTGACACACTAACAGAGAGATATCAATACATAGGCTTTAAGATTATTACTAGTCAGATATATTCTTGTGCGGTGAATAGGGCGTGTTGAGTCCAGTTCTCTGAGCAAGGAGTAGGTCTTGTCTACTACATATTGGGTTTATGGAACGGTATCTGAGCTAATTTGATACCCTTGTTTTATGTATCACCCCACCTCACCTTTCCCGTTAAGCAGCCATAGTGTGTATTCTGCATGTGTGACTCTGTTCTGTTTTGTAATTCAGTTCAAGTGTAACGGTTTTTACATTCCTTCTATCAGTGATACCTTATGAGAAGTGTCCTTTTCTGTGTGACTTATTTCACTTAGAATCGTCGTACCTAAATCCACTCATCATGCTGCTACTAACATTATGACATTGATTTCATGGCTGAGTGATATTGCATTGTACATAAGGACCACAACTTCTTTATCCATTTTTCTCTTTCCTGGGATATTTAAGGTGGAATGAAGTGGAGGTCCTTGTCAACAGAGCAGCCCTCAACTTTGGGGTGCTTGTGTCTTGCTGATATTTCATTTTCCCAATTTATACCCCCATGAGTGGAAGTGCCCTATGCTCTCTAAGCTGTGTTTTTCAGATGTTTCAGGACACACCGTACACTTCTCCAGAGTGGCGGTTGGCAATTTACATCCCGCCCATCAGAGTAGCAAGGCTCCCATTTCTCCATGGCCTGTCCTGCATTTCTGGTTTTGACACTTTTTTCAGCATGGCCCTTTTGACCGATGGGAAGCGAGACTTCTCTGTAGCGCTGATTTGCCTTTCCAGGTTGCTTGGTTGGCCAAAAAGGGCGTATGCGTTTTTTCCTGAATATATTCAGGAAAAAACGCATACGCCCTTTTTGGCCAAGGGCATCATTGTCAACGTTTTGCCGCTTTTCATGTGCTTTAAAGGTGATTCGTATCTACCTCCTGAAATCTGTTTCGTGCAATTCTGACTTGATTTCAAATCCTCTTCTTTGCCTTCCCTCAATATATTTGTGGACGAGAGTTATCATTTATAACTCTGCAGGTTTGTGAATTGCAGTGCCCTGAACCTCCATTTTACAACTCGCTTTTTTGGGAGCTGGCCGCAAAAGCGCAGGATGGCTTCAGGCCCTGTTCTGGTTCCGGGGGGCAGGCTGAGCCTGTGGTTAATTCTTCTTCCTGATGGGAAAATAGAGTGACCTGTGCCTGTCCCGACACCAAGAGCTAGTCTCTCGTTGGTTCCCCGTCTTCCCGTTCATCCTCAGGACAAATTGCAACCTGTACGGAACAGGAGGTTAAAGGTGCTGATGCTCCAAGTAGGGAGATTGCTAGTAAAGTGGCTGGAATGGCGAACCCGGGCACAAGGAGATGAGAAATGAGGTGCGTTTTAGAAACCTTTCCCCATCACACGGTGTACCATCTTCTGGGTTTCTCATGCATGTTTTCGATGTAGGAAGATGCCCTTGAAGCTGGAGATTTGGGACCCATGCGATGGGTACCACGCAGTATTACTTTAAAGGGTCTGCGTTTGCTCACCCAACCTCACCAAACCTCTCAGCCCCAAGAGTGTCCACCCTTATGTCTCATCCAGCTGTGGGTCTAGATATGGTCAATCCAGGTTGCATCACAGCCCCTGAACTCATTGTGTAAGAATTTCTATCTCTTTCACTGTCGTTGTTTCATGGGTTTTTCAAAGTAATTTATTTTCATAATGGGGTTTAGCTGCTTTTCACGGCTGTGTTTATGCCGCTTTCCACCCACTTGACACACTAACAGAGAGATATCAATACATAGGCTTTAAGATTATTACTAGTCAGATATATTCTTGTGCGGTGAATAGGGCGTGTTGAGTCCAGTTCTCTGAGCAAGGAGTAGGTCTTGTCTACTACATATTGGGTTTATGGAACGGTATCTGAGCTAATTTGATACCCTTGTTTTATGTATCACCCCACCTCACCTTTCCCGTTAAGCAGCCATAGTGTGTTTTCTGCATGTGTGACTCTGTTCTGTTTTGTAATTCAGTTCAAGTGTAACGGTTTTTACATTCCCTCTATCAGTGATACCTTATGAGAAGTGTCCTTTTCTGTGTTACTTATTTCACTTAGAATCGTCGTACCTAAATCCACTCATCATGCTGCTACTAACATTATGACATTGATTTCATGGCTGAGTGATATTCCATTGTACATAAGGACCACAACTTCTTTATCCATTTTTCTCTTTCCTGGGATATTTAAGGTGGAATGAAGTGGAGGTCCTTGTCAACAGAGCAGCCCTCAACTTTGGGGTGCTTGTGTCTTGCTGATTTTTCATTTTCCCAATTTATACCCCCATGAGTGGAAGTGCCCTATGCTCTCTAAGCTGTGTTTTTCAGATGTTTCAGGACACACCGTACACTTCTCCAGAGTGGCTGTTGGCAATTTACATCCCGCCCATCAGTGTAGCAAGGCTCCCATTTCTCCATGGCCTGTCCTGCATTTCTGGTTTTGACACTTTTTTCAGCATGGCCCTTTTGAGCGATGGGAAGCGAGACTTCTCTGTAGCGCTGATTTGCCTTTCCAGGTTGCTTGGTTGGCCAAAAAGGGCGTATGCGTTTTTTCCTGAATATATTCAGGAAAAAACGCATACGCCCTTTTTGGCCAAGGGCATCATTGTCAACGTTTTGCCGCTTTTCATGTGCTTTAAAGGCGATTCGTATCTACCTCCTGAAATCTGTTTCGTGCAATTCTGCCTTGATTTCAAATCCTCTTCTTTGCCTTCCCTCAATATATTTGTGGACGAGAGTTATCATTTATAACTCTGCAGGTTTGTGAATTGCAGTGCCCTGAACCTCCATTTTACACCTCGCTTTTTTGGGAGCTGGCCGCAAAAGCGCAGGATGGCTTCAGGCCCTGTTCTGGTTCCGGGGGGCAGGCTGAGCCTGTGGTTAATTCTTCTTCCTGATGGGAAAATAGAGTGACCTGTGCCTGTCCCGACACCAAGAGCTAGTCTCTCGTTGGTTCCCCGTCTTCCCGTTCATCCTCAGGACAAATTGCAACCTGTACGGAACAGGAGGTTAAAGGTGCTGATGCTCCAAGTAGGGAGATTGCTAGTAAAGCGGCTGGAATGGCGAACCCGGGCACAAGGAGATGAGAAATGAGGTGCGTTTTAGAAACCTTTCCCCATCACACGGTGTACCATCTTCTGGGTTTCTCATGCATGTTTTCGATGTAGGAAGATGCCCTTGAAGCTGGAGATTTGGGACCCATGCGATGGGTACCACGCAGTATTACTTTAAAGGGTCTGCGTTTGCTCACCCAACCTCACCAAACCTCTCAGCCCCAAGAGTGTCCACCCTTATGTCTCATCCACCTGTGGGTCTAGATATGGTCAATCCAGGTTGCATCACAGCCCCTGAACTCATTGTGTAAGAATTTCTATCTCTTTCACTGTCGTTGTTTCATGGGTTTTTCAAAGTAATTTATTTTCATAATGGGGTTTAGCTGCTTTTCACGGCTGTGTTTATGCCGCTTTCCACCCACTTGACACACTAACAGAGAGATATCAATACATAGGCTTTAAGATTATTACTAGTCAGATATATTCTTGTGCGGTGAATAGGGCGTGTTGAGTCCAGTTCTCTGAGCAAGGAGTAGGTCTTGTCTACTACATATTGGGTTTATGGAACGGTATCTGAGCTAATTTGATACCCTTGTTTTATGTATCACCCCACCTCACCTTTCCCGTTAAGCAGCCATAGTGTGTTTTCTGCATGTGTGACTCTGTTCTGTTTTGTAATTCAGTTCAAGTGTA
Source organism: Balaenoptera borealis (assembly GCF_965194805.1). Lineage (NCBI taxonomy): Eukaryota > Metazoa > Chordata > Mammalia > Artiodactyla > Balaenopteridae > Balaenoptera > Balaenoptera borealis. The sequence continues at coordinate 40,118 of NW_028123894.1, read as the reverse complement.
ACGGTTTTTACATTCCCTCTATCAGTGATACCTTAGGAGAAGTGTCCTTTTCTGTGTGACTTATTTCACTTAGAATCGTCGTACCTAAATCCACTCATCATGCTGCTACTAACATTATGACATTGATTTCATGGCTGAGTGATATTCCATTGTACATAAGGACCACAACTTCTTTATCCATTTTTCTCTTTCCTGGGATATTTAAGGTGGAATGAAGTGGAGGTCCTTGTCAACAGAGCAGCCCTCAACTTTGGGGTGCTTGTGTCTTGCTGATTTTTCATTTTCCCAATTTATACCCCCATGAGTGGAAGTGCCCTATGCTCTCTAAGCTGTGTTTTTCAGATGTTTCAGGACACACCGTACACTTCTCCAGAGTGGCTGTTGGCAATTTACATCCCGCCCATCAGAGTAGCAAGGCTCCCATTTCTCCATGGCCTGTCCTGCATTTCTGGTTTTGACACATTTTTCAGCATGGCCCTTTTGACCGATGGGAAGCGAGACTTCTCTGTAGCGCTGATTTGCCTTTCCAGGTTGCTTGGTTGGCCAAAAAGGGCGTATGCGTTTTTTCCTGAATATATTCAGGAAAAAACGCATACGCCCTTTTTGGCCAAGGGCATCATTGTCATCGTTTTGCCGCTTTTCATGTGCTTTAAAGGCGATTCGTATCTACCTCCTGAAATCTGTTTCGTGCAATTCTGCCTTGATTTCAAATCCTCTTCTTTGCCTTCCCTCAATATATTTGTGGACGAGAGTTATCATTTATAACTCTGCAGGTTTGTGAATTGCAGTGCCCTGAACCTCCATTTTACAACTCGCTTTTTTGGGAGCTGGCCGCAAAAGCGCAGGATGGCTTCAGGCCCTGTTCTGGTTCCGGGGGGCAGGCTGAGCCTGTGGTTAATTCTTCTTCCTGATGGGAAAATAGAGTGACCTGTGCCTGTCCCGACACCAAGAGCTAGTCTCTCGTTGGTTCCCCGTCTTCCCGTTCATCCTCAGGACAAATTGCAACCTGTACGGAACAGGAGGTTAAAGGTGCTGATGCTCCAAGTAGGGAGATTGCTAGTAAAGCGGCTGGAATGGCGAACCCGGGCACAAGGAGATGAGAAATGAGGTGCGTTTTAGAAACCTTTCCCCATCACACGGTGTACCATCTTCTGGGTTTCTCATGCATGTTTTCGATGTAGGAAGATGCCCTTGAAGCTGGAGATTTGGGACCCATGCGATGGGTACCACGCAGTATTACTTTAAAGGGTCTGCGTTTGCTCACCCAACCTCACCAAACCTCTCAGCCCCAAGAGTGTCCACCCTTATGTCTCATCCAGCTGTGGGTCTAGATATGGTCAATCCAGGTTGCATCACAGCCCCTGAACTCATTGTGTAACAATTTCTATCTCTTTCACTGTCATTGTTTCATGGGTTTTTCAAAGTAATTTATTTTCATAATGGGGTTTAGCTGCTTTTCACGGCTGTGTTTATGCCGCTTTCCACCCACTTGACACACTAACAGAGAGATATCAATACATAGGCTTTAAGATTATTACTAGTCAGATATATTCTTGTGCGGTGAATAGGGCGTGTTGAGTCCAGTTCTCTGAGCAAGGAGTAGGTCTTGTCTACTACATATTGGGTTTATGGAATGGTATCTGAGCTAATTTGATACCCTTGTTTTATGTATCACCCCACCTCACCTTTCCCGTTAAGCAGCCATAGTGTGTTTTCTGCATGTGTGACTCTGTTCTGTTTTGTAATTCAGTTCAAGTGTAACGGTTTTTACATTCCCTCTATCAGTGATACCTTATGAGAAGTGTCCTTTTCTGTGTGACTTATTTCACTTAGAATCGTCGTACCTAAATCCACTCATCATGCTGCTACTAACATTATGACATTGATTTCATGGCTGAGTGATATTCCATTGTACATAAGGACCACAACTTCTTTATCCATTTTTCTCTTTCCTGGGATATTTAAGGTGGAATGAAGTGGAGGTCCTTGTCAACAGAGCAGCCCTCAACTTTGGGGTGCTTGTGTCTTGCTGATTTTTCATTTTCCCAATTTATACCCCCATGAGTGGAAGTGCCCTATGCTCTCTAAGCTGTGTTTTTCAGATGTTTCAGGACACACCGTACACTTCTCCAGAGTGGCTGTTGGCAATTTACATCCCGCCCATCAGTGTAGCAAGGCTCCCATTTCTCCATGGCCTGTCCTGCATTTCTGGTTTTGACACTTTTTTCAGCATGGCCCTTTTGACCGATGGGAAGCGAGACTTCTCTGTAGCGCTGATTTGCCTTTCCAGGTTGCTTGGTTGGCCAAAAAGGGCGTATGCGTTTTTTCCTGAATATATTCAGGAAAAAACGCATACGCCCTTTTTGGCCAAGGGCCTCATTGTCAACGTTTTGCCGCTTTTCATGTGCTTTAAAGGCGATTCGTATCTACCTCCTGAAATCTGTTTCGTGCAATTCTGCCTTGATTTCAAATCCTCTTCTTTGCCTTCCCTCAATATATTTGTGGACGAGAGTTATCATTTATAACTCTGCAGGTTTGTGAATTGCAGTGCCCTGAACCTCCATTTTACAACTCGCTTTTTTGGGAGCTGGCCGCAAAAGCGCAGGATGGCTTCAGGCCCTGTTCTGGTTCCGGGGGGCAGGCTGAGCCTGTGGTTAATTCTTCTTCCTGATGGGAAAATAGAGTGACCTGTGCCTGTCCCGACACCAAGAGCTAGTCTCTCGTTGGTTCCCCGTCTTCCCGTTCATCCTCAGGACAAATTGCAACCTGTACGGAACAGGAGGTTAAAGGTGCTGATGCTCCAAGTAGGGAGATTGCTAGTAAAGCGGCTGGAATGGCGAACCCGGGCACAAGGAGATGAGAAATGAGGTGCGTTTTAGAAACCTTTCCCCATCACACGGTGTACCATCTTCTGGGTTTCTCATGCATGTTTTCGATGTAGGAAGATGCCCTTGAAGCTGGAGATTTGGGACCCATGCGATGGGTACCACGCAGTATTACTTTAAAGGGTCTGCGTTTGCTCACCCAACCTCACCAAACCTCTCAGCCCCAAGAGTGTCCACCCTTAGGTCTCATCCAGCTGTGGGTCTAGATATGGTCAATCCAGGTTGCATCACAGCCCCTGAACTCATTGTGTAAGAATTTCTGTCTCTTTCACTGTCGTTGTTTCATGGGTTTTTCAAAGTAATTTAATTTCATAATGGGGTTTAGCTGCTTTTCACGGCTGTGTTTATGCCGCTTTCCACCCACTTGACACACTAACAGAGAGATATCAATACATAGGCTTTAAGATTATTACTAGTCAGATATATTCTTGTGCGGTGAATAGGGCGTGTTGAGTCCAGTTCTCTGAGCAAGGAGTAGGTCTTGTCTACTACATATTGGGTTTATGGAACGGTATCTGAGCTAATTTGATACCCTTGTTTTATGTATCACCCCACCTCACCTTTCCCGTTAAGCAGCCATAGTGTGTATTCTGCATGTGTGACTCTGTTCTGTTTTGTAATTCAGTTCAAGTGTAACGGTTTTTACATTCCCTCTATCAGTGATACCTTATGAGAAGTGTCCTTTTCTGTGTGACTTATTTCACTTAGAATCGTCGTACCTAAATCCACTCATCATGCTGCTACTAACATTATGACACTGATTGCATGGCTGAGTGATATTCCATTGTACATAAGGACCACAACTTCTTTATCCATTTTTCTCTTTCCTGGGATATTTAAGGTGGAATGAAGTGGAGGTCCTTGTCAAAAGAGCAGCCCTCAACTTTGGGGTGCTTGTGTCTTGCTGATTTTTAATTTTCCCAATTTATACCCCCATGAGTGGAAGTGCCCTATGCTCTCTAAGCTGTGTTTTTCAGACGTTTCAGGACACACCGTACACTTATCCAGAGTGGCTGTTGGCAATTTACATCCCACCCATCAGTGTAGCAAGGCTCCCATTTCTCCATGGCCTGTCCTGCATTTCTGGTTTTGACACTTTTTTCAGCATGGCCCTTTTGACCGATGGGAAGCGAGACTTCTCTGTAGCGCTGATTTGCCTTTCCAGGTTGCTTGGTTGGCCAAAAAGGGCGTATGCGTTTTTTCCTGAATATATTCAGGAAAAAACGCATACGCCCTTTTTGGCCAAGGGCCTCATTGTCAACGTTTTGCCGCTTTTCATGTGCTTTAAAGGCGATTCGTATCTACCTCCTGAAATCTGTTTCGTGCAATTCTGCCTTGATTTCAAATCCTCTTCTTTGCCTTCCCTCAATATATTTGTGGACGAGAGTTATCATTTATAACTCTGCAGGTTTGTGAATTGCAGTGCCCTGAACCTCCATTTTACACCTCGCTTTTTTGGGAGCTGGCCGCAAAAGCGCAGGATGGCTTCAGGCCCTGTTCTGGTTCCGGGGGGCAGGCTGAGCCTGTGGTTAATTCTTCTTCCTGATGGGAAAATAGAGTGACCTGTGCCTGTCCCGACACCAAGAGCTAGTCTCTCGTTGGTTCCCCGTCTTCCCGTTCATCCTCAGGACAAATTGCAACCTGTACGGAACAGGAGGTTAAAGGTGCTGATGCTCCAAGTAGGGAGATTGCTAGTAAAGCGGCTGGAATGGCGAACCCGGGCACAAGGAGATGAGAAATGAGGTGCGTTTTAGAAACCTTTCCCCATCACACGGTGTACCATCTTCTGGGTTTCTCATGCATGTTTTCGATGTAGGAAGATGCCCTTGAAGCTGGAGATTTGGGACCCATGCGATGGGTACCACGCAGTATTACTTTAAAGGGTCTGCGTTTGCTCACCCAACCTCACCAAACCTCTCAGCCCCAAGAGTGTCCACCCTTATGTCTCATCCAGCTGTGGGTCTAGATATGGTCAATCCAGGTTGCATCACAGCCCCTGAACTCATTGTGTAAGAATTTCTGTCTCTTTCACTGTCGTTGTTTCATGGGTTTTTCAAAGTAATTTATTTTCATAATGGGGTTTAGCTGCTTTTCACGGCTGTGTTTATGCCGCTTTCCACCCACTTGACACACTAACAGAGAGATATCAATACATAGGCTTTAAGATTATTACTAGTCAGATATATTCTTGTGCGGTGAATAGGGCGTGTTGAGTCCAGTTCTCTGAGCAAGGAGTAGGTCTTGTCTATTACATATTGGGTTTATGGAACGGTATCTGAGCTAATTTGATACCCTTGTTTTATGTATCACCCCACCTCACCTTTCCCGTTAAGCAGCCATAGTGTGTTTTCTGCATGTGTGACTCTGTTCTGTTTTGTAATTCAGTTCAAGTGTAACGGTTTTTACATTCCCTCTATCAGTGATACCTTATGAGAAGTGTCCTTTTCTGTGTGACTTATTTCACTTAGAATCGTCGTACCTAAATCCACTCATCATGCTGCTACTAACATTATGACATTGATTTCATGGCTGAGTGATATTGCATTGTACATAAGGACCACAACTTCTTTATCCATTTTTCTCTTTCCTGGGATATTTAAGGTGGAATGAAGTGGAGGTCCTTGTCAACAGAGCAGCCCTCAACTTTGGGGTGCTTGTGTCTTGCTGATTTTTCATTTTCCCAATTTATACCCCCATGAGTGGAAGTGCCCTATGCTCTCTAAGCTGTGTTTTTCAGATGTTTCAGGACACACCGTACACTTCTCCAGAGTGGCTGTTGGCAATTTACATCCCGCCCATTAGAGTAGCAAGGCTCCCATTTCTCCATGGCCTGTCCTGCATTTCTGGTTTTGACACTTTTTTCAGCATGGCCCTTTTGACCGATGGGAAGCGAGACTTCTCTGTAGCGCTGATTTGCCTTTCCAGGTTGCTTGGTTGGCCAAAAAGGGCGTATGCGTTTTTTCCTGAATATATTCAGGAAAAAACGCATATGCCCTTTTTGGCCAAGGGCATCATTGTCAACGTTTTGCCGCTTTTCATGTGCTTTAAAGGCGATTCGTATCTACCTCCTGAAATCTGTTTCGTGCAATTCTGACTTGATTTCAAATCCTCTTCTTTGCCTTCCCTCAATATATTTGTGGACGAGAGTTATCATTTATAACTCTGCAGGTTTGTGAATTGCAGTGCCCTGAACCTCCATTTTACAACTCGCTTTTTTGGGAGCTGGCCGCAAAAGCGCAGGATGGCTTCAGGCCCTGTTCTGGTTCCGGGGGGCAGGCTGAGCCTGTGGTTAATTCTTCTTCCTGATGGGAAAATAGAGTGACCTGTGCCTGTCCCGACACCAAGAGCTAGTCTCTCGTTGGTTCCCCGTCTTCCCGTTCATCCTCAGGACAAATTGCAACCTGTACGGAACAGGAGGTTAAAGGTGCTGATGCTCCAAGTAGGGAGATTGCTAGTAAAGCGGCTGGAATGGCGAACCCGGGCACAAGGAGATGAGAAATGAGGTGCGTTTTAGAAACCTTTCCCCATCACACGGTGTACCATCTTCTGGGTTTCTCATGCATGTTTTCGATGTAGGAAGATGCCCTTGAAGCTGGAGATTTGGGACCCATGCGATGGGTACCACGCAGTATTACTTTAAAGGGTCTGCGTTTGCTCACCCAACCTCACCAAACCTCTCAGCCCCAAGAGTGTCCACCCTTATGTCTCATCCAGCTGTGGGTCTAGATATGGTCAATCCAGGTTGCATCACAGCCCCTGAACTCATTGTGTAAGAATTTCTATCTCTTTCACTGTCGTTGTTTCATGGGTTTTTCAAAGTAATTTAATTTCATAATGGGGTTTAGCTGCTTTTCACGGCTGTGTTTATGCCGCTTTCCACCCACTTGACACACTAACAGAGAGATATCAATACATAGGCTTTAAGATTATTACTAGTCAGATATATTCTTGTGCGGTGAATAGGGCGTGTTGAGTCCAGTTCTCTGAGCAAGGAGTAGGTCTTGTCTACTACATATTGGGTTTATGGAACGGTATCTGAGCTAATTTGATACCCTTGTTTTATGTATCACCCCACCTCACCTTTCCCGTTAAGCAGCCATAGTGTGTATTCTGCATGTGTGACTCTGTTCTGTTTTGTAATTCAGTTCAAGTGTAACGGTTTTTACATTCCCTCTATCAGTGATACCTTATGAGAAGTGTCCTTTTCTGTGTGACTTATTTCACTTAGAATCGTCGTACCTAAATCCACTCATCATGCTGCTACTAACATTATGACACTGATTGCATGGCTGAGTGATATTCCATTGTACATAAGGACCACAACTTCTTTATCCATTTTTCTCTTTCCTGGGATATTTAAGGTGGAATGAAGTGGAGGTCCTTGTCAAAAGAGCAGCCCTCAACTTTGGGGTGCTTGTGTCTTGCTGATTTTTAATTTTCCCAATTTATACCCCCATGAGTGGAAGTGCCCTATGCTCTCTAAGCTGTGTTTTTCAGACGTTTCAGGACACACCGTACACTTCTCCAGAGTGGCTGTTGGCAATTTACATCCCGCCCATCAGTGTAGCAAGGCTCCCATTTCTCCATGGCCTGTCCTGCATTTCTGGTTTTGACACTTTTTTCAGCATGGCCCTTTTGACCGATGGGAAGCGAGACTTCTCTGTAGCGCTGATTTGCCTTTCCAGGTTGCTTGGTTGGCCAAAAAGGGCGTATGCGTTTTTTCCTGAATATATTCAGGAAAAAACGCATACGCCCTTTTTGGCCAAGGGCATCATTGTCAACGTTTTGCCGCTTTTCATGTGCTTTAAAGGCGATTCGTATCTACCTCCTGAAATCTGTTTCGTGCAATTCTGCCTTGATTTCAAATCCTCTTCTTTGCCTTCCCTCAATATATTTGTGGACGAGAGTTATCATTTATAACTCTGCAGGTTTGTGAATTGCAGTGCCCTGAACCTCCATTTTACAACTCGCTTTTTTGGGAGCTGGCCGCAAAAGCGCAGGATGGCTTCAGGCCCTGTTCTGGTTCCGGGGGGCAGGCTGAGCCTGTGGTTAATTCTTCTTCCTGATGGGAAAATAGAGTGACCTGTGCCTGTCCCGACACCAAGAGCTAGTCTCTCGTTGGTTCCCCGTCTTCCCGTTCATCCTCAGGACAAATTGCAACCTGTACGGAACAGGAGGTTAAAGGTGCTGATGCTCCAAGTAGGGAGATTGCTAGTAAAGCGGCTGGAATGGCGAACCCGGGCACAAGGAGATGAGAAATGAGGTGCGTTTTAGAAACCTTTCCCCATCACACGGTGTACCATCTTCTGGGTTTCTCATGCATGTTTTCGATGTAGGAAGATGCCCTTGAAGCTGGAGATTTGGGACCCATGCGATGGGTACCACGCAGTATTCCTTTAAAGGGTCTGCGTTTGCTCACCCAACCTCACCAAACCTCTCAGCCCCAAGAGTGTCCACCCTTATGTCTCATCCAGCTGTGGGTCTAGATATGGTCAATCCAGGTTGCATCACAGCCCCTGAACTCATTGTGTAAGAATTTCTATCTCTTTCACTGTCGTTGTTTCATGGGTTTTTCAAAGTAATTTATTTTCATAATGGGGTTTAGCTGCTTTTCACGGCTGTGTTTATGCCGCTTTCCACCCACTTGACACACTAACAGAGAGATATCAATACATAGGCTTTAAGGTTATTACTAGTCAGATATATTCTTGTGCGGTGAATAGGGCGTGTTGAGTCCAGTTCTCTGAGCAAGGAGTAGGTCTTGTCTACTACATATTGGGTTTATGGAAAGGTATCTGAGCTAATTTGATACCCTTGTTTTATGTATCACCCCACCTCACCTTTCCCGTTAAGCAGCCATAGTGTGTTTTCTGCATGTGTGACTCTGTTCTGTTTTGTAATTCAGTTCAAGTGTAACGGTTTTTACATTCCCTCTATCAGTGATACCTTATGAGAAGTGTCCTTTTCTGTGTGACTTATTTCACTTAGAATCGTCGTACCTAAATCCACTCATCATGCTGCTACTAACCTTATGACATTGATTTCATGGCTGAGTGATATTCCATTGTACATAAGGACCACAACTTCTTTATCCATTTTTCTCTTTCCTTGGATATTTAAGGTGGAATGAAGTGGAGGTCCTTGTCAACAGAGCAGCCCTCAACTTTGGGGTGCTTGTGTCTTGCTGATTTTTCATTTTCCCAATTTATACCCCCATGAGTGGAAGTGCCCTATGCTCTCTAAGCTGTGTTTTTCAGATGTTTCAGGACACACCGTACACTTCTCCAGAGTGGCTGTTGGCAATTTACATCCCGCCCATCAGTGTAGCAAGGCTCCCATTTCTCCATGGCCTGTCCTGCATTTCTGGTTTTGACACTTTTTTCAGCATGGCCCTTTTGACCGATGGGAAGCGAGACTTCTCTGTAGCGCTGATTTGCCTTTCCAGGTTGCTTGGTTGGCCAAAAAGGGCGTATGCGTTTTTTCCTGAATATATTCAGGAAAAAACGCATACGCCCTTTTTGGCCAAGGGCCTCATTGTCAACGTTTTGCCGCTTTTCATGTGCTTTAAAGGCGATTCGTATCTACCTCCTGAAATCTGTTTCGTGCAATTCTGACTTGATTTCAAATCCTCTTCTTTGCCTTCCCTCAATATATTTGTGGACGAGAGTTATCATTTATAACTCTGCAGGTTTGTGAATTGCAGTGCCCTGAACCTCCATTTTACAACTCGCTTTTTTGGGAGCTGGCCGCAAAAGCGCAGGATGGCTTCAGGCCCTGTTCTGGTTCCGGGGGGCAGGCTGAGCCTGTGGTTAATTCTTCTTTCTGATGGGAAAATAGAGTGACCTGTGCCTGTCCCGACACCAAGAGCTAGTCTCTCGTTGGTTCCCCGTCTTCCCGTTCATCCTCAGGACAAATTGCAACCTGTACGGAACAGGAGGTTAAAGGTGCTGATGCTCCAAGTAGGGAGATTGCTAGTAAAGCGGCTGGAATGGCGAACCCGGGCACAAGGAGATGAGAAATGAGGTGCGTTTTAGAAACCTTTCCCCATCACACGGTGTACCATCTTCTGGGTTTCTCATGCATGTTTTCGATGTAGGAAGATGCCCTTGAAGCTGGAGATTTGGGACCCATGCGATGGGTACCACGCAGTATTACTTTAAAGGGTCTGCGTTTGCTCACCCAACCTCACCAAACCTCTCAGCCCCAAGAGTGTCCACCCTTATGTCTCATCCAGCTGTGGGTCTAGATATGGTCAATCCAGGTTGCATCACAGCCCCTGAACTCATTGTGTAAGAATTTCTATCTCTTTCACTGTCGTTGTTTCATGGGTTTTTCAAAGTAATTTATTTTCATAATGGGGTTTAGCTGCTTTTCACGGCTGTGTTTATGCCGCTTTCCACCCACTTGACACACTAACAGAGAGATATCAATACATAGGCTTTAAGATTATTACTAGTCAGATATATTCTTGTGCGGTGAATAGGGCGTGTTGAGTCCAGTTCTCTGAGCAAGGAGTAGGTCTTGTCTACTACATATTGGGTTTATGGAACGGTATCTGAGCTAATTTGATACCCTTGTTTTATGTATCACCCCACCTCACCTTTCCCGTTAAGCAGCCATAGTGTGTTTTCTGCATGTGTGACTCTGTTCTGTTTTGTAATTCAGTTCAAGTGTAACGGTTTTTACATTCCCTCTATCAGTGATACCTTATGAGAAGTGTCCTTTTCTGTGTGACTTATTTCACTTAGAATCGTCATACCTAAATCCACTCATCATGCTGCTACTAACATTATGACATTGATTTCATGGCTGAGTGATATTCCATTGTACATAAGGACCACAACTTCTTTATCCATTTTTCTCTTTCCTTGGATATTTAAGGTGGAATGAAGTGGAGGTCCTTGTCAACAGAGCAGCCCTCAACTTTGGGGTGCTTGTGTCTTGCTGATTTTTCATTTTCCCAATTTATACCCCCATGAGTGGAAGTGCCCTATGCTCTCTAAGCTGTGTTTTTCAGATGTTTCAGGACACACCGTACACTTCTCCAGAGTGGCTGTTGGCAATTTACATCCCGCCCATCAGTGTAGCAAGGCTCCCATTTCTCCATGGCCTGTCCTGCATTTCTGGTTTTGAAACTTTTTTCAGCATGGCCCTTTTGACCGATGGGAAGCGAGACTTCGCTGTAGCGCTGATTTGCCTTTCCAGGTTGCTTGGTTGGCCAAAAAGGGCGTATGCGTTTTTTCCTGAATATATTCAGGAAAAAACGCATACGCCCTTTTTGGCCAAGGGCCTCATTGTCAACGTTTTGCCGCTTTTCATGTGCTTTAAAGGCGATTCGTATCTACCTCCTGAAATCTGTTTCGTGCAATTCTGCCTTGATTTCAAATCCTCTTCTTGGCCTTCCCTCAATATATTTGTGGACGAGAGTTATCATTTATAACTCTGCAGGTTTGTGAATTGCAGTGCCCTGAACCTCCATTTTACAACTCGCTTTTTTGGGAGCTGGCCGCAAAAGCGCAGGATGGCTTCAGGCCCTGTTCTGGTTCCGGGGGGCAGGCTGAGCCTGTGGTTAATTCTTCTTCCTGATGGGAAAATAGAGTGACCTGTGCCTGTCCCGACACCAAGAGCTAGTCTCTCGTTGGTTCCCCGTCTTCCCGTTCATCCTCAGGACAAATTGCAACCTGTACAGAACAGGAGGTTAAAGGTGCTGATGCTCCAAGTAGGGAGATTGCTAGTAAAGTGGCTGGAATGGCGAACCCGGGCACAAGGAGATGAGAAATGAGGTGCGTTTTAGAAACCTTTCCCCATCACACGGTGTACCATCTTCTGGGTTTCTCATGCATGTTTTCGATGTAGGAAGATGCCCTTGAAGCTGGAGATTTGGGACCCATGCGATGGGTACCACGCAGTATTACTTTAAAGGGTCTGCGTTTGCTCACCCAACCTCACCAAACCTCTCAGCCCCAAGAGTGTCCACCCTTATGTCTCATCCAGCTGTGGGTCTAGATATGGTCAATCCAGGTTGCATCACAGCCCCTGAACTCATTGTGTAAGAATTTCTATCTCTTTCACTGTCGTTGTTTCATGGGTTTTTCAAAGTAATTTATTTTCATAATGGGGTTTAGCTGCTTTTCACGGCTGTGTTTATGCCGCTTTCCACCCACTTGACACACTAACAGAGAGATATCAATACATAGGCTTTAAGATTATTACTAGTCAGATATATTCTTGTGCGGTGAATAGGGCGTGTTGAGTCCAGTTCTCTGAGCAAGGAGTAGGTCTTGTCTACTACATATTGGGTTTATGGAACGGTATCTGAGCTAATTTGATACCCTTGTTTTATGTATCACCCCACCTCACCTTTCCCGTTAAGCAGCCATAGTGTGTTTTCTGCATGTGTGACTCTGTTCTGTTTTGTAATTCAGTTCAAGTGTAACGGTTTTTACATTCCCTCTATCAGTGATACCTTATGAGAAGTGTCCTTTTCTGTGTGACTTATTTCACTTAGAATCGTCGTACCTAAATCCACTCATCATGCTGCTACTAACATTATGACATTGATTTCATGGCTGAGTGATATTCCATTGTACATAAGGACCACAACTTCTTTATCCATTTTTCTCTTTCCTTGGATATTTAAGGTGGAATGAAGTGGAGGTCCTTGTCAACAGAGCAGCCCTCAACTTTGGGGTGCTTGTGTCTTGCTGATTTTTCATTTTCCCAATTTATACCCCCATGAGTGGAAGTGCCCTATGCTCTCTAAGCTGTGTTTTTCAGACGTTTCAGGACACACCGTACACTTCTCCAGAGTGGCTGTTGGCAATTTACATCCCACCCATCAGTGTAGCAAGGCTCCCATTTCTCCATGGCCTGTCCTGCATTTCTGGTTTTGACACTTTTTTCAGCATGGCCCTTTTGACCGATGGGAAGCGAGACTTCTCTGTAGCGCTGATTTGCCTTTCCAGGTTGCTTGGTTGGCCAAAAAGGGCGTATGCGTTTTTTCCTGAATATATTCAGGAAAAAACGCATACGCCCTTTTTGGCCAAGGGCATCATTGTCAACGTTTTGCCGCTTTTCTTGTGCTTTAAAGGCGATTCGTATCTACCTCCTGAAATCTGTTTCGTGCAATTCTGCCTTGATTTCAAATCCTCTTCTTTGCCTTCCCTCAATATATTTGTGGACGAGAGTTATCATTTATAACTCTGCAGGTTTGTGAATTGCAGTGCCCTGAACCTCCATTTTACAACTCGCTTTTTTGGGAGCTGGCCGCAAAAGCGCAGGATGGCTTCAGGCCCTGTTCTGGTTCCGGGGGGCAGGCTGAGCCTGTGGTTAATTCTTCTTCCTGATGGGAAAATAGAGTGACCTGTGCCTGTCCCGACACCAAGAGCTAGTCTCTCGTTGGTTCCCCGTCTTCCCGTTCATCCTCAGGACAAATTGCAACCTGTACGGAACAGGAGGTTAAAGGTGCTGATGCTCCAAGTAGGGAGATTGCTAGTAAAGCGGCTGGAATGGCGAACCCGGGCACAAGGAGATGAGAAATGAGGTGCGTTTTAGAAACCTTTCCCCATCACACGGTGTACCATCTTCTGGGTTTCTCATGCATGTTTTCGATGTAGGAAGATGCCCTTGAAGCTGGAGATTTGGGACCCATGCGATGGGTACCACGCAGTATTACTTTAAAGGGTCTGCGTTTGCTCACCCAACCTCACCAAACCTCTCAGCCCCAAGAGTGTCCACCCTTATGTCTCATCCAGCTGTGGGTCTAGATATGGTCAATCCAGGTTGCATCACAGCCCCTGAACTCATTGTGTAAGAATTTCTATCTCTTTCACTGTCGTTGTTTCATGGGTTTTTCAAAGTAATTTATTTTCATAATGGGGTTTAGCTGCTTTTCACGGCTGTGTTTATGCCGCTTTCCACCCACTTGACACACTAACAGAGAGATATCAATACATAGGCTTTAAGATTATTACTAGTCAGATATATTCTTGTGCGGTGAATAGGGCGTGTTGAGTCCAGTTCTCTGAGCAAGGAGTAGGTCTTGTCTACTACATATTGGGTTTATGGAACGGTATCTGAGCTAATTTGATACCCTTGTTTTATGTATCACCCCACCTCACCTTTCCCGTTAAGCAGCCATAGTGTGTTTTCTGCATGTGTGACTCTGTTCTGTTTTGTAATTCAGTTCAAGTGTAACGGTTTTTACATTCCCTCTATCAGTGATACCTTATGAGAAGTGTCCTTTTCTGTGTGACTTATTTCACTTAGAATCGTCGTACCTAAATCCACTCATCATGCTGCTACTAACCTTATGACATTGATTTCATGGCTGAGTGATATTCCATTGTACATAAGGACCACAACTTCTTTATCCATTTTTCTCTTTCCTTGGATATTTAAGGTGGAATGAAGTGGAGGTCCTTGTCAACAGAGCAGCCCTCAACTTTGGGGTGCTTGTGTCTTGCTGATTTTTCATTTTCCCAATTTATACCCCCATGAGTGGAAGTGCCCTATGCTCTCTAAGCTGTGTTTTTCAGATGTTTCAGGACACACCGTACACTTCTCCAGAGTGGCTGTTGGCAATTTACATCCCGCCCATCAGTGTAGCAAGGCTCCCATTTCTCCATGGCCTGTCCTGCATTTCTGGTTTTGACACTTTTTTCAGCATGGCCCTTTTGACCGATGGGAAGCGAGACTTCTCTGTAGCGCTGATTTGCCTTTCCAGGTTGCTTGGTTGGCCAAAAAGGGCGTATGCGTTTTTTCCTGAATATATTCAGGAAAAAACGCATACGCCCTTTTTGGCCAAGGGCATCATTGTCAACGTTTTGCCGCTTTTCATGTGCTTTAAAGGCGATTCGTATCTACCTCCTGAAATCTGTTTCGTGCAATTCTGACTTGATTTCAAATCCTCTTCTTTGCCTTCCCTCAATATATTTGTGGACGAGAGTTATCATTTATAACTCTGCAGGTTTGTGAATTGCAGTGCCCTGAACCTCCATTTTACAACTCGCTTTTTTGGGAGCTGGCCGCAAAAGCGCAGGATGGCTTCAGGCCCTGTTCTGGTTCCGGGGGGCAGGCTGAGCCTGTGGTTAATTCTTCTTTCTGATGGGAAAATAGAGTGACCTGTGCCTGTCCCAACACCAAGAGCTAGTCTCTCGTTGGTTCCCCGTCTTCCCGTTCATCCTCAGGACAAATTGCAACCTGTACGGAACAGGAGGTTAAAGGTGCTGATGCTCCAAGTAGGGAGATTGCTAGTAAAGTGGCTGGAATGGCGAACCCGGGCACAAGGAGATGAGAAATGAGGTGCGTTTTAGAAACCTTTCCCCATCACACGGTGTACCATCTTCTGGGTTTCTCATGCATGTTTTCGATGTAGGAAGATGCCCTTGAAGCTGGAGATTTGGGACCCATGCGATGGGTACCACGCAGTATTACTTTAAAGGGTCTGCGTTTGCTCACCCAACCTCACCAAACCTCTCAGCCCCAAGAGTGTCCACCCTTATGTCTCATCCAGCTGTGGGTCTAGATATGGTCAATCCAGGTTGCATCACAGCCCCTGAACTCATTGTGTAAGAATTTCTATCTCTTTCACTGTCGTTGTTTCATGGGTTTTTCAAAGTAATTTATTTTCATAATGGGGTTTAGCTGCTTTTCACGGCTGTGTTTATGCCGCTTTCCACCCACTTGACACACTAACAGAGAGATATCAATACATAGGTTTTAAGATTATTACTAGTCACATATATTCTTGTGCTGTGAATAGGGCGTGTTGAGTCCAGTTCTCTGAGCAAGGAGTAGGTCTTGTCTATTACATATTGGGTTTATGGAACGGTATCTGAGCTAATTTGATACCCTTGTTTTATGTATCACCCCACCTCACCTTTCCCGTTAAGCAGCCATAGTGTGTTTTCTGCATGTGTGACTCTGTTCTGTTTTGTAATTCAGTTCAAGTGTAACGGTTTTTACATTCCCTCCATAAGTGATACCTTATGAGAAGTGTCCTTTTCTGTGTGACTTATTTCACTTAGAATCGTCGTACCTAAATCCACTCATCATGCTGCTACTAACATTATGACATTGATTTCATGGCTGAGTGATATTCCATTGTACATAAGGACCACAACTTCTTTATCCATTTTTCTCTTTCCTGGGATATTTAAGGTGGAATGAAGTGGAGGTCCTTGTCAACAGAGCAGCCCTCAACATTGGGGTGCTTGTGTCTTGCTGATTTTTCATTTTCCCAATTTATACCCCCATGAGTGGAAGTGCCCTATGCTCTCTAAGCTGTGTTTTTCAGACGTTTCAGGACACACCGTACACTTCTCCAGAGTGGCTGTTGGCAATTTACATCCCACCCATCAGTGTAGCAAGGCTCCCATTTCTCCATGGCCTGTCCTGCATTTCTGGTTTTGACACTTTTTTCAGCATGGCCCTTTTGACCGATGGGAAGCGAGACTTCTCTGTAGCGCTGATTTGCCTTTCCAGGTTGCTTGGTTGGCCAAAAAGGGCGTATGCGTTTTTTCCTGAATATATTCAGGAAAAAACGCATACGCCCTTTTTGGCCAAGGGCATCATTGTCAACGTTTTGCCGCTTTTCTTGTGCTTTAAAGGCGATTCGTATCTACCTCCTGAAATCTGTTTCGTGCAATTCTGCCTTGATTTCAAATCCTCTTCTTTGCCTTCCCTCAATATATTTGTGGACGAGAGTTATCATTTATAACTCTGCAGGTTTGTGAATTGCAGTGCCCTGAACCTCCATTTTACAACTCGCTTTTTTGGGAGCTGGCCGCAAAAGCGCAGGATGGCTTCAGGCCCTGTTCTGGTTCCGGGGGGCAGGCTGAGCCTGTGGTTAATTCTTCTTCCTGATGGGAAAATAGAGTGACCTGTGCCTGTCCCGACACCAAGAGCTAGTCTCTCGTTGGTTCCCCGTCTTCCCGTTCATCCTCAGGACAAATTGCAACCTGTACGGAACAGGAGGTTAAAGGTGCTGATGCTCCAAGTAGGGAGATTGCTAGTAAAGCGGCTGGAATGGCGAACCCGGGCACAAGGAGATGAGAAATGAGGTGCGTTTTAGAAACCTTTCCCCATCACACGGTGTACCATCTTCTGGGTTTCTCATGCATGTTTTCGATGTAGGAAGATGCCCTTGAAGCTGGAGATTTGGGACCCATGCGATGGGTACCACGCAGTATTACTTTAAAGGGTCTGCGTTTGCTCACCCAACCTCACCAAACCTCTCAGCCCCAAGAGTGTCCACCCTTATGTCTCATCCAGCTGTGGGTCTAGATATGGTCAATCCAGGTTGCATCACAGCCCCTGAACTCATTGTGTAAGAATTTCTATCTCTTTCACTGTCGTTGTTTCATGGGTTTTTCAAAGTAATTTATTTTCATAATGGGGTTTAGCTGCTTTTCACGGCTGTGTTTATGCCGCTTTCCACCCACTTGACACACTAACAGAGAGATATCAATACATAGGCTTTAAGATTATTACTAGTCAGATATATTCTTGTGCGGTGAATAGGGCGTGTTGAGTCCAGTTCTCTGAGCAAGGAGTAGGTCTTGTCTACTACATATTGGGTTTATGGAACGGTATCTGAGCTAATTTGATACCCTTGTTTTATGTATCACCCCACCTCACCTTTCCCGTTAAGCAGCCATAGTGTGTTTTCTGCATGTGTGACTCTGTTCTGTTTTGTAATTCAGTTCAAGTGTAACGGTTTTTACATTCCCTCTATCAGTGATACCTTATGAGAAGTGTCCTTTTCTGTGTGACTTATTTCACTTAGAATCGTCGTACCTAAATCCACTCATCATGCTGCTACTAACCTTATGACATTGATTTCATGGCTGAGTGATATTCCATTGTACATAAGGACCACAACTTCTTTATCCATTTTTCTCTTTCCTTGGATATTTAAGGTGGAATGAAGTGGAGGTCCTTGTCAACAGAGCAGCCCTCAACTTTGGGGTGCTTGTGTCTTGCTGATTTTTCATTTTCCCAATTTATACCCCCATGAGTGGAAGTGCCCTATGCTCTCTAAGCTGTGTTTTTCAGATGTTTCAGGACACACCGTACACTTCTCCAGAGTGGCTGTTGGCAATTTACATCCCGCCCATCAGTGTAGCAAGGCTCCCATTTCTCCATGGCCTGTCCTGCATTTCTGGTTTTGACACTTTTTTCAGCATGGCCCTTTTGACCGATGGGAAGCGAGACTTCTCTGTAGCGCTGATTTGCCTTTCCAGGTTGCTTGGTTGGCCAAAAAGGGCGTATGCGTTTTTTCCTGAATATATTCAGGAAAAAACGCATACGCCCTTTTTGGCCAAGGGCATCATTGTCAACGTTTTGCCGCTTTTCATGTGCTTTAAAGGCGATTCGTATCTACCTCCTGAAATCTGTTTCGTGCAATTCTGACTTGATTTCAAATCCTCTTCTTTGCCTTCCCTCAATATATTTGTGGACGAGAGTTATCATTTATAACTCTGCAGGTTTGTGAATTGCAGTGCCCTGAACCTCCATTTTACAACTCGCTTTTTTGGGAGCTGGCCGCAAAAGCGCAGGATGGCTTCAGGCCCTGTTCTGGTTCCGGGGGGCAGGCTGAGCCTGTGGTTAATTCTTCTTTCTGATGGGAAAATAGAGTGACCTGTGCCTGTCCCAACACCAAGAGCTAGTCTCTCGTTGGTTCCCCGTCTTCCCGTTCATCCTCAGGACAAATTGCAACCTGTACGGAACAGGAGGTTAAAGGTGCTGATGCTCCAAGTAGGGAGATTGCTAGTAAAGTGGCTGGAATGGCGAACCCGGGCACAAGGAGATGAGAAATGAGGTGCGTTTTAGAAACCTTTCCCCATCACACGGTGTACCATCTTCTGGGTTTCTCATGCATGTTTTCGATGTAGGAAGATGCCCTTGAAGCTGGAGATTTGGGACCCATGCGATGGGTACCACGCAGTATTACTTTAAAGGGTCTGCGTTTGCTCACCCAACCTCACCAAACCTCTCAGCCCCAAGAGTGTCCACCCTTATGTCTCATCCAGCTGTGGGTCTAGATATGGTCAATCCAGGTTGCATCACAGCCCCTGAACTCATTGTGTAAGAATTTCTATCTCTTTCACTGTCGTTGTTTCATGGGTTTTTCAAAGTAATTTATTTTCATAATGGGGTTTAGCTGCTTTTCACGGCTGTGTTTATGCCGCTTTCCACCCACTTGACACACTAACAGAGAGATATCAATACATAGGTTTTAAGATTATTACTAGTCACATATATTCTTGTGCTGTGAATAGGGCGTGTTGAGTCCAGTTCTCTGAGCAAGGAGTAGGTCTTGTCTATTACATATTGGGTTTATGGAACGGTATCTGAGCTAATTTGATACCCTTGTTTTATGTATCACCCCACCTCACCTTTCCCGTTAAGCAGCCATAGTGTGTTTTCTGCATGTGTGACTCTGTTCTGTTTTGTAATTCAGTTCAAGTGTAACGGTTTTTACATTCCCTCCATAAGTGATACCTTATGAGAAGTGTCCTTTTCTGTGTGACTTATTTCACTTAGAATCGTCGTACCTAAATCCACTCATCATGCTGCTACTAACATTATGACATTGATTTCATGGCTGAGTGATATTCCATTGTACATAAGGACCACAACTTCTTTATCCATTTTTCTCTTTCCTGGGATATTTAAGGTGGAATGAAGTGGAGGTCCTTGTCAACAGAGCAGCCCTCAACATTGGGGTGCTTGTGTCTTGCTGATTTTTCATTTTCCCAATTTATACCCCCATGAGTGGAAGTGCCCTATGCTCTCTAAGCTGTGTTTTTCAGATGTTTCAGGACACACCGTGCACTTCTCCAGAGTGGCTGTTGCCAATTTACATCCCGCCCATCAGTGTAGCAAGGCTCCCATTTCTCCATGGCCTGTCCTGCATTTCTGGTTTTGACACTTTTTTCAGCATGGCCCTTTTGACTGATGGGAAGCGAGACTTCTCTGTAGCGCTGATTTGCCTTTCCAGGTTGCTTGGTTGGCCAAAAAGGGCGTATGCGTTTTTTCCTGAATATATTCAGGAAAAAACGCATACGCCCTTTTTGGCCAAGGGCATCATTGTCAACGTTTTGCCGCTTTTCATGTGCTTTAAAGGCGATTCGTATCTACCTCCTGAAATCTGTTTCGTGCAATTCTGCCTTGATTTCAAATCCTCTTCTTTGCCTTCCCTCAATATATTTGTGGACGAGAGTTATCATTTATAACTCTGCAGGTTTGTGAATTGCAGTGCCCTGAACCTCCATTTTACAACTCGCTTTTTTGGGAGCTGGCCGCAAAAGCGCAGGATGGCTTCAGGCCCTGTTCTGGTTCCGGGGGGCAGGCTGAGCCTGTGGTTAATTCTTCTTCCTGATGGGAAAATAGAGTGACCTGTGCCTGTCCCAACACCAAGAGCTAGTCTCTCGTTGGTTCCCCGTCTTCCCGTTCATCCTCAGGACAAATTGCAACCTGTACAGAACAGGAGGTTAAAGGTGCTGATGCTCCAAGTAGGGAGATTGCTAGTAAAGTGGCTGGAATGGCGAACCCGGGCACAAGGAGATGAGAAATGAGGTGCGTTTTAGAAACCTTTCCCCATCACACGGTGTACCATCTTCTGGGTTTCTCATGCATGTTTTCGATATAGGAAGATGCCCTTGAAGCTGGAGATTTGGGACCCATGCGATGGGTACCACGCAGTATTACTTTAAAGGGTCTGCGTTTGCTCACCCAACCTCACCAAACCTCTCAGCCCCAAGAGTGTCCACCCTTATGTCTCATCCAGCTGTGGGTCTAGATATGGTCAATCCAGGTTGCATCACAGCCCCTGAACTCATTGTGTAAGAATTTCTATCTCTTTCACTGTCGTTGTTTCATGGGTTTTTCAAAGTAATTTATTTTCATAATGGGGTTTAGCTGCTTTTCACGGCTGTGTTTATGCCGCTTTCCACCCACTTGACACACTAACAGAGAGATATCAATACATAGGCTTTAAGATTATTACTAGTCAGATATATTCTTGTGCGGTGAATAGGGCGTGTTGAGTCCAGTTCTCTGAGCAAGGAGTAGGTCTTGTCTACTACATATTGGGTTTATGGAACGGTATCTGAGCTAATTTGATACCCTTGTTTTATGTATCACCCCACCTCACCTTTCCCGTTAAGCAGCCATAGTGTGTTTTCTGCATGTGTGACTCTGTTCTGTTTTGTAATTCAGTTCAAGTGTAACGGTTTTTACATTCCCTCTATCAGTGATACCTTATGAGAAGTGTCCTTTTCTGTGTGACTTATTTCACTTAGAATCGTCGTACCTAAATCCACTCATCATGCTGCTACTAACCTTATGACATTGATTTCATGGCTGAGTGATATTCCATTGTACATAAGGACCACAACTTCTTTATCCATTTTTCTCTTTCCTGGGATATTGAAGGTGGAATGAAGTGGAGGTCCTTGTCAACAGAGCAGCCCTCAACTTTGGGGTGCTTGTGTCTTGCTGATTTTTCATTTTCCCAATTTATACCCCCATGAGTGGAAATGCCCTATGCTCTCTAAGCTGTGTTTTTCAGATGTTTCAGGACACACCGTGCACTTCTCCAGAGTGGCTGTTGGCAATTTACATCCCGCCCATCAGTGTAGCAAGGCTCCCATTTCTCCATGGCCTGTCCTGCATTTCTGGTTTTGACACTTTTTTCAGCATGGCCCTTTTGAGCGATGGGAAGCGAGACTTCTCTGTAGCGCTGATTTGCCTTTCCAGGTTGCTTGGTTGGCCAAAAAGGGCGTATGCGTTTTTTCCTGAATATATTCAGGAAAAAACGCATACGCCCTTTTTGGCCAAGGGCATCATTGTCAACGTTTTGCCGCTTTTCATGTGCTTTAAGGGCGATTCGTATCTACCTCCTGAAATCTGTTTCGTGCAATTCTGCCTTGATTTCAAATCCTCTTCTTTGCCTTCCCTCAATATATTTGTGGACGAGAGTTATCATTTATAACTCTGCAGGTTTGTGAATTGCAGTGCCCTGAACCTCCATTTTACAACTCGCTTTTTTGGGAGCTGGCCGCAAAAGCGCAGGATGGCTTCAGGCCCTGTTCTGGTTCCGGGGGGCAGGCTGAGCCTGTGGTTAATTCTTCTTCCTGATGGGAAAATAGAGTGACCTGTGCCTGTCCCAACACCAAGAGCTAGTCTCTCGTTGGTTCCCCGTCTTCCCGTTCATCCTCAGGACAAATTGCAACCTGTACGGAACAGGAGGTTAAAGGTGCTGATGCTCCAAGTAGGGAGATTGCTAGTAAAGTGGCTGGAATGGCGAACCCGGGCACAAGGAGATGAGAAATGAGGTGCGTTTTAGAAACCTTTCCCCATCACACGGTGTACCATCTTCTGGGTTTCTCATGCATGTTTTCGATGTAGGAAGATGCCCTTGAAGCTGGAGATTTGGGACCCATGCGATGGGTACCACGCAGTATTACTTTAAAGGGTCTGCGTTTGCTCACCCAACCTCACCAAACCTCTCAGCCCCAAGAGTGTCCACTCTTATGTCTCATCCAGCTGTGGGTCTAGATATGGTCAATCCAGGTTGCATCACAGCCCCTGAACTCATTGTGTAAGAATTTCTATCTCTTTCACTGTCGTTGTTTCATGGGTTTTTCAAAGTAATTTATTTTCATAATGGGGTTTAGCTGCTTTTCACGGCTGTGTTTATGCCGCTTTCCACCCACTTGACACACTAACAGAGAGATATCAATACATAGGCTTTAAGATTATTACTAGTCAGATATATTCTTGTGCGGTGAATAGGGCGTGTTGAGCCCAGTTCTCTGAGCAAGGAGTAGGTCTTGTCTACTACATATTGGGTTTATGGAACGGTATCTGAGCTAATTTGATACCCTTGTTTTATGTATCACCCCACCTCACCTTTCCCGTTAAGCAGCCATAGTGTGTTTTCTGCATGTGTGACTCTGTTCTGTTTTGTAATTCAGTTCAAGTGTAACGGTTTTTACATTCCCTCTATCAGTGATACCTTATGAGAAGTGTCCTTTTCTGTGTGACTTATTTCACTTAGAATCGTCGTACCTAAATCCACTCATCATGCTGCTACTAACATTATGACATTGATTTCATGGCTGAGTGATATTCCATTGTACATAAGGACCACAACTTCTTTATCCATTTTTCTCTTTCCTGGGATATTGAAGGTGGAATGAAGTGGAGGTCCTTGTCAACAGAGCAGCCCTCAACTTTGGGGTGCTTGTGTCTTGCTGATTTTTCATTTTCCCAATTTATACCCCCATGAGTGGAAGTGCCCTATGCTCTCTAAGCTGTGTTTTTCAGATGTTTCAGGACACACCGTACACTTCTCCAGAGTGGCTGTTGGCAATTTACATCCCGCCCATCAGTGTAGCAAGGCTCCCATTTCTCCATGGCCTGTCCTGCATTTCTGGTTTTGACACTTTTTTCAGCATGGCCCTTTTGACCGATGGGAAGCGAGACTTCTCTGTAGCGCTGATTTGCCTTTCCAGGTTGCTTGGTTGGCCAAAAAGGGCGTATGCGTTTTTTCCTGAATATATTCAGGAAAAAACGCATACGCCCTTTTTGGCCAAGGGCATCATTGTCAACGTTTTGCCGCTTTTCATGTGCTTTAAAGGCGATTCGTATCTACCTCCTGAAATCTGTTTCGTGCAATTCTGCCTTGATTTCAAATCCTCTTCTTTGCCTTCCCTCAATATATTTGTGGACGAGAGTTATCATTTATAACTCTGCAGGTTTGTGAATTGCAGTGCCCTGAACCTCCATTTTACAACTCGCTTTTTTGGGAGCTGGCCGCAAAAGCTCAGGATGGCTTCAGGCCCTGTTCTGGTTCCGGGGGGCAGGCTGAGCCTGTGGTTAATTCTTCTTCCTGATGGGAAAATAGAGTGACCTGTGCCTGTCCCGACACCAAGAGCTAGTCTCTCGTTGGTTCCCCGTCTTCCCGTTCATCCTCAGGACAAATTGCAACCTGTACGGAACAGGAGGTTAAAGGTGCTGATGCTCCAAGTAGGGAGATTGCTAGTAAAGTGGCTGGAATGGCGAACCCGGGCACAAGGAGATGAGAAATGAGGTGCGTTTTAGAAACCTTTCCCCATCACACGGTGTACCATCTTCTGGGTTTCTCATGCATGTTTTCGATGTAGGAAGATGCCCTTGAAGCTGGAGATTTGGAACCCATGCGATGGGTACCACGCAGTATTACTTTAAAGGGTCTGCGTTTGCTCACCCAACCTCACCAAACCTCTCAGCCCCAAGAGTGTCCACCCTTATGTCTCATCCAGCTGTGGGTCTAGATATGGTCAATCCAGGTTGCATCACAGCCACTGAACTCATTGTGTAAGAATTTCTATCTCTTTCACTGTCGTTGTTTCATGGGTTTTTCAAAGTAATTTATTTTCATAATGGGGTTTAGCTGCTTTTCACGGCTGTGTTTATGCCGCTTTCCACCCACTTGACACACTAACAGAGAGATATCAATACATAGGCTTTAAGATTATTACTAGTCAGATATATTCTTGTGCGGTGAATAGGGCGTGTTGAGTCCAGTTCTCTGAGCAAGGAGTAGGTCTTGTCTACTACATATTGGGTTTATGGAACGGTATCTGAGCTAATTTGATACCCTTGTTTTATGTATCACCCCACCTCACCTTTCCCGTTAAGCAGCCATAGTGTGTTTTCTGCATGTGTGACTCTGTTCTGTTTTGTAATTCAGTTCAAGTGTAACGGTTTTTACATTCCCTCTATCAGTGATACCTTAGGAGAAGTGTCCTTTTCTGTGTGACTTATTTCACTTAGAATCGTCGTACCTAAATCCACTCATCATGCTGCTACTAACCTTATGACATTGATTTCATGGCTGAGTGATATTCCATTGTACATAAGGACCACAACTTCTTTATCCATTTTTCTCTTTCCTGGGATATTTAAGGTGGAATGAAGTGGAGGTCCTTGTCAACAGAGCAGCCCTGAACTTTGGGGTGCTTGTGTCTTGCTGATTTTTCATTTTCCCAATTTATACCCCCATGAGTGGAAATGCCCTATGCTCTCTAAGCTGTGTTTTTCAGATGTTTCAGGACACACCGTGCACTTCTCCAGAGTGGCTGTTGGCAATTTACATCCCGCCCATCAGTGTAGCAAGGCTCCCATTTCTCCATGGCCTGTCCTGCATTTCTGGTTTTGACACTTTTTTCAGCATGGCCCTTTTGACCGATGGGAAGCGAGACTTCTCTGTAGCGCCGATTTGCCTTTCCAGGTTGCTTGGTTGGCCAAAAAGGGCGTATGCGTTTTTTCCTGAATATATTCAGGAAAAAACGCATACGCCCTTTTTGGCCAAGGGCATCATTGTCAACGTTTTGCCGCTTTTCATGTGCTTTAAGGGCGATTCGTATCTACCTCCTGAAATCTGTTTCGTGCAATTCTGCCTTGATTTCAAATCCTCTTCTTTGCCTTCCCTCAATATATTTGTGGACGAGAGTTATCATTTATAACTCTGCAGGTTTGTGAATTGCAGTGCCCTGAACCTCCATTTTACAACTCGCTTTTTTGGGAGCTGGCCGCAAAAGCGCAGGATGGCTTCAGGCCCTGTTCTGGTTCCGGGGGGCAGGCTGAGCCTGTGGTTAATTCTTCTTCCTAATGGGAAAATAGAGTGACCTGTGCCTGTCCCAACACCAAGAGCTAGTCTCTCGTTGGTTCCCCGTCTTCCCGTTCATCCTCAGGACAAATTGCAACCTGTACGGAACAGGAGGTTAAAGGTGCTGATGCTCCAAGTAGGGAGATTGCTAGTAAAGTGGCTGGAATGGCGAACCCGGGCACAAGGAGATGAGAAATGAGGTGCGTTTTAGAAACCTTTCCCCATCACACGGTGTACCATCTTCTGGGTTTCTCATGCATGTTTTCGATGTAGGAAGATGCCCTTGAAGCTGGAGATTTGGGACCCATGCGATGGGTACCACGCAGTATTACTTTAAAGGGTCTGCGTTTGCTCACCCAACCTCACCAAACCTCTCAGCCCCAAGAGTGTCCACCCTTATGTCTCATCCAGCTGTGGGTCTAGATATGGTCAATCCAGGTTGCATCACAGCCCCTGAACTCATTGTGTAAGAATTTCTATCTCTTTCACTGTCGTTGTTTCATGGGTTTTTCAAAGTAATTTATTTTCATAATGGGGTTTAGCTGCTTTTCACGGCTGTGTTTATGCCGCTTTCCACCCACTTGACACACTAACAGAGAGATATCAATACATAGGCTTTAAGATTATTACTAGTCAGATATATTCTTGTGCGGTGAATAGGGCGTGTTGAGTCCAGTTCTCTGAGCAAGGAGTAGGTCTTGTCTACTACATATTGGGTTTATGGAACGGTATCTGAGCTAATTTGATACCCTTGTTTTATGTATCACCCCACCTCACCTTTCCCGTTAAGCAGCCATAGTGTGTTTTCTGCATGTGTGACTCTGTTCTGTTTTGTAATTCAGTTCAAGTGTAACGGTTTTTACATTCCCTCTATCAGTGATACCTTAGGAGAAGTGTCCTTTTCTGTGTGACTTATTTCACTTAGAATCGTCGTACCTAAATCCACTCATCATGCTGCTACTAACATTATGACATTGATTTCATGGCTGAGTGATATTCCATTGTACATAAGGACCACAACTTCTTTATCCATTTTTCTCTTTCCTGGGATATTTAAGGTGGAATGAAGTGGAGGTCCTTGTCAACAGAGCAGCCCTCAACTTTGGGGTGCTTGTGTCTTGCTGATTTTTCATTTTCCCAATTTATACCCCCATGAGTGGAAGTGCCCTATGCTCTCTAAGCTGTGTTTTTCAGATGTTTCAGGACACACCGTACACTTCTCCAGAGTGGCTGTTGGCAATTTACATCCCGCCCATCAGTGTAGCAAGGCTCCCATTTCTCCATGGCCTGTCCTGCATTTCTGGTTTTGACACTTTTTTCAGCATGGCCCTTTTGAGCGATGGGAAGCGAGACTTCTCTGTAGCGCTGATTTGCCTTTCCAGGTTGCTTGGTTGGCCAAAAAGGGCGTATGCGTTTTTTCCTGAATATATTCAGGAAAAAACGCATACGCCCTTTTTGGCCAAGGGCATCATTGTCAACGTTTTGCCGCTTTTCATGTGCTTTAAGGGCGATTCGTATCTACCTCCTGAAATCTGTTTCGTGCAATTCTGCCTTGATTTCAAATCCTCTTCTTTGCCTTCCCTCAATATATTTGTGGACGAGAGTTATCATTTATAACTCTGCAGGTTTGTGAATTGCAGTGCCCTGAACCTCCATTTTACAACTCGCTTTTTTGGGAGCTGGCCGCAAAAGCGCAGGATGGCTTCAGGCCCTGTTGTGGTTCCGGGGGGCAGGCTGAGCCTGTGGTTAATTCTTCTTCCTGATGGGAAAATAGAGTGACCTGTGCCTGTCCCAACACCAAGAGCTAGTCTCTCGTTGGTTCCCCGTCTTCCCGTTCGTCCTCAGGACAAATTGCAACCTGTACGGAACAGGAGGTTAAAGGTGCTGATGCTCCAAGTAGGGAGATTGCTAGTAAAGTGGCTGGAATGGCGAACCCGGGCACAAGGAGATGAGAAATGAGGTGCGTTTTAGAAACCTTTCCCCATCACACGGTGTACCATCTTCTGGGTTTCTCATGCATGTTTTCGATGTAGGAAGATGCCCTTGAAGCTGGAGATTTGGGACCCATGCGATGGGTACCACGCAGTATTACTTTAAAGGGTCTGCGTTTGCTCACCCAACCTCACCAAACCTCTCAGCCCCAAGAGTGTCCACCCTTATGTCTCATCCAGCTGTGGGTCTAGATATGGTCAATCCAGGTTGCATCACAGCCCCTGAACTCATTGTGTAAGAATTTCTATCTCTTTCACTGTCGTTGTTTCATGGGTTTTTCAAAGTAATTTATTTTCATAATGGGGTTTAGCTGCTTTTCACGGCTGTGTTTATGCCACTTTCCACCCACTTGACACACTAACAGAGAGATATCAATACATAGGCTTTAAGATTATTACTAGTCAGATATATTCTTGTGCGGTGAATAGGGCGTGTTGAGCCCAGTTCTCTGAGCAAGGAGTAGGTCTTGTCTACTACATATTGGGTTTATGGAACGGTATCTGAGCTAATTTGATACCCTTGTTTTATGTATCACCCCACCTCACCTTTCCCGTTAAGCAGCCATAGTGTGTTTTCTGCATGTGTGACTCTGTTCTGTTTTGTAATTCAGTTCAAGTGTAACGGTTTTTACATTCCCTCTATCAGTGATACCTTATGAGAAGTGTCCTTTTCTGTGTGACTTATTTCACTTAGAATCGTCGTACCTAAATCCACTCATCATGCTGCTACTAACATTATGACATTGATTTCATGGCTGAGTGATATTCCATTGTACATAAGGACCACAACTTCTTTATCCATTTTTCTCTTTCCTGGGATATTTAAGGTGGAATGAAGTGGAGGTCCTTGTCAACAGAGCAGCCCTCAACTTTGGGGTGCTTGTGTCTTGCTGATTTTTCATTTTCCCAATTTATACCCCCATGAGTGGAAGTGCCCTATGCTCTCTAAGCTGTGTTTTTCAGATGTTTCAGGACACACCGTACACTTCTCCAGAGTGGCTGTTGGCAATTTACATCCCGCCCATCAGTGTAGCAAGGCTCCCATTTCTCCATGGCCTGTCCTGCATTTCTGGTTTTGACACTTTTTTCAGCATGGCCCTTTTGACCGATGGGAAGCGAGACTTCTCTGTAGCGCTGATTTGCCTTTCCAGGTTGCTTGGTTGGCCAAAAAGGGCGTATGCGTTTTTTCCTGAATATATTCAGGAAAAAACGCATACGCCCTTTTTGGCCAAGGGCATCATTGTCAACGTTTTGCCGCTTTTCATGTGCTTTAAAGGCGATTCGTATCTACCTCCTGAAATCTGTTTCGTGCAATTCTGCCTTGATTTCAAATCCTCTTCTTTGCCTTCCCTCAATATATTTGTGGACGAGAGTTATCATTTATAACTCTGCAGGTTTGTGAATTGCAGTGCCCTGAACCTCCATTTTACAACTCGCTTTTTTGGGAGCTGGCCGCAAAAGCTCAGGATGGCTTCAGGCCCTGTTCTGGTTCCGGGGGGCAGGCTGAGCCTGTGGTTAATTCTTCTTCCTGATGGGAAAATAGAGTGACCTGTGCCTGTCCCGACACCAAGAGCTAGTCTCTCGTTGGTTCCCCGTCTTCCCGTTCATCCTCAGGACAAATTGCAACCTGTACGGAACAGGAGGTTAAAGGTGCTGATGCTTCAAGTAGGGAGATTGCTAGTAAAGTGGCTGGAATGGCGAACCCGGGCACAAGGAGATGAGAAATGAGGTGCGTTTTAGAAACCTTTCCCCATCACACGGTGTACCATCTTCTGGGTTTCTCATGCATGTTTTCGATGTAGGAAGATGCCCTTGAAGCTGGAGATTTGGGACCCATGCGATGGGTACCACGCAGTATTACTTTAAAGGGTCTGCGTTTGCTCACCCAACCTCACCAAACCTCTCAGCCCCAAGAGTGTCCACCCTTATGTCTCATCCAGCTGTGGGTCTAGATATGGTCAATCCAGGTTGCATCACAGCCCCTGAACTCATTGTGTAAGAATTTCTATCTCTTTCACTGTCGTTGTTTCATGGGTTTTTCAAAGTAATTTATTTTCATAATGGGGTTTAGCTGCTTTTCACGGCTGTGTTTATGCCGCTTTCCACCCACTTGACACACTAACAGAGAGATATCAATACATAGGCTTTAAGATTATTAATAGTCAGATATATTCTTGTGCGGTGAATAGGGCGTGTTGAGTCCAGTTCTCTGAGCAAGGAGTAGGTCTTGTCTACTACATATTGGGTTTATGGAACGGTATCTGAGCTAATTTGATACCCTTGTTTTATGTATCACCCCACCTCACCTTTCCCGTTAAGCAGCCATAGTGTGTTTTCTGCATGTGTGACTCTGTTCTGTTTTGTAATTCAGTTCAAGTGTAACGGTTTTTACATTCCCTCTATCAGTGATACCTTATGAGAAGTGTCCTTTTCTGTGTGACTTATTTCACTTAGAATCGTCGTACCTAAATCCACTCATCATGCTGCTACTAACCTTATGACATTGATTTCATGGCTGAGTGATATTCCATTGTACATAAGGACCACAACTTCTTTATCCATTTTTCTCTTTCCTGGGATATTTAAGGTGGAATGAAGTGGAGGTCCTTGTCAACAGAGCAGCCCTCAACTTTGGGGTGCTTGTGTCTTGCTGATTTTTCATTTTCCCAATTTATACCCCCATGAGTGGAAATGCCCTATGCTCTCTAAGCTGTGTTTTTCAGATGTTTCAGGACACACCGTGCACTTCTCCAGAGTGGCTGTTGGCAATTTACATCCCGCCCATCAGTGTAGCAAGGCTCCCATTTCTCCATGGCCTGTCCTGCATTTCTGGTTTTGACACTTTTTTCAGCATGGCCCTTTTGACCGATGGGAAGCGAGACTTCTCTGTAGCGCCGATTTGCCTTTCCAGGTTGCTTGGTTGGCCAAAAAGGGCGTATGCGTTTTTTCCTGAATATATTCAGGAAAAAACGCATACGCCCTTTTTGGCCAAGGGCATCATTGTCAACGTTTTGCCGCTTTTCATGTGCTTTAAGGGCGATTCGTATCTACCTCCTGAAATCTGTTTCGTGCAATTCTGCCTTGATTTCAAATCCTCTTCTTTGCCTTCCCTCAATATATTTGTGGACGAGAGTTATCATTTATAACTCTGCAGGTTTGTGAATTGCAGTGCCCTGAACCTCCATTTTACAACTCGCTTTTTTGGGAGCTGGCCGCAAAAGCGCAGGATGGCTTCAGGCCCTGTTCTGGTTCCGGGGGGCAGGCTGAGCCTGTGGTTAATTCTTCTTCCTGATGGGAAAATAGAGTGACCTGTGCCTGTCCCAACACCAAGAGCTAGTCTCTCGTTGGTTCCCCGTCTTCCCGTTCATCCTCAGGACAAATTGCAACCTGTACGGAACAGGAGGTTAAAGGTGCTGATGCTCCAAGTAGGGAGATTGCTAGTAAAGTGGCTGGAATGGCGAACCCGGGCACAAGGAGATGAGAAATGAGGTGCGTTTTAGAAACCTTTCCCCATCACACGGTGTACCATCTTCTGGGTTTCTCATGCATGTTTTCGATGTAGGAAGATGCCCTTGAAGCTGGAGATTTGGGACCCATGCGATGGGTACCACGCAGTATTACTTTAAAGGGTCTGCGTTTGCTCACCCAACCTCACCAAACCTCTCAGCCCCAAGAGTGTCCACCCTTATGTCTCATCCAGCTGTGGGTCTAGATATGGTCAATCCAGGTTGCATCACAGCCCCTGAACTCATTGTGTAAGAATTTCTATCTCTTTCACTGTCGTTGTTTCATGGGTTTTTCAAAGTAATTTATTTTCATAATGGGGTTTAGCTGCTTTTCACGGCTGTGTTTATGCCGCTTTCCACCCACTTGACACACTAACAGAGAGATATCAATACATAGGCTTTAAGATTATTACTAGTCAGATATATTCTTGTGCGGTGAATAGGGCGTGTTGAGTCCAGTTCTCTGAGCAAGGAGTAGGTCTTGTCTACTACATATTGGGTTTATGGAACGGTATCTGAGCTAATTTGATACCCTTGTTTTATGTATCACCCCACCTCACCTTTCCCGTTAAGCAGCCATAGTGTGTTTTCTGCATGTGTGACTCTGTTCTGTTTTGTAATTCAGTTCAAGTGTAACGGTTTTTACATTCCCTCCATAAGTGATACCTTATGAGAAGTGTCCTTTTCTGTGTGACTTATTTCACTTAGAATCGTCGTACCTAAATCCACTCATCATGCTGCTACTAACATTATGACATTGATTTCATGGCTGAGTGATATTCCATTGTACATAAGGACCACAACTTCTTTATCCATTTTTCTCTTTCCTGGGATATTTAAGGTGGAATGAAGTGGAGGTCCTTGTCAACAGAGCAGCCCTCAACTTTGGGGTGCTTGTGTCTTGCTGATTTTTCATTTTCCCAATTTATACCCCCATGAGTGGAAGTGCCCTATGCTCTCTAAGCTGTGTTTTTCAGATGTTTCAGGACACACCGTACACTTCTCCAGAGTGGCTGTTGGCAATTTACATCCCGCCCATCAGTGTAGCAAGGCTCCCATTTCTCCATGGCCTGTCCTGCATTTCTGGTTTTGACACTTTTTTCAGCATGGCCCTTTTGACCGATGGGAAGCGAGACTTCTCTGTAGCGCCGATTTGCCTTTCCAGGTTGCTTGGTTGGCCAAAAAGGGCGTATGCGTTTTTTCCTGAATATATTCAGGAAAAAACGCATACGCCCTTTTTGGCCAAGGGCATCATTGTCAACGTTTTGCCGCTTTTCATGTGCTTTAAGGGCGATTCGTATCTACCTCCTGAAATCTGTTTCGTGCAATTCTGCCTTGATTTCAAATCCTCTTCTTTGCCTTCCCTCAATATATTTGTGGACGAGAGTTATCATTTATAACTCTGCAGGTTTGTGAATTGCAGTGCCCTGAACCTCCATTTTACAACTCGCTTTTTTGGGAGCTGGCCGCAAAAGCGCAGGATGGCTTCAGGCCCTGTTCTGGTTCCGGGGGGCAGGCTGAGCCTGTGGTTAATTCTTCTTCCTAATGGGAAAATAGAGTGACCTGTGCCTGTCCCAACACCAAGAGCTAGTCTCTCGTTGGTTCCCCGTCTTCCCGTTCATCCTCAGGACAAATTGCAACCTGTACGGAACAGGAGGTTAAAGGTGCTGATGCTCCAAGTAGGGAGATTGCTAGTAAAGTGGCTGGAATGGCGAACCCGGGCACAAGGAGATGAGAAATGAGGTGCGTTTTAGAAACCTTTCCCCATCACACGGTGTACCATCTTCTGGGTTTCTCATGCATGTTTTCGATGTAGGAAGATGCCCTTGAACCTGGAGATTTGGGACCCATGCGATGGGTACCACGCAGTATTACTTTAAAGGGTCTGCGTTTGCTCACCCAACCTCACCAAACCTCTCAGCCCCAAGAGTGTCCACCCTTATGTCTCATCCAGCTGTGGGTCTAGATATGGTCAATCCAGGTTGCATCACAGCCCCTGAACTCATTGTGTAAGAATTTCTATCTCTTTCACTGTCGTTGTTTCATGGGTTTTTCAAAGTAATTTATTTTCATAATGGGGTTTAGCTGCTTTTCACGGCTGTGTTTATGCCGCTTTCCACCCACTTGACACACTAACAGAGAGATATCAATACATAGGCTTTAAGATTATTACTAGTCAGATATATTCTTGTGCGGTGAATAGGGCGTGTTGAGTCCAGTTCTCTGAGCAAGGAGTAGGTCTTGTCTACTACATATTGGGTTTATGGAACGGTATCTGAGCTAATTTGATACCCTTGTTTTATGTATCACCCCACCTCACCTTTCCCGTTAAGCAGCCATAGTGTGTTTTCTGCATGTGTGACTCTGTTCTGTTTTGTAATTCAGTTCAAGTGTAACGGTTTTTACATTCCCTCTATCAGTGATACCTTATGAGAAGTGTCCTTTTCTGTGTGACTTATTTCACTTAGAATCGTCGTACCTAAATCCACTCATCATGCTGCTACTAACATTATGACATTGATTTCATGGCTGAGTGATATTCCATTGTACATAAGGACCACAACTTCTTTATCCATTTTTCTCTTTCCTGGGATATTTAAGGTGGAATGAAGTGGAGGTCCTTGTCAACAGAGCAGCCCTCAACATTGGGGTGCTTGTGTCTTGCTGATTTTTCATTTTCCCAATTTATACCCCCATGAGTGGAAGTGCCCTATGCTCTCTAAGCTGTGTTTTTCAGATGTTTCAGGACACACCGTGCACTTCTCCCGAGTGGCTGTTGGCAATTTACATCCCGCCCATCAGTGTAGCAAGGCTCTCATTTCTCCATGGCCTGTCCTGCATTTCTGGTTTTGACACTTTTTTCAGCATGGCCCTTTTGACTGATGGGAAGCGAGACTTCTCTGTAGCGCTGATTTGCCTTTCCAGGTTGCTTGGTTGGCCAAAAAGGGCGTATGCGTTTTTTCCTGAATATATTCAGGAAAAAACGCATACGCCCTTTTTGGCCAAGGGCATCATTGTCAACGTTTTGCCGCTTTTCATGTGCTTTAAAGGCGATTCGTATCTACCTCCTGAAATCTGTTTCGTGCAATTCTGCCTTGAATTCAAATCCTCTTCTTTGCCTTCCCTCTATATATTTGTGGACGAGAGTTATCATTTATAACTCTGCAGGTTTGTGAATTGCAGTGCCCTGAACCTCCATTTTACAACTCGCTTTTTTGGGAGCTGGCCGCAAAAGCGCAGGATGGCTTCAGGCCCTGTTCTGGTTCCGGGGGGCAGGCTGAGCCTGTGGTTAATTCTTCTTCCTGATGGGAAAATAGAGTGACCTGTGCCTGTCCCAACACCAAGAGCTAGTCTCTCGTTGGTTCCCCGTCTTCCCGTTCATCCTCAGGACAAATTGCAACCTGTACAGAACAGGAGGTTAAAGGTGCTGATGCTCCAAGTAGGGAGATTGCTAGTAAAGTGGCTGGAATGGCGAACCCGGGCACAAGGAGATGAGAAATGAGGTGCGTTTTAGAAACCTTTCCCCATCACACGGTGTACCATCTTCTGGGTTTCTCATGCATGTTTTCGATGTAGGAAGATGCCCTTGAAGCTGGAGATTTGGGACCCATGCGATGGGTACCACGCAGTATTACTTTAAAGGGTCTGCGTTTGCTCACCCAACCTCACCAAACCTCTCAGCCCCAAGAGTGTCCACCCTTATGTCTCATCCAGCTGTGGGTCTAGATATGGTCAATCCAGGTTGCATCACAGCCCCTGAACTCATTGTGTAAGAATTTCTATCTCTTTCACTGTCGTTGTTTCATGGGTTTTT
This sequence comes from Balaenoptera borealis, assembly GCF_965194805.1. Classification (NCBI taxonomy): domain Eukaryota; kingdom Metazoa; phylum Chordata; class Mammalia; order Artiodactyla; family Balaenopteridae; genus Balaenoptera; species Balaenoptera borealis. The sequence goes on along the minus strand of NW_028123894.1, from coordinate 5,259 downwards.
CAAAGTAATTTATTTTCATAATGGGGTTTAGCTGCTTTTCACGGCTGTGTTTATGCCGCTTTCCACCCACTTGACACACTAACAGAGAGATATCAATACATAGGCTTTAAGATTATTACTAGTCAGATATATTCTTGTGCGGTGAATAGGGCGTGTTGAGTCCAGTTCTCTGAGCAAGGAGTAGGTCTTGTCTACTACATATTGGGTTTATGGAACGGTATCTGAGCTAATTTGATACCCTTGTTTTATGTATCACCCCACCTCACCTTTCCCGTTAAGCAGCCATAGTGTGTTTTCTGCATGTGTGACTCTGTTCTGTTTTGTAATTCAGTTCAAGTGTAACGGTTTTTACATTCCCTCTATCAGTGATACCTTATGAGAAGTGTCCTTTTCTGTGTGACTTATTTCACTTAGAATCGTCGTACCTAAATCCACTCATCATGCTGCTACTAACCTTATGACATTGATTTCATGGCTGAGTGATATTCCATTGTACATAAGGACCACAACTTCTTTATCCATTTTTCTCTTTCCTGGGATATTTAAGGTGGAATGAAGTGGAGGTCCTTGTCAACAGAGCAGCCCTCAACTTTGGGGTGCTTGTGTCTTGCTGATTTTTCATTTTCCCAATTTATACCCCCATGAGTGGAAATGCCCTATGCTCTCTAAGCTGTGTTTTTCAGATGTTTCAGGACACACCGTGCACTTCTCCAGAGTGGCTGTTGGCAATTTACATCCCGCCCATCAGTGTAGCAAGGCTCCCATTTCTCCATGGCCTGTCCTGCATTTCTGGTTTTGACACTTTTTTCAGCATGGCCCTTTTGACCGATGGGAAGCGAGACTTCTCTGTAGCGGCGATTTGCCTTTCCAGGTTGCTTGGTTGGCCAAAAAGGGCGTATGCGTTTTTTCCTGAATATATTCAGGAAAAAACGCATACGCCCTTTTTGGCCAAGGGCATCATTGTCAACGTTTTGCCGCTTTTCATGTGCTTTAAGGGCGATTCGTATCTACCTCCTGAAATCTGTTTCGTGCAATTCTGCCTTGATTTCAAATCCTCTTCTTTGCCTTCCCTCAATATATTTGTGGACGAGAGTTATCATTTATAACTCTGCAGGTTTGTGAATTGCAGTGCCCTGAACCTCCATTTTACAACTCGCTTTTTTGGGAGCTGGCCGCAAAAGCGCAGGATGGCTTCAGGCCCTGTTCTGGTTCCGGGGGGCAGGCTGAGCCTGTGGTTAATTCTTCTTCCTAATGGGAAAATAGAGTGACCTGTGCCTGTCCCAACACCAAGAGCTAGTCTCTCGTTGGTTCCCCGTCTTCCCGTTCATCCTCAGGACAAATTGCAACCTGTACGGAACAGGAGGTTAAAGGTGCTGATGCTCCAAGTAGGGAGATTGCTAGTAAAGCGGCTGGAATGGCGAACCCGGGCACAAGGAGATGAGAAATGAGGTGCGTTTTAGAAACCTTTCCCCATCACACGGTGTACCATCTTCTGGGTTTCTCATGCATGTTTTCGATGTAGGAAGATGCCCTTGAAGCTGGAGATTTGGGACCCATGCGATGGGTACCACGCAGTATTACTTTAAAGGGTCTGCGTTTGCTCACCCAACCTCACCAAACCTCTCAGCCCCAAGAGTGTCCACCCTTATGTCTCATCCAGCTGTGGGTCTAGATATGGTCAATCCAGGTTGCATCACAGCCCCTGAACTCATTGTGTAAGAATTTCTATCTCTTTCACTGTCGTTGTTTCATGGGTTTTTCAAAGTAATTTATTTTCATAATGGGGTTTAGCTGCTTTTCACGGCTGTGTTTATGCCGCTTTCCACCCACTTGACACACTAACAGAGAGATATCAATACATAGGCTTTAAGATTATTACTAGTCAGATATATTCTTGTGCGGTGAATAGGGCGTGTTGAGTCCAGTTCTCTGAGCAAGGAGTAGGTCTTGTCTACTACATATTGGGTTTATGGAACGGTATCTGAGCTAATTTGATACCCTTGTTTTATGTATCACCCCACCTCACCTTTCCCGTTAAGCAGCCATAGTGTGTTTTCTGCATGTGTGACTCTGTTCTGTTTTGTAATTCAGTTCAAGTGTAACGGTTTTTACATTCCCTCTATCAGTGATACCTTATGAGAAGTGTCCTTTTCTGTGTGACTTATTTCACTTAGAATCGTCGTACCTAAATCCACTCATCATGCTGCTACTAACATTATGACATTGATTTCATGGCTGAGTGATATTCCATTGTACATAAGGACCACAACTTCTTTATCCATTTTTCTCTTTCCTGGATATTTAAGGTGGAATGAAGTGGAGGTCCTTGTCAACAGAGCAGCCCTCAACATTGGGGTGCTTGTGTCTTGCTGATTTTTCATTTTCCCAATTTATACCCCCATGAGTGGAAGTGCCCTATGCTCTCTAAGCTGTGTTTTTCAGATGTTTCAGGACACACCGTGCACTTCTCCCGAGTGGCTGTTGGCAATTTACATCCCGCCCATCAGTGTAGCAAGGCTCTCATTTCTCCATGGCCTGTCCTGCATTTCTGGTTTTGACACTTTTTTCAGCATGGCCCTTTTGACTGATGGGAAGCGAGACTTCTCTGTAGCGCTGATTTGCCTTTCCAGGTTGCTTGGTTGGCCAAAAAGGGCGTATGCGTTTTTTCCTGAATATATTCAGGAAAAAACGCATACGCCCTTTTTGGCCAAGGGCATCATTGTCAACGTTTTGCCGCTTTTCATGTGCTTTAAAGGCGATTCGTATCTACCTCCTGAAATCTGTTTCGTGCAATTCTGCCTTGAATTCAAATCCTCTTCTTTGCCTTCCCTCTATATATTTGTGGACGAGAGTTATCATTTATAACTCTGCAGGTTTGTGAATTGCAGTGCCCTGAACCTCCATTTTACAACTCGCTTTTTTGGGAGCTGGCCGCAAAAGCGCAGGATGGCTTCAGGCCCTGTTCTGGTTCCGGGGGCAGGCTGAGCCTGTGGTTAATTCTTCTTCCTGATGGGAAAATAGAGTGACCTGTGCCTGTCCCAACACCAAGAGCTAGTCTCTCGTTGGTTCCCCGTCTTCCCGTTCATCCTCAGGACAAATTGCAACCTGTACAGAACAGGAGGTTAAAGGTGCTGATGCTCCAAGTAGGGAGATTGCTAGTAAAGTGGCTGGAATGGCGAACCCGGGCACAAGGAGATGAGAAATGAGGTGCGTTTTAGAAACCTTTCCCCATCACACGGTGTACCATCTTCTGGGTTTCTCATGCATGTTTTCGATGTAGGAAGATGCCCTTGAAGCTGGAGATTTGGGACCCATGCGATGGGTACCACGCAGTATTACTTTAAAGGGTCTGCGTTTGCTCACCCAACCTCACCAAACCTCTCAGCCCCAAGAGTGTCCACCCTTATGTCTCATCCAGCTGTGGGTCTAGATATGGTCAATCCAGGTTGCATCACAGCCCCTGAACTCATTGTGTAAGAATTTCTATCTCTTTCACTGTCGTTGTTTCATGGGTTTTTCAAAGTAATTTATTTTCATAATGGGGTTTAGCTGCTTTTCACGGCTGTGTTTATGCCGCTTTCCACCCACTTGACACACTAACAGAGAGATATCAATACATAGGCTTTAAGATTATTACTAGTCAGATATATTCTTGTGCGGTGAATAGGGCGTGTTGAGTCCAGTTCTCTGAGCAAGGAGTAGGTCTTGTCTACTACATATTGGGTTTATGGAACGGTATCTGAGCTAATTTGATACCCTTGTTTTATGTATCACCCCACCTCACCTTTCCCGTTAAGCAGCCATAGTGTGTTTTCTGCATGTGTGACTCTGTTCTGTTTTGTAATTCAGTTCAAGTGTAACGGTTTTTACATTCCCTCTATCAGTGATACCTTATGAGAAGTGTCCTTTTCTGTGTGACTTATTTCACTTAGAATCGTCGTACCTAAATCCACTCATCATGCTGCTACTAACCTTATGACATTGATTTCATGGCTGAGTGATATTCCATTGTACATAAGGACCACAACTTCTTTATCCATTTTTCTCTTTCCTGGGATATTTAAGGTGGAATGAAGTGGAGGTCCTTGTCAACAGAGCAGCCCTCAACTTTGGGGTGCTTGTGTCTTGCTGATTTTTCATTTTCCCAATTTATACCCCCATGAGTGGAAATGCCCTATGCTCTCTAAGCTGTGTTTTTCAGATGTTTCAGGACACACCGTGCACTTCTCCAGAGTGGCTGTTGGCAATTTACATCCCGCCCATCAGTGTAGCAAGGCTCCCATTTCTCCATGGCCTGTCCTGCATTTCTGGTTTTGACACTTTTTTCAGCATGGCCCTTTTGACCGATGGGAAGCGAGACTTCTCTGTAGCGGCGATTTGCCTTTCCAGGTTGCTTGGTTGGCCAAAAAGGGCGTATGCGTTTTTTTCCTGAATATATTCAGGAAAAAACGCATACGCCCTTTTTGGCCAAGGGCATCATTGTCAACGTTTTGCCGCTTTTCATGTGCTTTAAGGGCGATTCGTATCTACCTCCTGAAATCTGTTTCGTGCAATTCTGCCTTGATTTCAAATCCTCTTCTTTGCCTTCCCTCAATATATTTGTGGACGAGAGTTATCATTTATAACTCTGCAGGTTTGTGAATTGCAGTGCCCTGAACCTCCATTTTACAACTCGCTTTTTTGGGAGCTGGCCGCAAAAGCGCAGGATGGCTTCAGGCCCTGTTCTGGTTCCGGGGGGCAGGCTGAGCCTGTGGTTAATTCTTCTTCCTAATGGGAAAATAGAGTGACCTGTGCCTGTCCCAACACCAAGAGCTAGTCTCTCGTTGGTTCCCCGTCTTCCCGTTCATCCTCAGGACAAATTGCAACCTGTACGGAACAGGAGGTTAAAGGTGCTGATGCTCCAAGTAGGGAGATTGCTAGTAAAGCGGCTGGAATGGCGAACCCGGGCACAAGGAGATGAGAAATGAGGTGCGTTTTAGAAACCTTTCCCCATCACACGGTGTACCATCTTCTGGGTTTCTCATGCATGTTTTCGATGTAGGAAGATGCCCTTGAAGCTGGAGATTTGGGACCCATGCGATGGGTACCACGCAGTATTACTTTAAAGGGTCTGCGTTTGCTCACCCAACCTCACCAAACCTCTCAGCCCCAAGAGTGTCCACCCTTATGTCTCATCCAGCTGTGGGTCTAGATATGGTCAATCCAGGTTGCATCACAGCCCCTGAACTCATTGTGTAAGAATTTCTATCTCTTTCACTG